>NW_025422015.1:10027500-10652500 GCF_011764305.1 Mustela putorius furo | reverse complement strand
CACAGTGTTACAATTTTATGGTAGTAACAAGTCATTGTGCTTATTCTAGTTTCTTACTGCATTTTCAGAGGAAATACATCAACATTAAAACTTAGACATGATTTAGGTATATTGCTATCTATAAAGCAGAGAAAATACAGCAAAACTGTAGCTCACAGGATCCTTTTCATGAGTGACAGCTGGGGGTTCTATGTATTGCAAGGATTTTCTCTTTTAAACACAGTGATATTTACAATTTTTAACTGTTTTAATTGGGGACCATTCTAGAATATACAAATCTTTCCTTGCCTTAAACAAAACACATGAACTTACAAGCAACATTAAAAAAAAATTCTTGGCATTACTGTTGTAAGGAGAGAGTGACGAACTTTAAGAGCTTTAAGAGCTATCCACAGGCTTACACTGCATTTAAGCCAGTGTTTCTCAACATTTTTACATTATCAGCCCCAAAGAGCCCTGTTAGATCCCCATTCCCATGAAATTTTCATACCATGAGTATACTGTGTGTCTGTTTCTATACTTTATAGTTGTGCTTCATACATAAAAAGGGTAGATTTTTCCACTCCCCTCCCCAACCCTGCCCCATTGAAGAACCACTTCTCACCTCCATTGAGAGTGCATGGTCTAATGTCAGGCTCCGAGGCTCAGAGATGGTGAATGACATGTTCAAAGTCACATAGTGTGGCCAAGATGATATTTCTCTGTGCTAAGTTATGATAATGCTCTTCCTGCTCTGAGTTCTGAAGAATTGGTAGTAAATTTATTCAGACTGCCATGCTTTGTGAGATTTT
Organism: Mustela putorius furo; assembly: GCF_011764305.1. Classification (NCBI taxonomy): domain Eukaryota; kingdom Metazoa; phylum Chordata; class Mammalia; order Carnivora; family Mustelidae; genus Mustela; species Mustela putorius. The sequence goes on along the minus strand of NW_025422015.1, from coordinate 10,651,709 downwards.
CTGCTTTATTTTTAGTGTATGAATTTTATTGGGTGTCTTCCCATTGTCAGGCTCTGTGCTAATCCCTTTATTTAATCCTCAAACCATAAGAGACAGGCAGCGTGTTCATCAATGCTGTGTCAGTGAATCAACTGAAGCAGAGGAAAGTTAAGGAGTGCCCGAGATCATACAGCTCAAAAGAGCAGAGCTGAGACTGATATCCAAACCTTTATAACTGTGCTTTTGGGCTCTTACATCCTTTAAAAATAATTTGTTTTCTTCCTTTGTTATCAGAATGTCAGTGATGGCTGGTGACTGCTCTGTGTACCCACCTCTCGGATCTGTCTGTGATTCCACTTACTGTTTCTTATCTGTGTCGAGTTAAGAAATCAGATCTGATTAAAGATTGTACGGGGGCCTCTATTATGAATAATGCAGCATTCTTCACTATATGTCCGTTGTGCCCTCTACCGTGGTCACAAAGAGGCTGTCTATGAGGGCTCTCTTAATCTTCATATTCAGTATATGCGTCATTGGCAGCCAAATTGTGGGGGGGGGGTCGGTAAAGGGTTATTATACTTGCTCATGGAATAATGTCATCGCAGCATAATGTGTGAAGTTTAATAACAGCTTTCAAAGGAAATGTTTTGTATGAATTGCAATTGGCCTAAGTAATTTGGCCATTCACAGCTACAGGGCCTCGTTCTCTTATCTCTGATGCCAAAATCCAATAGCTCTGATAACAGAAAACTTTGAATTGACATGAGGCTATTTATTATAGTCTTTATTTATCCTGCTTAGTATAAATAGCCTTGTTCCTAGCTGTAGAAATGTTAATATGTTTGCTGCCTCCATCCCTACTATGTGTAATATGTCATACAGATACATTCATAAGAATAACTTTTTATTGTGCAGAAAATTCTTAATTCTGAAACACAGTAGCTCCCAGCATGTTGGATTCTGCAAACAAAAGGCCCGTCTCTAACATTTTTAACTAACTGACGTACATTGACCCCTGCTCTTTTCGTCTGTGCAACGTTTTCCCCCTTGTATCTCTTAATGCCAGGTAACACATTTTTTAATGTAAACTGAGATGTATTGAAAGTTGAAAAGTGTTTGTAGTAACTTTTGAAGTGTGAATGCCTGATTTGGGTCTGAAGTGTTGGTTAACCCCGGAGTGCCTATGTATATGTATATGTCAGTGTACATGTATACACAACCTAGTTAACTATGTTGAGATATTGTAAAGGAAATGAGACAATGTAATTTTGTGCTATCAGGAATATCTTATACATTATTGATCACTATGTGGTGGGAAGATGAACAATTCTCTGTAGTGAGTCTGCTCTCTTTATGATGCAGGGATATGCTGTGAGTCAGGTTGGACGTGGGGCTGAGGCAGGTTTGAACAGGATCACAGGTAACATCAGAATCCTGGTAGATGGGGCACAGAGCTTCCTGGGGGAACTTGAATTTTGCTGGGCAGTGATGACTGCCTGTCTGTGGTTTATAATAATAAATGTGTAGCGATGCTCATTGACTCAGAGGCAAGTAGAAGGAATGCAGATGGAAGATCCGAGGCAGGGGAGAGGAAGGGGTTGTAAAGGAGTGGACCCAGATACGGCTCCTAGTCCATGATCTGGTCTCAGACGTCCCTTCTGCTGGGTGCTGCAGTCCCTCACTGTGGCTTGGCAGGTGGACCTTGAGTTGACTTACAGACACTACTTAACTTTCAAGGGAGCGAGCAACTGTTAGAACCATCACGCAGTGACCATGGGCCTGGAGGTCAGTCTATGAACGTCATGGATAAATATCTGGTGCTTTGGAAGAGGAGGATTTTGCCTGGAAGGTGGGAGGACAATGGCCGGAAAACAGCAGTGAAAAGCAAGGAGGAGGACCCTTATTCCAATGACTACCTGCGGCATATAGGATCTGTGAGGAAAAAGAAAAAAGTGTCCTTGGAAGTTTTCAAGGGGAACTCATGGTCCTAAGGAAACCAATTTCACTTAGGATAAGGTGAAGGAGTTGATCTGTGGTCTGCTGATCATAGAACAGAGTTCTGGACATAACAGAAAAAGGTTTGGGGGGTGAAGTGGAGCAGATTGGGGAAGGCACGGAGTGGTATTAGCTACAGCCCTATATCTGTTGGCCAGGAAACACTGGGTATTTGGTAGTGATAGCTAAAAGGGAAATAGGATGTGGTAATGTACATTCTGCCATGGAAATAGCTCTGTGGTCTTACATATTTGCTTACTGACAGCAGCAGTTCTAGGGAGAGCTGCTTCTTTGGGTTATATAAGGTCAGGGGCAGGCATCAAGGAGTGGGTATGGGGCCGGTGGGGGCTTCTTTCTTGAGCTTCCCAGTTGGTGTGGCAATGGCAGCCTGGAACAGTCTCCATAAATCCCCTGGAGTGAATATTTAAGTGCTTGATCATGATGACCCAATCTCTGGGTCTCCTAAAGGACCACAGATTGTGCGGTGTATTTGCAGGTACTAATTCTTCATCAAATCAACTGCATTTCCCCAAAGTGTGATTTAATACATTTTTTAGCCAAATGTTATTTTATTTACTGACAGAATTACCTTGTGAAAACATCCATTGAAAAGCTTAAAGAATTATTTCATTGTAAGTTTTCTACATGCCACTCAAACTTCTGATGCCTGGAAGGTGGGAGTGTTGAGAAGTGTTCTCCTCTCAAAAGAGACAAGTATATTTAAATCTCATGTAACTGTAAAGATCACCTTTTAAGTATACCAAAATTTAGCAACACATATCTGTGGGTTTCTGAAGGTATTATTTTCCATTAAAATAGAAAGAAAAAAGAGGGGTGCCTTGGTGGCTCAGTTGGTTAAGCATCTGTCTTCAGCTTAGGTCATGATCTCAGGGTCCTGGGACCGAGTTCCACATTGGGCTCTCTGCTCATCAGAGAGTCTACTTCTCCCTGTCCACCTTTTGTGTTCTCTCACACTCTGTCTCTTTTTCTCTCTTTCTCAAATAAATAAATAAAATCTTAAAAAAAAAAAAAAGATACCTGGTTGCATTTACTCTGTTGACCAATTATAATAAGTACATGTGCACTGGATTAATAATATATCTTGTTGCTTAAAATATCAAGTATTATATAACATCTTTAAAATACCATTAAAAAAGTCACTTAGATGGGTGGCCACGTTCTGTTGTGCTACAAGATAACTATAAGCTATTTTGTAGAATATCAGCTGCTTTTACAGCAGAAATCTTTTAAAAAGCTGAAAGTTTATGTTTAAAAAATCCCAGTTCCCTTTAAGATAAACTATTATAAATCTGTCACCCATGGATTCCTCAAATCTTTCATGAGAAGCTATTTACATTTTCAGTGTGCACCATTTCTTGTCCCAAAGAATTCTATAGTCTGTTACTTTTGTTTCTTCAAGAAAAATTCTTGTTTCTGCTAACGTTACCCTTCTAAACTTCAAATATTGTTATCTTTTTTGCTTTCTGCCTATCCTTATTCTTTGATTTATAGGTTTAAAAAGATTTTAAAGAAATCTCTGCCTTTGTCTGGTAGCCACAATTCCCTAAACTTGATATCCCTCCGCCCACCTCCTATAACAGCGCTCCTACCCCTGTATTCTCCTATGATATTTCTCAGAACGTCCTCTGGCTTTCTGATCCTGAGATGTAGCAACCTGAACTGCCGGATATAAAGTCTTCCCTGAGAATTGCAGACAAATGGGAGTTCAGTGCCACATGTGATCTTGGGAACTGGCACACGAGTACTTCCCAGCCCCTGTCCTCATCTCTCCCCATCAGTAATATCTTATTGACATTCAGTGATTCTTTTTTTTAAACATTTTATTTATTTATTTATTTGACAAAGAGATTACAAGTGGGCAGAGAGGCAGGCAGGGAGAGATGGGGAAGCAGGCTCCCCGCTGAGCAGAGAGCCCGATGAGGGGCTCAATCCCAGGACCCTGAGATCATGATCTGAGCTGAAGGCAGAGACTTAACCCACTGAGCCACCCAGGCACCCCAACGTGCAGTGATTCTTGATGACTGTGGGATTCTTGATTTGAAGTGAGGGATGGAGGTGGGAGTGGAGAGTGAAGAGTGGAGCACGTTTTGTAATCTTGGTGATGGATTATGTGGTTTTCAAAGGACCCCTGGAGACTCTGAAATGGATCCTTTACTCCTCTAGTCCAAGCAACTTAGTTTAAGGATGGGAAAAAAAAAAAAAAAAAAAAAGGGAGATTTGAAGTGATTTATCCCAAGCCATAGAACCAGTAAATGGCAGAGGTGGTAGAATTAGGTCATTTTCTTCTGAGAGCCATGTGCACATGGCTTAAAGGTAATTTATTAGCCTGTGCGGTAAAGTGTGCATACTCATTCCTGAACCTCTCATTTTGCAATTATTTTTGGCCTTATGGTTGTATAATAAATCATGGGAAATATTTTGAAAATGGATAAAAGAGTTTTGTAGTGTCCAGTATACCATACTCTAGCAATGGATCTAGTTTTAAGAGGACTAGCATGTGTGGTATGTTACGTTTAAGCTATATTCTATTTGAAATTCTGTATGAAATTATAGTTGAAAAATAAGACTATAAATGAATGTACATGATGATTATAAGGTTTTAAAATGTATATTATAATAATATGAAGATAGTTTGGACTGGTGTAAATAGAGTTTACTTTCTGTATTTGTTATTTTTAATAATTGATTGTATTCATGATTAAAAAAAATCTGACACCCAGATATATGTGAATTTGAAAAAATTCTCCAGGACCTTTATTACTAAACTGCACATTTGCATGATGTAGGCAAAATTAATTTCCCAATATTTCACTCATTTCATGTAGAAGATTAGGGAAAATATCATTTGTTGAGTATTTACAATATCTTGAAACATTTATGTATGTATACCTCACTTTGTTCTTAAAATATTGCAGGAAGGATTTTTTTTTTTAATTAGTTTATTCAGTACATACTTGAGTTCCTACTGTGTGTAGGCCCTGGGGGTACCAGGTGCACTGATGATTCAGAAACTTCAAACAGACAACCAGATAGTCCCTTTCGCTCATGATTGGAGATGGGCTGCAGTGGCAGAATGTCTTCCAAAGGTGGAGAGACTATCTTGGTTCATCTGAGTGGGCTTGATTGTTCCATGCCTCTTTAAAAGTGAAGGCAGAAGCAGTCAGGAGCCAAGGAATGTGGGTGACCTCCAGCCAGAAGCTGGAAATGACAAGGAGAAAGAACTCTCTAGAGCCTCCAGAAAAGAACACAGCCCTGCTGACAACTTGATTTCAGTCCAGTGAGCCCTGTTTCAGAAACTAACTGACAGAACTGTGAGATGATAAACTCAGGTTGCTCTAAGCCACGAGGTGGTGATTTGTGACAGCATGACTGGTGAATAGGGTAAGGGACATCATGCCGTGTGTGGGCAGAGGTGCCATAGAAGGTGTCTGCAACAAGTTTTGGAAGGAAGGTGAAAATTAATTAGGTTGGAAGGGGAAGGTTCCTGGGAATGGGGAGAGGGGAGGATGGATATTTAAGGTAGAAGAAGTAAAAAGTAGGAAAAAAATAAAACAAGATGAAATCAGAGATGGAGACAAACCATAAGAGATGCTTAATCTTAGGAAACAAACTGAGGGTTGCTAGAGGGCTGGGGGGTGGAGGGACAGGGTAACTGGGTAATGGACGTTAAGGAGGGCATGGGATGTAATAAGCACTGGGTATTATATGAGACTGATGAGTCACTGACCTCTACCTCTGAAACTGATAATTCCTTGTAATTAATTAATTGGATTTAAATTAAAAAATAAAAATTAAAGAAAAAAGTAAAGCTCTGGAGTGAGGATAAATAATTGCTTCATTTTTATAAGTAAATAACCCCATAGGATTCTCAGACATTACATCCTTTTGCTTCTAGTCTGGGCATTCTTAAGGTTTAATAGAGCTAATCTATAATGATCTGCTTTTACTTTAGCTGTTTGCCACATAACCTATTTTATACATATGAATAGTCTTAAAAATAAATGGTACAGATTGTGTAAAATTAAAGTGTTTGACTATACCAGATTTCATAGTCATTAATTTTAAGTGAGTGTTAAGAGTTGCCTATTGTTGATTAATTGCATGTGTATACTCATTTAATTTTTTGCTTTTAGTTATCTTTTTAGCACAACCTTTTTGTTTATTCTTAATACTCTTTTTTTCAGTTGATGTTTTAAAACTTGAAAACACCGGGGCGCCTGGGTGGCTCAGTGGGTTAAGCCTCTGCCTTTGGCTCAGGTCATGATCCCAGGGTCGTGGGATCAAGCCTTGCATTGGGCTCTCTGCTTGGTGGGGAGCCTGCTTCACCTCTCTCTCTGCCTGACTCTCTGCCTACTTGTGATCTCTCTCTGTCAAATAAATAAATTTTTAAAAAATCTTAAAAAAAAATTGAAAACATGGGTGGGGTTAGGTGGAAGATAAAACACCAGCCCCCACCACTAACCACCCAAATTCTAGTGGGTAACTTCTAGATTTTAGAAAGTAAAGAAATCCATATATATTATTTAAAAAATTAGAAGTACTTAAAGGTTTATTACGGAATATACTGGTTCTCTCACTACTCACCACAGTCTCCATCCCTAGGGGCAACTACTTTTTCTTATTTTGGCTTTTCCTTATGTCATTTATACATTCTACATAAAATGAGTATCCTATTATCTTCCAAAGCATCAGTATTAGACATTGTCTATGGATATCCTGTTCTGGTAAACATACAGGTTTCTCATGCTACCATTTTCTTTCCTTCCTCATCATTGAATTTTTTTTCACTTTTTTAAAATGTTTTTTGCTATGGTAAAATACACATAACAAAAAATTTACCATCTTCACTATTTTTAAGTATACAATTCATTGGTATTAAATATTCATGTTGCTGTGCTATCATCACCACTGTCCATCCCTGTAATGCTTTTCATCTTGCAGAGTGAAAACTTTGTGCTCATTAGATGATAGCTCCCTATTCTTTCTTTTCCCCACCCCTGGCAACCACCATTCTACTCTCTGTCTTTATGAATTTGACTACTCTAAGTACCTCATATAAGTGGAATCATACAGTATTTGTATGTTTGTAACTAGCTTATTTCACTTGGTATAATGTGCTCAAGGTTCATCCATGTTGTAGCAGATGTCAGAATTTCTTTCCTTTTTAAGTCTGAATAATATTCCACTGTATGTGTGTATTACATTTCTAATCCATAGATCTATTGATGCACACTTGGTTTGCTTCCACATTTTACCTATTGTGAATAATGCTGCTATGAATGTGGGTACACAAATACCATGTCAAGACCCCGTTTTCAGGTTTTTTTTGGATGTGTGCTCAAAAGTGGAATGGTAGATCATATGTTAATTCTATTTTTAATTTTTTGAGGAATCACTAGACTGTTTTCTAGAGTGGCTATACCATCTTATTGCCGAATTTTTAGATAAACAGGTATGCAGTATTGACATTGTTATGTGTGTCTAAACATCATTACCAGCCAAGCACTGAAGTTTATTATAATTTTGCTTCCTCTCTGTTTTTTCACCTGAAGTTAGCAATTGCCTTGCTTTTATGTACTTAGGTTTCTTTGCACCTGTTACTAATTTTCACATTTGCCAAAGGTCTGACGGTATAATTTACCACAAAGCAATCACAGTCTGACGGTATAATTTACCACAAAGCAATCACAGTAAGCAGTCTATCACTTCTAATATTTTTTCTTAGACACAGTTTTTCTGTAGGCATACTTTACAGGCCTGCTGCAGAGCCACAATCTTAAGGATAATCTGTGCTTTTCTCCTGGTTTAGAATCCCTGTTTCCTGGATTTCATGTGTGTTTGTTTGTTTGTTTTTATTTGTTTTTATTTTCTCTTTTGGGTTATTTCCTTGTTTTTTTCAGAGTGTATCCTTCATTAGTTTTGTGAAGTTAAAATAAGAAAGCATAGCAGTTGAACGGTGATGACAGCCCTCACCTGGTTCAATGCACCACAGTCTCTTCTGAGATCTCTTTTTACCATTAGCCTGGGGCCTGTTTGCTTCTCCCTCTCTTGGATCTCTTGTTTTTATGCTTCTCCTATCTCTTTATTTTGTTCCTTGATTTACAAACTGATTTTTGTGGAGGTCATCTCTTAGTAGCTTCTTGAAAACTGGTATTTGGGAGGTAAGTTTAAAGACATTTTAAATAGATTGTTATTATTCTGTAAATACTTATTATAAAATTGGAATAAGGACTCTGAAATATGGAGATATGTAAGACTGCTTCTGCCATAGTGAATCTGTGGAACAGAAGAACAGAAAACAAAGCCATATAATACCGTCAACATAAAATTTAAGCATGTAACAATCCAAGGGCTATTCCAGGGAACATGTGATTAATTTCTATATAAAGAGGAGTAATGACCTTTTATGAACTCAGAGAAAGGAAATCTAATTGGTCTGGGATGTTCTAAAGAAGGTAGACCTTAACTCTAAGGATCTGTAGGATTTTGGTAAGTGGAGGTGGTCAGAAGGGCAATTTTCTTTTAAGATTTTATTTATTTATTTGACACATAGAGAGAGAGATCACAAATAGGCAAAGAGGCAGGCAGAGAGAGAGAGGGGGAAGCAGGCTCCCTGCGGAGCTGAGAGCCCGATGCGGGGCTCGATCCTAGGACCCTGAGATCATAACCCGCGCTGAAGGCAGAGGCTTAACCCACTGAGCCACCCAGATGCCCCAAAAGGGCATTTTTATGTGTACATGAAGTTTTTGCGTGGGTTCAGCCTTAAGACTATCCCAGAGAAAAAGGAACATATCGTGATGACCTGAACAGAGTATTGGACAGAACTGGGGGATAGGCTAGAAAAGTGAACTAGTGATAGATTATGGAGGACATTGAGATTCAGGAAAAGCAATTTGGGTTTATTCTGTAGTCAGCCAAACACTACTGGAGGTTTTTTTAGTAGCTAAAGGCTCAGGTGAAGTTGGTGGCTTATGAATAGAAACAGATAGCTTTCATGTCTGGCTTTTTTTCACTTAGCAGAACACATTTGAGATTCCTTCCATGTTGTTGCATCTGTCAGCAGTTGACTGTTGAGTAATACTCCATCATAGACAGCACACACCACAGCTGATCTGTTTACTGCTTGATGACATCTGGGTTATTACCTGTTTGGGACTATTATGAATAAAGAATTTCATATGGATTTTTTGTGAGTGTGTGATTTCATTTCTTTTGAGTAAATACTGAGGAGTAGGATTGCTGGATTGTTCTTGAGTACATGGTTAACTTTATTGTTATTATTTTTTTAACTTTATTTATTTATTTGACATAGAGAGAGATCACAAGTAGGCAGAGAGGCAGGCAGAGAGAGAGGGGGAAGCAGGCTCCCTGCTGAGCAGAGAGCCCATGCAGGGCTCCATCCAAGGACCCTGAGACCATGACCCAAGCCGAAGGCAGAGGCTTAACCTACTGAGCCACCCAGGCTCTACCCATGGTTAACTTTATAAAAAAAATCTTCCAAGCTGGTTCTTAATGGTGGTACCGTTTTACACTCCCTCTTGCAAATGTAGGAGAGTGGCAATTACTCTGTATTCTCAACAGCACTTGGTGCAGTCATTTTCTTAAAGCTATTCTAATATGGAGTGATGTCTCATTGTGGTTTGAATTTACATTTCTCTGATGATTAATGATGCGGAGTATCTTTTCATGTGCTTATTTGTCATCCATATATCTTCTATGATGATCTGTATTTAAATATTTTACCTACTGTGTTTGTTGTTGTATGTAGAAGATATGTGTTCATTATAAATTCAAAGAATACAGAAAAAGTACAATTGGAAAGTAAACCACCTTAAGTCCCAGCACCTAGAAATAACTTTTAATGTTAACATTCCAGACATTTGTCCTTTTATCTATATATATACATATATATGTATATATATGCAGACCTGTATATAAGACAGGTGGATGGATGTGTGATGTACAGATAGATGAATGGGTGAACTAGAAAATATATATAAATATATATAAATGAGATCATATTACACATGCTGACTTTTCATTGTGATATAGTTCATATACCTTGAAATTAACCCTTTTAAAGTGTACAACTCAGAGGTTTTTAGTACATTCACCATGTAGTGCAGTCATCACAATACTCTTAATTTCAGAACATTGTATCGTCCCAAAAAGAAACCAATTACCCAATTATCAGTCAGTCCCCATTGCCTTCCACTCCAGTCCTAGGTAACAACTAATCTCTTTTCTCTCTGTGTAGATTTACCTCTTTTGGACACTTCATATAAATATGAATGGATTCATACAATATGTGGCCTTTTGTGTCTTGTTTCTCTCACTTAGCATGTTTTCAAGGTTCATACATGTAATAACAATTATTAGTACTTTATTCCTTTTTATGGTTGAGTAATTCGTGTATGGCTATACTATATTTTATCTATCCATTTCTTTATCAGTGGACATTTGGGTTGATTGTATTATTTGGCTATAATAAGTAATGATGCTCTCTGAAAACTTGTATACAAGTTTTTGTGTAGATACATGTTTTCAATTCCCTTGGGTTTAAACACCCTAGGGTGAATTGTTAGTCTCCAATTTTAATTTTTGTTGTTACTGTTGTTGTTTTGAGAAAAAGAGAGAGAGAGAGTGACATAGGGAGGGATAGAGGGGGAGAGAGAGAATCTTAACTAGGCTCCATGCCCAGCGCAGAGCCCTATGTGGGACTCAATATCATGACCTGAGCCGAAACCAAGTCAGATGCCTAACTGACCGAGTCACCCAGGTGCACCTAAAATTGTTTGTTTTCTTCTTTTGAAGCTTTGAGGTCTATAAAGTTTTAAAATTTGAAATTTACATGTATGTGTATCTCTTAAATCATACAACTCCGTATTTCTGTGTATTAATTTTGATGTAGAGTTAATGAAGGTTTTATAAAAGCTTGATTGTCCATTGTTTTTCAGATATATAAAGAACCAATTTGTATTGATCTGAGTTGTTTTAAATTACGTAAAGTAAGCCCTTTACATTATTTTCATTTTATCTTAAGTATTTCTTCTGATTTTACTGCTTCCTAGAATTCATTTAGTTATTCATTGCATGAATATTTAGTGATATTTCCTCTGAGTGTGAGGCACTATATGAAGATACTGAAATAAAACATTGGAGGATAACAGTATACAGTTTGGCGTTGCAAAAATGGAGTCATAATTATTTTATGATATGGATGTGATTTTGTTAATATTTATATGTCTCTTCTCACTATTCACATTACTCCCCCCATGAAGGATTATTCAAGACACATACTCAAATCAATGTCCCAGTTACATTAGGTCCTTAAATTGATAAAGGCTCCTTGGAGGCTGTCTGTTTGTTGGTGTGCGTGATGTAGACTGTCCCACAGTAAGTAATAGAGACGTGCCTGTCGTGTTGTTCCTTGCAGCATTGCTGACAGGCAGAGTGCCTTGGAAGCGGAGTTGAGGACAGTGCAGGCCTCTCGCCGGGATCTGGAGAACTTCCTAAAGTGGATACAAGAAGCAGAAACCACAGTTAACGTGCTTGCGGATGCCTCTCAGCGGGAGAATGCTCTTCAGGACACTGTGCTGGCGAGGGAGCTCACACAGCAGCTGCAGGCAAGTGCGCGGGGCCCTGCACCCAGCATTTTTAGTTCCATGGTGCTCTTCTGATGCAGTGACATGCAAACTGATTACCGTTCAAGGGTGAGGTTGTTACTTCATTCGGTTATGAGATCCGTACTCCCCTGTGAAACACTGGTTTCTGGAAATAAGATTTCTAAAATATTTTACTTAGAGTGGAAAAACACCTTGTTTTATGGAAATAATAATTGTTTATTTAGACTTACAGGCTCATAGCTGTTCTGTTTTTGTCATTTTAAGCCCTGTGACACAGCCTTATTGAATCCTAAATTATAAGGGCATTTCCTTTTAATATGAAGTTGTTCCTTTCTCCATTTATTATAACATACTTAGTATAAAAGCTGCAAAGGCTCTGTGGCTTAATTTACAACTAAGAACATTGGGCTTGGAGGTATTACTTTTATGTCTTTAGCTTGATAGCTGTGATTGTACATGCAGTCTGAGATTCAGATTTTTCTGCTCTGCGAAATGTGCTAACACAAAACCTTTCCTCTACAAAAATGTATGAGGAATCGCACGTAGCATGACTGTCCTCTTGCCCTGCCCCCAAGGACAACTGCGTTAGTGCCCTTGAAGTTACCGTCTTTGTGCAAAATGACCTTGTCTTGCCAGTCACAGACCTTATCCTTTAAAACTTGGTTTTAAAACTGATTTTAATGGCACAGTTCCCTTGTCTACCACAGTTTCATGTCTACTTACTTCTATCTGCCTTGTCATTCACACATCATTTTGACTGTTATTATTTCTGAAATGCCTTTGAGCTCATGACCCAATGTCATGTCTTCTCCTGTCCCAGCCAATCACATGACTCCTCAAGGGCAGAAATTATGTTACTCCGCACTGTTGCCTATGCGATGCTGTGTGTGCACATTCTGGGTAGATACTGACTGTTGCCCATGGACCCTAATTTTGCCATTATGAAATTCAGTGTGATGACCTTTTTTGAGTCCTTTCTCGGAATTCTCTTCTCTTGAAACTCAGGGTGTTCACAAGTATGTAGATCTGGATAGAGGGTGTAGTAGCTTTCTTAGAACTACTCCTATTCTTATGAATTATTTTTAAGTTTAAAACTGTTTTCACATAAAAAGTACCAAAAAAAATTTTTTAAAGGACCTTTTGAGAATAGACTTATCTGTAACGTGTTCCCATGTATCCGGGCTATTTGGGGTGTTGTATGGTGGAGTCCTCGAGATTAATTCAGTGAAAATCTGTGTTTACTTATATCACTTCTTCTTATTCATTGCATAATATATTTGTGACTTGGTAATGAGGGTGACCCAAACAGGTATGGAGGTTAAATATGTGCTTTTGTCTCATCATCTAGAATCTCGGGAGGGTACTGTCCATGTTATCTGAAGAAATATTTAGCTATCATCTCATTTTCAGGGGGTTAGAGAGGGCTCTAAATGTGGGCCAATGCTAGAATGGATTATTTTTTATGATTTAAACAACTGGAAGCCTGACCTATAAATGCTCACAGATGCTTAACTTTACGTAATGGTGTTAAACTCAGAAGATACCCAGGCTGTGCATTTGAGGAGGCAACAGTTTTTAGACAATGAGCAAAGGAGGTGTGGAATGAACGTGATGTGAGCATCAGCAAAATGCAGACTTGTTTGAGGGTTTAATAATGTCTTCTGGCACATTTTATCTTGGGATATATCCTTACCATAGCCAAAATTCTTCGCAATATTTCGTGAGTAGCAAAACTGTAGAAATAAATGTAAATGAAGATGTTTAAAATCTTTCTAAATAAAAATAACTAGCACAAGATTCCTTGTCTTATGGCAACCAGCACCACAAAGAAAGGTTACTGACTAAAATAATAAAGCACGTTATGACATGCATGGTAAATGCCTCTCAAAAATAGTTGCTGAGATTTAATGTTGTGGCTCATAAGAAGTATTAAAGAAGGCATTTATTAAGAGCCTATTTCAGTTTGTTTGTCTAAAGATAAACACATGCGTTTGCTTTTATTTAGGATATTTCCCATTATGGTAATTTGCATGATTTTTCACTGCCTTGCTCCTTTTAAAAAAGGATCTTAATTTTAAAACGTTCTCCTCATTTTATTAAAAAAAAATCCTATGGCTTAATGTTTGGCACTTTATATGCAGATGAGTTAGAGATGTGTTGGTACCCTTTGCTGCGTATTTCTGAGACAAGAGAATTTAAGTTATCCCATGACTTTTTGTATTAATGACGCCTCCATTTGTGTGAATGAACAGATAGTTACAATGAATGGCATGTCTGGGAATGGAAAGATGTCTGTCGAAGAAAATGAATGTACAAATAAGAGTGTGTGAAATTAAAAAATAAATCTTCTGGTGACGTGGTGGTGGGCGTGCGGGGGGGGCAGTTTGTGGAACTGCTCATGTGACACACTCACTGGTGGCACTTGCTCCCTTTGTATCTTATGACAGCTGGAGGCAGAGCCCTAGGAACATTTCATGAAGAGGAAGAAGTCTAGTCTGTATTCAGTTTAGGGTGACTATGAGTAAGTTTTTGCTAAAGGGTAGTTTGGAAGCACCGTGGAAGACGAAGATTAATTTCTGGGAGTGTGCTAGGATATATGCCATTTCCGTGAAGGATGGATGATGATTTGGATTTATGTATTTATGTTTTACTGCCTGACTGCAAGGCATTTAGGCTTTCCTCCTCAGCAGAGTTGGTAAGAGAAAACCCAGTCCTTTGGAAAGAGAAGCTCTGGAATTTCTGAGTGATCCAGATCATAGAGGGTCTCGTTTGATTTGCTCAGTATTTTGCATTTTAACCTGGTAGCAACAGGGAGAAGTCATTAAAGAAGAGTGAGCAAGGGAGTGATACAATGGGATTTGTGTTTTATTAGGAATCCAGCTGATGTGTGAGGAATGGATTTGGGCTGGGCAAAACTTCCAATAGGTTGTGTAGACTGCTAAGATCATCTTGCAGCCATCTGGTGAGAGGGGATAATGACCCAAAATGAGGCAGTCACAGGGGGGGAATAGACATACCAACTTGATAGCATGGGTAGACAAGGGAAGCGTAGAGACTAAGAAGATTGCCTGGCGGGATTAGAGGCTGAGATTGGGCATATAGGGAAGGAGCAACTCAGGGAGGTGGTGCCAGTTAGTGTGGAGTGTGTAGGAATGACTGATTTCATTTTGATAATGTTGAAATAAGGCATTTGGGTAACATCCAGGAGAAGCTTCTGTGCCCTTGTCACTGTGGATCTGTTGATCTGTTGTTAGGTAAGGGAATTTGACTCAAGTACAGAAACTTTTTTTTTTTTTTTTTTAAGGAAAGCCTATTATTGTTTTCCCTCTCAGTTTATCTGTTGGTTCAGTTGCATTTATTCTGAATTTCCTTGTCTACTTTCTAGGATATTGTTATCATTTTAATTATACTGCAAAATAGAAGCTTTAGAGTTTAGCAGGAACCAGTGAATTGAGATGATCTGATTCTTTCCTGGACAAAAGCCCGCTGCTCGGCTGCCCTCCTGGGGGTGGTTTTATCATGGGTAGCTGTTTTTGCTCTCGCACAGGATGTGTTTGCGGGTTGTTGTATTTTCATCTCCCGAGTGCTCTTTCAGCCTGACTTTCCTCCTCTCAGTCCATAGATGTGGGTTTTGATTGTCAGATTGTTGCTGCTCTTGTACCTACCTCCAGAGCCAGCAGGGTGCTTGGCAGGTAATACCTCTATTGTATAAGCTTCCCCTGCTGGTTCAGGGACAGGCATTATAGCTTCATATATTTTTTTTTATAGCAGCTTTATTGACCTATAATTCACATTCCACACAAGCTACCACTTAAAGTATACAATTTAGTTGTTTTCTAACGTGTGTATTCACAGAATTGTGCAACAATCACCACAATCAAATAGAACATTTTATCCTCCCACCAAAGTAACCACATAAGGCTTTGCTGTTAGTCCCCCCTTTACCAGCTCCCCAAACCCGTACACCGAAATAATCACAAATCTACTGTTTGTGTCTATATTTTTGCCTATTAACTTAATGTTTTTAATTACATCAATGACTGCCTCTTCCGATTTTGGCTTTGTGCAGATATTTTGAGCTTCTCCAGAGGGAGGCAGTGTAGGTTCTCATTATAGGCTTGCAGGGAAAAAAAAAAAACCAGAAGCAGAAGCAGCAAAATACACAAAAACCCTGCTTGATAAACACAACTGTATGAGACCTAGTATAGGACTTTCTATCACACCAACATGAAGGACCGAGAAGGCAGACGAAGTAAAAGAAGAGAAACAAATACTTCCAGGACTGCATTTCTTTTAAAGAATCCTGACAATAGTAGAGAAATAGCAGCCTTACCTGGGCTATTAGTTTGAGCAGGACACTGATAATGAGAAACACCTGGTTTCTATTTCTGGCTGTGCCCTTTGACCCAGTCCTTTAATCATTCTGGGTTATTTTGCTTATTCCCTAAGCATACTTTACTCCAACTGATACTTGTAATAGTATTCAAGCCACAGTAGAAGACACATCTCACATATGCATATACAAATAAAACCCCCAAAATCTGTCCCTGGTTTTTATATCATATTATCTTGTTTTATGTTTCTTACTTACAAAATTAAGACAGCATTATAGCAAATAAGATGAGATCACGAAGATGCTGTCTAAGGGGAAATGTGGCAATTGGAATGTTAGTAGTCAGTTACAGACTTTTTTTTTTCTTTTTTGTATTTTATTAAGTTCACTGTTTCAAAAGAGAAGTCCTAACCTAACATTAGAAATTCGATTTCTCATGACTTTTCTTGCCTGCGAGCCCATGGACAACCCTGTTTTTAGGGTGTCCTAGGTAGAGCCACACACCCCCTGCAGGAGTCCCTTGTTCGGTTTCGTTGTAGATGATCTTGTTCTGAGACCTGTCTGGAGGTGATTTATTAGCACTTAATGGAGGGGCTGATATCATTAAAGTCAGGTACCCTTCTGCTCTTCTCAAGATTTATAACAATGTCTGTTCACTCAGCCCACGGAGCCCAGCCAGAGCTGCCTTTAGTCGGGTGGTGAACGCATCTCTGTTTAGAGGGAGTGAAGGAATACCGCTCGATCAGATCTCTTGATATAAACTAGCCTTGAGGCATGTACCGTGGTGATGTGTTGAATCTCGGTTCCCAGGGGATGTCTGCTATGTATCTGCAGCTTTAATGTTTCACTTAATATCCTTTTTGGCTACGGAGCGCGTACTCCTCTCCAGCAGCAGGCAGCGTTTGGCTCAACAACTTGCTTATTGTCTGCCCAAGCCGTGCTGAGCGACTGCCGGCTGGGAGCATCTGCCGTGGGGGGGCTTTCTTCGTGGCGTTTGTCTGTGCTTTTTTAAATTGAGAAGTTGAAAGAAAACCAGCCTTCTTTTGCCTAGCACCTCAACCCCTGTATCTTTCACATGCGTTCCTGGAAACGAGCATGCTCAGAGAACTGGCAAATCATTGTCCAGTGACCGGGAGGAAATGATCATTGCTCTTCATTTATAATGCAAATTCTGAGGTGTCTCCAGAAGTGTGGTAAACTTAAAATGATGGCTGTGGTGAGAACGTCTCTGCAGAAAGTTGTGGTTTTGTTACATCGTTTACAAAGGATGGCAGTTTCTTCTCCTCGGTATCAGAAGCTCTGTAAGGTAACTGAGTGATTGAAATGAGGATCTTGGGTGTCTGACAATTCTCCTGTTTCTCAGGCTCTAAAAACTAAGCTTTCAGCGTGCTTACCAAGGAGAGATTCCTTTTCTTAGTGACTGATTATAAAAGCTGTTAAAGTGAATTGCTTCATTGAATTTTGTTTGGGCATCTGAAACAAGCATTGTTTTAGTGCATCGTTTATTTTGCATTTGACAGAATCTTCTGAGAAGGGCTGATAAACTATTTGGAGAAAATATGGCAAAACTACATTCATTAAGACCTATTATCTCTGTGATACTTTGTAATGTCTCCATATTAAATGGTATATTAATCTTGTGTGAATTTCAGTAAATTGAAAAGAAGAGTTTAAAATAATTCAGTAGATTACTGAATAACTGTCCCTTTCTAGCTAGTTGTTTTACCATTAAAAAAATTAAAGCACATTTTAGAAACCACTAGATGAAATCTCATTATAAAATATCCCCTGTATTCTTGACTCTTCGTATATTATAGCTGAGCCTGAAGAACTTAATTTTATTTGAACAGGTGGATTAAGTACACTTTCAAGAGGCAACTTGTTTGACACTTGCAAATTTCAAGTACTACGTCATCCTAAACATAAACCATTGAATGGGCTCCTGTGTTTTAAAGAAAAGTTGGCTGTTGCATTTTTTTATTCTAGTTTGATTTATACCACATTCATACTGTCTCATTACTTTGTCAAAAATTGGAGCAATTTGATAGAAAAGGAAGAAGGAATTGTAACAGGAATGTGAAAGCAATTTATACAGCACCGCAGTATCACATTCTGCCTTCATCATGCTCTTAATACCATATTCTCAAGAATGTATCTTGTTGCCCTGTTAGCTGCCCAGACTCGTTTGTATTTGGAATGACTGTCTCTAGGACAATGGGACTTTCCCAGTGATGTAAAATATGACCTGTCCAAGCATCTAAACTGCATGTTATGTGGCAGTACATTAGAAGGGGAAAGCAGTATTCCATTAACTTTATCATATATTTTTATTTTGTACAGCTTGGTCAATTAACTGTAATTCTGTCTAGAAACTTTTTTTTGGGAAAAGTTTTAGGAGATAAATTGTTAGCGGAGCATTCTTTGCAGAAATACTTATAAGGGTTTCATTTGCATGAGAAATTACTTGAATCTTCATACAACTTAATAATTAATTTAGTTGTAAAAATCCATGAATTAATTATTTCAGTGTGTCGTGTCTTGGTTCACTTCAGAGAATACGTTTATTCTGATATAAACATTCTGTGTATTTCAGGAACAGGCAGCTTTGATAACAGTATAAAAGCTCATTCACTAACGCATGATATTTTACCTCTTTAAGTACAAGTGCGAATATATAAAGCGTTTTTTTTTAATTAGCTGGGTTATTTTTTTGATCCATTTATATGCATACTTTCACAAAATCAGGTCTTTTTCTCAAGTCACATGACCAAAGTATTGTTAGTTTGAGGTAGGAAATGGTAGAAGTTCAGAAATTAGAGAAAGTTACTTAGTTTCATAATTATACCCCAAATAAGCAAAAGTTTAACTACTGAAGTCATTGGGTAAATTAATTGCTATCAGAAGTCCTCTTTGGATAGATTTCTTGAGACTTATATTTTCCTAAAGAAACCATTAAAATTTAAATGTTTAGGATAAATGTACTTTTGCTTTTAAAAAATTAAAACTTGTGTTGTTTGCAGTTGAAATGTTACCTTCCACATTTCTTTGCTTGGATGCAAAATTAACAACTGCCCAGATAATCAAATGGGGAATATGCAATTCCAGTACTTGCCAGCAGGTGTCAATATAAGGCAGTGATATATGAGATTTTGGTTGAGGAACTAGAAGTCTATAATAGGAGGTGGCAAAATTACTATGAAATAAATCAGCTAGTAACAGATATTATTTATTTGTTTGGTTATATTTTGAAAATTTATCGTAGTTACTGATCTGTGTTAACTTATATGGTATAAATTAAAAGTTTTAGTTGCAGAACTAAATATTAACCATTGGTATCCCAAATATTGACATAGGTAGGTATCTATCTATAGCAAGAGAAAATATGTAATTGTATTATAATTATCAATAGTCTTTGTATGCTATTTAAACATTTAAATAAGTTTGATGTTTATTTAGTTTAAGACACCATAAATTCTTTTCCCCTTAAATTGTGGATGTTATAATGAGTGTCTCTCCCTAGACCTCCTACATTCTCTAAATTTAGTTTCTTAGAAAGGAAATGCTGTAAGTTTCAGTGTTTTTTCACAAAAATATAGAGGTCTCTTGTAAATGCATTTACAAATCAAAGTGAATGGGAAAAAATGTTGCATAATCAAAGGGAGATGTGACTATTTTAAATTCATATTGAGATTTTGAAATCCAGTGTCTGTTAATATTCTTACCTGCTTTTCTTCTTTAGGATCTTTTTACATCTTATGTGGAAATTTAGTCTTTTAGTCAGACTTTCCTCTGTGATACTTTGTCTTTGCTTATTTTCATACTTCTCTGGAGTGTCAGAAAACAGTTCATATATTACACATTTGGAATTTATGTCGAATATTCTCATTTTGTGTGTTTCCTCTGTTTTGAAGGGGGGAGGATAGGCAGAACTTGGCATTCATGGCTCTCAGAGTTAAAATATGCTTTTCTTCCTCTTCACCTATTTACCCATTTACTTGTATTTTTCCCTTTAAAAATATTTCTTCTGTATTATACATCTCATAAAATTTGTTTAGGAAACTGAAATGGAAGTGCCGCTTACTTGGAGATATAATTAGCAGCAGTGAAATTGCCCCGATGACCTAAAATCACCTCATGCTGGATGCTTATTTTTCCAGATTGGTTTTGATTGCTTAGTTCCTTTAAAATATTAATGATTAGAAAAAACAGTTTTTCTTCTCATAGAGAGCACAGCAAAAGCAACAACGTAAGTGATTAAAAAATAAAATTGACTTTGTTTTCATTGTTATGTGATTATATTGATGATATTTTATCATTAAATTTTTGTATAAAGCTGAATTTATGTTGAGTTGGAAAAGAATTTCATAAGTCCTGTTTTCTTCTTTGGTGTCCATTTTCATAAAATACTTATTAATTGAAGACATGGTAAAAGCATTTTTCTTTGTAAAGCAGATTGGGATATGAACTATTATAGCAAAATAAGAAAAAAATGTACAATTAGTGTTATAAATTGGAATCCTCATGACTTAATAAGCATTTTAACATTTTTGATTTAAGTAATAGAAATTCTATTTGCCTATATACATATGTAAATCACTTTAGCTTATGTGGCTTTAATCATCTGCAAACTTTTTTGATCCTTTAGTCCTATCAGCAAAAATATTGTAAATATTCACACACACACACACACACACACACAAACATATAGTCATTTTAAAATTATACACATATGCTGTGGACAAATCACATATTAAATATTAGTTGAACATAGTTTTATTCTTTTTACTATTCTCTTCTTACACCTCAGTTGATTTTCCTTTTCTCTCTGTGTCATACACATGGCATTTGGTGACTGATTTAGTGAAATTGTGGCTTTCCTGATGGTGCTGATCTTGAAGTATCCCTGAAAAACCATGTCTTCTGTGGTATCAGAGCAGCTATCGATGAGTACTCTTGAAGAATAGAGACCAGAAGATCTTGCCATCTTGCCCCGCAAACTTGGATTGACTGCTGATGTCTACAGAAGTCTTGTGTGTGTGTGTGTGTGTTTACGTGTAGACAACATGGAGCTATGTGGAAGGATGTATGGTCACAGAGGTATATAGTGTCTGAACAGAGTTTCAGATTCATTGACAAAGTGAATCCACACACCATTTTTCACCTTCATGTGTGGGTTCCCTTTATTTAGAGGTAGTTATGATTATGTGTTTTTAAGAAGGTGTGGAATGGAATGATATATTTTCAACCCCACATAGTTAAGCTTTGTTTTTTTGTTTGTTTTTAAAGATTTTATTTATGTATTTCACAGATTGAGACACACACACAGCAAGAGAAGGAACACAAGCAGGGGGAGTGGGAGAGGGAGAAGCAGGCTCCCTGGGGCGGACCCAAGGATCATGACCTGAGCTGAAGGCAGACACTTAATGACTGAGCCGCCCAGGTGCCCCTAAACTTTGTTTTTTATTTCCAAACATTTTCCTACCTTTATTCCCCAACATTTCCCTACCTTTTCCACCCCCATGAAAAACTACTACCCATGGGTAATCAAATCTTCACGTGTTTTAGGGTGATGGTGCTTTACTTAGTTGTGATCTGAATGTCAAATTTTAAATCTTGTCAGGCCAGCTCTCAGTCTCTATAATCAAATCGTACACATGATCGGTTGACCCATAGAAGGCTAGAGTCATGGTCTCTGCCTGGAGGTAGAACACCCGTTGATCATATGAGCATTGGCTCTTCTTGGTTTTATGAGAAATTTTCAATTTGGTTACCTCAGAAAATTTGTGAAGGGTGAGGTATAATGGAGGAAAATGCCATACATGGAAGGATTTGCATACCTTTAACCAGTCACCATCGATGCATTAGGCACGTTGCATCACAACTCAATGGACCCTGGGCAGACTACTTCTCTTTCTCTCCATTTCTTTCTGTGCCCTTTCAGGGGGCTGAGATGATAGTGAAGTGGGTCATTGGAGACAGCAATTGTATCTCTACATGTCATCAGATATTTTCTTGTGGCTTCCAAAAGCAGCAACATGATTTCAGATAATTCTCTGATCTCTGTGTTGCCAAAGCTCCCCAAGTCAAGATGTATATCAAAATCATTTTCTTTTCTTTTTTCTTATTATTATGTTCAGTTAGTCAACATATAGTACATCATAAGTTTTTGATGTAGTGTTCAACGATTCATCAGTTGTATATAACACCCAGTGCTCATCACAACACGAGCCCTCCACAATCATTTTAAAATCTGGTTATCTAACTAACATTTTTTAAATCAGGAAACTCTTGCTATCAGTGACTTTTGGCTAGGTGTAGTATAATTAGATATGCTTTGTCCGTTAATAAAAAGTAATTAAAACCATTCTACAAGATTGCATTTTAAATAGTTTCTTGATAGTCAAGATACCATTATTTGCGTAAGTCTAGATCTGTGATCTACAAATCAGGGAGAAGTCAATTGGACAGAGTTGGAGTAGCATTATGGATAGGGATAAAAATTCTCCTTTGTTTTTAGAGTAGCATTTGATAATTGTGACTAAAATGTTGATGATCTGTGTTTACCTAGGGGTAAAGTTTTTTAAATTTCAAGGGGAAATTTCCAAGATGAATGTACTGCTGGATTTTAAATGTACAGACATGATCCACTCCCTCTTACTAGGAACTGTGAGCACTGCCAGCTTCTCTTGATATATTTGGTGGTTTATTTTTAGCTCTCTAAAATAAGCAATTAGTAGAACTCTTACCATAGAGATAAAGATTATAGAAAATTTCATGCTGTGGTAGGTTTCTCAGTTTCACAAAGTTTATTCATTTCTGGGCAAGGTAAATGAGTCCAAATAATTGAAATTGGAAAGCATAAAGTGCATGCGACGGTTTCTTTTCATTTTTCTTCTAGTTTGTTATGTGGAATTGTAGAAGATTAATTTATAACAAACCTCACTTATAAAAGCAGACAGAGCCCTTTAATGCTTAATAAATTACATGCTGATATGAGAGTATGGCTTGATAAAGCTTAAGCAAGAATTTTGGGAAAATGTCAAATGGAAAATGGCGTTGTACTGTTTTCACAATAGACTAGTTTACTTTAGCTTTAAGAAAATTGAAAGAAAAATGGTCAAACACAGCAATAAAATAACTGTAGGCTTTCATGAGTAAAAAAAAAAGTCTTGTTACTACTGATGTAGCTTCCTTTCATTTTTAGAGTGTTTTAGAGTTTACAGTGTTTTAACATATTTCATCATTAATACATATGGTGTTAATTAGTAATTATATTATTACTGATCCTTAAGAGATAGGTAGGAAAGAGATCATCATTTTTCCCATTAACAAATGGAGAAACGGGATTGGTACATTGACAGGTTAGGGAACATGTCAATA
Organism: Mustela putorius furo; assembly: GCF_011764305.1. Lineage (NCBI taxonomy): Eukaryota > Metazoa > Chordata > Mammalia > Carnivora > Mustelidae > Mustela > Mustela putorius. The sequence goes on along the minus strand of NW_025422015.1, from coordinate 10,628,375 downwards.
ATTGCTTGGCTGGGGTTCCTGGGTGGCTCAGTTGGTTAAGTGTCTGACTTGGGCTCAGGTCATGATCTCAGGATCCAAGGATCTGTCCCATGTTGGGCTCCACACTCAGTGGAGAGTCTGTTTCTCTCTGTCTCTCTGCCCCTCCCCTTGCTCGTGCTCCTTCTCTCTCTCTCTCTCAAATAAAAAAAAAAAAAAGCAAACATAATTGCTTAGCTAATATGTGGCACAATCTGAACTAAACGTAGGTTGTCTGAATCTTGTGTCTCCTTACACTTAATTTCAGATAGTTTTAGGGATATCTGGACTAAGTTTCAGATTTTTAGGGATGCTGGACTAAAATGAGCCATGTACCGTAGAAAGCGAAATCACATTAACTAGGTAGTAGATATAGTTTTATTCTACATTCTCTTGCCATACATCTCATTTTCTAAAGAAATTTAGCCTCTAGTATCCTTTAAGACATGAGGAGATGTTGGAAATTCTCTGATTCAACTATTTCATTTTACAGATGAGGAGACAGATCATCTATAAGGGATATTTTATTGCTGCTCGTTTTGTAGGATGGAAATGTACTTGTTTTCTCCTAGAAGTTTAAGCCTCATGGAATATGTCTTTTCAAAAGTACTTTTGTATTTGAATTCTAAGAGAACAAAGATTTCATTCTAGTTTAAATTTATATAGTGGGTACTCTTTTAATAGGCTTATTTTGCAGTTTTATAAAAAAGATGGGTTGGTTCATTTTAATGCAAATTAATGTAGTTGGTTCTGGGTTTTGATTCATAATTTAGTTTGGTTTGAGTCTCAATACACAAGTATTGAATTATGTATTCTATTCACGGAAACAAATTCTCTAGCTTCAAATATAGTTTTTTATCATTATATTTAAAAGTACATAATAGCTCCTTAAAAGTATAAATTGAAAATAGTCAACTAATTTTTTAGACTGGGTCCTTTCTAAGAAATAGGAAATTTGTGGGGTTTTTTTTTTGTCATTGTTTTTTGTTAGTTTTTGTTTTTGCAATTCAACTCAAAATCATGTATTTAATGGTTATCATATGCTGAAGTACATGGTAGGCAGCATAAGCATGAAGTACAGTATTGCATTTTTGACGTACAATAAAGAAGTTCAAGTAACTTGTTCTGAAGACTCAGCTTGAGGTAGTGCAAGGAAAAGTTTCCCTGACCACTGAGCTTATGACAGAAACTCTTGTAGGATGAGTATTCCTCAATTTGTGGGGGGGCGGTGCTCCTCTAGATTATTGATAGGCTCCCAGATGGCACTTGAAAATCTAGATGACCCACAGTGAAACTGATGGAATCTTCATTCACATCAAACATCACATTTGGAAGAAGTCCCATTCCATTGTCAGAAACTGAACAGAGCAAATAAGTAATCTTTACTATGACTGACACTGGAGGAAAAACAAGTATGTTTGCTTCGAAGAGAATGGGAAGAAATTGTTGAGCCTCTTAATGTATCCTATCATGTTTAAGAATTACGGGTTTTGATGTCATCAGTTTTGAGTCCCAGTTCACTCTCAAAACATGGGAATTACTGTTGTTGGTACAGGTATACTATTAATTATAGCCTTTTATGGAAAGCTCTTGACATTTGACTCAAAAATGATATAGAATGAGTTTAGTTTTACTTTTTTTCAGGGCATACTTTGCAAGAGTTTAAAGACATGAAGTGAGAGAAAACTTTTTGCTTCAAAACAGTATCTGACACTGTATGTACTCCAGGTTCAGCATTTTAAAAGGCCAAGGTGGGGTGCCTGGATGGCTCAGTGGGTTATGCTGCTGCCTTCTGGCTCGGGTCGTGGTCTTGGGGTCCTGGGATCGAGTCCCGCATCGTCGGGCTCTCTGCTCGGTGGGGAGCCTGCTTCCTTCTCTCTCTCTCTGCCTCCCTCTCTGCCTACTTGTGATCTCTGTCAAATAAATAAATAAAATCTTAAAAAATAAAATAAAATAAAAGGCCAAGGTGTGTGTGCACCTATCCAGTGTGAGTGGCCAGGGGGCCGGAATCCCTTAAGCCTGCATGGTTGCAATATGGACATAAGGGAAGTTTGTCTGTGATTAGGGCTTGTTTTTTTTTTTTTTTTTTTTTTTTTTTTTTAATAAACTTTCTTACTAACTTTATATATCATGAATGTTTTCCCATGTCATTAATCATTTCTTACATCGTGATTTTTTTTCATAGAGTTAAATATAATTGTATTGAATGACTGCAGGATAGTTTACTGAAGCCATCAACTCTGGTTAGATAACTAGGTTATTACCAGTGTTCTCATGATAAATAATTCCATGATGGATGTTGTTATACATCATTGAGTACATCCTGATTATTTCCAAGATGTGTTTTTAGAATAGAATAACTGGACCAAATTAACATTCGATGGCTTCAGTTTATATTGCCGAATTTCCCTCTTGCGAGGTGTTACCCATTTTTATGTCCATTGGCAGCTTGAGTGCCTAATTTCCTGCGCCCTCCCAGAAAACAGGCGATATCAGTTAGAAAGTATTTTGTGAAATTGTTAGATGGAAAACATAGCCATGTTGTAGAATGTAAACCAAAATCTAGCGAGGTTAACTGATTTACCCAAGGGTGGGACCAACTAATCCATTCCAGGAGTGTCTGAGTTCCGGATACTGGGCTGAGAACCCAAACACTGTGATGTCTAAAACAGGATAGGATAAAGACCGTGTAGTAAAGCTGACAGGTTTTGAACACAGAAGGAAAAAAGTAAACTCTGATTTGAAAATGTCAGGGAAGTATTTAGAGAAAATGTAGTATCTCCTAGGGCTCTCGAGGAGTAGGTTGAGTTTAATAGAGTAGAGAATTCTGAGAATAGACATGTGAATGAGCAAACACAAGGCACAGAAGTGTGTCATCGTAGTTAGAAAACATGGGATACTTGTTTATCAGAAGTGGCTATGAAACTCACTCATTAACATTCTCATCTCCATAAAAAAAATATTCTTTGGGTGGCCAGCTGTGTATGCCAGATTGACTTCGATTGTTTCCACAACGGAGTCCAGTTTTAAAGGAAAAATATTTGTGAGTATTGGCGCTATTCAGATATGAAGGGCATTTCCAAAAGGGAACTATAAAATGAAAAATTGCACAATATCATGTCTTTGAAATAAGAACATAGCTCTTCCAAATGTCTCCTTTAAATGGAACAACCTTCCTTTGGACATGAGTCATTTTGGTATGAGAGTGACAAAAACAGTTATACTTTTAATGGTAACTCAGTTGATGAGAGAATGATATCAAGCAAAATTAAAAGATAATTCACAGTGGAAGTCAGTCTGTCCGCTGTTAATTATAGATTTATGGAACCTTAAAGTTAATGAAAATTGAAACTGTTTGACCAGTTTCCTCATTATTATATATGTAGGAAACAAAGCCTTAACATTTATAGGGAGCTTTGCCCTTAATGTGCTTTGCTGTATTATTTTATGCTGCCCAAGATCACACAGCCAAGTGATTCTTGGCTATATATTTAAGTTTCCAGGAGATTACTCTAGTGTCCATTACATTTTATGTGTGCTTATTTAAATAGAATGTGTATTTAACTTTGCCTAATATTATAATTTGATGTTTATTTCCATGTTTCTCCTTCTGAATCACCAGTTTCTTGAGTTTGGGGTCATATCTATTTTAGAAGTATTTGCAAAAGTTGAATAAATAACCCAAATTTCTTATTTTTCTGAGATTTACAATGTTGTTATAATATAGTAGAGATGCTGTATTTGGACTCCATATTATTCTTTTTAAAGAGTTTTATTGAAATATTCATGTACAATACAATTCTTTTGAAGTGTACACAGTTCAGTGTGGTTTTTTTTTTAGCATGTTCATAAGTTGTGCAACTATTACCACAATTAAAATTTTAGAACATACCCCTCCCCAAAGGATCCATGGGCAGTTGCTTCCCATTTTTCTCCACTCTACTCTGCTAGCCCTAGGCAACCACTGATCCATTTTCTGGTTTGTTTGTTTGTTTGTTTGTTTTCCTTGTTTTTAACATGAGATTGAGAATAAGAGTTTGAAGCCGTAAGTATTAGGTAAAAGGGCTGGAAAAATAATACAATTTGCCGTGATACATTTACTACTTCATCTTACAAAATTTGATAATTTTGGGGTTTTAATTATCAATAAAAGGGTAGCTTTTGTTAAATGGTTTGTAAACCTTTAGCACCATAAAATATGGCATTTATTTTTCCTATTAATTATTTTCAGTACTGTAAAAATGAAGTATATTGGGAAAATGTTGAATTTGAAATCCGAAGGCCTAGGTTGGATGACCCTACTTGCTGTTTGATCTTTTCTAACATTCAAGTAATGTATCAGTCCTCGGCTTCATACAGACAGTGGGAATGATACGCATTCTGGTTACTTTTAGAAAAATGTTACAGGAATGCTAAGTTAAAGTTTGTGACTTTGCTACAAGGGCTAGCGTATTAGTAAAATTAAAATACTAAATTTTCTGTAATTTCTTTTTCTTTAAACCAACCAATCAACCAACAGAAACAATGGTGATATTTACTCAAGTGTGCTTTTACCTTGGCCCCCTGATGAAAGAATTTTTGAAACAGTGAAAGCACGTACTAAGAGCTTCCACTTGTCTCAACTCAGGTGGCAGAATGTTGACTCCCAGCCACCCAAGTCTGCAGTGCAGGGTCTTTTCAGTTTTTCTCCTTTCCTACGGCATCAAACCAGCTTCCATATTAAGGTGTATTCTCTGCCAGAAAAATCATACTATTTCCAAACAACTTAGATTCACACTGAGGCTGCATGAAAGGGACCATGTCTTCCGGGAAGGACTAATGGCCCCCAAGGCAGCAGTAGCTAGTCAAAAGAAAGATTCTGAAATTTTTATGCAGTCCCAAATCAGGGCAGCCATAATGTTTATAACCTATACATTATTTGTCTCAGAGGCTGGTGGGCACGTATAAAACTTGGGAAGGCTTAAGGAAGGTCTTTTTTAAAAAATTCAATAATAATGGAATATTTTGGTAATTCTCAGATGATTTTGTATAACCTGTATTTTGAGAGTGAGGTTTTGATAAGTACTGAATAACCTGGATTAATGACTATAATGACTGAGTGCTGTTTTGCATTAATTCTTGAAGCAAATCCTAGATTGCTTCATTACATAGCCTGTCATTATGGAAGATTCTCACATAGTGTGGTGGTAAAGAAGGGGAAACATTTGCTCTTTTTGAAGTAATTGTGTCTAATGGAAGTCTAATGACCTATTATGTTTATTTCTAAAAGCTGAGCAGCGAAGCTTGAGAGAAGCTAGTGAAAGACTCGAGAAATGATAATGTAAACCAAAATCTAGGAAGTCTCATGTGGTTGAGAATCAGTACTTTATGACAGTTAAATACTTCAATAAGTTACTTGTGCCAAATGTCATCCTTACTTGAAAAGCTGAAGTGATTTCTCCAAATGAGCCCATACCACAGAGAGCTGGGGTAGAGAGCTGCTTCTGGCTAGGTGTCTTGTACCTTTTCTATGTCTTACAGTGTCTCTGAATTTAATATGTTGATTGAACAAGGTGGAGAGCATAGTGTTCTGGCGGGTACTGAAATAATAGAACTTAATAACCACTGATGACTTTGGATATTTTCAAGCTTATTTTCTTCATGTTTTAAAGATGAGAAGACAGAGGCTTAGATGGGTTCATTGATCTGTCTTAGGACCTATTAATGGTGAGTGGCAATGGTTGAATTGCTTTGACAAGGATATATTCTATTTGGGGATTTCATGGGACTGTATGATTAAAAATGTATTTTATAGGTTTCTGAGATAGATTATTGACACCAACTGAATCACATAGTTGGTATAAATGATTTACTTGGAGATGGGTTCTGAAAATAAGTGAATAAAACATACCTTTTTAGATGGAACACACACTGTAACCTCCTCCAGTTAAAGTTGGTTGTCGGTACAGCAGTGCTTACTTTGCTGTCTTTCGACTATTCTGGATCCTTGAATATTTTCATGATAAGTGCCTCAAAAGTAGCAACAACTTGAGAGTGGTAAAGGTTGGAGAGATTACTTGGAGCTCTGCAAACTTAACTATGGAGACTCATGAAAAAATTTCAGTTGCTTTCTATGTATATTCCTCACATTTTCCAAAACTTAGGACTAGGACCAACACAACAAAATAGTTTAAACGTGTCTTGACTTCCTGATACTATTTACCAAGTCTGCAGCTTTTCATTCTTTTAGCTCATTCAAAGTGGAACAAGTCATTTTAAAATTCTCAGTTTTCCTTTACAAAAGCTGCACGTGCCTACTACAAGGACACGACTTCCCAAAGCATGAAAGGTGTAGTGTTGACACCTTCGTTTAGCATAGTTTAATCATTCTTGTGGAGATTAGAAAGAAAATTGTCTTTGTGAACGCATTCAGTGTTTGAAATTTAATCTAATAGGGAAGTTTGGTTCGTAGCCCTACCCAACACGGCTTTCCGAGTCTTGTTTGGAGTGATAACTTTTGTGGGGTCAGGCTAAGGGATGCTTGACAGAACGTCTTCATCTTTCTTGTTTTTCCAGGGCGGTGGAAATTTATCAAGACACAATCCCTAAACTCCTTAAACCCTGGGACTGTCCTGACTTCTGTTTTGGAGGGACACATCGACTGTGCCAAAGGAACAGTCTATTCATAATCCATTACTACAAAGGCCATTCATATTATCATCTTTTTGTTTTGCTTTTCTCATTGCTTCTGAGTCACTATGTAAAGCTTTATAGTAATTTGACTTAATCACACATGGTATGGCTCTTTCAGGACTCATGCTGTTATTTTTAAGCTTTCTGTCTCTTATACCTTTCTGTCTCAAGACATACATATATGAATCACATAGTTGGTATAAATGATTTACTTGGAGATATATATATATATATATATATATATATATATACATATACAGAACACTTTCACACAGCCAAATAAACCAAAATTTCTCATCTGGTGAAAGAGTGATAGAAACCATACTAGTTGGAACCTGGAGTTGTTCCTTATTTGCTGAAAATTGTATGGAATACATTTTATGCTGTTTTCCAAGAATAAATTGGAATGGCATATTTGGATTGAATTGGAATGAGACCATAAATAACTGAAGGAGTGGCTGGGAGATTTCAAAACGTATTTATTTATTTATAATGTAATTTGTGCTCCTGATTAATTGCTCTTGATTAACCTCCCTGCTCTTTAAATTAAATCAAAATTAGCAAATATTTATTGCAGTCTCAGAGAAACCTCATTTAAGGATTAAAGCACCATGGAGAGCAGTAGAATGTTTCCTTGAATAAAATCCAGAATGGGAAGACGAGGAGCACTTCTCCCCATTTCTTGATTCTATACATGTTAAGGACAAGTGTATGCTCAGGAAATGGGGTGATTGATTAGGCTGGAAGGAACTGAGGAAAGGGATTCATTTAAATAGTTCTCCGTGATATCATTTTACATTGAAGAAAATCTTTTGGGAAGATAAACAAGGAATTAAGTTACTTGTGAAGCAGCACGAGGCAGCCGAGGGTGCCCTGCAGAGGGACTGAGAAATTGACTTTCTGGACATGCTTTCTACTGTATTGAATGAAATGGGTAGGTCTCTGCCCTTTGCCAAGCTTTGCAGTTTTACCTTAAAGTTGGTATAAAAAAATGTTTTTTACAAAAATCTATGAATTAATACTGTGAAGGAAATATAATGACAAGTCTTCCATGTGCATGTGTAGTAAATCATTTTTAATTTTGTTCAGCAAATTAAAGCAGATTTCATTAGTTTTAAAAATAGCATTTACATTTTTACTCCCGGATATATTAAAAAGAAAGTGTTCCTTTTGTATAATGCAGAAGAGGAAGGAGAAAACAAAATTTAACCATTAATTCTGCAACTCAGGAGGGAATATTATTAATGTCTTTTCCTATTTTATGTCACTCTTCCTTTCTTTGTGTATAGATATTGGTTTGAAGCATATTCATACAAATTTGGAATCATGTTTCATATAATACTTTTTGCATTTAAGGGTATTGGTGTTTTATTCTTCATAACAGTATTCATTTTTATATTTTTATATTTCTTTATTTTAAAAAAACTTGTTTTTTTTATTTTATGGCAGTGTTAGGTATCCCATTGTATTTTGTGAATGGGATAAATAATGTTTTTCTAATTTTGACCTTCTAATGCTGCAAAGGATTTTTTTGTCTAAATCTCTGGCTGTAATTGATTATTATTTTTTGTTAGGATGAGTTTCTGTAAGTGGCTTTGCTGGATCAAAGGTTATACACTGCCAGGTGGCTTTCCAAGAAGGCTGTTCCCAAGTATACTTTAATAGTGTATGAGAATATTGGTCATACCATACCCTTATTTGTCTTGAGTTTTATAATTTTAAATTTTTTGTCAATTTGATAGTTTTATACTGCATCACTGATTACTTGTAAGAATTTTTTTCTTACTGGCCCTTTGTGACAAAATTTTGATTTCCTTTGAACTAGTATACCTCTGATGTTTCTGCACCTGATCAACATCTATTTGATCTTAGGGAATTCAAATTACTTGGGAAGCAATTCTGTCACTGAAGTTATGAAGTACTTTCCAAAGTACTGGAGAGCACAACTACAAATCTGAGTCCCTACCATAAAAAATTTTGACATCGTATAGGAAAAAAATCAGATATAACAATGATTTATTAAAAATGCCAATTCACAGATTTGTTAGTTCCCAGAATGATAACAGAAGTCCCATGGATAATCTCAGCATTATTTGAGTAATTGATATTTTCTGGAGAATTCACTTTTACATTTTCAGTTAATTCTGAAAAGGTCTAGTCCACTCATGACATAGCAATCGTATCTCAGTATTCATATTCTCATTAAAATTTAAATACGTAAAATATGTTTGAATGAAATGATATCAGAATATGAATTCCATCTATCTCTGCAAAAAACCAAATCATTCAAGTATGCAAGCATTTTTTTCTGAGCCTAGCCTCTTGTGATGTTTATGGAAGGACCCACTCATCATAGTCAGCCTTGCCTCCTCTCAGCTCTTTTGCTGTTAAGCAAAATTCTACCACCATGAAAAAGGTTTTTTCCAAGTTCCCAGAGAACACAAGATTTCACTTTGACATTGGCTTGACATTACCTTTTGGTTCTCAGAACTGACTGTATTGCCTTTATACCCAACTCAGGACTTACTCAAGCCATCACTTATTTCTGACAGTTATATTCAAATCAGCAAAGTATAAACTTTGTAGCAAAAATGGATTTTCCATGCATCAAGATTCTATAGCACATCTGTCAAAGAGGTTTGCCGTACGTGGAAAATCACAGCCTTGATATCCACCAGTAGCACATAATACATAATCAGAAATATTTGATGAAGTGAGTTAGGGTAGAATACCCATTTGCCAGGCAGGGCGTTGATAAAAGAACTTCCCTTGCAGCTTCATTATTAAACTGTAGTATGTTCCACTCTTCTTTTATTACCAACGAACAACTTTTGTCTTATCATCAGTTTGGCAAGAGATAACCTGTCAATTACTTGTAGAAAATTACTTAGAAATGAATCAATATTCTATTTATTGTATCTCCTCTACTTTAAAAGGCTGCAGTCCCATGTTTCTTGTACCTAACCTCCAAATTCTTTCACTGTAGTGTGGGCACCAGTTTTTGCCTTCCATCTTTTATATCTAATTCCTAAACTTTGTTCTAAGAGTGAAGTAAGAAATCTTCATTTTCAGATTTCATTAGTATAGATGAAGGTTTAAGATAAGTTTCCTGATATTGAGGATATCTAGACGTTAAGCAGAAGAAATTAATTTGATGGTTTCAGATTTTTATTTTCATTTTGGATCTCCCTTTTTTCTTCTTTGTAAATGTTTGCCTTTGTGAGTTGCTAAAAAGAATAATTTTCAAGTTATATTCCTGTTTTAGTAGTATTTAAGTTCACACTGCACTGTTTCTTTCTTGGAAAGCTAACATGGAATATATTTTGAGATTTTTTTTTTTCATGTCTTAACATTGTCATTGAGGGTATTTGATTGTTTGAGCCTAATAGAAATAAATTCTGATTGTACCTTCTCAACCTGAAGTGTGGCAATGGTCAGAGACCATAGATGAACTTAGTTTCATTCAGTATTATTTATAAAACAGCGTTCAACATTGGGAAATAAAATAACTGATCTCTTTGCTATTTTAGTGTGATGACATCATCCTACACAGAACACACTTCAAATCATATGCCATTTGTACATGCACAGATGTAATTGCTAATACAAACCAAAAAAGAGGGAGAGACAGAGCAAGAGTGAGCTAGATGGTGTCTAGGGCATATAATAATTAGCATTTTTAGTAACAACATCTGTTGCTGGCAATATTGTTGGCAGTATTGTGGGAGAAAGCAGTCATTAAAATTAGCTAATGCTCAGTTTAAGTGCCACACAATGTACTGACATTTTCAATATTTTTACTAGTTTTGGATTTCCTCGTTCCAATAAATTTGTGTTTTTGAGTTTGTTTGAATGCCTTGTATTATATTAAAAATGTTCTTCAGATTCCTCCAAATCGATCAGGGGCTGAAGCTTGTATTTTTAGTGGGTCAAAGTAGCATTGTTGCAAATTGTTACAGACATTTATTGGAGGATGTCTCGGAGGATGATTGGGATGCCCATGAACTTAAATAAATGTAATGTAGAAGGTCAGAGATAAGTTGGGAGAATTATTGGCAAAATTAACAAGTTGGGAGAATTATTGGCAAGATTTAGACAGGCTAAGGACTGACAACAAGGTCACTTAGGTTGGGACTTCCCTAATTTTAACTCTGGAGTGCCCTCCTCCTGAGATATCTCAGAGTTCCAGACACTCCAGATGGCTGGTAACTTCACTGTGCAAGGCACCTTGGAATCCCACCTTGGAATGGATCTCTGATTTTGATCCTGCTTGATTTAGATCTTCTCTCAGAGTTAGACACTGTCTTCCAACCTGCAACGCACATTTTCCTCAAGTCTTATTCTCTTACCATTCTTGAGGTTTCATTCTGGAATTCTTTTTTGAGGTTTAAGTGTCAATATGAACTTTTAAAATTTAGTGAAGCTTAAGTCATTTGGATTATTTTGACAGGCAACCATTGACCCCTGACCTGTGATTCCTCACTTGTACAGGGGTGTGTTGCTGCCTTCAAGTCATGGACAAACCCCTCTGAGGAGGAGGAAAATGGTGACTTTGATCTTTTTTTATGGTCTTCGTTGTCCACCTGTTTGCTAGTTTGGGAGTATGTCAAAGTGAAAAAGGAAAAGTAGTCTCTTTTCTCTTCAAAGATAGAACCCACTCATGAATCAACATTTGAATCATATACTAAAATACAAACAATTTTGGAATCTGTATAATTGTTCATGAAAATAAACACAGAGTCAGAAATTATGTTTCTAGAAATACTTTGATGAGCTAAAATATTTCCCACTTTTGTTAATCTAAACTGGGTATCTTTCAAACTTTGAGTGGGAGATATTAAAATGGGTACTGAGAAAGTGGTTTCTGTAGGCCAGTTAGTTTGGAAAATTCTGCAAATTATGCCCTCCTTTGGTGGCCCTGTGACGCACGTTATATATTCAAGGCTATGAAAACTCTTGCAGAAGAATTATACTGAACTTGCTCATCTCAGTGTTTTTCAAACATTTTTTTTTCCCCTGAGCCAGTTTTTGTTACAGAAACCAGTTTAAGAAATGCCGATGCAGTCATCCCAGAGTTTAACTTGCTATTTATGTTTGCCGAGAAAGTTGCAGAAAGGGCCTCTAGGTAAAGGCTTGTCATCTGACTTATAACAGACTTTTTGGGTCTCTGTGATTCTGACAATGTCTTTGTGGCAGAACTGACTGCAAGGCTTTATTAGTATCCTTAGAGATGGACACAGATAATGTCAGAATTCACAAAAAATGGCTGTATAAACCACAATGAATTTATTCATTTGTATTGGAGGATGTCTTTCCCAAAGACTGAGATGCCCATGAACTTAAATAAATGTAACTTAGAAGGTCAGAGATAAGTTGGAAGAATTATTGGCAAAATTCAGACAGGCTAAGGATTGACAACAAGGTCACTTAGGTTGACCTTATTCAAGGTGGGAACTTTCCTAGTTTTATCTCTGGAGTGCCCTCCTCCTGAGATGCCTAAGAGTTCCAGACATTCCAAATGGCTGGTAACTTCACTGTCCCAAGCACACCTGCAGTGGCTTCTTGTGTTCCTCACATTTCTCTTTTCTTTCCCCCTCATAATTTGTGATGATTAATGTTATGTGCCAATTTGGCCAGGCCACAATACCCAACATTATTCTAGATGCTTCTGTGAAGTTATTTATTTATTTATTTATTTATTTTAAGATAAGATGAACATTTAAATTGGTAGACTTTATTTTTTCCTTCCAAATTTTAATTTTAATCCTAGTTAGTTAACGTACAGTGTAATATTGGTTTCAGGAGTAGGATTTAATGATTCATCACTTACACATAATGCCCAGTTCTCATTATAACAAGTGCCCTCCTTCATACCAAAAGAAATAAAAAGCATCTAAATCAGCAAGGAAGAAGTCAAACTTCCACTATTTGCCGATGACGTGATAATCAGTAGACTTAGGAAAGCAGATTATTCTCCATAATGTCAGTGGGCCTCTTAAGGCCTAATCAGTTGAAGGCCTTAAGAGAGAATGACTGACCTTCCTAGACAGAATTCTGCCAGCAGATTGCCTTCAGACTTGAACTGCAACTCTTCCCTACGTCTCCAGCCTGTCAACCTACCCTACAGAGTTTGGACTTGCCAAGTCTCTGCGGTCATATGAGTTAGTTACTTGAAATAAATCTCTCTCCTCCTTTCCTTCCCCCTCTGTCTCTCTCTTCTCTTCTTTCTCTTTCTCTACACACACACACACACACACACACACACTCACACACACCATTTTGGTGGTTTTGTTTTTCTGGAGAACCTGATTAATACTGATGTCAAGGACTGGTTACTAGATTTTGTTCTGCTCTGTCTTTTTCTGTGTTGGCCACCATTTTTTTCTCAGACCTTTGATTTTTTTAGACACATTAGTAAACGTGATTAAACTATTCTCACTTCCACTAAACCCAAGGGACAGGAATTCACTTTCTTTCTTATTATGATTCAAATATAATTAGTTTTACTTTTGAGGTAAAATCTTCCTGTGAGGTATCTCTTTTGTCGCTGGTATGAACCAGTTTTCTAATACTGAAAGTCCACAACAGGGCAACTAAGCAGATTTAGCCTACGGAGAAGAATTCGCATAATTGTTACCAGTCATGACACCCAATAACATTATAGACTCTGGTTCTGGGAGACATCTAACAAGGTCAAAGTCTTACAAAGAGGACAGTAAATATTAAAATTCTGTTTTGCTTCCTTAAACAATGTTCAGGGAGAATGATTCTATGGCTCTTTTTGGTAGCCCCTTCAGATGTTTAATCATTTTTACTCTCAAACTTTTTTTTTTTTTGGTCAGAATCCAGGTGATCTGGTAATTAAATTCATTACTTTTATTTCTTATTTAAGATCTCTCTTTTTTGTCATTGGTAAGTCCAAATATCCCACACATTACCGTTCTGAAAGACATGAAACTTAAAAGGGCCACCACGTTGCATGCCAAAGCCAGCACTCAAAGTCAGCATGGTCTGTCTGCTTTGGATTCTAAATCTTGCTCAGTGCCAGTAAGATTGAATTGAGCAAAGATTTGTTAAGTAAATTCTGCACTCTTTTAAGAAAATAAAGTGTGGAATCACAGGCTAGAGGAAACTCACTCATTTTTTGCTGATTTCAATTACACAGTGTAATAGAGAATTTTTGAGAAAACACTTAACTTTTTCTGTTTTGGCTTTATTGAGGGAGCATGAAGCTAGTGTGGCCTTCCTCACTGGAGTCTTGTCCTTTTCCTCTTCCCTCACCCGTCCTAGAAGACAAACATCATTGTATTTTCAAAAGTCACATTTTGAGTTTCCTTCTCCTCTGGGGAAGATAGACAGGCAGACAGGCAAATGGACAGGTAGACACACACGTGTGTGTGTGTGTGTGTGAGAGGGAGAGAGAAGAGTTTGATAATGATTTTGCTACTGGAGCAGCTTTAGTAATGACTCTTAGGAGTAATGACTCTTGTGTTTTATAATGACACAGCAGGGAAGTTGGGCTGGATTATTTGCAAGGAATGAGAAAAACAGAGTTTTGAAAAGTGAGTATTAGTAAACAGCCCTAATCTGTGACGGTGTCTCAGCACTAGTCTCCACCAGGGATGCAGATGCTTCCCTTTCATTCACTTATTTCATTTCCAGATTCATCCACAGATGTCAGTTGGAGTATCTGGTGTGGGGCAGGCACCATTCTAGAGCTGAGGATACAACAATTGGCATATCCAGCCAGAAGACCTGCCTTCTTGTTGTTCACACCCTAGCTGGGGAGTTGGGACGAGGGCTGTGATGGAGAGAGAGCCCCTTTCTTGAGCCCTTGGAGGACAGACTCTTCATACGTGCAAGTTCATGAGGAGTCAGTTCTGGTTACCCTCAGTTGTGTTTAGGAAGAATAACAACAGCTGCTGGGGATAGATATCTTTCCCCTGGTCAGAGCAAGAGCCACATCAGTTTCCCATGTACTGTGAATATTGATATTGGCCAGCTCTTTTATAAAGGACGTAAGCTTGCAGAGAATTTTCACTGAAGTATTATTTAAACTTCAAAAAACAAAACAAGGGGCACCTGGGTGGCTCAGTGGGTTAAAGCCTCTGCCTTCGGCTCAGGTCATGATCTCAGGGTCCTGGGATCGAGTCCTGCATCTGGGCTCTCTGCTCAGTGGGGAGCCTGCTTTCCCCACCCCACCTCTCTGCCTGCCTCTCTGCCTACTTGTGATCTCTGTCTGTCAAATAAATAAATAAAATCTTTTAAAAAAAAATAAAAAACAAAACAAGAAAACAACTTGCGAGAGCTCATTTAAAGCTGTAAGTGCAATCATAAAATAATTGTCCAGAGATGGCCTTTTTATTGTCTAAATGGTACCAAGAGTAACTTTCATCTGATTCATACACTGTCCTTTTCCTTGTGGACAATAAATGGATTAAAGTTCTCTATGGGAAGCACTAAATTTAAGTTAAAAAAAAATGATGTTGTAACTGTTAATGGCATTTAATATGGTTTGATGAACAGATGAGGAAAACAACATGAAGTTGTTTTCTGCAGTTAAATCCATAAGCTTTTTTTTTTTTTTTTCATCCAGATGTTGTAAAGTCTTGATTTGATGGTGTGCTTAAGCTCATGGGTTACTTATGATCTTGGGGTTCTAGAGGGAGTATTAGAGGTAGAAACCTGAGAAACTTGTGAAAAAGTGTGATGAGATTTAATCATATTTTGTACAGTAAAAAATATATATACATACCATTAAAATATACATGTAAATATGCACACAAACGTATTTTTTGAAACACTGTTTTCTTTATTCTGACTATTGCTACTAAAAGTACTTGTCAGATTGTGTGTCATTAATTTCTCTCTCTCTCCCCCAATCTGATTATAAGTAGGAGGAATGGATTCTCTTGTCTTTTTCTATTTTTCTGAGTTTTCAATAATGTCTTAGCACTAGAAGTACTCTCAGTAGTGTGCTTGCTCATTATTATTGTTTTTTTTAAATTAAATTAAATTTAAATTTTTTTAAAAGATTTTATTTATTTGTCAGAGAGAGAGAGGAGCGAGAGTGAGCACAAGCAGACAGAGTGGTAGGCAGAGGCAGAGGGAGAAGCAGGCTCCTGGCTGAGCAAGGAGCCGGATGCGGGACTCCATCCCAGGACGCTGGAATCATGACCTGAGCCGAAGGCAGCCGCTTAACCAGCTGAACCACTCAGGCGTCCCTTTAATTTTATTTTTAAGAAATCTCCACACCCAGTATGGGGCTCAAATTCAACAACCCCAAGATCAAGAGTTGCATGCTCCACTGACTGAACCAGCCAGGTACCCTGCCCATTATTAATTTTTAAGTGATGTAAAACGTATATGTTTTTAATATTCTATAAAGTAATCCCCCCTTATCTGTAGTTTTGCTTTCTGGGGGTTCACTCACCTGCTGTCAACTGAGACCGGTGATCAGAAGATCAGTAGTAGCCTAAGGCTACGTCACAAGGCCTGCGTCCTTCACCTCACTTCTTGTCAACCATGACAACCATTTTGTCATCTCTCGTCATCACAAGAAGAGTGAGTACAGTACAGTAAGATACTTCGAGAGAGAGAGAGAGACCACATTCACATAAATTTGATTATAGTATATTATTATAATTCTATTTTATTACTAGTTATTGCTGTTCATCTCTTATTGTACCTAATTTATAAACTCAATTTCCTTTTTTTTAATTTATTTATTTGACAGCGTTCACAAGTAGGCAGTGAGGCAGGCAGAGAGAGAAGGGGAAACAGACTCCCTGCTGAGCAGAGAGCCCTATGTGGGGCTCGATCCTAGGACCCTGGGATCATGACCTGAGCCGAAGGCAGAGGCTTTAACCCACTGAGCCACCCAGGTGCCCCTTTAAATTCAATTTCATCATAGGTATGTGCGTATAAGAAAAAACAGTGTATGTGTAGAGTTTGGTATTATCCGTGATTTCAGGCATCCACTGGGGGTCTTGGAACGTATTCCCCCCAGACAAGGGGGGACTACTGTCGTGTATGATAAAATACCAGTAGATAATTTTTTCTCCTGCTTCCAAAACATGCTGTTTTCAAACGTGTTGCATTGAGATTCTTGGTGGTAAACAAGAGCATAAATTCAAATGTTATCTTAAAACAGAATAGTAAAGCTGGAGAAAAGGTTTAGTAGATTCTAGGAAGAGCAAATGAAGGAAAAAATGAGTAAAAATGTGCAGAAGTTTCTCAGGATGCTCCCTGGAGAGGGACTGCAGAGAGGGCTTCCAGTAAGTTTTGAACCTAACCATAAAGTCAAATATGTCATTTTAGTCTCCACTCGTCTTTGAAAATAAGTAGAAATTCGAAATAATTATATTATTTTCTCACATGGAATATGGGTTACATACCAGTCCCATATGCTTCATGCCAAATAAATGAATGAATGAAGTAACGAGCGAATGGATAATAGAAGCCTAGTTGTCAGCTTCCTTTGGTCTGTGGTGCCTCCCTCCCCAGCAGATCAGTCAGGATTAATCCTGCCAATTAACTCGTAAGTGAAGCAGTTGAAAGCGCTTCTGTACAGCAGTGGAACCATGAGAAAGGATAAATTTTTTTCCACTACTTTGGGTTATGGAATCTGCGTAAGGTTAGAAAAAGAAACTTTTCCCAAGTTGTTCCCCTCCCAGGGAAGTTACTGATAACTACAGGAATTTAGAAGCAATTTGACCATTAAACAAATAGAACTTCTGGCTTTCAATATATGAATCTTTAAGAAATCCTGAACATTCTAAAGGCATTTGAAATTCCAAGCGCTTTATTTCCTTTTAGCCAAGGCTTTGCCTTGCGCGGCATAAAGAACAGACCCTTCTTTCCTGGTGTTTATGTAGAAGGGTGTAAAATATTTGATAGAGAAGATACAGGAAAAAAAATCATACTAAGTTGTTACAAAATATTGTTACAAATCAACTGTGTTTTAGTTTGTGAAAAAGACTTGTAATTGCTAAGAAATAAGTGATGGATGGATTGCCCCAAACTGGAAGATCTGTAGTTTCAGTGAGGTGTCAGAATATATATTTTGCAAAATTGTGCACTTCTCAGTGGGGTACTCCCAGGAGTCCTTTTCTTTACTGTTTGGCCATAAAGTATATTAACTCAGTTTTTCAAATGTACGGAGCTAATCTTTTAATTCAGAGCCTTGATAAGTATTGTTCCCTCTGACTGGGTAGAATGTTCCCATTAGGAGTCACATGTCTCATTCCTTCAGTTGCTGCCTCAAATACTACTTCTGAGTAGCTTGCCCTGACTGCTTCCCCTGTAGACACCTAACCTCCGAGTGTCTTTGTGCTCATCCTATGCCCATTCCCACCCTGTCATTGTCATCTTGTTTCATTTCCTTGAATTCTGTTGACTCAAACTAAAACCCCCTGAGGAGTTCTTGATGGCTCATTTTTTCCACCTACGTTATGCTCCAACCCAGTTCACACCATGACAGTGGGTGCATTGGTCTCTGCCCCCAAAGTGCATTTCTCCATGAGACCATTTCTCCTGATCTTTGTTGTTAATCAGTCAACACCTTACCATTTTAACTGGACAAATGTAGTACCCATTGGGTGTTCTTTTTTTTTTTTTTAATTTTTTTTTAAAAAGATTTTATCTCTGGGGCACCTGGGTGGCTCAGCAGGTTAAGCCTCTGCCTTTGGCTCAGGTCATGATCTCAGGGTCCTGGGATCGAGCCCCACATCGGGCTCTCTGCTCAGCAGGGGGCTGGTTTCCTCCTCCTCTCTCTCTCTCTCTCTCTGCCTGTCTCTCTGCCAACTTGTGATCTGTCAAATTAAAAAAAAAAAAAGATTTTATCTCTTTATTTGAGAGAGAGAGATAGCGAGAGAGCAAGAGAGAGAGCACAAGCCAGGGGGAGCAGCAGGTAGACACAAAGGGAGAAGCAGACTCCCCACTGACCAGGGGCTCGATCCCAGGAACCTGGGATCATGACCTGAGCTGAAGGCAGACACACAACCAACTGAGCCACCCAGGTGCCCCCCCCCCCATTGAGTGTTCTTATTGTTTGATAATTATGTTCCTTAGAGTCTCCTCAACAGTCCCAATGATCTTTTAGAGACATAATTAAGTCATGTCTGTTCTCTGCTGAGAATACACTAAATCACGCTTAGAAGAAAATTCAGACCCTTTAAGCTGTCCTACCAGGCTCTGCATGATTGGCTTCCATATGACTATCCCACCTTATTATTTATTTTTTCTAAATCTTTCTTGTTCCCTTGGCCCACCATATTTGAGCCACACTGACCCCTCTCCTCTTTCTTGTATATGTTAAACTCATTTCTACCACAGAACCTCTTTTCCACTATCCCCTCCGAAACAGTTTTTACTGATCCCATGTGGTAATTCCTTATTAGTAGTTGTGTGGGGCCCTAAGGATGTATGCCATTTTATCCTGTGTTTAATTTAGTTATCTTGAATTAGATCAGTAGAGGGCCATATAGCACATAATGGTGAAATCTTGAACGACTTGAGAAATTATTGACTCTGAACTATCTATTAAATAATTCTCAGAGTTAACCATAATTAGCATTGTTATTTAAGAACTACTTAATAAAGCATTGTTTAGGTCTAGAATTTGAAGACAATCGGATATCTTCAAATAAAAAAAAAAGAGTCACCCAGATGAAAGAAATAACCATTGGACTTTTTTTTTTTTTTTTTTTAAGCTACAAGCCATAGTAATTTGCAGCAGTAAGCATTGTAATACTAATCACAATTGTGAATTACTTATGTTTGTTTCTTATTTAATCATTGCTCAGTGGTTGCTTTGGGAGTTTGTATTTTCTCTGACAAGTTTTTCTTTGATAGCCTTTTAATTTAAGTTAAGTTTATTTTAGATTTTAAAAATTGAGGTGACATTCACCTTACATAAAATTTACCAAATTGAGCGTCTCTGGTATATGTTAAATTTTGATTCTCATCTATACTATTACAGTTATTTAATATCCCTTAAAAAGACCCAGAGTGTCTCATCCGGTGTTCGAAAAGAATTTTTTCATCTCCGCAAATCATGTGCCCACTGGCTCATTGGACAGGCTCTCTGAATTCGACGCCAGGTCTGCTCTTGGAAACTGCAAGCCTGCATTTCTTGCGCCAGATTCTGCTGGAGGCGCAGGTGGGCATCAGCTCAGCCAACCCGCCATGGTCCTCTACCACCTGGTGAAGAAATCTGTTAGGAACATGAGAAGACTCTTTGTAGCTTTTATTGACTGTTCTTTTGCCTTAAATCTGCAAACAGTAATCTACTATCGAATAAAGCACCATGAATTCAATTCAGACCCTGCATTATTGATTTTCAGGCAGAATTGGTGCCATAATACTGTTGTACTGTTGGTTACATTCAGGATCAAGTTTTAAGTTCTTTATTATTTAATTCCACTTCCGGATGAATTAGAGCCACTATGGCCCTACTTGGGCAAATAGAAAGAGAAACATTCTCTAGTGTGCAGATGACATGGTTAGTAACACACACTAAGGATATTTAAAATGCCCCACTGGCCGAGCTCTTCACTACGACCATCAGTTAATTATTTAAAAACCATCATTGTGATTTCACTTGATATTCCTTGTATTAAAACTAGTATAACTGGAAGTCTAAAAAAACAGTCATCTCCATTTGGTACCCAGGTTTGTATTTGAGACCTAATTCATCTTACGAGCATCGGGAAGGTACATATTTCGAAGCTGGACCCACTGAGTTTATGTTTATTGAGGCTGAGGTGGTCAGTGTTGGGTTATATTTGCTTTGAACATCTTCTGGTCTAAAGTCATGTGGCCATGCATTGTGGATGAACTGTAAGAATTCGATCACCTTTAAGTTTGTGTGAGAGGGAACTCAGCTGCCATACCTCTCAGGCCATTTGAGGAGAGTTGAGTTGGACTTCCCTTTAGGAATTCATTCTTTTTATTCAGCTCCTCGTACATGGCCACCAGCCCTGCTTTACATGGTCAGGTTGTTGAAGCATAATCACTTTGTATTTCATAAGCTACTCAGAGTTATTGTTCTGCTGTGGAGTATACTTGTAGGGGAACCTAATCTCAAATTTATTGCCACCCACTTATTACCATTCAGAGCTTGCTTAAGAATTTAGGGAGAATCGTTTGACCTAAGCGATCCAGCCATTCCTCCAGATGACCAAAATCTATCCCTGGATTTAGCGAACCTTTGGGTAGTCCCATACTTTGACTGAAAAGTGTTGGTTCTCTGAATGCTTGCTTTGATTAAATTGCACCACTGTGTTTTAAAAAGAATACCCAAGAGTTAATACACTTGCATTGTAATTCAGAATATGTATCTTTTTTGCAAACTAAATTAAAAGGTATAGCGACCATTCAGAGACACCATCTGTCACTATTTAAAAGTTATAATTAGGATAATAATTTTTAATATCATTGTCAGATGTTGGAAAAGAAAAGCATTAGGACATAATTGGAGGCTCTCCCCCTTCTCTGTAAGGCCAGTAGTTCAAAATTTGGAAATATATTTGGCTGAAATTTTTCTTTCAATTTTTAATTATATGTATTTTTTAATTGTGGATACTACTGGCATAATGTCTTCTTGCGTATGATATTCCTTACCTTCAATTGTATGAATATTCTGTGACAGCCAGTCTTCAATTTGAAATTTGAATTTATAATTTTGTGTATTAATTAGGTAAGTATAAAACACAGGAAATTAGCAGCTGCACCTGAGTTATAGACTAAAAAACTTTAGAGTTGATTTCAAAATCCATTATGCTTCAAATAATTTTACTAGTCAGTAGTTAACCATGAAATTAAAAGAAATAAACGCCATTTCAATTTTCTTTATTTGTTCAGTTATTCATTCCTTTGACAAATATTTATTTTTGTGCCTATTATGTACCTGGTACTACGAAAACCTTTGCTCAGTTCTTTTCCTCTGTTATAATTATTTAATATTTGAATATTAAAATATTTTATGTTTATGTGCTGCATTAGTTAAAACTAAGCGTGATGCTGTATCACCAAACACAGAAATCATAACAGCCCCAAGAACGTCAGGATGCACCAAATTATGTTTGATTTATACTCAGAGATTTAATATATATTTAGGTGCAATATTTAATAAGGCATGTGTTCCATCAGAATTTATATTCTTTCAAGAAGAATCATTTTTGAGTTGAAAATTAAATTGACCATGCACAACTTTTCATAAAATTAAACTATTTCATCTTTAAAAATTGAACTATGTGATTTTGACACTTAGCAAATAGTCCATTATATTAGATATAATTTCTTTGTGATCTTAGGAAGCTTAAAATCATAAGTGACTCTCAAGGTCTTAGTAACATATTAGAAATTTGTATCTATAGGATTAAATAAACACAACAAATTCCTATCAACTTGGTCACCATACACATTTTATTTTTGTGCCAATAGACTTGTCAGCTTTCAGGTCATTTTTTTTTTTTTTAAATCAATAAGTAGAAGTATAACCATAATTTCTTATTCCTTACTAAAGTACAACTGCTTTTTAAGCCATTAGGATTAGTAGGCATTTAAGCAATGTTTTCTACTTTAAATGATGCAATTACCATTTGAGAACACTGCCTCTCAATTTGATCAGTCTAGAAATGCAGCCCATTATAGGATGAAGAAGAATAACTACTTAATGAGGCAGAATACAGCTTTACAGGCTCTTAAGCCGGAAAATGGGTGAGGTCCAGTTTACCTTTAAAATCTTTTGGTCTCTTTGTAGAAAAAAAGTGTTAATGTGCCTCATAAAATCTCTCAAGAAGTATGCAATGGTGAATACATTTCTTCTTCTACATGATTTCTTTCTGAAGAGTTCCTTTAATCTATGTGAAGTTGCCCTGAGATTTGGTTGAGTTTGTCAAAATGTACCAAAAATGCTAAGTATTTCACCTTTACTACTCGCTGCATAGAATCTGGAGAAGGCAAAGTTAGATTGGCTCTAAAGGGAAGAAGAGAACGTAGGACATGATTTCTTGAGATGTCTCCCAGTCCTGAGAATGTGATTTTGTGAATTAAATTAATGTATATATTACAGTTGGGTTAGAAATAAGAAAGCATTTGAAAACCCTGTGGCCAATTAAAATACTAGACCACCCAGAAAGACCATTCAGTGTCCTAAAACAAAGGTCTTTAAACCTGGACGAGTTTGCCTCATGTCTTGTTTTTAAGTAGGGATTACCCTTGAGCCAGAGCTCTATGCCAGATATCCTGTGTGCCTATGTGAATGCATCTGTCTTCCTTTCTTTCTCTCTGTCTCTTTTAAGAATGCAAAAGGAGTGTAGTATATTGAATTCCTCTTGTATCATTGGTTTACGTTAGTCTCCTTCTACTTATATTGAGCCTGGCTTATTTTGGTTTAGCTTGTGAATTTAATGCGATCATAACACATTGTGATGGCCATGATTGCAGAATGGAAAATGTCACTACTATGTGCCAGTTCATTTAAATCATTTTTAAGTACCCACCTGTGCTCTGAACTCTCCATTTGAATTTTATTGGCTAATATGTTTTTGCTCCAATTTCAGTTCCTTTAACTCTCATACTTTGGTAAATTAATCTGAGAGCATGTGCTGTTGCCCTTTCAGCTTCTGTTCTTGTTCTAATAAAGGCCCCCTCTGCTTGATGGGTAGACATATAGGCCTTTCTTATTTTAAAAATCAATTTGAAAAAGCATAGTTTCTAAAGGGCAAGGAGAACCTTTAACACTTTAAGACATATTATTTGGAAAATGTTCAATTTCTGCTGTTGTGGGCTGAAATGGAGTGAATAAGAAATTGCATCTAAAACAATACTTTTTTTTTTTTTTGAACTATGTTTTTCCATCTTTTGTGAATGCCTGTTTCTGTATTTCATGGAAGTCTGCCTTCTCTGATAGAGGCTTGGTGAGCTGGGGACAAGACAGCTCTGGGGATTAACCTTTCTGCCTCAGACTGACTACCTTTTTTCCTTTTAATCTGCATTTCTGTTGGAGACATTACCATGAGAATGAGAAGGGAATTAGGGATTAGTGTAGAGTAGGGTGGCAATTTTGAGATCTGAAAGGAAACCCGGGAAAATGGAGCAGGAGAGGAGTGGAAAAATCTAACTGGAAGCAGGAGATGTACTTGAAGTCTGGGTTCTCCCTTTTTGTCCAGAATGTACTAAGGTTGGGCGGACGTGAGGATATGCATGTACAGTGAGAGCAGCCCTGATGCCGGATAATTAGGGGTGAAGTTTCAGTACTTGGGGCAGAGCATGCTCTAGGGGCCTCCTGAGGTTGAACTGTGTTACCCTGGGCAAGTTAGTTAACCTCTTGGTGCCTTAGTTTCTTCATCCATAAAATGGGGAGACTGACAATCATGCTTACGTCTTAGGGTTGTTGTGAGGATTAAGTGAGCAACTATAGGTAGAGCACTTAGAAAATGCTTATTTATTTGTAATATTCATTTTTAATGATTTGGAGTGAGAATAGCAATGTGGATGAGTTAAAAAACATGAGTTGTTAATCATTTTAGAGAAAATTAATTATTTCATTGCTAATGTGAGCAGACCATAGTGTATCTCCAAAGAAACCATGAACTTTTCTGATTTTATGCCTCTCCTTTTGCCTAGAAAGTCTTCCTCCTAGAAATGTTTGCTGAATCCTTCAGGACTTATATCAAATGCCATCTTCTCAGTGGATTCTCTCTGATGCCTCCTGGTTTGGCCCCTACTGGGGGTTCCCATGGCACTTAGAGAGTATCTTTAATGACACTGATCTCGTTAAAAGTAGATCATCTTTTCAACATGTGGGGTTCTCTTCTTGCTGACAAACAGAGACTCTGATAATTTTAATGATCCACATGTGTAGTGTATGTGAGACAGGTAGACATTGTTGACATTTGATTAGGAAAGGTACAGGATTCTTCTAGTGTTCAGGTAGGATTCCCTTAATGCCTGAATCACCGCCATGCCCTTCACCTTGTGTATGAGATCCGTTTTGAAAATGTGATAAACACCTGCTTCAGGTCCTAGGAAATGCTCAAAGGAACTGGCAAGCTGAGCTGGATGGTTATGGAAGAGAAATGCTTATTTTTTCTTCCTTCCTCCTCCTCCTCCTCTTCCTCCTCGTGCTCTTCTTTCTCTCCCTCTCCTCCTTTTTTAGGGTTTAGTTAGTTTACTTAAAGCTCCAGTTTAATTTTGCTCATCCATTTAGAAACTTACTTAATCTTGGTATAAATAGATTTTCATACTATTCAGGAAGTATTTTATCTCATTTTCATGAAAATTTAAGTAATAACCAGTTGAATATTTTGTTATAAACCACTTATGTGTACTTGCAATAATTCCTTTCCAATCTGTTATTGAATCAGTATTTTATCTTACAGCAGATGGTGTCCTATAATTAAGAAAAAAAATGGTGTTATTATGACACTGAATTTAAGAATAATAGCCATATACAAATCTGTGCGATTGGCTGATAAGAAATATGTACTGGTTTATTATTCTTAAATGGCTTAATTGTATATGTTTTGTTATATTATCTTTACAAGCATATTAGAAATCATCTGTATTATAATGTTGTATCATCTAATCCAAGGGGAAATAATGTGTGGACATTTATAGGCTTTTGTTTATAAATGGATCATTTAGATATGTTTCCTCTCAAAGAGGAAATTTAGCTCTAGAAAACAGGAAAGAATTGTAGAAACTCCCATGTGCTTTGGAAAGTGACTTGCTCTCATGTTGGACCAGTGAGTTTTGCAGATTATATCCATTTCACTCTGAGTCACCTCTATTTAAAAATTAGGTAAAACTGGGTGTCTGGGTGGCTCAGTTGGTTAAGCTACTGCCTTCGGCTGAGGTCATGATCATGGAGTTCCGGGATCAATTCCCAGTTGGGCTCCCGGCTCCACGGGGAGTCTGCTTTTATCTCTGACCTGCTCCCCTCTCATGCTCTCTCTCATCTCCTCTCTCTCTAATAAATAAAAAAAATCTTTTTTAAAAATTAGGTAAAACTAATTAACATGAGGAGAGTAATCAGCAACTCCGTAGATAGCAGGGGTGCTGGTAATTGTCCTTTGTTTGGAACGCCAAATAGGAGAGATACTGGAAAGAAATACCAAGGTGGTGCTTTCAGTTAACCAGGTTTCTCCCAGAAAATTATAAAAGAGTCTTCCTGATAAACTTGTTTTCTTGCTGGCTGTATTTTATCACCTCAAATAGTGTTGAGGTGGCTGTGTTGAATAGAGAACTGGACGCACAGGTATAGGTCTTGATTTTTCAACTTTCCTGCCTGTGTGGGTTGGGTCAAGCAGTTTATGCTCTCTGAAACTCAGTTTCTTCATCTACAGGATGAGAAGGTTTTAAATAATTGGCACTATGTTTTAGCAATGTGAAAAATATCTATAGAAATATTAGTAATATCTGTAAAGTTTGAGCCTACAAAGTCAAATGTTTTTTCAGGAATTTATTATTGAAGCAGTGTCAATCATTTCAATAATTGAAGGAACTCAGATATGAAGTGCACCTTTGGAAATCTCTACAGTGTTGCGTTTGTAAGTGACATTGATAGTAAGGTTTAGTATGAAGGCTATTTTGCATATAGCATTAAGTGATTCTAATTACCTATGACTGTTTCATTCATAGATGGAGATAGATCCCCAGAACACGGGGGAAGGTTTCTTTTAATTTCATTATGGCACATAGAATTTAGTGAAGAAAAGGGAGCACCCCCTTTGAGGTAGATTACTAGTAAGTCAGCTGTTTGAAATTCTTGGTGTCAAAGGTCCTGGGGCCGTTCCAGCTATAGAAACAGGAAATGTAATTGCTTTCAGTGTTCCCAGCTCTTTCTTTGTTTTGTCAGTGTTTGGCAGATTTTAAGGTGTTTTTGAGAAAATAGAATCTGTTCCCTTATTCAACAACAGGTTAGGTGGCACACATTTTGGGGCAATTATCCTGCATTGGTAGGGGAAACAAAGAAGTAAAGATGAAAGATATACGATGCCTTTAAAAAAAAACGGTGGAATTTTGGAGTGCAGTAAAACTGTATCACTGAGGAAATAAAAGAAAACAAGTAGAATGAAGTTATTATTGAAAGAGAAGTGCAGAGTCTTAGAGTAATTCAGACCAAGGAGACATTACTTTTAGTTGCAAAAAATCAGCAAACTGGTGAATGTTTCAGAAGATGAGAATGGTGGGAAGAAGGAAAGGGCATTGGGGGAAGGGGGGACAGTTTGACTAGTGGCTTAGGAATGGGATGAAGCCAGTGTTGCTGAGGAGTACCTCTTAAAAAGGGGCATGGTGGGAAAATTAGAATAGAAGCAGCATAGCAGAAAAATAAGAGAGGTAGAATCAAGTCAGATTATAGATTTCTTGTCAAAGAATTTGACCTTGATTATTTCCAAATTTGAAGAAGTTATTAAAGTTTCTTGAGCAAGGGACTACATCACTGTGCCTTAGAAGGATGAACCTGGCCACAGTGTATAACACAGTCCGAAAGGTAATAGGCAGAAACAAGGGGGAGAACCAGTATGATACCATCGTTAGTAATTCAAACAGGAGTCCATAAACAGCTAAAGAATGGAAATGTCAATGAAAATCAACAGGCAGTAGTTGATTTGGGTGGTTAGAATTAGTAGAAGATAGTCACTGGTGCTGGGTTACCAGGGCTGCATGAGAGGGAGAAGGAAGAGGTAGGGACACCTGGGCGGACCATGACTGGAAGGGGGAAGTGAGGTGAAGGTTGATTGGGGCTGGGCAGAGCGGGTAGCAGGAAGGAATGAGGATTCATGTTCTGAATTCGTTGAGATTTTGACATACACGTCAGCTGTCCAGCCAGAGATGTCCCCCAGGCAGCTGGCGATGTGGAATAAGCAAGTAGAGGAAGTCAGACCTTCAGGACAGTATTGGAATAAATAGCCCTGGGAACTTAGATACAGAGTCAGTTCTTGATGAGGCAGTGAGTGTAGATATGTTTTTGGCTGTGAAAGTAAACCAAATACCATGAGTAGGTTGAGGGAGTGAGGGGGCTGAGGGATTTCTTTTTAGGAAAGTAAGATAGCCAAACGTGTTCTCACCCTGAGGGAAAAGAGCCAGGACAGAGGACAAGATGAAAGACATGAAAGATGAAAATAATGCTTCTGAAATTCCATTTTAGTCACCATGCTGTTGGCTAAAATTGAAATTAAGACACTCAGGTGGCTACCAAAAGCGAATTTCTGGATTGATGGATAAAGGCTGAATGAAGGTATCAGGATTTGTACCATCAGACCATATACAAGGAAGAATTGATGAGATGCTCCTGGGAGGAAACCAATCGGTGTAACTGAGCTTGAGCAAATAAGCAAACTGAATTTTAAATACAGAGCAGGCACCGTAAACTTCCCTCATTCTGGGTCAACAATGAGTTCATTAAACTGGATAGATTTCTTCCAAAAACTTCTCTTCTACGTTCTTCAGATATTTCTGATACCCATACAGGATACTTGGCTTATGAGAAGCGATGTAATTATACAGTTCTGAGTTATGTTTTCATGGTTTATACTTTCCGTGGAGAAATTTGATAGGATTATTTTGTTGGTGAGGTGTACCTATGTCTTATTCCCTTTGTTAGTTTTCAGAATTGAAAGCTTGAACTTGGTTAAGAAAGCATTTTGTTTATTTTTGGCTTGTAACTAATACCTGATGTAAAGTCGCTACCATGACGTTCCCTTGGATATTTCAAGGGAGGTGGTTGAAAAGCTCGAGGATTCAGGTAGAGAAATTGGTATGCTTTGTTCAGTGAACAGCTGCCAAATTTATGAGGAAGTGCAATCCTAAAATGTTTATAAATTGATTTCATCTAAATATGTTCCCTGGTGCCCCTTAATCTTCTGTTACTTGTTAGAATCAACCCTATGCAGCATGAGCAAAGCCTATATGCACAGCCCAACTAAGGTCCTTTCTGCTCCCTCTGGATCACCTGGATATAGTTCATCTCCATTCCATGCGTGCATATATGACAAAATGATTGAGTAGCATTGACTCCGGTGCATCATGATTTTGAAACCATGAACAAAATTGGAGATTTTATAATGCCAAGTCCTAAAACTGAAGTGGGGGCAAAAATCCATTTCTGACTGACAAACTTTCTGTTGACGCTGCGCCGAGTAAACAGTGTTCTTCTCAGGCAGTATTTTTGTAGCTGTATCACAGGTATTACCACCTAACGGAGGCCAGGAAATAGTTCATTTTCAGTGCCTCAGGCTTAAAAGAAAAAACAACTTCAGACTTCGAACAACTTACAGGCTTCAAACATTACTCTTTAAAATATATGTTAGGTGTTGGGTGTTTATTTGAAGAATTAATTTACATTTTTAAAAAGATTTTATTTATTTATTTGACATAGAGGTCACAAGTAGGCAGAGAGGCAGGCAGAGAGAGAGGAGGAAGCAGGCTCCCTGCAGAGCAGAAAGCCCGATTCAGGGCTCGATCCTAGGACCCTGGGATCATCTGAGCTGAAGGCAGAGGCTTTAACCCACTGAGCCACCCAGGCGTCCCTAACTTACATTTTTTTAACTAATTTTACATTTTTACATTTTCAAACTCCTCTCCCTCTGATCGCTCATCTTTTCAGTTTGTGTTCTGTGGTACTACAAAAATCTTATCACTACATACAGTAAATTTCACCTTGCTTATTACAGCATCAGTAGTAAACGCCCATTATTCTTAGCGTAGCTTTCATAAACATCTACAGATTTCCTGTCCACGAGGTACCTCTCCAACATCCTCTAAGTCTGGATTGCCCTTTCAACTAAGGACCCGGCTCTGGAAGCGTCCAGCACTAGCAGTCCCCACCTCAGATATGTCATCCGCTCCCTTCCTTACTCTTTACATTTCTTCTCCACCTCAGGAACAAACGTAAGGACTGTATTTTATGAGGTTTGGTTTCCATTAGTTCAAAATAATTTCTCTTGGAAAATTGGTAGTTTTGGCAACCATGGGCTTGTACATGGCAGCAGCCACCTCCCAGAGAGCAGATGTGGCCCTGACACTGCTGTCCCCCAAGATCCTGGCCAGCTGTCGTGTTGTTCCCAACAGTGAGGTTGTCTCCTGTGTACCGTCAAGTCTGTGCTGTTGTTTTTCTTCCACATGGATCACTTCACGCATTTGGTACCTGAATGTCAATTTGCAGCCTCTGGTCTGTTGCTTATGTCTGAGTGGATCATGAAGGAACAAGAGCTGACACAAATGAAACATTTTACCAGCATCAGTGGTGTGCGGTGGGGGAAGAGGTGGGGTGGGGTAGGCTGGGGTGGGGTTGATGTTGTCTTGTTGCCAGGAGAAGGGCTGTTGGGCGCCCAGGTGTTTTGTTCAAGAGTATTGAGTCTGAGTGGTGTCATTCTCTCTGTGGAGACCAGAGATTTGTCCAGAGTAAAAGCTGGTACAATAATTCGTCTGTTTACTCTCTGTTTCTTCACATGGTTTCAAATAAAAGCCATATTTTGAATAATATTGTTAACCTTTATCTTTCTGTCTTTGGATTCGCAGCTGTATTTGGTTAGTTGGACTGTAAACATGACCTTTTTATTGTTGTAAAATACATATCCTATAAAATGTACTATTTTAATCATTATTAAGTGGCCATTCAGTGGCATGAGATACATTCACAGTTGTGCAACTATCACCACTAGCGATTTCCAGAATTTTTGTATCCTCTCAAACTGAAACTTAACCATTAATCAATAATTCTTCATTTCTACCCCCACCTCAGCCCCTGGTAACAACATTCTACTTTTGTCTCTATGAAACTGACTAATCTAGGCATCTCATATGAGTGGAATTAGACAATGTTTGTCCTGGCTTATCTCACTTAGCGTAATATTTTCAGGGTTCATCCATGTTATAGCACGTATCAGAATTTCATTCTTTTTTTTTTAACATGAAACATGGAGTATATTAATATTTACTTTATATGTAGCCACTAAAGGAATAAGCATACTTTGATCCATTGTAGGTTTTATATATGTGTGTGTGTGTATAGTTATATATAAATATATATTATATTGTAAAACTTGTAAAATTACATGCTTATACAACTTATAAAATTATATGCTTATATAACTTTTAAAACTTGTAAAATTATATACTTCTATAACTTTTAAAAAGATTTTATTTATTTATTTGAGAGAGAGCATGAGAGGTGGGAAGGGGCAGAGGGAGAGGGAGAAGCAGGCTCCCTGCTAAGCAGGGAGCTTGACACAAGGCTCAAACCCTGGACCCTGAGATCATGACCTGAGCCAAAGGCAGACTCTTAACTGACTGAGCTACCCAGGCACCCTGCTTATATAATTTTAATAACAGGTATGCTATAAATTAATTGCTTTTGGTACCATATTGGCTGATTTTTTTCTTTTTAAAAATTGCTCATAGTACATATAACATACAATTTACCATCTTAACCATTTTTAAATATATGGCTCAATGATATTAAATACATTTATAGTGTTGTGCAAGTATCACCCCTACCTGTCTCTAGACTTCTTTTCATTTTGCACAACTGAAACTCCGTACCTATTAAATAATTGCCCTCCATTCTCTCTTTCCCCCAGGCCCTGGCAATCACCATTCTGCTCTTTATCTCTATGATTTTGAGTACTCTGGGTACCACATATAAGTGGAATCATATAGTATTTGTACTTTTGTGACTAGCTCATTTTTGCTTAGGGTGTGGTCAAGATTCATCTACATTGGGATGTCTAGGTGACTGAGTTGGTTAAGTGTCTGCCTTCAGCTCAGGTCATGATCTCAAGATCCTGGGATCAGGTCCCGTATCGGGCTTCTTGTTCAGCAGGTAGTCTGTTCTCCCTCTGCCTTGCGCTATCCCTGCTTGTGTGTTGTCTCTCTTTCTTTTTCTCTCTCTGACAAATAAATAGATAAATAAAATCTTAAAAAGTAAAAAAGTCTCATCCATGTTATTCTATGTATCAGAATTTCCTTCCTTTTTAAGGGTAAATAATAATTCCATTGTATGTAGGTAATACATTTTACTTATTTGTTTACTTGTTGACGGATACTTGGCTTGTTTCTACCTTTTGGCTATTGTGAATAAGGCTCTATGAACTTGGATGTACAATAAGACCTTGCTTTCAATTCTTTTGGGTATTTATATATACATGACTTTTTAATCAGTTATGTTATTCATCTTCCAAAGCTTTTGTCCCAGTATATATTTCTGGTGAAATCTGTATGCATATAGCATTCTTTCATTATTTTTACTAATGGGAGGAGGTTGATAGCTCTTGTCTTTGAAATGTGCACAGAACTCCAGTGCTAGAAGCTTCTATCTTAAAACATTAGTTCCTATCGCATAAGAATTCCACCAGAGCTCTGATCTTTAAAGCTGTGCTGGGCTGTTTAAATCATGTTTCTTTAGAACTTCCAACATTTTTAGCTTTTCTTTGAGTTTTTCTCTGGTAGACATGCTTTAGGTAAAGTTCTTTTATTTATGCATTGCTGTTTGAACTGCATTTTCTAAATCGAGTCATCTAAATAGAGGACATAGAAGTAGTTCAGTTGGCTTTATTTTGGTTGGTATATTGAAATGGAGGATTCTTACTCCGTAATGAATCTGAGTTTCTATGCTGTGTGCTCTGAGGTGTTATAGATTGGCTAATTCACAACCTTCACCTCTTTGGGACACACCAGCTGTCGTTGTAGAGGAGCACAGCCTGCCTGGGAGATGGGAGTATCTGGGAGCAGGACTGGTTCAACTAATCAGGACGCTAAGCTGGTCGGACGTTCTGCCTGTAATACATCATGAATCTTTGGACTATATAAATAAGGCTCTCTACCTGTTAACTTTGATTGATTACCATTACCATGTATATGGCAAACTGGTTATTACATTTGTAGCTCTCTTTTTGAAGTTTTCATTTGCTTTTTTTTTTTTTTAAACTTACTTTTATTTATTTATTTATTTATTTATTTATTTATGTTTAGTTAGCCAACATATAGTACATCATTTGTTTTTGATGTAGTGTTCAACGATTCATTAGTTGCATATAACCCCCAGTGCTCATCACAACACTAAAGTTTTCTTTTATTCTGAGCATGGGCACTAGCAGCACTTACTTCTATTTTGGGAGATCTTTCCCTTTAACTATGAGATGCCTGTTTTCATTGCTTATCTTTAATTTTAATGTGGCATCTGGGCAAAGTTTTTACATATTTATTTATTTCCCTGACTTATTTTTCAAAGGGTGTTACATCTATTTAGTTAGAAAACACATGGAAAGGATGCACAGTGAAACATTTTCTCCCATGAGACAGCCACTGATGCTAGATTTTGTGTGTTCTAGAGATACTTGCTGTATTGCTTTTTTTGTCAAGTACAGCATATGTACAGAATAGTGTGAAAGGATATATGGAAAGTATGAAGAATCATAATAAAAACGAGCACTCAGGAGAAAGTTATTGCTGGTCCTTCGAAGCTGTCCATGTGTGTCTCCCTCATGGACCTCTGTTCTCTTAGTTAAGAAGTAACCACTATTTGACTGCTGTGAGAACCATTCTCTGTATCCAGCAAGGATGCAGCGACACTGAATTAAAACTGTCCTTGTTATAGACAGTATCAAAATATAGAGACATGGTCTTTTTAGCACTGATGAATTGTTCATTGTATTTTTTAACCACATTGCAGATCTTTTCCATGTGATCACAGAGTCTGAGCTGAGACTTTGCCTCTCTCTTATCATGATCTGGATATTTGAAAGACATTTCCACTTAGAAGAGCCGTTTAAAATTTAATACATTCATGTTATTTTAGGCGTGTGGCACACCTGCTAAGGCAGAATGGTGATTCGGATGATGGAAGACAATTAAAAAATTTTAGAGCATTCAGAAATGGTGTTCTGATTGGAAAGAGCTGCATTTATATATTTTGGGGGGGATTAACATTCCAAAGGAGAGCTCAGCCTTGTTAATTTTCATGATTTGCGGGGTGCTTGATACATGGCAGGTTATTACTAAATGTTTATTGAATAGGACCGAATTAAACTCTGTCATATGCATAGTCATTCTGCACACCATTCATATTTCGTGCTCTGGGTGGGAGCTTGGAGATTGGCTAGAGATCATTGCTTATCAACCTGACTATATGTCCTATGCCCCAGTTGTCACCTCTCTTTGTCCTTCACTCACAGTAAGTGTCTTAAGAAGACTTCAGGTTTCTTTTGGTCTATGTGAGGCAAGAAAGAAGAAAAGATTTATTTATTATCATTTGGTTATTTTGGTTTTGGTTTCTGTCTCTTCCTTTTCATCCAGGTAGCTGTATTAACAATGATGTCCCCTGACCATGGTGGGAATGAGGCAGGGGCTGTCATATGAGCTGTGGAGCGGAGACTCTTTTTGGTCCTTGTCTGTTGCTGAACCTCATAACTAGCATGGCTTCCTGATGGGGACGGAGCCCACGTTTTTGAGACTGCTTTACTAAAAGCAAAAAAAGTGTGTGTGTGTGTGTGTGTGTGTGTTTGTAACTATTGTTTTTAAGATGTCCTGGGTCTATTCCTGAGTAACATCCTATCTGGAATTCATTCATTTCACCTGGCAAACCCCAGCTCTGCAGATGCTTGGATATTGTACCATAAACTTGTATTCCAAATGTTGGAGCAAAGAAAGGAAGCTTGTAAAGAAATTTCATTTTACAGAACTTATAAAATTTTCATGGTTCGTCATTCCTTAAATTCCAAAAACAGTTGAGTAGCTTGTGGGGATGAATAATTAAGGAAAAAAAGATTTTGTGATGGAAAGGAGGAGCAGGCAGAAGGGAGAGGTTGGGGTTGGCGTATGTATTGGAAAATCATGGTAATTTAGCAGGTAATCAAAGACATTGAGAGCATGCTTGTCATGATTTCAAAGGAGTGTAGACTGTTTTCTTTCATTTCCTCTACTGTGGGTCTGTTCTCTTCCAGTTTCTCCCTCCCACTTATTGTTTGTGAGGGCTTTGGGCTCTATCTTCTTTCCTTGTATTAAAAAAAAAACCCAAAACAAAAAGCAAACCTTTGTTTTGTTCTATTTTAAATGATATTCCAGTTAGCATTGGGGAGATAACAATGACTTCTGTTTCACTGTGGCATACTACTGCTCTGAAAAGAAGTGAGGGGGGGGAGGAAAAGAATTTAGAAGAAATAGAAGCTAAATTTTCCATGGCAAAGTAATCCTGAACTTTTCTGAGTAATCCTAGAGGATTGACATTCATATGTTAAGGAAAAAGTCAGACTCTTAGGCTTCTGAGGGACTTGAGGAGGCCCCGGGGTACATCAAAATGTAACAAAATTTATTAGAACATGCATCTCCATAAACTGTCTGAGTTCCCTGGGGACCCTCCAGGCTTTCAGAGTATCTTGAGAGACAGGGTTGTAGTGAAGAAACAATCTCCTCTTAACCCAGTCCTGTTTGAAAACAGCTTAAATCTTAGCGGCTCTGAAGAATATGAAAATGAGTAAATTTGTTATTTATTTGTTTGTTATTCATAGTGCCTATTCTACATGACAATTTTATCCAATAGTTAAATCTCTTCTAAGTATACTGAAATTGAAAAAGAAATCAAGATTTGAGGGACATCTATGGCTGTAGTTACAGATTCTCAGAAAAAAGACAGCTCCCCAAATATAAGATCTAGGGAAGTAATAGACCCTCGCTGGCAGACTAATCTAGTTTTTATCTTACTTGCCTTTTCCCTTGGAAATTCCAGAAATACAAGGAGTGAGATAATGGCAAACATGGCTCCCATATCCTCAGAGCTTTAAACGGTCTTTCTTCACAGCAGAGATATGCAGTTCTGTAAAATGTTTTGTAAAATGTATTGAAACACAGAAACCCACTTCTCTTATGGTGGCAAATATTTAGTCTTGCATTTTTATTTTCACTCTTCCAGGACAAATACCAGTGATTAATTTGCACAAGTGTTTGAAGTGTTCTCTAAGAATATGTGTTGTTTTATATTCTAAACATTCACCTTTTTTAACGTTTTTAAGCAATTAATACATAGTAGAATTTAGTACTTGGCTAGTACTTCATTGTCTCTTTACAGTGAGGCATTTAACAGAATAAATTGGAAGTGTATATGCATTATAATTCCTTTACCTCTCAGTCAGTGTATTTCTTAAGGATTAAAGAAACTTGAGACATAACCTGCTGTTTCTTCATTTTGGTCACAAAAATATTTTTTTCTCCAAAGTGTAGCATTGAATTGTCTATTGTTTTGTAATGAGGACATTATCGCAGAGAACACACAATTTCTTTCAGGTAGTCACCAGAGTAATCATCAAAAGGAAAAGCAGTATCATTTAATATGCTCTACTACATAAATATTGTTTTGAGTTTTGTTTGAGGAATTGACCGACTATTTTCAGTGATCTGTTAGGATAGTTTTCTTTCTTCCTCTTCCCTTCAGTAGGATACAATCTTTCAAAATGATTTTATTTAATTCATTGAGAGAAATGACAAAACTCTTTTTTTGGTGGTTTCTTGGAAAAGATTTCATCAAAACCTGACTCATAATCTCAAGGGCTGTCAGTATAGTCTCTACGGATAGGTAGAAGGTTCTGGGGTGAGATGAGCTGTGATAGGCATTCTCTCTGCCCCTTGGTGGGCTCAGCCTGGCAGCTAGATCAGGTTGCCCAGGGGACTTCCCACTGCGCAGCCAGGCAAACTGTTGCATTGTCCAGGCTGGTGGGTGGAGCACAAGGAAGACAAATACCAGCACGAGATTTGTTGATGTGTAGTTTTTCTGGCGGTTGAGAACTCAGGAACTCAGAGCCCATAAATAGAGTAAATAGGTGAGTGAACTGGGGTTTAGGAAAACCTCTAACAGCTAGGATACCAAGAAATCTCTTGGATTGTGGAATTTGGGCATTGAAGCTCTGTTATTAGTTGGGAACACATCACATGACTGTCACTTTGGGACTGGCCTTTGGGGGATTTTCTTGGTCATCCTTAGTTAGGGTTGCCATGTGGGTGACTATTGGAAGACTTTACACTAATTCCCCCATAGATGCATGGCTGAGATGGTTTGGATTCTCTCTGCCCCTGAAAGTGTTTGCTCAGAAATAGGGTTTGTGAAGTTGAGATCCACAAAGACAGTTGGAGAAAGGTCTTGCTTCATGAATATGTTACTTAGTTTTTAGTTTTTAATTATTTTTTTAAAAATTCTTCTATTGAGGTATCATTGACATATAACATTATATTAGTTTCAGGTGTACAACATAACAATGAGGTATTTGTATATCACTCTACATAGTTACAGATTTTGTTTTTCCTGTGATGAGAACTTTTAAGATTGATTCTCTTAACAAATTTCAAATATGCAATACAGTATTATTAACCCTAGTTCTCCTGCTATACATAGCCATGACTGACTTACTTTAAAACTGGAAGTTTGTATGCTTTGACTCCTTTCACCCATCTCAAACCTCCTGACTCTGGAGACCACCAATCTGTTCTCTGGATCTATGAGCTCAGTTTTTGGTTTGTTTTTTGGACTTTGAGGGTTTTTTTTTTTTTTTTTTTTTTTTTGCTTTGTTTTGTTTTTTAGATCCTACATGTAAATAAGATACAGTTTTTGTCTTTCCCTGTCTGACTTATTTCACATGATAACCTCAAAGTCCATCCGTGTTGTAAATGGCAAGATGTCATTCTTTACACCTGCATAGTATTGCATTGTGTAAAGATTTATTTATTTATTTATTTGAGAGAGAGACAGAGAGAGAGCATGAGTGAGGAGAAGGTCAGAGGGAGAAGCAGACTCCCCACGGAGCTGGGAGCCCGATGCGGACTCAATCCCGGGACTCCAGGATCATGACCTGAGCCGAAGGCAGTCGTCCAACCAACTGAGCCACCCAGGTATCCCATGCATTGTGTATATATACCATGTTTTCTTTTTTTAAATTTTTATCTTAATATCTGTTTTTTAAGAATTTTATTTATTTGTTTATAGAGCTTTTTTGGAGGTTCTAGCAGGGGAGTGCAGCTACTTGTATACCCTTGACTGAAGAATGGTCCTCTCCTCTATCGGGGAAGGTCGTCCTCTTCGAACGAGCGCGCAGCTTGGGGATGGACACACATGGAGCAGTGAGGGAGGAAGGGGACACCCGCCTAGCCAGCCAGATCAGCCGAATCAACCCTGGCAATCAATGGGGTGACAGATGTCGCAGCCAGATCGCCCTATAGAGCACACATGCACAAGTGGGAGGTGGCAAAGGGAGAGGAGAGAGAATTTCAAGCAGGCTCAGTGCTAAGCCTGGAGCTTGATGCAGGGCTTGGTTTCAGGACCATGAGATCATGACCTGAGCCAAAATCAAGAGTCGGACGCTTAACCGACTGAACCAAATAGTTACCCCTACCATGTTTTCTTTATTCATTTATCCATCAATGGCACTTAGGCTATCTCCTTTTTTTTTTTTTTTAAGGCTATTTCCATTTTTGGGTATCATGACTAATGCTGCAATGAACACATGTATCTTTTAGATTTTGTATTTTCATTTTCTTTGGATAAATAGCCAGGCATGGAATTGATAGATTACATGGTATTTCTATTTTTAATTTTTTTGAGGAATTTCCTTACTGTTTTCCACAGTGGCTGTGCCAATTTACATTTGCACTAACAAAACACAAAGGTGCATAAGGGTTACCTTTTCTCTGTATCCTCCTCAACACTTACTTCTTTTCTTTTTGATAATAGCCATTCTAGTAAGTGTGAGTTGATGTTTCACTGTGGTTTTGCTCTGCATTTCCCTGGTGATTCATGATGTTGGCCATCTCTGTATCTTTGGAGAAATATCTACTCAGATCCTCTGCCCCGTTTATAAAAATGATTGTTTATTTTTGTTTTCCCTATTGAGTTGTATGAGTTCTTTATATATTTTGAATGGTAACCTTATATTAGATTAATGACTTGCAAATGTTTTTTCCTATTTGGTAAGTTGCCTTTCATTTCATTGATAGTCTGCCGTACAGGAGCTTTTTAGTTTGATACAGTTTCATTTGTTTATTTGTGCTCTTGTTGCCTTTGCTTGGGATAACAGATCCAAAAAAATCACTACCAAGACCAGTGTCAAGGAGATTACTGCCTGTTTCTTCTAGGAATTTTGTGGTTTCAGGTCTTACATTCAAGTCTTTAATCTGTTCTGAGTTAAATTTTGTGTAAGGTGTGAAGATAGTGGTCCTCTTTCATTCTTTTGCAAGTGCCTGTCCAATTTCCCCCACTCTATTGAAGAGACTGTTCTTTTGCCATTGTATATTCCTAGCATCTCTGTCATAAATTAATTG
This sequence comes from Mustela putorius furo, assembly GCF_011764305.1. Lineage (NCBI taxonomy): Eukaryota > Metazoa > Chordata > Mammalia > Carnivora > Mustelidae > Mustela > Mustela putorius. The sequence continues at coordinate 10,589,378 of NW_025422015.1, read as the reverse complement.
ACCATGTATGTATGCATTTATTTTTGGGCTCTCTTTTCTGCTGCATTGATCTATGTGTTTTTTTTTTTTTTTAATGTCAATAACATACTATTTTGATTACTTAACTTTGTAGTGCAGTTTGAAATCAGGGAGCATGATGACTCCAGTTTTGTTCTTTCCCAGAAGTGCTTTCATGATTTGGGTTCCTCTCTAATTCCATACAAATTTTAGAATTGTTTGTGAAAGATTCTGTGAAAAATGCCATTAGAATTTTGATAAAATTTGTATTGAGTCCTTAAATTGCTTTGGGTAGTATTGTGTTTTTGTTTTTGAACAGCTTCATTGAGATGTAATTCACAGACCATGTAATTTAGCTTCCAAAGTTACCCAATTTAGTAATATTAAGTATATTCATACAGTTGTATAACCATTACCACAATCTATTTTTAGAACATTTTTATCACTTACAAAAGAAACCTCTTACCCCCCTCGGCAGGAAATCCTAATCCCCACATTTCCTCAGACCTTGTCAACCTCAAGAGTCTGATTTCTGTTTCAGTAGATTTGCTATTCTGGATATTTCGTATAAGTGGAATCATATAATTTGCAGTCCTTTGCAACTGGCTTTTTTCACTTAATGTCTTTTTTTGTTTTTTTTAAGATTTGACTATGCTATATCTTGTATCTCTTATCTTTTTATTGCTGAATAATATTCTATTGTATGGATATACCATGTTTTATTTATCCATTCTTCAGCTGATGGACATTTGGATCATTCCCACTTTTAGGCTATTATGAATAATGCTGCTATGAATATTTGTGCACAAGTTTATGTGTAGAAATATGTTTTCATTGCTCTTGAATGTTCTACCTAGGAATAAAATTGCTGGGCCTGTTAATGTGTTTTAAATTTTATGTGTATGTTTGGGAACTGTGTAAAATGGTTTATGAATATAATCAGTAGTGTAAAACCTCTAGTTATTTGTGTTTTCCTTAAAAAGCTTTTTATACATATTTTATATAATATACTTATTATGTGTTGGTGCAATAATGTTTCTAAGACCTCTCAGTATTATTATTAGCCAGCCCATCTTACCTATTCAAATTATTAAAATATTTAGCCCTAGTTCTCAATTTTTTGGCTTATAACCTTTTAGACAGTTATTGTTACTTTTTTTTATAGGAATGGGATGACTCTTGATATCATATATAGGTGTTTGCTTTTAATTTGTGTATGAATTTTAGGTATGTTAAAAATAATAGTATATGTATGATAGTATTTTTTTTTTTACTGGTTATAAATCAATGCTTCTCTTCCATTGAGATGCAAACTCTCATGACTTGATTTGTAAGTTTATTATGTTTATAATGAGATTAATAATTTTTAACTGGATTCTCTAAGAAAATCTTCCTTTAATGATGACGATAATAAAGAAGATAGACTTCAGCGGCAAAAATATCCTTTTCCTCTATTTCCAGACATTTTCATGGTCATCTTTATAGTTTACTCCAGGGCCATAATTTGAGATTATAGTGGTTTGTAGTATAGAATTTTATGTATTTGGATTTTCATTTGCTTCTTGGGAGTCGTTTTGCAAATAACCCGTCCTTGTTCCTTTTTCTTTATTCATTCTCTCTCTCTCATACACACACACACACACACACACACACATACACACATATGCACTCCCTTTTATTCTATCTCTTACTGGTTTTGTGAAAGAACATAATTGGATTTCTACTTTGAGGTCCCTTTAAACTTGATTCCAAACCATAATAGGCCAACAGTGAGTTTTTGGATGGTAACTGTTTTGTGATGGTATGGTTGAAATCATGTTTCTTTATTTTGATTGTATTATCATGTTCAGAATCTAAAACAGTTTTTTGGCCCTTAGGTTGTACTGTTGTCCACTACCTTCTTTACTGTTTTGCATTTATTTATATTAGATGTTTTAAAATTATAAAATACCGCATGTTTCTTGTGAGGAAAACACGAGTATAGTAGTATATAGATATATAAAGTGAACGATCTCCCAAACTGATTCTTTACCTTCTGAGTACCATAACTTGGACCAACCAGTATCCTATAGAGCCTTCCTGAAAATTTTCATATATATACAAGCACTTATATTCACATGTATTTTTTCTAAAAGAAATGGTGTTATTCTATGTATTACGTTATGTTTCCACATCCTGCTCTCCCCTTCCCCCGACCTATAATTGACATTGGATAAAAAATGTACTAATTTCTGCTTTTCTATTTGCTTTGGCAGCCAGAGAGCTCTGAACTCATTTACAAATGCCAGGAACATGGTGCTCAAATACTTACCTACTAAAGCCCCAGTTTTCTGTTTGAATTTGCTTCTTCTCTTTAAAAAAAATTTTTTTTTCTTGTTTTAGTAGTCTTCTTTATGTCAGCCATTTAAACAATTTTAGTGAATAGGAGAATTGAATAATTATGATTAATAGGAGAGATATATTTGACCTTATACTCCAGATGTTGTTACAGGCTACTCTGTATGATTTTAGTACTTTGGAAGGTGTAATTATCAAGGTGATATTTAAGAAATTGCTTTTTCAACATAATAGTTGGTACTGAAATACTCCCAAGTGTTACTGTAGTTCACAAACTCAGGATAGCTTTTTATCTTAGGAGAACACTATGGAAAAAAAAAAAAAAAAAAAAAAAAACCACTAATGATTTTCCATTTGCAACATTTGAACAATTTTGAAGTACAGGGTAATTTTTTTTTAAAGGCAGTGAGCATTTCGTCCTTAAGATAAGCTCTTATGGGTCTGTCATCCTTGTTGATGTAATTACACTGTTTTTATTCTTTGGCACAGTATTTAAATAGAAAATATATTTCATGGTTTTTGTTGTTGGTGGTGGTCTCTCAGTCTGCAGTGTTTTCTTTTGCTTGTAGTAAATATTGATTTTATTACCCTTGGGACTGCTTATCTCTAAACACTAGGTGCTTCCCTTAAACATGGATTCACAGATGGTAAATCACTAGAATTTTTGTTCAACAGTGAAACAAGTCACTTAGCACAGGCCTATCACTGTTTAGCATTGTTTGTAGAATTTCTTAGTAAGTATCCATTTGTTTAGCAAGGAGATTAGGTCTAGGACATATCTGCTTGGAAAATTAGGTTAAAATTGATTTTCAATTCATCAGAGTAATTAATTAGTGCTCTTGATTACCAGTGGTATTTAAAAAGTAACTTTGGAAGATGTGTGTGTTGTTAGTTTTCTTTTCTTTTCTTTTCCTTCCTTTCTTTCTTTTTTTTGGATGATAGAATGCTCATGCATTAAACTATGGCTCTTGATTGTGATCCTTTCAGAGCACAGTGATGTGAATTGGCTAATCTGTCATTATCAAGTAACTTTGGTGCTAGGATTCCAGTATTTAACTAAAAGAGCTAGAACTAGAATCGCTGTTCTTAGATTCTCGCAGTTGTTAGTGGTTAACTCAGCCCACTTTATTTTTTAGTGTTTTCTCAGTGGGTCAGGATAAGCTTTCTACACCATTCATTAAGTCATCATTTGTTTCACAAACTTGTTGAAACAGTTTATACTCCAAATGTCTTGACATCAGTCACTTCCCATTTGCCCTCAGTATAATGCAGTCTAGCTTTTGCTTCAGCCACAGGTTGCGATTGCTAAGATCATTGATGACTTTACTGCTTTACCTCTTCCTAGGTTTCTCCTGATTTTATCTTTCCTTTTTAAAAAAAAAAAAAAAAAAAAAACTTTATTTATGTATGAGAGAGAGAGAGAGAGAGAGAGAGACAGCACAAGTGGGAAGGGCAGAGGAAGAGGGAGTGAGAATCCCAAGCAGATTCCGTGCTGAGCATGGAGCCTGATGCAGGGATTAATCTCAGGACTCTGAGATCACGACCTGAGCCAAAACCAAGTCAGAAGTTTGAACCAGTTGCACCACCTGGCACCCCCCACCCCGATGTTATCTTTCTGTACCATTTTACATTGACAGTACTCGCCTTCATGTGCTCTCATCCTTTGGTGTATCATGTTCTCTTTAAAAAAAAATTTTTTTTTTTGTTTACTAGAGGGAGAGTGAACAAAGATGGGGGAGGGAAAAGCAAACCCCCCACTGATCACGGAGCCTGACTCAGGTCTGATCCCAGGACCCTGAGATCATGACATGAGCCAAAGGAAGACACTTAACTAACTGAGCCACCCAGGCGCCCTACATGTACTGTTAACTTCATTGCTGCAGTTGGCTATTCCTTCCTTTTATTCTTTGTTGGCTTTCTTTCCTTTGTTCAGTACTTAAGTAGTTTTCCAGAGTCCTATCCTCAAACCTCTTTTGTTTTCATTTGATGCTTTCTTCCCTGGCTTCTGTAACTTCAGTATTTGGTTGTAACTGTCAAGTCAAGTTGGTGAATTTCAGAAAAAATTAAAATTCAGATCCATTTCTCTTACCTTGTTTGGTTAATCTTGCCTAGTACCCAAGCCAGAAATTTAGGTACCATTCTTAAATACCTGCCATCACTCCCCATTTCCAGTCAATCAGATACTAAGTCCTATTGATCCTTAGTTATTTTTTTTTATCTTACTGCTTTTACTGTCAGTATTTCTTGAATCATGAAGCCATGTAAATAGGCATTGTATTACGGTTGTTTGCAAGATGCTGCTATAGGAGCTTCTATGTGGAAGGGGAGAGGGATACTTCATCAGGTTTTGAGATGTCAGAGTAGACTTTCCAGAGGTGATCATCTGCAAAGAGTTCCAAAGAATGTGTGGCCATTATTCTGGCCAGAGGGCCATAGACATTATCAGCAAGAGGAGAGAGTGGCTATTTTCAGGAAAGGCTCCAGCATGTGTCAGAGACCATGCAGGGAACATTAAGATAAAACTATACAATCTACCACCATAAAGAAATTGGGGGAAATGGCTTGGCAGAAGAAAGTATTTTAGGGTAAAAAAGCCAAACAAAATAAAACAGAGAAAACTGAGGGAGTCATGATAATCACATTTAAGTAGGGGAAGGATTATCTTTTAAAACTGAATTTTTTTTCCTATGATATAAGCAGAAGAGGGAAAAATAAGACATATAGAAGCCCCTTTTTTTCTGATGCATTGAAAAACAGTTCTCCATTGTGTCGGCATTCACATAGAAATCAGAAAATACTTATCGATTATATTATAGATGGAGTCATTATATTGATTATTATAATGATCATATTAATAATATAATGATACTGAATCATTAGATTCACTGAAATATTGTACATAGGTGACTCTAGAGTTCCTTTAAAGTCTATCCCAAACATGGTATGTTGAGAGTATCTTTTAGCATAATACTAAAGAAACCCAGGAAGTTTATGGTTTATTAAACATGAAAATATTTGCAAGAATATACTACTGAATAGACAAAATTTAAACTCTCTTTTGTATCTGTTTTCACAGCAGGTATCATAAGTAAAATTTAGAAATTCTTTCTCTACTAAGATTATTAGATTATAATTTCTTGAGAAATTGCCAGGAAAAAAATGTCTTATTTAGTTTTTATATTCCTTAAAGGGCATCTTGCAACATACAAATTTGAGTCAGGGAGATATATAATCATGAGTACAGTTTATATTTATTTGTTCAAAGCTCTGGTCTCATGAAAATTGCTATATAAATACGTATTTTTAACAACTGTTGTTATTAGGGGTTTGTATGAAAGTCTGCCAACGTGGTCCCAATATTTATATCATAGATCAAAATGTTTTGAAAAGAGCTGCTTCTCAACTGTGATCTTTGCTGTTTTGAAATTCAAAATGTACTGGAGTTACTGTCATTTCATGCAGTTGAAATCGTTTCTATTGCCAGGTTTTTTTTCTCTTTATTTAAAGACTGGAAGTTCTTGGACAAAGATATCTATTTCAGACTAATAAGTAAATAAAATGAAATAGGAGGACTTTTATTCTGGAACTGAGGAAGAAATAAAAGCGCTGCTCTTAAATATCAGTATTTTAGTGATCCTTACCCACTGTCACCAATGTTAGTAACCCATTATTGAAATTATTCTTTGGTCCTAAGATAATTACAGATTCTGGATATCATGCTTATATTAAGTGATCTAACAAAATGCTAATTTTAGAGTGTTTGTCTTATGCTTTTAATCAGTTCAATTGAGCACAACACAGTTATTAAAAAAAAAAACACTGAAGATTTGAATAATATTTCCATGAATAAGGTAATTAATTTGTGATTGGTTGATTTTATGTTAGCTTCACAGAAATCTTATTGCTCAGGAATCTTGACACAGGCAATGCAGGTGTTTACATGAATATAAAATTATCAACTATATTTAGCTCTAATTAAAATCTAGTATGGTATGTAAAACCTGTTTGTCTTTGACTGGAACTTATTCCAAGTTAATGAGACCTCAAACAAGGCACAGAGTGTAGTCCCTTTCTGAAAAGACGATGGTATTTTCTTAATTACTATGTGTGGGTTAGCCAATTTTGACTCAGTTAAAAACTTACTAAAATGTGGTCTGAACTTTTTCACATTATGGCTGATTTTTCTTTAAATTTATACTACTTGTACAAATACGCTGCAGTATGAGCCGGGAAATTTTACAGATGTGGATTTAATCTGTGGTGCCGTCCATGGAGCTTGCGCATTTTGTATAAAAGCTTCCTTCTCCTTTTTAGTTGCCCTGGTCATATTTAGATCTTCCCTCTAGTCATTTCTCTATAACTTCCTGCTAATCTGACGTCCTTTTCACAGTTACACATTTCTTTTCTGGGCATTCTTTTGCTTTTCTAACCCTAATCCCAAGAGGCAAAATTTGTTTAATTTGAGGGATTGGAAAGCAATGTTTCTTAGTTTCTGAGTTTTCTGTTTGCTTTCTTCCCTTTCAGACAAGCTGCCCTGCTTACGGTTCAATTCCAAGTGTTTCATGCACTTGTAACGGAAGGTCAGTTTAGAGAGAAAATGTCACACATCTACCCACCACCTCCATCTTCTCAGAGAACTCTACAACTTCCTTTTCTCTTTTTAATGGGAAATGCTTTTTTTGTTTCAAAAAAAAAAAAAATAAATCCAACAAACACAGATACACTCTGCCCAGCCCAGGAAGAAAGAGGTGTTTTTCCAATAGGGCACTTGTTTAATTCTGATTATTAGAGTTAGGGGAATAAATATTGGTATGATTTTATTATATAGGTTTCCCTGAATAGAGTATACGTATGTAGATTATGTACAATGTATTAGGGGATATGCTTCTTAAATAGATGTTCTATAACCGGGAAAATTTTGACCCTGAACCCAATGTAATACTTTTTTTGTTTGTTTTTTGCTCCTTCTGGGTTTACCTAGACAAACTTTGAATTTTCCCAATGGAGTCTGTCAGAACCCACAGCGCTCTGTTTCATGCCCCCTATCATTGAACATAATGATAGAGCTTTAGGGAAATATTAGTAGATTGTCCTGGAAAATTTATTGATGCGTGGAGCAGAAGTATGAGACAAAGTTAAAGGTCTGGTGTCATCAAGGGCTCTTGTCTCCGTCAGAGAGTGATGGGGTCTGGAGCATAAAGCACATGAGTGATCGCCAGTTCAGAGTTAGACTAGGTTTCATGGAAGAAGCAGAGATAAGGATTTATTTATTTATTTCAATTAACTTATTAAATTTTTATAGAGAGAAGGATTTAAAGGTGCAAGTATGAATTTTGACTTATCAGAGGGGATTCGGAGATAATGTATTTTAAGGGAATTACAAATACCCAAAGTCTAGGTTAAGGTTTAAAATATTGCATGTTGGTGAGATAGGGAAGGAGTTTTAACTTTGCTTAGTGAGAGAGTAGGTTGGATTGGATAGTTTTTATGGAAATAAGCAAGTTTTTGCTTATTTTGTAAGTAATTGGGTTTTGTTAAAATTTTGTGTTGATTTTGCTGAAGTGGTTGTGTGTCTGGATCAAAAATGCTATTGTATATGTTTCTAGACCCGTGTACTCATGCTTTCTAAAATTATGTTTTGCATGTACAGTTGAGTCCGTGGTATGTATGGCTTACTGTATTTATCATTTCATTAATTATTTTCATCATCTTCCTAAAAAGAGCAAGATCACTGGGGTAGTTTTCTTTATAATACTGTGTCACGTGTTACTTTATACTTACATTGGCAAAGGAGGGATACATGTAAATAGGAGCATGGCCGCACGATTGCTAAAAGAAATCAATCCACGCACAGGAAAAGCAAAACCTTATAGAACTATGCACAAAGCTCTAAAGTTTTTAAGTAAATATGCCTAATCTTCCTCCTTGTCAAATGACAAAACTAAAATAGTTTAGTAAGGAGTTCGATGTCCTTTATTCAGGGGAACACAATCCATGGGCTGGGGGAGTACAGTGCCTCCCGCGGGTAGAGTACTGTGTGGGGGGGAATTTGGGGAAGAGAGAGTTTTATAGAGCCTTAGGAAAAGCAAGGTGGAAATAGAATATGTTTGACTGGGAGGTGGGGAGATTTCCTCATGATGCTAGAAGGTCTTATTTTCTAGGGTAAGGCAAGCTGGCTAAAGATGAGTTGGAGGACAGTGATTGGTGTATATACTAGGTGTCCTTGACAGGGGGCCGTTTCCATTAAAGCAGGCTGATTTCAGCTTCGATTTGTGATGTGGGCTGGGCCACAGGGCAGCCTCCATTTGGTGGGTCCCAATTCATGCAAATCACTTTTATCATCCTTTTATGCCATTTTATTTATTTTATTATTTTATTTTTTTCTTTTATGCCATTTTTAAGTGAACTCTAAAATTAGTACTGAAACACTTTGTCTGACTGGTTGAAATGGCTGATATTTATAAGTCACTTTGGATCCAAAGAGCCAAAATAGAGAGTTTCATAGAGGTACAATCATTTTCTAATGGAATTAGGCTTTAGGCATAAAATAATAGGGTATTCAAAATTAATGATCTCTCATCTCAGTGAGGGAGCATTTAAGAAAATATTTTATAACACATGATATTAGTTTTACAAACTGTTAATATCCTAATAATAATCCAAGGAGATTTAGAAATGAAGAGAAAATTATGAGAGCTAGGTCTATGTTTAATTACAAATTTGGCTACATAGCAGTCATACATTTATTTTTAGAGGCCTAATTCATATTTTTTCCCCAGCAGGGTTTTTTTAGCTTTATTTTTTCCACAGTGCTTTATTAAAAAAAATAATAAACGATGATTTCATAACTCTTAGTTTATCAGAGAAACTAACTTTATCTTCATTTCAGTATATAGTGCTAATTAATTTAAATCTTGTTAGCATAGAATTAGCTAAAGGCGTGGAATTTTTTTTTTTTAAGATTTTATTTATTATTTGACAGAGAGAGAGCATAGGTAGGTAGAGTGGCAGGTGGAGGGAGAGGGAGAAACAGGCTGTCCACTGATGAGGAAGCCTGATATGGGGCTCGATCCCAGGACACTGGGATCATAACCTGAGCTGAAGGCAGCGGCTTAACTGAGTCACGGAGGCGCCCCAATGGCTGGAAATTTGCCCAGTTATTGATGTCTTCTCATGTAATTTTTTTTCCCTGAGGATACTGTAGTTTAAAGAATTATATATGTCTGTCCTAATTACTATGCATAATTTTTAATGTAATAAAATTATAGACTTCCTTTTTAAAAATAGTCATAGAACTTAGATCTAAGTCATAGAACTTAGATGCTGTGTAGTTACAAAGGATTTTGTTTTGAAAATGTATTTTAATTTAATGGCTTCAGAGACAACTTCTGTATTCCTCCTTGCGCTTTGCTCCTAGTTCAACGTGGAAAGAAGGGAGGAAACCCAAGAATTCAAAAAATGATGGAAACGTGAGCCACATAGTACAGTGGAGCTTGCAGTATGAAAGGTAGTTGATACAAGTCACCAGGGTAATTCAAGCTTAGCTCTTTGATTAGCAACAGGAAATAGAATATTCAGGGTTAGAGGAAAAGTGTAAGAATCTGAAAAAAAAAAAAAAAAAGAGTCCGAGAAAGTAGCCTTCACGTTCGTTATCAAGAAATCTGGGCAGAACGGAGGGGCAGGGGTAGTTTAACAGTAGCAGGAAAAAAGCTGTGGGAGATTTGCAGAAAGCTGTGTTTGTGATACAGTGTTTAGAGCTACTCAGAGCCTGGTTCTGACTGGCAGCAAGTGCAAGATGTCCCAGGTGGCACTGACTCCTGGTGAAGGAGGCTGGGGAGGGAGGAAGCACGTCTTTAAAAAAATTTATGTCAAAATGGTGTTCAGTGGTCCATCGCATTGAATCAACACACCTCTATTGAAAACTTATTATTTAGCATGCGCTGGGGTGGCACATTTCTCTTATTCTTTGAACTTGAAAACCTTTTCTTGTTGATCTTTGCTATGGGTCGCTGAGCAGGTTCTGTTTTACCTGATTAAATAAATGGTAACAAGACTTAGGTTGACTTCTTCTGTTTTCCTGCACTTGCTTAATCGTTCGCTTTGTCAGACTTGCACCCCTTCTACAAGATTAAGGGAATTAGTGGTTACAGTGTCATCTAATTCTATTCGGTTTGAAAAGTTATTGAGGCATACATTTCCCTGCCTTTTTAACCTTTGTTTATTTGTTAGAAACATTATCCCTTAGGTGGATGATGAATCAATACTTCTTTTGCCTGCAGTCCAGTAAAATCAAAGCCTTGTTTAATTTAAAATGTTATAAATCATATTCATGTTAATGTTCTTTCCTTAACATTTAATTGGAGATTTTTTCTCAATTAGCTCACCAAAATGTTACAAGGTTCCTCTGTGGCTGTCTGCTATTTGAACAGAGAGGCAACTAATTAGAATAATAGAACAGCGTGATTGTCATTCCTGCATTTTTTTATGGGTTGTCTTTAAAAAGGGATTTTTTTTTTTAAGGAAGTTGTACCAAAAATATATTAGTAAATCTTAGACCCATATTCTTCCTTAAGGCACTTTTTCACCTCATTATCCAGACACTCCTTTATTCTCTATCATAATACCAATCAAGAAATGGAATGTTTTCCCAAGTTAAGAAAACCTCTCATGCATAAAAATTCAAACTGCTAAAGCAAATATATCAGGGGATGGCTTTTAATTTGACAAAAAATCTGCATGACAAAAGAATTTCCTGAAGATTAAATATACGGGTCCTTAGAGAGCTGAGCACGGAATCAAAGCAGGTTCTAAATTTTGAACGTGTTCTTTTACGGGCACACCTGTTCCTAATATTCCTATGTAAATGGTAACTATTTACATGTGTGTCCCAAGGTGGTGGGTAAATGAAAACTGGCTTGTGAATTTCTCATGTTTGGAAATGTTGGAGAAAGATCAGGATGGCTAGATCTACTCTTTGTCTAGCCAACCTAACCTCTCTTCCTCCTTCCATCCAGGCCCGGGGGCGGGGGGTGGGGGGGCAAAAATCGCATTCTAAGAAGCTCACTCCATAGAAAAAAGGAAACACTATGGGATGTTTTTTCTCTCTACTGTTAGAATTTTTCTCTCTCCTATTCTAGTTCTTGATACCTTTAGGATTGATCAAATGATCAATTATTTGTCAAACGGGCAAGCAAACTGGCGTTTTAATTGGATCCTTAAAGCCCATAGGTTTCATAGCAGTCATTTCTGTGAATTGTGACTCTACTCACCCTTGTTCTTCATGAAATCAGGGAGTGGTTTTCCAGGCATTTCAGGGAGAGCAGAATGTGAGCTCCTTCAAAGTAATATTTTTATGGCATCTAGTACGTGAGCCATATAATAGATGCCCAAATAAAAGATGGCATATATTGCAATTGTTAGGCTTTCTGAGGGACTTTATTGTTTAAATATCTGTTAAGAATGTAATCTTATTTATGGTAATATTATTACTACTGGTTCAACAATCTAGAAAGCGCTTACCATATGACAGAGACTATGCTAATTATTTTAGTTCTGGTATTTCACTTAGTCTCAACACAAATCTATGCAATACAAGGTATTATTAAAATGCTCACTTTATATGTAAATAAGTAGATTAAAGACTGATTAGGCTCTTGCCCAGGGTTAATGGGTTGACTCAGAACTTCTCACATTATCATTGACTCATCTTCTCTGTCACTGGCTCTTCCACTGTCCCCTCAGTAATAAAATTTTAAAAACTACAGTCTTTCATACATTCTTGTTATAGTGAAGATACTCCCATCATTTGTTATTTTTTAGTTATAGTACATTTGTGAGCAGCACAAGCTGATGATCGGTTCCTCATTTGGGTGAAAAATTAACCAAGACCAGAAGGGAGAGACCTCAGGGGAAATAGATACAATTTTGAGATAAACACTGTTTTGTTTCAGTGTTAAAATTTAACTCTTAATACCTTTGCAATATTTACTCAACTGTCCGTGAAAAGATAAATCTTCTACCTCATTTCACAAGAGGGCAGCACTTTCTTTTAAAATTTAAAATATGACTCTTAAAAAGTACAGTCAAGTTAACTTGTTGTCAAGAAGTTAAGCTTGAATGGTTTACAGAAGAGGGACTAGAACCTCTCTTTGAAGAAATGTATGAGTAAGAAAAGTATGAAAATCTTTATAAAGTAACTTGGGATCCTTTCAGCAAATGGAAATATTAAAATAACCCCTGAAATTTTTTTATTTGAAAGTTGAATGAGATTAACTACTTTGGTAACTTTGTGAACATATGTGTCTGCCAAGATCATGGTTTTCTCTTCAATTGTAAAATGACATTAAGGATGTAAATTTTTAATAATTTCTAGTTGTTTTTATTCCTGTTAATTAACAACTGTTAAGCAGTGATTGTATGTTTAGCATTCTATTGGTTATTTGGGGGACAAATAAATTCAACTTTTTTCGCCCTTTCTCTGAAAGAACTTGCTCCCTATTGGGGTTGGAGGGAAGATAAATTGACGAAACAACCTGTAAACAAATCAAGGCAGGCTGTAAGAAATATAGAGGATAACAGTGCAGCAGGAGAAAGAGGAGTGCTATTAATAGGAAGTTGTTGAATTAAAGCTTTAGCACAAGGCTTGAGCAGAGCAGGGAAACTGAATTGGACCTTGTTGACTAGATGAAATTTCCATGGATAGAAAAAAGGGAGGCTATTGTTGAAGAGAAAAGAGAATCCTGTCAGTGGAGAAAAAGTAGAGCATGTCTTGGAGAACGTTAGAAAGGCATATCCTTGAGAATATTGTGAAGAAATCATGCCTGGCATGTATAGTGAGGCCACTAGCCATATGTAACAACATTAAAATTAAAATTAACGAAAATTAAACAGTTACAATTTAGTTTCTCAGGAATGCCTGAATGGCTCAGTCTTTTTACGTGTCTACCTTCATCTTGGGTCATGAACTCAGGGTCTTGGGACCGAGTCCCACATTGGGCTCCCTGCTCAGAGGGGAGCCTGCTTCTTCTCCTTCTACTTCTCCCCACTGCTTGTGCTCTCTCTCTGTCAAATAAATAAAATCTTTTTAAAGAAATTTAGTTCTTCAATCACTCTAGCTACATTTCAAGTATTCAATGGCCATCCTACTCTTTGGGGCATCAAAGATAGAGAACATTTTCATCATCACAGAAAGTTCTATTAGATAGTGCTCCATTATAGTTCAGATATTTTTGCACTGGGATATGGAGAACATTGAAGAAGGGTAAAGACCTGATATGGTAGTATCAAAAACTTTTGGGTTTTAAGCTGTAAGCAGGGAATGAGCTTTTTATTTATTATTGTTGCATGCTTTCTGTGGACCAAACACAGTTTGCCAGATATAAGGATATTGTATACATGTTCTAAAAAAGTCATAGTTAATTTGCATTTGAAATCAGCTATTATTGTACTAGTTTTATAGATGAAACAATAGAGGGGGAGATAAAATACGTAGGTTTTTGATTAGTTTTTGGAGAGAATTTAGTTTGGTTTGTCATGCTAATTGGAAACAGTAAAGAATTTGAGGAGAGAGAGCTTCAAGAAGTGTGGCTTCAATCAATTCTGTTAGGAGGGGAGTGACAGAGCTGTAGCAAGAGGGTACCAAATAATATGAAGACGTTTTGATATTTAAAGAGTTGGTCACTGAAGTATATTGGTTATTCCAAGTTGTGTGAAGTCTTAACATTTTATGAGCTTAATATACAGGTATATTCATATCCAATGACTATTTTTTGGTTGTCCACTATGTGTCAGGGACTGTTGTCATCTCTGGCGGTGCATCAGTGAACAAAATGGGAAGGGTATTGTTATTTCAGGAACCACTTCGCTAACGTGATGGATATTTTATTACTTAATATTGATTTTTAATAATTTGTGATCAGTGATGAACTTTTTTATAATATGTGTATTTGTTTTTAAAATTGTGCTACTAATAGTAGCCAGTGTTAAAAGTTATGAGCATTTTGGTGAACATATATGCAAATATTAAGAGAACATACACATGCTTCTCAAAATAATTTATTGTAATAATATAGTTATCAGAGTTTTTATTAATTTAGGGGTAATATATGAAAACACTCCTGGTAATGCATAGAATTGTATTTAAGTCTCAGTTGTGCTGTAATTAAAATTATCCAACTGTCAATGAATTTTTGTTGAAACTAATGACCTATCAACTATATGGTGCTGGTGAATGTCTTTCTTGATGAGAGTATTTGAGTGTTTGCTGAAGTGTGAGAGGTTCATTTTACAAAGTAAAATCAAAGTCTAGACAAGGGTTTGAGTGTCTTTTTCTGGGTCAGGCAGCTGGATAAGTGTTATTACAGATCAAATCACAACCCAGGTCTCTTAACTGTGAGTATTGTTGTTTCTTATTTATGCCTTGAAAGATATAATACATTAGGGCTGGGATGTAATAATATAAATAAGTTAGTTCATAACATTATTGCTTTCTCACATTATTAAGATGGTTCTACATTGCTTTTCAGACTATTCTAGTAGTAGTAGTAGGATCTGATTCATAATTTCTTTTTTTTTAAGATTTAATTTATTATTTGACAGACAGACATCACAAGTAGGCAGAGAGGTAGGCAGAGAGAGAGGGGTAGCAGGCTCCCTGCTGAGCAGAGAGCCCAATGTGGGGCTCGATCCCAGGACCCTGAGATCATGACCTGAGCCAAAGGCAGAGGCTTTAACTCACTGAGCCACCCAGGTGCCCCTGATTCAGAATTTCTAATGAGAAAGTTATGTTCTAATGACATAAGTTCTTGTCATTCTGAGCCATAATCATTTTCTATAAGAATATGTAGTATTGACTGAAAGGTAGTTAAGAGGCATTTAAAAAAAATATATGCTATAGCTAATCAGAGCAACCAATGGCTCTGGGAGTGGGAATAAAGATGGGTGGGATGAGTCAAAGAATATAGAAATTCCTCAATATCTTGTAGCAACATTTAGATTGCATTTAAATTTTCTAAATTTGTTTCATATTTTCCAGTGCTATGCTGTCTTTGTAGCATCCTTAATAACATGCATCATGTTTTGAATCTATTAATTAATGGCAGGCTTTTAACTTATGAGTGTGTAGTTGGTTTTTGCACATTGCCAACAGTCATCCTAGTGATCAGTAAGTCTAGTCATCAAGATGTGTTACAAGTGTGGTAAAAGAGGAATTATAATTGAAAAATGAAATCAGTTTTATTATGTGGCTCTCATCAGTTACAAAGGTATTTCTGATGTGATATTTTAAAAATATTTGTACAGTAGCAACATCACTTGAATATTTGTTCAGCTTCCCAAGCTTACCATTTTGTTGCCCGTACCTGTCCTAGAAGCATAAATACTAGTTCAGTATTGTGCTTTTGAAGTCTCTTTTACATTGTATTCATCCCATATTTTTTATATTAAAGTTAAAACACCTGCCAGATCAAATTCTGGATTTGTTTGTCTAAATTCAATTAATTAACAGAGTGTATTATTAGTTTCAGAGGTAGATTTCAGTGGTTCATCAGCTGCATATAACATCCAGTGCTCATTACATCACCTGCAAGTTCTGGATTTAAATTGTCCTTCAGATTCCTGGGTTTGGCAAAGTTAAAGTAGAACTAGAGATTATAAACCTCTCTCTGTTACTAGAAATGGTCCTAAAGAAAAATGTGCCTGAACTCAGTGTCTGACATCTCCCTTTGTTAGAGCAGTCTTCACAACACATGAATCATACTTCTCTGGACATGAAAAGCAGGGCTGCCTTCCGACTGTTTTCTCTCTAGCTACTATAACTTAGATCCATGAACGAAATTGCTAATTGTATTGCGCCATCTCTGCAGTCAGTATAAACCCGACACTCAGCCAGCCCCCTAGGTTGGATTACATAGCTCAGATTAAAAGAAGAAATGATGCTTCAAAAATTGCCTTCAAAATAAATGAAACAAGATGGGATCGGGAGGGAGACAAACTATAAGTGACTCTTAATCTCACAAAACAAACTGAGGGTTGCTGAGGGGAGGGGGGTCAGAAGAGGGGGGTGGGGTTGTGGACATTGGGGAAGGTATGTGCTATGATGAGTGCTGTGAAGTGTGTAAACATGGGATTCACAGACCTGTACCCCTGGGGATAAAAATATATGTTTATTTAAAAAATTAATAATAATTTTAAAAAATTGCCTTCAACAAACCAGGCTAGATATTCTTTTGTGGGTATATGTCGGTTGATTTTTATAAACATACCCCAAAATTATATACCATAGAATATCAAGTGTTAGATAACAGAGAGAGGTACAAGTTTCCTTGGAAAGAGAATAGTTTGAATTGCATACTGCCTTTTTTAGACACAAAGTTATTATTTAAGTAAGCCAGAGTCACTAGTTATTGAGTAACTTACAAGAACAAAAAGGCTTTGTCTCCTTTTTGAAAAAGTTTGCCATTGACAAGCCTACTGCTGTGGAAGGCTTATTTCTATTGAGAGCTGATTTGGTAGAATGTCAGACCATCTGGCACCTCAGAACTTCTGAAACTTTCCGAAGCAAAAATGATTGTCCGTGGTGGCATTTTCAAATCTAATTATGCCACCATTAAAAAAAAATAGATATTTACCCAGAAAGATAAAAATGTATTTTCGCTGGGAATTTCCCATCTATTTATTGACTTAATTTTGTATGGAAAAAAGTATCATGTGCTTGTGATGAACTTCTCATGCACTATAAAATACTGAACATGTCCTGTTCAAAACACTCAGATCTCTAGTCCCTCTCTCAGAGGTGACTATCATTGCTGTCTTCTTCACACATCTTTCCAGAGATATCATCTGTGTTTCATATAATCTACCTTTGCATAACTGTATCGCGCCTCCCCACCCCCTGTTTTGGCTGTATATACATATCCTATATACTGACATACTATTTAAGATTATTTCTTATGAGCACATAGAAACTATCTGCCTCTTTTCCATCGTGGCACAGCATCCCATTGTGGGAAATCTGCCATAATTTATTTACATAGTTGTCTACTGATGGACATTTAGATGGTCTTGACCTTTTTGCCCTATCAGATAGGACTTACTGAGCATCCTTGTAGCTGTATCTGTACACATGTTTGCAAATTAGATTCCTAGGGTTAGAATTTCTGGCTCACAGTTTATATAATTGTAATGTTTGATGAATATTGCTAAATTATCCCCCAGCCCCCATTTGGCAGATTTTTAAAAAGTCAATTCTGTTGCTTCTGATAATCTCCAGGAAATGTAATGGCTCAATTTAGTTCTATCAAACATAGGAATTCTTCATTCTATGATCAGCCTATTGATTTCATTATGAACTACATAATACATTGCCGGGGCTCACTTTCTATCTAGTACTTTATCGAAAACTTTCAGAGAATAAACAAAGACATAATGTAGAACTCATCACTCAGAGTAAACATATGAAGGAAGTGAGATAAAAGCACAGAAAGTCAATATAACTAAGGATACTCAGGGATAAAAAGATGATAGACTGTCTTTTGGAGGAGCCATATTTGTAAGTCTGAATGGTTCAAGTGATAAATGTATGGGCAGGTTATTGGTGACACTAGTGAAGGTAAGTCATGGTGAGGAAGTCCAAGAGAGTTTGTGGTGTGATTTGGCAGAGAATTCCAAGATGGATGCTAAGCCGGGAGATGGCAGGATCCTGGAGCAGTGTTGAAGCAGGAACTATGCTCTGAATGAACTGGCCTTCAGGCATCAGAAAAGCCCCTCTCCTTAGGATGATGCACAGAATCATAGCTGGTGGCGCTGGGTCAGTGTGAGCTTCCTCTGGGTTCACTTAATGCCCAGTTCCTTCAGTACATAGCCACATTACAGGGGTCACGCCCTCCTGGGGATAGTATCAGTTTTTTACTCGTGAGTAAAAACAGCACCTACGATTTTGATTCATCTTGACATGTTCACTATTACTAAAATTTGTATTTTAATTTTGGCTCTAATTTTCTAAATCTGGATAGCTGAAGAAAATTAGAAAAGCCTTTACAAAACCATTAGAAAACCTGTAAGAACTTTCTCCAAAACCCTTTATGATTTAGTTGCATATCCCACAAGCTTCTGCTGTCAATAGACATCTGGAATTACAAGGCTTGGCTGCCTGGGATGGTTTTACTCTTGTCTGATGCTGCATATTTTTTAGGAAGGATATAGTTTTGAAACATTAACTTGTCTTGGCATTATTTTTAGTCACCTAATAAGGAGCTCTCTGAGCCATTAAATATTTAGAAGTTTGCTGAAGGATGACCCCTGCACCTGGTTGGCTAATTCAGAAGCAGATCAGCTGGCATTTCTCTTTCTCAACCTTACCTCACCCATCCACTCCCCTTAAAAAGAAAAAGCTCTTTGTGCCTTTTAAAATGTCTTGTAGAATCTTCTGGCTGTGGGTTATGGAAATAAAAAAAGGATTGAATCTTTTTTCCTGCGAAGTATAATTTTTATTTCCCAACGGCCACCTGTAAAATTATCAGAATAGATGACATTATTGAAGAGATGAACATTAAAAATAATTCTTTGTGTACAAAGCATATCGCCTGAACTTTCTGGGATAAAAGGAGAGTTCCGCCTTTCATCAGGGGGCTCTGGCCTCCATTTTAGGTTGAACCTTCTGCCCTTTAGGGCTGTATATTACTTTAAATGGCAACCAGCTGACAGACTTGGTTGCGGGCTGATGTTAGCTAGAGAGCTGTAATGCATTGAGTAGACGCGTCTGAGTAGAACTACAGCAGCAGCAGACAAGGAATTGAAATCTCAGACCATGATTCGGGTTTTGCAGCTATTTTATTTCTGAATTTAAACCCCGAGTTAGAAGAGTTGGGAAAAGGAGAATTGTGTATGTTCTTTTCAAAGGCATTATAATCCGGATCTTTCCTTAAGTCCAAATGAATTTATAACAAGGACATTTTTATCCCCATGCCTGGAGCTCTTGATTTGGAATGAAGCCATGATGTGCTGATTCATTTGTAATCGCCTATTGACCTCTATATGCTTCACTTTAGAGGTTCCCAAGAAGCTTTTTCCCCCTTTTCTTTTCTTTTTATTCTTTATGTTGACCAACGTAAAGAGAAATCCATTAGGTTTTGGATAGAAAAGATACTTTATGTATCTTTACGGTTTTTAAAACTCTGAACTCTTATGTTTAGACTACGGGTAACTGCTCTGTTTGCTTATATTTGACTGAACCCTAGAGAATGTCTTACTGCCTTTATGAAATTGCGAAATAAGTAAGTCATCTTTTAATAAATTAAGTGAAATATAGTTTTTAGACATAAAAAGTTCTTAATTAGCTTTGCCTTTGAAAATATTTGCCAGAACCATATATATATGTATATATATACATACATATGTACACACACATACATATATTATATACATATATACATATATGCATGCATGTATGTATATACATACACATATACATATATTTAGCCCTTTTTATTTTGGCAATGGAATGTGATTTTATTAAGTAATTTAGATTTAGATTTTACTGATCTCATTGTTGAGTTTTACTGTATAACGTGTGCTTCCTCATGGAATTGCATGTCCATGTTTGGGACATGGCTTATTTAGGTGGAGAAGCCTGGCTCAGTGTTGATCTGCTGTGGGGATTGGCAGTATTGTGTTTTTTTCCACCTCTTGAGGACTAGTGTACAATTTACTTGCACACTAGTCACTACAAATTTCATCATCCAATTTACTAAGTCTCTCTAGTGATTGACTGCTTTCACTGGAAGCCTCTATTTTTTTGTGTTGATGATTGCAGGATTACAGGGGATAATGTATCAAAGAAGTACTTGCTAAAAATAGAAATGACTGTGGAGATTGGAGATGTAAGGTGTGTTAGCAAGATGGTATTTTGTATACAGAGTTTAAACTGAGAAAGTGTTTTTATTTACAGATATCAAACAAATAACAGTAAAATGTGCTTACAGTTATACAAACAATTAACTTTTATATTTTACAAGTCTTACGTCTCATGTGTCACTCAGCTATCAAAGAGCGTAGCACTTCTGACTAATATATTATTAAAGTTTAGCTATTTGAATTTTATAGAATATTTTTGAATTTTTTACATAAACAATTTGTCTTAAAAACTTTATATTTTTAATGCCAATTACATGTCAATAAAATAATATTTTAGTTGCTTTTCAGTGTTTTAGTGAGACTATAGTTATGCTCTTATTAAAATTGGCTGAGAATTAACTTTTTTTTCCTTTTGAATGGTTCCATATGGATCCACTGAGTATTTTTTTCCCCTTTTCCTCCCAAAGAGGGTGTCATCATAGCCAAGTTTATCAGTAGCTTAGTTTTTGATATTTTATAACTGTAATTTGGGAGCTTTATTTATGTATTTGAGCAGAGGATGTCTGTTCTAAGAATGGGCGTCAGGCATTTACAGGGATGGTCAGAGAAGCTAGCCCTTGGTATAGAGACTGACTTCTGGACACTCCACTTTAGAATTAATTCTAGGTGGAAACAGACTCTTCCCCTCTTTCTTTATCCTCTCTTTGTCTCCTCCAGGACACGGATACTTGTCATGCTTTGGGGAAGGTTCCCTAATATGCAAGGTGATGCTTCTTTTCCCTGATAAAATTAGCCTGTCTAAAGAGAGAGGATATTTGGAGTTCTAATTACCTGATCATTCTTGCTCTGGTATAAGGACACTTTAAATATAAGACTCACTTTAGAGAAAGACTGTGGTATTCTCTGTTGTTCACAGAGTTTTTATTTTAATTCATTCTTCTGATATGTGCACGGGGGGATTGCATGTTTGCACGTGTCTCTGATCACAATCATCCAGCACCCTGGGTGGTAGTTGGAAGTTTGCCCAGCTGAGGAAGATTGTTCTTTTTTGCTCTCTCCTTTATTTATTTATTTTTTGTGGTGGTGGTGCTGCTGGTGATGGTGGTGCTGGTCTGCTGGTCGTTCCTTTTGTCTTGTATTTATGTAAAAAGTTTATTTGTTGCTGCTGAAAGCTCTCAGCATGTGGCCCCAAAGCCCTCACAGATCTGGGTCAGCCTGGTCAGTTTCTGTATAAGTTTCTCTGCTCCCTTCCTGATGATTGGTCTTCATGCTGATGTCAATGCTTTTTTGACACAGACCACACAGATTAATTTTACATATCATACTTGTTTCTGAAATTAATAGTGCGTGTGTCTAAATCTGAATTGGGCAGTTTGAGGTGAAATACATTCTGCTAGAAATCTTATAACGCCATGTCTCCCTAGAGACATGTTGGTTTTATGAATTAACGATGAAAATATTTTAAAAGCTTGTTAAATTTTGTATAGATTCGCATATGTAAAACACATGCTATGGAAATACTGATATGAAAATGAGCTGGGACTGAAAGGGAAAGAAAAATTGTTTGCAAATCCAAAAAACAATAACCATATTGTATATTGTTCTCAATAGGGTTTTGGTTTTTTTTTCCGTTGTTATTCGAATCTCTTTCTCCCTATGATTGAGTGCTAACAATTTTGATATTTAAGTAATTCAAATAGTCTTTTAGGAGATACATATTCTAATTTCGGGCTTTTTTTTTTTTTTTCATTTGCTCTATGCCCTGATGCAAAAAGTAAACTTAGTTATTTAGTAAGTTTAGTTAACTTAGTTAACTAAGTTAACTTAGTAAGATTAACATCATTCCTTGTGTGATCATGTCACCTTTAAGAACATTATGTATATTTATGACGAATTTCTTAACACCATGAGAGAAATATATTTCATATGGACATAACTGTCAGACTTTTATTGGTATACTCAGTAGCTATGTAAGGCAAAAAACAAAACCACATTTTTGCCTTGGAATGATGTCCTTAGTAGCAGTGCTGAGAAGATATCATTTGGATTGAACTTTTTCCTTTAAAGCAATAACACTTAAAAATTTACAGAAGTACTTTTGTGAGTGGCAGTAAAAACATAACATCAAAATTTAACATTGGAAGTAATTGGTTATTACTCACATTTAGGGTATTTTCACTTAGATTTTTATTTCAGAAATAAGCAAATTCTCCACGTGAAAACAGTCTGAGTGCCTTTTAGTAGTATCAGTGAGATAAACTTTCCTTCCAAGTATTTTCCCCATCCCTTTCCTGTCCAAATCTTTTTAGAAATAGTACAGCTGACCACACATATTGTATTTGGTGTTTCACGTTGTTTTGTACACCCACCCCACCCCCCTTTATTTTCATGGGTGGGCTCCAGGGTGAAATATAGATCCCATGATCTGTTGGGGGACCGAGACAGTTGGAGAGATAGCACAGGGCAGTTTGGGGAAGGGAGGCCTCCAGGAAGCGGGAGTGAGCTTTGCTTCAAACTGTGTGAAGGGTGGGGGGAGGGAGGATGCTGATTAAAATAATAAACAAGTGTTGGAAGGAGAAGTGGATTACCACACTACTGTCAGATGCATGAGGGGACCCGCGAAGCCGCCTCCCACTGCCCTCCCCTGCAGCAACGAGCGGGGCTGGTAGATCTGTTGCGGGAACTTCTCTTGGGACAGACAGAGCAACTTTCAAACAACTTAGTTCTCTTGCACTGACAGCATCCCTTAGGCACAGCCTGACCTAGGGAAACGGACTGAAACTAGCTTGGTGGTTGCCATAGTAACGCAGGCTGCGGTGTCTGGGAGAGTCAAGCTGGTGTGGCCTCTTGTCCCCTCTTTGGGTGTTTCTTCAGACAAGAGTACACGCCTTGCTGTTCGAACTCTACATAAGTCATGCTCTTTGAAAACTGGCTCTTTACCCAGGACTTTTTTTTTTTTTCTTTCTGAAACCAGTCTGAATGGAGGAAGTTGGTAATACTTGGCTTTTTTTTTTTCTTTTTTCTTTTTTTTTTTTTTTTTTTGCCTTCTCTCATGCAAGTTTCCAGGATATAGCTTCTTTTTGCTGTGTGTAATTGAGACCAAACTCTAAGCCTGGGGCCCAGGAGAGAACAGTTGTGGGCTGCAGGTCATTAGTGAGGTGAGCAGAAGGGAATCCTGGGCTTCCCAGAGAAAAAGGAGACCATGCCAGCCTCGTGGAACAGAGCTACTAGAAATTATAGAAGCAGGTCTGTTCCTTGCGAACTCCGAAGTCCATGAAAAGACGGACCCACAGTGGGGTGGCTAAAATGTCCCAGCGCAAGCTGCTGCTGCTCATGGACCATAGCTCAAAGGCAAGGCTTGTAAAGGATTTTACAAAGGATTTTAAAGTATAGCCAGAAAAGATACGGATTTTAGAAGTTAAAAGCTGTTGTCGGAAGGAAGTTCGCCGGAAAGATGTAGGCTTCAAGGGCTACTGGACGATGATTGGTTTGAACTTCAGCTTACGGGAATTGCTGACAAAATTTGAAAAGGTATGCAGAACGTGGACTTCATGAATGTACCTTTTTTTCTTCCTTGTCTGTTTTTTTATAACTATGCGTTTTCATGGTAGTCTAGTGACTGTTCGGTTATTTAATTTCTAAGGCATATTTGATTTGATATCCTCTTTTACTTTTTTTTTTTTTTTTAACTAAAGAGCAAGTTAGCAATTCTTTCCTTTGGTCAGGAGGGCTTCTCATGATGCCTGTCAGTTTTAGAATTCCACATCAGAAGAGATCCTTTGTACTCAAGTCGACTGGTAATTTAATTGAAAGTTATTTTGGAAAGAAAAAAAAAAAAGCAGTAACAACACTGGGTTTTCATGCCAAAGTCTGACTTCATCAGGCATGGGTTCTGTTTTCCAGACCCCTCAGGTTTCTCTCCCTGCAGTTGGTGGAGCACTGCCTTTCCCAGCCTGCTTTCTGAAGATTCAGTGCTGAGCTGGGAGATGATACCTCCCTGTGACAAGGGCACAATCCATTCTTAAACGTTTTCTTTTTTATTTCTGAGTGTCTGTTTTAGATGTGGAGTGCTTGCATGCACTGTGAAGCTTTAACGCTTGGATCATTAATTTTGCACTTAGTTCTTTTTTTCCGTAGGAAAGTTCTTGGCACACTCTAGGATTGAGCCCAGCCTGCCAAAGCTACCTTACATTTATAGTTAAACAAAACAGAAAACCTCAACATGCTGCTCATGGGCTCCTGCCCTTCCTTAGCCTGTGGATGCCAAGCACTTATCTTCTTTCAACTTCCAATATGGAAAGAAAAAGTAAGAAGTGAAATGATTTCACTGTGTACATAAATCAATTATTTATCAGTTGTTAAAGATGTGCTCAGTGGCTTTCACTGTGAATACCCCATGGTTCGTTACAAGTACAAATATAAGCGAGACTATACTGAGTCATTAAAGAATCATGGGCTTTTTTTTTTTTTTTTTTAAATGAAACTGCAATTGCCAGAGGGAAAAGGTATAAAACCATGTCATTTGAAAAATTTAGAAGCTTTTCCAAAACAATCACAGTCATTGCTTCCCTCCTGGTGATAGAAACAGTGTAGTGGGAAGAATGTGGAGAAAGAGGAATGTAGCTTCTCCTGGCTGGAAGCCCCCCCATCTCTCCTGCACCCCAACTGTAGTAGTAAGGATTGCAACACAGGGCGCACTTTGACCTCTTGCTTTAATATATTGTTAAGCACCTAAATTCCTGAGAATAGGGATGGTTTCCCCTTGCTCACCATTTAAAAGGGTCAGAGGAGGGAGAGAATAACTTTTTTTATGGCAGCTGGGAACAGCAGGTGACAAACTTTATGACCATAAAGAGGTCTGCTAGCTTGGTTTGTATAGTTTTGTCTGTTTCTTCCTAAAAAGGTATAGGGCATATGTTACATGAATAATTCATTACATAGACCCCCTGAGAGGCAGTAATTGTAGGCAATAGCTGGACTTTTGTATTGTAATTGCGGCTATTAGTCTTAAAAGCCTAGGTCAGATACCAGAGGTTAGTAGCCTGCCTCAGTCTTCTGGCCATTTTATTGGCAAAGCTACATGTACTGGACATATTAGTATATTTCCTCTCTAACTCCCAAATCTTACTATCTGCTTATTTCTTATTCTTATTTTAGTAGTTGAGTTGACAGTAAAAGATGTCTGCTGGCTTATTCCTATCAAAAGCTTGATTTGGGCATTTTTTTTTTAATTTTTTTGGCGACAAAGGCAAATTCAAAGAAACAATCCTGCTGCCATTCACAACCCGAAGTTCTCCATGTATGTTTACTTTTGTGTTAGACGCCTTTGTAAAAATCTATGTAAGCGTTCATCTCTTCGCCATATTTCATTTGTAGAAAGTTGTCATACATGAATATATTTTTCTTCAAGTCAAGTATTTAAAAAAATCCTTTGTGTATTTTCACAAAAGCAGTCTCTTATAGCCTTTGCTGCACTGATTCGTTGCCAGGAAAACTGGTGTTATGGAAAGGTACCTCTACTTCACACCTCTCAAATACAGCTGCCTCCCTTCCCCAGCTCTGAAAGCAATAATGCCATTTTTAGGGAAGGACCAAAGCCTACTGCTGTAATGCAAAAGCCACATTATACCTTCAGAAGCTGAAGAACAGTCCTTCCATGGATCTTTTACTCTCAATTCCTTTAGACTTGTTTTTTTTTCCCCTCTCTATTAGTGATCTGCTTCTTTTATTGTTATTATTGTCATTATTATTGTGATGTGATATTAGTCACCGTACAGTACATCGTTAGTTTTGATGTAGTTAGTGTTCCATGATTCATTGTTTGTGAGAAAATATGGACTGTAGTGATTTAGCACTTCTATGTCAGTGGTTAATATTCTGCAGTCTGAAGTTTAGGATATCATAGCCAAAACGTCATTTTACTGTGTTCCTGAAGCCATTGCAGGCTGTAAGAACACAAGGGTCAGAAGTTGGGATGTGATGGGTCTTCCAGTGATGGCTAATCTGAAAAACTGTACACTGCTCAGTAATTGAAATTTCCAAATGACTGCAGATCTTCACAGTAACGTCAAGACAGAATGTTGTGAGAGCAATTGAAAGGGGGAATTATGGTTGACATTTTTGAATTTTAAAGAAATCCAGTGGTCTTGTGATTTATGTTGGGTATCCATTCATACATGAGTATTTGGCACATGATTGCAGTCTGTATTTTGGTTACCTAATCTCAAAACAGATGATGCCAGGACTGTTCTCCAGCATAGGCGGGGTGGACAGATTACATTCGGTACTCATTCCTCATCTCTTAGAACCAGAAAAAGGAATGCTGAGCTTCCCTGGGAATCCAGAAGGCAGGAGGCATTCTCTACTGTTCCCTCAAAGTGACACCTCACCAGGGATCAGGAAATCCCAGCTGACAGAAACCATGGGTACCCCAGAAGGGTCCTAAAGGGGAGTTTGAGACTGGAACTTCTTACCAAGGGAGGATGACCTTGTGGCAAGATATGATTGCCAGCAAGCAGGCCCTATTCATCTAGTCAAGTGAGGAGGAGGAAAGTCTGTGACCACATGCACAGCGATTACTCAGGCCAGACTCACAGCTGACTGGGCACAGAAAGCTGGTCCACCAGAGCACCCCTCTGAAGTCCTGCCGGTGGGTTGGTTTTAGTGCCCCCTCTCCCGATTTCAGTGAATGAATTTTCTCCTTGAAAGTACTTCACAAAGGAAGTATCTGATGGTTTCAGTGCCCAATTCTACTGTCATACTTGAGCCATTTGCATTGTGTACTGTCCCTTGTATTTACTTAGCAGTCACAGAGGATAGAGTAATGGACAGTTGTAGCTCAGTGACATTTTGAGTGACTGTTGTCTTTTATTAATTTATGTGGCTCTATTGCCAGGTGATTAATGATAATGACAGTTTTCTAATTGTGTGTGTGTGTGTGTGTGTGTGTGTGTGTGTGTGTGTATGCACACACGCAGATGTCTTTGAATAGTTACTACTGTCTTGGCTAATCCTTTGGGAAAATTGACTTCCCATAGTGACAGAGAGAAGGCACTCAATGATAAATTTCCTTTATAGCATTTACCACCTTTAGGATGAGTACTTTTTAAAATTCTAGCTTAGAGCTGTATTTTCCTGCTCAATTTGCAATGTTTAATTTTAAAACAAATGTGTACATTAAAACACAGTAAACTTCCCATTTCGAGGTGTACTCATTTGTTCCACAGTTAGCAAATATTTATGAAGTGCACAGTAGGTACAAGCCCTGGGATGAGTGCAGGGATGAGAAGGGGGATAGGGTAGACTTTTCCTCATTGAGCTTATGGCCTAATGGGAGGATACAGACCTTAAACAAGAAACATATTTTACTCCAAGTGTGTGATTCAGCAAATGTAGAGGGAGTCATGAGAGTAACAGGTAGCCCTGATTTAGTCGGGTACACAGAAATCTTTCCTGCAGAAATGACATTTAAACTGGGGCTTAAAAGATGGGTGTGAGGTTAATGTAGGGCAGTGGAGGAGGGAGGAAATGGAGAGCTTTCTGGGCAATAGAACAGATCAGGAGGGGAGGAGTTGGGTACTCTAGGATTATAGTTTTAAACATTTAACATGCCATGATTTTAGGGTTTTTAAAGATGTTCACTTTTGATTATGCTGTCTGATTTGGAGAAAGAAGGCGGGGCAGTATTTTGGCTACATGAAAAATTTAGTAACTGCCCCTAAGAACTGTTCATGTCGGTCAAACCTGGGGACTCCAGGAGGGAGACCACTGTATTTTAATTCACTAGGATGAATTAATGTTTCAGTAATAATGGGTGTAGATTCAAGATTTGGAACAGGTGGGGCACCTGGGTGGCTCAGTGGGTTAAGCCGCTGCCTTCGGCTTAGGTCATGATCTCGGGGTCCAGGGATCGAGTTCCCGCATCGGGCTCTCTGCTCAGCAGGGAGCCTGCTTCCTCCTCTCTCTCTCTCTGCCTGCCTCTCTGCCTACTTGTGATCTCTCTCTGTCAAATAAATAAAATCTTTAAAAAAAAAAAAGATTTGACACAGGTTTTGGTTATGAAAGATATTTTGATGAATAGTAGTGTTTGTAGTGTATTTATTGATTCTTTATCATTGCAAGTTGGCTTGTTCGGATTATCTTGGAAGGGCCATTAATTGTGAGTTTGTTCAACTTAGTGATTTAACTTTTTTTCTACTCTGTCGTCTAACATATTTATAATCATAGATAATGGGAAAAGAACAATACTGGTACTGATTTCTTACTTTATAAATGCTGTTACAGACCAGGAAATACTACTTTCAGTTGTCTTAATGTGATTCCATAATTTTTAGTAGAGTAATTAAAATCTATGAGATAAGTTGTCGAATGAAAATGTAGTTTATAATTAATAATTGAATTATTTTTTTAAATTAATCATAATAATTAATCAAATAATTATTTATAATTCCTCACTATCCCAGAAACTTCACAAAAGCTTCAAAGCATATTTACATATCACATGATGACCTTTGATGATGTTATTTGGTGGTTGTATTATTTTTAGGTAATATCTGACTTGTTTAAACAAAGTTATGATTCCTCACTTTCAAAACCCAAATCTCTGGCAACAACCCACTGAGCTCCTATTAATCAACCCCAAACTGTCTCTGAATTCCATTCTTGTTTTTGAAAGAGCAGTGGGTTTCTTTTCCTCTAATGGTTAACTTTGTTGATTTAGCCCAAGCCTTGGAATATGGTAGGGAAGTCGTAGCTGACCTCACTTCTTCACCTTCACGAATATAATCCAAATAATTAATATAATCCAAAGAAACATTTTGGCTCACATGGTTATAGCCGCTACTTGATTATAGAAAATTATAAAGAAGTAAAATGCGTTTGACATACATTGTAAAGTGTCCGCATATAATAATCTCTGTGGGTTAGATAATTAGATACATATCCAGATAAGGGAAAAATTAGTATGAAAATGTCAGTTATTAGATAAATAAATAAATATTTTCATAAATAAATAAATATGAGGTTAATTTTGACCTGGGTAGCGGATGTTGTAGGAAAGTGAATTTCTGTGGGCTTCATAGCCATCTTCTGGAAGGCTGTGCTGACAGTATACATCTTACGATTTTGACGGTATTTTTGTCTGTTGTCCTCTTACCCTAACCACTGGCTTCTGCTAACCTACATTCTGCTTATATTGTTAGAAGTTATGTTTCAACAGAAGCCTTAGATATTCCTTTGTCTTATTTTTAAATGTTAGTTCAACTGCTTGAATGCTTTGTGTTGGCCTCTCGGTGCACATGACCGGCTCATGCTAAATGCTGGGAGAGCATTGCTTTGTGCTTCTGCATGAATTACATGCCCATAACTAATTATCAATAATGATTCTGTGCTGCTTAATGTTCCGAATGGTTTGCAGGTGACAGAGGTAAGCATTACTAGGGCAAGTTCTCAGCTTTGCAGTGAGAGTAAACCCTCCTTCATGGAATTTCAATTTATTTTAGCATTTGGTGCTCCATCAGGGTCATGATCTAACTGCCTCCCATGCTGGCATCTTGATTTTAAAACCAGTGCAGCATTGTATGGTCATCTACGAAGGAACGTAATTCATTAACTGCACATCATTCTAAATTTCCAGTGAAAGATCAGGCAGAGCTTTGTAGTGCAAGAATCTAAATAATTTTAGGTTCCCATATTAAATTTTTTAAATGAAGAGATTGAGCAAAATGATTACTGCACTCCCGTCCAATTGTGTAATTGTCTGTTTTTCCTTGGCATTATGGTGGCTAATATGCCAATCAAGACGAACTAGATACTTTCATTCATGCATTTATACATTTTATCTATTGACCTATCCCTGTTTTACAGTAGGCTCATTCTGTGTAGCAGAGACTGTGAAGAATACAGAAGAAATATTAAGATGGTTTTTTTGACTTTGGGAGCTTTTAATATATCTGGCCAAGTAAATATGCTATCAAATGTTACATAAAATGGAATAATGTATGCTGATTTCTTTGATCACTTTCTGGTTGTTAGTTTTTTTCCTGCTTTTTGTGGAGGCTCATGTGTGGAAGGGTTCTTCACATACCAAAAGTTGCATTCCAATATAAATATATGATGATTGGTAGTCCTCTTATCTAACCCCTGATAGAAGTACCTACAATCATTGACTGAACAGTGATGGAGCTCTGTTCTACTCCATTTGTCTTTGTGGCTGGGTTGAAAAGGCATTACTTGATTGGATATCAGGAGCCCAGTCTGCTCTGTGTTCTTGGTACACAGATTTCCTGATGTTGTAGAATACTTTTGTGAAACTTAAATTAAAAACTATTTGTGGATATTAGTACACTTCTGTCTTCCTACTTCTGACTCTGAAAGGAAGCAAATATGCTGGGCTACTTTAGGAAGTAGTGGTTTGAAGTTTCCTTGTGATTTTTGGTATGGTTCATTCATAATAATGTTTAAGAAACTATACAGGAAATTTGAGTCCAGATTTAGAGAGCAAAAAGTTGCCTTCCTTGCTCACTGTGTCATTGAGCTGCTGCCTTTTTTTTTTTTTTTTAGGATTTTATTTATTTATTTATTTAGTTAGTTCAGTTAGCCAACATATAGTAATACATCACTAGTTTTTGATGTTGTGTCATCAATTCATTAGTTGCACATAACACCCAGTGCTCACGACATCATGTGTCCTCCTTAATACCCATCACTCTGTTACCCCATCCTCCCATCCCCTTCCCTTCTGCAACCCTCAGTTTGTTTCCAGGGTCTAGAGGCTCTCATGGTGTGTCTCCCTCTCTGATTTCATCCCATTCAGTTTTCCCTGCCTTTCCCTGTGATCCTCTACACTATTCCTTATGTTCCATATATGAGTGAAACTGTACGATAGTTGTCCTTCTCAGCTTGACTTATTTCACTCAGCATAATCCCCTCCATTTCCATCCATGTAGATGCAAATGGTAGGTATTCATCCTTTCTGATGGCTGAGTAATACTCTATTGTACATACGAACCACATCTTCTTTATCCATTCATCTGTTGAAGAGTATCTTGGCTCCTTCCACAGTTTGCTATTGTGGACATTGCTGTTATGAACATTGGGGTGCAACTGCTGGGTCGTAGGGCAGCTCTATTTTTAACATCTTGAGGAACCTCCATATTGTTTTTCAGAGTGGCTGTACCAGCTTGCATTTATTTATTTGAGAGCACATGCATGAGAGAGAGAGAGAGAAAGAAATAAAGAGAGCTCAAGCAAATTAATGGGGAACAGGCAGAGGGAGAAGCAGACTCCCCACTGAGCAAAGAGTCTGATGCTGGACTCCATCCTAGGACCCTGGAATCATGACCTAATCCCATGTCTGCATAACCGACTGAGCCATCCATGTGACCCTGTTGAGCTTCTTGAGAAAGACAGCTGTCATGCATATGTAAAGCATGAGCTTAAAACTGTTGATCTTAAAAAATATCTCTTTAGGTGTCTTAAAATGCATTTCAGGACACAAAAATACAACCGTTACATCCTGAAGAATGAGGACTAGGTTCAGGAGATGACACCAAAGAACCTTTCAACAGAACTTTCCTTATCTTTTTCTTTTTCACCAAGAATTTCTATTTAAAGCATCCCAAACTGAAATTATGTTGAGATTGCCATTTTATGCGCATAATGTCGTGCCTGAGCACCTTGAATCAGGATCTGGCTCTGTCCCCTACTCCTCTGTTGGTGTTTGCTCCCCTGTATGTGGAATTGAGGTGCTAGTGAAATGCACAAGAATCAACAAGCTCAGAGTTTTTGTTTGGTGGTGAATACCAGTTCTGGGTGTACTTAGATCCCACTTTGTAGGTAGACCTGATTTGGCTTTGTCATTAGGGTCAAATAACCCCAGAGACCAATAGGCTTGCAAATTTGGAGCATAAATTTTGCAGAAGCTGTCTTCAATCTCTGTGTTCATCCTCCCCCTCCTCAGATCTGACCCTATTCATGTCATGTTAGACATCACAAAACTCAGAAATGAGAATACAGCTCTTCTGCCCTTTAACCTAATGGAAGTGTCACCCTTAATGCCTGCCAGTCTAGAATTACTTGGATAGTGGTGAACAGTACAAAAGTGGATTGACTTTCCATGTATCCATGCTTCTTGGATAGTCTAGGTGTTTAGGTTTCTTTCCAGATATCCAGTCGGTTAGTCTATCCTTTAGCCTCTAAAGAACATCTGGTTATATCCTGCCTAGATTGCTATGGGTCCTGATAGATTGCTAATCAGGAATTATTTCTAAATTAATGGAAACATTCCAAATATTCAAAGAATTTCTATTTAATTCTTAATTGTGCTCCTTTGGAATTGGAAAACTTAAGGTGAGTGAGGCTTATAAAGGAAAATGGAAGTTGAGAAAGGTAATATAATTATGGTGCTTAAGAGTTTATTTTCCTTTTACTAATTCAGATTCATTACCTGAAATAATTTTTTAATTTCTGTCATAGGTTGCCTTAAAGCTAATAGGTTGCATTAAAGCTAATGCCATAGAGATTCACTGCACACCTTCATGGTCCGCTTGGGTGTTTGCTCTTCTCTTTGTAAGTTCACACTCATTTATTGGATGGTAGTGACTGTCACACTACCAAGTTAGCTAAGACTAACTTGCTTTCTTTTTATTTGGGAAGAAAAGATGATTGCCATAGTAAGACAGATAATTGTGTTAACAACCTTTAACGAAGACTACTAAAAAATTGATAAAGACCCTCTGTATTTTAAATTTTAAATTTATTATGTTTATATATTTATAAAAAGAAACCCTATTTTTGTAGAATCTTGGAAACTCAAAGTATATAAAAGAAAACCAAAATCCCCTTCTTGTACAAAGATTATACTATTTTGATATTTCTTAAACTTTTTGATATACACATATATAGTGATATACAGAAACATATGCTAATTTAAAACACCTACCCTAAAAATTAAATTAACATCATAATATAGTTTTGTATCCTTCATTTTTAAACTTAATATTATATAACATTAATGTATTATGATAGTTTCCACTTTTTACTTTAAAACAATTGATATAGTAAATGTGTATACATAAATCTTTTCAGGATAGGTAATTTCAACAATTTTAAGGCTTTTGATACAAATTGCCAAAATGCTTCTTCAAAGTCTGAACCAGTTTTTATTTTTAATTTTAATAATTCTTATTTTGCTTTATACTCAAATTTCCTTCAGAAAAAAAATTTCTATTTAACAGGAGAAATATTATTTTGTCAATTGTTTTTATTTCCTAAGGAAGATATACATTTTTATGAAAATGTTCTTTTAAAATTCTAGGAATAAATTTTATTCAATTGGAAGGACAAACTATTAAGTTTATACACTGTAAAAAGAAAAAAAGGAAAATTATGTAATATCTTTATAAAACATAACAGTTTGAGGACAGTTTTGCTGAGGAACAAAGAAGAGAATGAATCGGGGTATTAAGCAGTATCCAGTGATTTGGCAACAATAATTATATAAAATTTCAGAAATTTCTCATTAATCTGAAATACTCCCATCTAACCAACTGATACAGGAAATTTTAATACATTCTGTTTTTAGGAACTGAGGAAGCAATATATTAAAGATTTGAAAGCTATTGTTTTCAACATCAGAATTGTGGAAACACTTGAATTTGTTATCATTCAAGGCAAATTTTACTATTTTGTTTAAAAAAAAAAAACACCCTTATCTGTGGACGATAAAAAAAAAAAAATGAAGTCCTATATAGCAATGCCAAGTTAGTATTGACACTAATACCTAACATTTGCACTCTTTCTGCTTTTTTCTCTTTAGGACATCCAGGCCGAAATTGATGCACATAACGACATATTTAAAAGCATTGATGGAAACAGGCAGAAGATGGTAAAAGCTTTGGGGAATTCTGAAGAGGCTACTATGCTTCAGCACCGCCTGGATGATATGAACCAAAGATGGAATGACTTAAAAGCCAAATCTGCCAGCATCAGGTCAGAATAGTCAATATCAAAATAAAAATGATGGGGGAGAGAGATTTCTATGACTTTTGCGTATCAGAAGGAGCACAGGAAGCCTTTCCATCATGCTGATTTCTCTGAAGTGGTTTAAGGTTTAAACGCAGGGACACTTCGCTGTCTCAGGCAATAGAACATGTGGCTCTTGATCTTGGGGTTGTAAGTTTGAGCCCCACATTGGGTGTACATATTACTTAAAAATAAAATCTTAAAATAGTTTTATATGCAAAACTTTTTTTTTTAAGTGACAGCTTTAGCTCCATTTATATCCAGGGCCCACCAGGGCCCAACTGTTCTTGACTAGTTCCAAATTTGCAACGTCATATTTTAAATTGAATACTAAGAAGAATAATGTTACCAACACCTGCTAGTTATTGAGTGTTTTCCTTGACCAAGTACTGTGTTAGCCTCATTATAAACCTTGCTCAGTTCTCGACATATCCCAGTAGGTGAATAGTAACGTCCTTCCTTACATGAGGAAACAGAGGCTGAATGAGAATAAGGAACTTGCTAAGTTTTTCAGCTAACAAGTGCCAAGCCGAGATTTGAACCTAGATCTTTCTGACTCTTGGCAGTGAATGTTTTGCTTCATCATGCTATTTGAATGTCCAATCGGAAAATGCATTTATAGAAATTAAATACTGCTCTCATGGACACTGAAATGGGAAACTAATGATTCATGTCTGCTTTTGGAAAGAGTAAAATTAAATCAGGATGAATTTGAGGACCAGAATGCTGACTAGGAAAGGACCCTGAAAAAGCATTGAGGGTGACAATTATTAATGCTATTGGGAGTCTAGAATTACATTTAATAGATGGTGAACAGTACCCAAGTGGATATGACTTTACAGGAAACTACTAAGCGAAGATCCCAAAAGAAGAATGTCAGTAGAGAAACCTAGATCTTGGGATGCCTATGGGGCTCAGTCATTGAGCGTCTGACTCTTGATTTCAGGTCAGTTCGTGACCTCAGCATCGTGAGATCGAACCCCACATTGGGCTCCATGCTCAGCTCAGAGTCTGCTTGTCCCTCCCTCTCCCTCCTCCTACCTGTTCTTTCTCTCTCTCAAATAATTAAATAAAATCTTTAAAAAAAAAAAAAAAGGGAAGACCTAGATCTTGTATCTGGGTCAGTCTCTTAAGGTTTGGAAACTATATGATGTATTGAAAAGTGTATAACCTTAAACAAAATGATCTTAAGTTTGATTCTTTGACTTTGATATTTACTTACTGATCTTAGGACAAGTCACTGGGTCTCTCTTAGCTTTAGTTTTCTCATTCACACAATCAAAATATAAATATTTAATCCACCTGATTGCTGGGAAGCAATGGGATATTCTGGCAGTTCTTTAACCTATGTAAAGGCTGTCTAACATAGCACCTCATTTATTTTTTCTTATATAAAGGGGCTCAGTGGATCTGCTTTATCTGGCTTCTGGATTTCATGGAGCCAGTTCCTAGAGTGTAGAAATCTTTAGTGATTATTTGTTGTGAGTAAACGTTAAAATTTTTTTTCTATCTAAAGAGATGTCCTGAAAGGTTATTATTCTTCTGAGTCTCATAGAAGGAAATTCACACTTCTTTTTGCCCTTATGGAAGGGGGTAATTGAGCATGACCATGGCAGCCTCCACCTAAAGATCCTCTTGGAGATCATGGCAACACTAGCCAACTACGTTTTTCAATAAGAGAGGACAGTCTGGGAGTATTGTACAGTGAGAGAATATACTTAGAGGCTTATTTAAGATTGAATTTTCAACTGGCCAAATCCCTTTGGGTTGCAACTTTCTGTTCCCCATAAATAAAAATAAGTAAAATGATTAAAAATGTTAATTCAGTGAAAAACATTCACTGAGATTCTAGCAAAACCAGCATCTAGTCTAATGAGTGAAAACCACAGTGCTGGTCCTGGTGAAGATTGTGTACATGGTGCTGGCATTTGGAGAGTTTGGAAAACGAGTTCTTTAGGAAGGAAAGTGTATTGAAGGCCCACATCATAAAAAGATCATTCCAGATAGAAAGCTACAGACAGAAAAATCTGTGGTCTTCCACAGATGCTATTCCTAAGCCTATCAAGTCACGTTGTTTTTCTAACCTGAAAAGAAAGAGCTCCTAAAGTACTGTTGCAGTATTATCTACTAAATAAATTAATGTTATTTTTAGAAGATGAGAGAGTAAACTTTTGCCAGTGGACTTCTGCATCAAGATAGATAACACATTCCAGTGACATGTGTTACTTTTGTTTTTTTAATTAAAAAAATTTTTTTTTTAAATTTAAATTCTAGTTGACACGCAATTCAATATTGGTTTAGGAGTCGAGTTCAGTGGTTTGACATTTACATATAATCCCCAGTGCTCGTCATCACAGATGCCCTCCTTAATACCCATCGCCCATCTAGTCCATCCCCCACCTCCCTGCCTCCATCAGCCCCCAGTTTGTTCTCTATAGTTAAGAGTGGTTTCCCTTTCTCTCTCTTCCCCTGCTCCCAAATGCTCATCCTTTAGTAAAGTGTGTTATTAATGTGATAATAAATTAAAAGAATGTTTAGCCTCATTACCCACTTCTGGAGATTAAGGCATTTATTCAAGCAGTTAATAAGAAAAAACTGTGTTTAAGGCCCTGCAAATAATAAATAAGATATGGTTCCTGTCCTAGTGGGCTCACAGGTCTAAACGAGGTTAAGGCGGGTTCATTGAGAGCTGTAGTTACTTTCTCTTCAGATGATCACCAAAGGCTTCATCAAAGAGTCCATTACTAAGCTGAGCCTCAAAAAGGTATATAGTTTCTCTCCAATGGATTGCATCAGCCCCAGAGAAGGACATGTTGGCAGGAGGCTTGACATAACAGTGTTTTCATGGAACAGTGAAGTTCAGCATGGCTGAGAATTTGCTATTGGTGTGGAGGAGAAAGATTGTGGCCAGAAAAAAAAAAAGGGTGGAGAGGCGAGGCACTCTCGTGGAAGGGCTGTGTGCGCCATGCTCATTCTTCTGGTAATAAGAATTTGAAAACTTATAGGTGACATAGTTAGATGTGAGCTTTGGAACGATCCCTCCCACATGCCCATGGAGGATGCTTTCTCAGATAACACAGTTCTGAGGACAAGGAAAGTGGCTAACAGACCTCTTCAGTATCCAGGAGAGGGAGGAGACCCTGAATAGGTACTAGGTTCATGTTGTTGAGGCACTAGTGAGACATCCAGAAACAAGTCACCAGTAGTCAGTGGATGGACATCTCTTCAAAAGAGAACAGTCGGCCAAATAAAAAAATGGCGAGATGGGGAGTACCCAGATAGAGGTGGCAGGCAAAGCATTGCAAGTAGGCCAGAGGGTGAAGAATAGAAGAGGGCACAGCAAAACAATCACAAGGAAGCCTAATATATAAGGAATAGGTGAAGGAAAGAAAAGCCAGCAAAGGAACATGAGAAGTGGGTGGCCCTGAGGACAGGAGATCCAGGAGTGTTGTCTAGAGCCAAGGGAGGAGGAGTTTCCAAGGGAGGGGCGTGCCTAGTGGCTAAGGGAGTGGAGTAAGATCAGGGCTACCCAGGCCAGACATAATGAGAAGGGCTTTGGTAACTTTTTGCTGGGATATTCCTTTGGTTGAGGTGAAAATCTGATCTCAGAGGACCAAAGAGTCAGAATGGGAAGTGGGGAGGTGGAAACAGAACTAAGCTACACAGTCTCATTTTCTCAAGTCACTCTGCTATGAAGGGGAGAGAGAGAGAGAGAGAGAGAGAGAGAGAGAGAACACATTGCTGTAACTATGTTACTAGATGTAACAGCATTGTAAATTGTGCGAGAACTGGAGACCGAGATCTATACCTCTGTTGATTTATCTGTGCTTTCATATAGATCAGATATGCTTCACTGAAGAAGTAAATGACTCAGTCTTCATTTTTAACTTGGGCAAAACAAATTCTAATAGCATTCATTATCACTTCGGTATTTATAAAAGATACATACTTCTTTATACATATATAATATGTAAATTTGTAACTATGTGGTGATGGGTGTTAACTAGACATATTGTGGTAATCATTTATCAATATATATCTATATTGAATCATTGTGTTTATACCTGAAGGTAATAGAATGTTATATGTTAATGATATCTTAATTAAAAGAAAGAGAAAACAGTTTCTTAAAAAAGATAACACAGTTTATGGGGCACCTGGGTGGCTCAGTGGGTTAAGCCGCTGCCTTTGGCTCAGGTCATGATCTCAGGGTCCTGGGATCGAGCCCCGCATCGGGCTCTCTGCTCAGCAGGGAGACTGCTTCCTCCTCTCTCTCTGCCTGCCTCTCTGCCTGCTTGTGATCTCTCTCTGTCAAATAAATAAATAAAATCTTTTTTTTTTTGAAGATTTTATTTATTTATTTGACAGACAAATCACAAGGAAGCAGAGAGGCAGGCAGAGAGAGAGAAAGGGGGAAGCAGGCTTCCTGCTGAGCAGAGAGGTTGATGCGGGGCTCGAATCCCAGGACCCTGAGATCATGACCTGAGCTGAAGGCGCGGCTTAACCCACTGAGCCACCCAGGCGCCCCAATAAATAAAATCTTTAAAAAAAAAGATAACATAGTTTATTATACTCAGTAATAGGCCCTCGTATAGGAAGCCCAACCTCAAACAGAAGTGGTCCAGGGTAGTGTTTAGTAGTGTTAACCCTTGGAGCTATACCACCTCAGTTCCAACACTGGCTTTGCCTCTTAGCAGTTGTGCCACCGTGGACAGGTTCCTTAGCCAGTATGTGTGTCCTTGTATTGTCAAAGAGAGATAATAAGAGTAACTTCTTTTAGGGTCATCCTGAATATTTCATTTAATTAGCCTGTATAAAGTGCTTAAGACAGTGGCAAACAGTAAGCACTCAATAATTGCTAACTAATATAATTTTTTCATGGATTACCATTCTGTTTGGCACTAATCTGTTCAAAAGACATAGAAATTGTCCCTACTTCATTTTTTGGTCTTCATCATTAATGTTGGGAATTTCTGAGAAGGTCCCCAACAAATGGTGTTCATCTATCCTGGCTGGATTCTGAACAAATATGAATAAAAGTATGTCCAGAGAGAAACAACAGTGTCATGTTAATTATTGGTAGAGGCCAGGCTGGAGGAGGTGGCTTAGGGAGAGGGCCCCGTGGGCCCTGATAGCTGAACCCCAGAATGAGGTGGCGTTACCAGCAGTCATAGAGAAGGTGGTCCCCCAGGTGAGGAACCCTACAAGGAAGAATGAGGAGGAGCTCAGTGTTTGCAGGCCTGTTTCAAGAGTCAAGGGTGAGCTGAGCAAAGCATCTGGTTATTTCCTAAATTGACGAATCAGATTCTTCACTTCACCTCTTCAGGGACTGAGAGGGGATGGTTGGAGAAGAGGTCAGGAGTGTGCTCAGTGAGAAAGTCCCTCCCCAAGGGATTGGGTGGGAAAGCGTTCTCATCAACAAATATGGAGAGTCAGCCTATCTCCCAGCCCCCTGCCTCCCTCAGTCCTTGTTGAAAACGATGCCTGGTGAGCACGCTGTCACTTTCCATCCCTTTACTCATTCCTCCCATTCCTTTAAAGCAGTCTTTCCCTACACTGCCTTCTCTTGTGTCTGAATTCAGTTGTATCTTTAATATTTCTGTTCACTATTCCACTACTTTTCTGTTTCCTTGAAAGTTGGCTTTCCCCTTAGTGACCCTCTTCATTTAAAGCTCTCTTTGATAGCCTGTAAGTTTCCCATTTTCCTCACCTGGAATATTTTGGATATTTAATAGCTGCTACTGGTACCAATTGACTGGAACACCAGCCATCCACTTGCGGCATGGAGCTGCAGACCAGTGGCCACAGGGCCACACAGGGATAAGGAAGACGTTGACAGCCTCCTTGCCGTATTTTAGGCATTGCTGTTCCATCTCAACAGCTTCTCCTTGGAAGCAGATTCATGCATTACTCTACCCTCTACCATCTTTCTCCTGCTTCTTCCTGCTCTGTAAGACACTCTTCTGCTTTACTCATTGATTTGAGCATCTGACTTCCCTTTTATTCTTCATCTGTTCTTCAGCTCTCATCCTTGGTGTCAATATCCATATTGATAATTTTTTTAATATTTTGGCCTCCGTGTTTCTTTTTACTTTGTCTCTAAGAGCCTTCCTCCTTATTCTGTTTCTAAGTCCCACAGACCTGGCCATTCTTGGGACTTAGTTAACATCCTGAGATGATCAAGCTCCAGGAGACCAAGGGCAGAGTGTTCTCCAGAGCACACATGTTGTTTTCCTACATTCCACCTGGCACGTGCATCTGAATACCACTGGTTTTGCCATGTTAGTTAGGGAGGAGCCCTCTGTTGCATCAAATCAGAATTACTTGCAACATCATTGGTCAATCAGTTCTCCTTCACATTAAAGTTATGGCCCTAATGAAGAGGGTACCTTTCATTAGCTTATTATATACTGGGATCAACTTTATCTTATTACGTAACTTTGCATTTTAATCTTGTATAGATGAGTCATCTACTATATTTCAGGTGGATTGATTAGTGCTCATTTCGGTAGCACATATGCCAACTAGGTTGTCTAAAATGCATGCCCTTTAATATTTCCAGCTGTGCAACTCTTAGCTTTTAATTTTTTCCCTTCTTCCAAATATGCCTCCCTTTCTCTTAATCTTTGGTTGCGTAAACCCTTTATCTTTTCAGACTCCATCCACCACTTCTACTCCATTTGGATTCCATCATAAGCCATTCCAGTACTGTAAATTTCCTCTCTCCTTGGAATTTCTTGTTTCCTCCTTTGAAACCCCTCAGAGGGATAAGCAGATTCCTTACTAAGCAGGGAATCCAACACAGGGCTTGATCCCAGGATCCTGGGATCATGACTAGAGCTGAAGGCAGACATTTAACCGACTGAGCCACCCAGGTACCCCCTCTCCCCCATTTTTTTTTAAGATTTTATTTATTTACTTGACAGAGATCACAAGTAGGCAGAGAGGCAGGCAGAGGGGGTGGGGGGAAGTAGGCTTCCCGCTGAGCAGAGAGCCCAATGTGGAACTCGATCCCAGGACCCTGAGATCACAACCTGAGCCGAAGGCAGAGGCTTAACCCACTGAGCCACCCAGGCGCCCCCTCTCCTCCATTCTTGATTCTCATCTTCCTAGTGTTATACGAGAAAGTGAAAAATGATGACAGTTCTTCTATAATTTGACCCTTTCTACTTAAAATTGGTATTATGATTCTGAATGATTTTCTCTCATATCTACCACCATCTCTGTTTTGTAAAGATTTTGCTTCCTCGTTAGCACCCCAAAACTCTCCCTTTTCTGTGTCTTTCTTTCATTCTTTTCTGAGAATGAGGCCATTTGATATATGCTCCTTCTGTACATTCTGTATTTCAAATGGTGCTTTAATTGCGCTAAAGTCAATGTTGTCATGGCATTGCTCTAATTTATCATCATTTTAAGAGAATGTCTGCCAAAGATTATAATAACAGCTAATATTTATTGAATATCCATGTGCCAGACCTACAGTAAGTGCTTTACAGGCATTACCTCTTTTGACTATGGTGTGGTCATTAGAATTATGTAATAACCTAAGACTGATTACCTTGGGTTAATATCTTAAATATTATTTCATGTTCTTTTTGGATAACTTTGATAAGACTTTTAAATACGGAATTTCAGTGTGTGAAATATTCTTTGAAATCTAAAAACAATATATACAAATATATATTTAACTTATATTGACAGAAGAGAAAATAGCTAATAATTTGAAATGTCATCTAGAAGATGGGCTCTTAGAAAATTTGACAATACTTTTTACTCCCTGAAAAAAATATGAATTGGAAATAAATTCAGTAATGTGAATGACATGGCCTAAGTTTTTTTTGTTAGATTTATTTAGTTTAGGATTATGTTAATTAAAATCTACTTATCAGCTTAATGATGTTTAATAGAGATTCTTACTAACATATGGTTTCAAAGGCCAGTGAAATTGTGAAATCTAATGAAAACAGAGTTCAAAGATAAAATTCTGTCTTTCCTTTCTTTTATGAGCCTCTTAAAAATTCAGGGCAGCCTTTTAAGAGCCCTTAGAGAAGATTAACCTTTAACATCATGACTACATCTAATGTTATCACATTCTACAATGTCACTGACACCACTTTTAGCCTTAACCAGTTGATTTTGCTAACCATATTGTAAAACTACTAACATTTCCTTTTCTAAAGTTGAATAGAGGAAGATATGGTTCCTCTCTTCTTTCCTTTTCCCCCTCTGGTTCAGCTGTTTCTGATGGCACTTTCTGAGAAAGTAGAAATGTTCTGTCTCTGTGCTGTTTGGTGTGGTGGCCACGAGCCACAGGTGGCATATGGAGTGCTTGAAATGTGGCTAGTGCAACTGATGGCATGAATTTCAAAATCTATTTCATTAACTTGAGTTTCAACGGAAATAGCTACATGTCAGTGTTGGCAACCATATTGGAAGCACAGCTTTGGTGTTCTTTTCAGCACACATTAAATTCCTCTTTCTCCTAGTCATCTTTATTCCCTTTCTGGGAACAGAAATATCTCCTTTTACTATAACTGGTTATTCTTACACTAATAAAGGTATTTGCTTTCATTATAACTTGATTTATAATCTATGGGTTTTACCATAAACTAAAAATAAATTTCATTTGTCATAAAGATGCCACATTGGACATTTAATTCTGTGCATTCCTTATGCGCCGGGGATAGTATGCATTTGTTCCCTTAATTTGGGTCATTGTATTCTTTGATGGACCTACTTTGCAATTGGATCTTCACTTGTCTATAAATATGTCTGGGCCGTTTCTCTCTCCCATCTTAAATGCTGCCCCTAATGAAAGCAGTGGAGTGGAAAGAGTTTAGACTTCAGTTTGGATCCCAAATTCTTTCCCTAAGCAATTTTTTTTTCTTCGAGCTGTGGTTCCCTCAGAGAACTGTTGTTAGGTTTCTTATATCAGAGCATATTTTGTGAACTTGCCTTTCTTCCACCTTGGTCTCAGGGATTTTTAGTTTGGAAACCATGTAGTGCCTGATAATCAGTGCAAATATTCTGTAGATGTTTGTTTGGGGGGAGTAAGTGGAAAG
Organism: Mustela putorius furo; assembly: GCF_011764305.1. Classification (NCBI taxonomy): domain Eukaryota; kingdom Metazoa; phylum Chordata; class Mammalia; order Carnivora; family Mustelidae; genus Mustela; species Mustela putorius. The sequence continues at coordinate 10,546,110 of NW_025422015.1, read as the reverse complement.
CTGTATTTTATTTTTATATGTGCTCCTGCCGGCTCACTCACTGTTTGCCCTCTTTTTCCCAGCAGTATATTGGGAGAAGGAATAAAAACTTCTTTGAAGAAACATTGAAAAGTAGAGGCTTTAGTGATTTATTTATTTTAGAGAGAGAGTGTGAGCAGGGGGAGGGGCAGAAAGAGGTGGAGAGAGAGAATCTCAAGCAGACTCTGTGCTTAGCTTGGTGCGGGGCTCAATCTCATGACCCTGAGATCATGACCAGAGCTGAAATCAAGAGTGGGACACAATCTGCTGAGCCACGAGGGTGCCCCAAGACTTTTGCGATTTCAAATAGATATTAATTTACAGTTTCCTCCATGTTATATTTGAATGATAGGATACCATTTTTTATGGGTCCTTACCTTCTACAAAATTCTTATATAGTTTTAAAAAGAGTGGGTCACTTAAAAATGTGTAGAGACTTGTAAAATAAATGATTCAGTGTAATGAGAGCTAACTTATATAAAGCACATTCTGTAGTAGAGATCGTCCTAGGTTGATACATCCAGTGAAAGTATTTCTACTTTTGCACTTTCAAAAGCCTATGTTCTATATCTGAAGAATAAACCGAAACAGTGAGAATTAGGATAATATAAGTCAGAATGTGAGTGCTCGCAGATACGAGTTAGATAAAGAAATGTTCTGAGGTTTTGAAAATATGATTGATGACTGACTGGTCGTCTTTAGTTGTGAGGAAGGGGAAGCTTTAAAATGTTCAGAGTAAAATTGAGAAAGTGCAAGTACACCAAAAACAAGTTTAAGGTTTCTACTTACAAAGCATTCGACCCAGTGCCCAAGAAAAGGCTTTCATCTTGAAAGATGAAAGAATTAAATTGAAACTAGAACACTGAAGACTACTATGGAAGCATGCATTTATTTGGGCATATGGTAGTGATCTATTGAACACATAGTTATATTCTACTGGAGAATAACCAGAGCAGATTTTCCAGGCAAAGATTCTGCCAGATCAGCTTGCTTTTTAGGAAGGAAAAAGGAAGATGCAGAGAAGTACGTACACCAGTGTTACCTCATTTATTTCAAAGTCACTTCAGTATTTCTTATAAAAAGCATTGCCTTCATCTTTATGAAAAGTCCTGCAGGTGTTGAATGTGATAGATTTCAGTGATCAGTTTCATTATTTTATGCAGTCAGAAGAGTTAATCACATTGGGGGGAAAAACATTTGCATGCTCTTCAAAACGATGAGTATGTGTAACCAGATTTCAAAGGAATGTAACACCTGATTTAGTTATTGATTAAAGAGTTAAGCTACAGACATTGAAGAAGCAGGATCAAATAATCTAAAATAAAGGTCAGGGTATGTGCTTAAGTGTTTTGCACACAGAGACACTGAAGCACATCTTGATTAACTAAAGGCCACTGACGTCTAGCTGTCTTTTTTTTTTTTTTTTTTTGCATTTAAAAATACTAGAAAGAAATTGCAACACCTCCATCAAATGTATTTATGGCAAAATGATTTGTAACTGGCAGAGTTTTCAGTTAATATAATTGAAATTATTTAGTTCTGCTCTGTGACAAGTAAAATTATTGTTTATCATGGATAGGTAATTACATATTTGGCCTAAAATTAATCAATATGAACACAGAAAAGTTGGCACTCATGCAGAATCAGGATCTAATTAAAGCAAAATTTTGTAAAGTGAGGTCAGTCGTACCACCTGTAGAATGAATAGAAAAGATTATAAATGCAAGAGAATAGAACAAACTTTTTAATCATAACAATTCTCAAAGAATTATAAAATGTCTCAGACTTCTTTCTGTATTTACAAATAATTTTTTATTATTTTGTATCTAACTTTTTTGAATAAGATATATAATTTTAGAGTTTGAATGGTTTGTTTTATATTAGCCAGCTGACAACTGAACTATAAATGTGTTGCAGAATAACTGGCCTTTTTTATGTGAACGCAAGTTGGTTCATGGTATTTCAGGGATATGCAGAACTCCATCTTTTTTTTTAGTCAAGAACATTAGCTGATAGACCATGGTCACTACTTTATGAACTAGAGATGAGCTAGAGATCAGATTGTTCTTCTGAAAATATTGTGAATTTTTAAACAAAGACAGGATATCGTTGAATGTCTGTTGCTAGAATATCACCTGATGTGATTAATGGGAAAATACTTGTTTGGATTAACTATAGCAGAACTCTAAGCTTTAGGAACAGAGGCTCAAGTCAATCAGATGTCCAAAAAGGAAATTACTGATAAGACTGAGGGACAGTAGTGGCTGTCCCTGGTTGACTGGTCTCTTATTGCACAGTTTTGTGGAAGGGGGATCATGATGCCAATGTCAAGGTGATAGCTAACTGAGAGGATGTGAAGCCTGGTCTACAGAGATTTCTTGCACCTGAAGTTGCCCCAAATGAGTCATCTTTGGCCATCATGTCTTTAGTCTTTGGAAGTTGGTGTGTAACAAGGCTTAGGTCTATTTCCATCAGCCCTGCACCTCTCAGCCTGAAAGGTCAAGGTAATTCCATGTTACACAGTGGAGTGCTTAAATCCACTTTGACTGTCTGCCCACTAGGGGCATGCAGAGTTGAGTAAATGCTGACTTCTAGAGTCCCTGGACTTCTTTCTGGCTGATCCCCCTTTTCAGATTCAGCCCATGACATGAGGGCTTGAGACTGGCTGAGTGGGCTTTCTTCAGGCCCCCAAATTTGTGCTTTTATTTGCATTTCTGTTCTTAAGGGCTTTTACTCTTATCGGAATCTTAAATCACATAAAAATGTATTTCCAAAACATGGTTTCCTGCATAGAATGTTCATAATTTAAGAATCTGAAGGTACTTTTCTGTACTAAAACCAGAAATTGTTATTGAATCACCTTTAGACCAGAGTATGAAGTACTATAATCGATGACTTTGCCCAGTTGTTTTCTATTCACAGTAGACATTTGTCACAGGACACAAATCAGTCTTAAGCCAAGTAGCATTCTATCCAAGTAATGGCTAATTGTTTCCCAACTTTTTGAGGTAAATATTAGTGACATTCTTTCAGTAAATTATTGAGTTTTAAGGGAAATTAAGACAGTAATTTCCTATCCTAAAAAAAATTAATTTGCTCTTTTAGAACTAAAATTAATATGGGCCTGTTGTACATAGTCAATTAGAACATAAATATATAAAAATTAAGTGTTTACTGTGTTTTCAGTAGTAACCCCATCTAATATGTATTATTCCAAATATGTTATATGCATATAGTTGCTTTCTGTTCTTCTCTCAGTCCCTGTCTTCATATATGTGGATAAAAGAAGAAGAAAATTATATCTGTGTGTGCATATAAGGTATACATAAGCTACTGAAACTTGCTTTTATAATTTTACATTTTATCATGGACATTCATCTTGAAAGACTCATGTTTATGCCTTTGTGGAATGTAGTTACCGGTTTTAAATTTTGATAGATATTATTAACATATCTGTATATCTTATCTTCTTCAAAATAACTGTTTCTTTTGGGATTTTTTTTTTTTAAACAAAGAGTCAGCCTCTTTCTGGAATGTGAACATTAGTTAGTCATACAAGGTTATCAGTCTAAGGGAAGATATATAATATTTGAACTCAATTCAGACTTCTAAATGTGGTCAATCCTGTCTCTCTACAGGGCCCATTTGGAGGCCAGTGCGGAGAAGTGGAACAGGTTGCTGACGTCTTTAGAAGAACTTATCAAATGGCTGAATATTAAAGATGAAGAGCTTCAAAAGCAAATGCCCATTGGAGGGGATGTCCCAGCCTTACAGCTCCAGTATGATCACTGTAAAGTAAGTTGACCGCATACGGTAGGGATCTCTTTTAATTTTTATATTTTTAAATTTTTGTTTATTTTCAATTAGCCAACATATAATACATCATTAGTTTTTGATGTAGTGTTCCACGATTCATCAGTTGCATGTAACACCCGGTGCTTATCACAACACGTGCCCTCCTTAATGCCATCACCTGTTGACCCCATCCCTCCACCCTCCACTCCCTTCTATCAGCCTCCATTTGTTTCATTCCTTTTGATTTTGGCAAAGTAAATACTTAAAATTCTAGATAAATACCTGAGTTGAAGAAATCAACACAGGATTTCACCCTTACCTCCCATTTCTTTTATTTATTTAATTAATTATTTATTTATAGATTTAATTTATTTGGGAGAGAGAGTGTCAGCAGGGGGAAGGGCCATGGGAGAGGGATAGAATCCTCAAGGAGACTCCCTGGTGAGTGCGGAGCCTGATGCAGGGCATAGTCCCAGGACCCCAAGATCATGACCTGAGCTGGAACCAAGAGTTGGACGCTTAACTGACTGAGCCACCCAATCGCTCTCCCATCCCCCATTTCTAATTGTCATTATTTAGACACTTAATTTAAGTTACATGATTTACTTCAATTTGTTTCAAATTAATTTACTCTTTATATTCAATTAAGTTTTTTCAAACAGTAAAGATCTCTAAAGCATCCTATTGTTTTTAGAGTATCCTAACACTTATATAACTTTCTAATAGATTTTAAAATACTAACTTATTCTATTGGGGACATTTTTTTACTCCAAGTGAGTCTCAAATTCAGAAGGCATGGAGTTATAAAGAATTTCAGATTATCTTGTTTATAAAAATGGAAGTGAAAAAATAAGGACCTGTAGGCGTAAGAATATGGAATAAAGTCTTAAAGCAAATGAGGACCAACATATTTATGTCATTTTATATGTTTTATTTTTCTGAACTTAGATCTTTTTTTGAGTTACATTTTTATTCTGCTCAAATTTCTGTCTCTGTGCAAATTTATACTTTTACTCTGAGAAACAGATATGCTGAAATCTTATCAACGAACATGTTAATTCTTAGAAGTTTATATTTAAATTCTCTGCCCTACGGACTTTCTATTTTTTTTAATATTCTTTCATTCCCATTTTCTCATGTACTGTACATCGACTTGTTCTGCTATATATATATTTTTTTACTCTTCACATGCAATGCAAGTTCTCCTTCTAAATCTGTACATTTTAATGTGACATTAGAATTATATTCCCATTGGAAAAGCCACAATAGTAGCGCTTGCATCTTCTAAAGGAAGAAGGGAAGATGTCATCTAGGTAATAAATTTGCTTCAAAATGATAAGACCTTGAAATTTGTTTTACTTTGGGCCCTTGTGACTTGGTTGTTCAAATTACCATTTGGGTAAATTTTCCCTTTCTACTCGAAAAGTGCCTATGATAGAGAAATAGTTCTAAGATAAGAAAAAAGAAGATAGTGTTGGAATATAACATGCAAAATAATCATATCAACAACAACAAACAATGATAGAAGATTTTAAATCGTTGTTTTAGGAAAATCATGTTTCTCCTTTTTTCAGCTTTCCTTTCCTTTAATTATTCATACGTGTTTTTTGTGGATTTAGATGATGAAATAGAGTAATACAAAGCTCTTCTAATGGAAGTTCTCTGTTAAGGAATAAAATCTGCTTGTGATCATATTCTGCTAGTTTTGATTAAAACCTAATTTTTCAGGCATGAAATGATTTTCCTCTTCTGACCTTAGCAAGTAAAGTGCACATCAGTGTTTCCAGTAAGTGCTGGCTGTGTTCTTTCTAAGCCCTTCTCCGAGCAAGGTCAGCCTGATTTAGGCTGTTTCACTTAGAGTCTTAAAGTGCAGTTGCTCTGCACCAGCCCTTTAGGCCCAGGCATTTAGATAATAAAGATAATACTGATAGTGGTGCTGATGATCACATTGGTTCATCCATTCAGCAAGTATTTATTGAGTGTGTAATACATTCCAGGCACTATTCTAAGCATTGATGAGTCAACAACAAAGATAATCTTCTTGCCTGAGTCCGTGTAGTAAGAGACAGACACCAGACAAGCAAAAAATATATAATATGTTCCATGGTAATAAATGCTATGAAAAAGGTAAAGCAAGGTCAAGGAGAGAGAGAGAGAGTGAGAGAGAGAGAGAGAAGGGAGAGTATAAACAGCAGAGGCACTTTTATGTGGAAAAGGTCAGGAAAATGCCATAAGGGAGGTGGTTTTTGAGAGGAGAACCGATGCAAATGTGAGGCAGGAAGTAATGCTGCTCCCTGGGGAAGACAGCATAGAGGAAAGGGGTAGATACACCAGGCCATAGAGGCTGCAGTGTTCTGTTCACATCTGAGGAATAGCATGGATACCAGCGTTGTTGAAGCACTTAAGACAGAGAGGTAGGAACTGAGGTTGGTCTGGAAGCAGGGGAAGGGGTTGAAATCACACAGGTACTTGAAAGTCCTTTGTAAGGGTTTGGCTTTCACTCCAAGGGAGATGGGAAACCATGGAAGGTTTTGATAGTGATAATGCTGTGATTGACTTATATTACACAGATGAGATTATGAAGAATAAAACATAGAGGGGTTCAGGAATGTATTTCAGTAATCCAAGAGGGGGGATGGTGATGACTTAAACAAAGGTATAAAGGGAGAGGTAGAAAGTAACTGCTTTCTGAATCTATTTGGGAAGAAGTAACAGGATGTGCTCACGGGTTGGAAATGTGGACTACCTGAGAAAGAAAAAGACTTGCAGTGGCAGGAGTCAGAGGTTTTTGGACAAAGCAAATGGGACAGTGCCTGGAAGGAGAATGTGGGTCAAGTAGTCAATGGCTTTATAAGAATGAGGACAAATTCTACATGTTTCTATGTTGATGGGAATGATCTTGTAACGTGGGAAAAGTTAAGGATGCAGCAGGGAGATTACCAGGTAGGGGATGGGATAGGATCCAGGGTACAAGTACAGCAGCTGATCTCGGGTAGGAGGGCAGAGAGATCATCTGGTCTAACAAAGGTAGGTTTGTAGGTTTGTGCATGGGAACGTCCAGATGTCCTCTTTTGATTGCCTCCATTTTCTCAGTGAAATAAGGAGCTGGGTCATCAACTGAATACGAGAAGAAGGAAGGTGATGTGGAGGTTTGGGAAGTGAGGAGGCAGAAAAATATGGTCTAGAGTGGCTGAGTTAAACTAGGAACAGAATGTACAAGAAGACCATGGAGCAGTGCTCATGAATTTTAAGTGAGAACAGCCAGTGTGAATGCTTTTCTTTGTCCATGTTGAGTTGCCTCACTGAAGATAAGGAGTTAATTGGAAAGTTGAATTGAACTAAGCACATGGGATGGGGGAAGGGAGGGGCAAGCGGGTTACAGAAATATAAGGGAGCTATGGTAGTGATGGCACATGGAATTGGGGCTGGGGAATGGGAGATCTGAGGATATTAGAGAGGTGAGGGACAGTAAAGTGACGTTAGAACTCAATGAATGGGACACAGCAGGGGGGCTGAGACATCATTCAAATTGGGGACCTGGGGAGGGGCACAAACTATAACGAAGCTGTAGTTGTCGTCAGAGAAGGGGTGCTAGAGGGGGCATTTATTGTTAATGACAATCTCCAGTGTCTTTTTGTGGGAGTGAGTTGCAAAGGTAGGGTGGAGAACAGGGTCCTTTGGGAGGAGTAGATAAGGAGCTGAGAGGTGGAGTTAGCTGCAAAATCATCTGCAGGACAGTAAAATCACTGGGACCAAGAGAGAGAGCGTGATATCAAAATGATGATTATGAGGAAGAAGGGTGATGGTGGGATAGGTTGGGATTGGTGTACTTTGGAAAAATGGTGTTTTCTTTTCACATTCCTTTTCTTTGGAGTCTTACACTCTTAGTTGGGGATGAGGGAGAGGAATAGTGTAAATTGGATATAGTTTAGCACTGCTTTCTAAATTTCTAATGCCTGCTATTGGATTTTTCTTGAGTTACTATTGTGTGTTTATCACAGTTGCCATCACGTAGCACACTGTGCATAACCCAGATTACTGCTGAGGGATGTTCTTGATCAGCAAGTAGGACTTATCAAGAGTTCCCTTTAATGGTCCGTACTTCTTTGAGTTTATATTAGAAAGTTTATGTGAATAGCACTGATTGAGTTTCTGAGTGTGGGGCCAGGGGGCTTCTCCCCTCATTGTTATACCTTCACTGGAAATAATCCTTTGTGGAATTTCATGTTGACTATAGGTTCTGGAACACGATACTTTATTGTGATCTGTCATGGTCTGCCTTACAATTTATCAATGATCTAAAACTATTGGCTTTCTTCCTGTCATCTATTATTAATGTTTTGACACGAGCTACATTTTTAGCTCCGAGAACTGAGCAGCCTCTCATGCCAGAAGTAATTTATGGAAGAGATTTCCAAGTAAAGTTGGTGGAGGTGTGTGTTCGTTTGTGAGGACCTCCATAACAAAACACTGTAGACTGAGTGACAGAAAAGAAATTAATCTTCTCACAATTCTGGAGGCTGGAAGTCCGAGATCAATGTGTCTACAGGGTTTATTTTTTTCTGAGGGCTCTCTCCTTGTCTTGTGGATGGTCATCTTTTCCCTGTATCTTCAGCTGGCCTTTCCTCTATGAGTGTCTGTCTTCTAAAACTGCTCAGAATGAACTCTTTTTATAAGAACACCAGTCATATTGGATTAGGGCTGACCCTAATGACCTCATTTAATTTAACTATTTCTTTAAAGACCTTATTTCCAAATGCAGTCACATTCTGCCAAAAGTAACTTTCTTTCCCAACTGTCAAGTATAATGTTTCTAATCACTATACATTATTATAGAGAGGGCAAATCACTATGCATTAGTACTATTAGGGTGTTTGTTTGTTTGTTTGTTTATTTATTTAAGACTTTTTATTTATTTGACAGACAGAGAGAGATCACAAAGTAGAGAGGCGGGCAGCTGCAGGGGTGGGATGGGTTGGGGAGCAGTCTCCTTGCAGTTCAGAGTGTGATGCTGGGCTTGATCCCAGGACCCTGAGATCATGACCTGAGCGGAAGGCAGAGGCTTAACCCACTGAGCCACCCAGGCATATTAGGACAGTATTTAAAGACACAACATCTACCTGTGGTTATTTACCTTTCTTACCAAGCTTTGCCAGCCATAATCATTGAATAAGTCTAACCTCAGCCTTGCCAGTGTTCTAACTTAAATTCTATAAATTATCTGTAATCTGTTCTTACATTTAAAATCCTTTTGGGTGTACATGTGGTTACTCTATTTCAGGACAGCTTTTTCTTTCCATGTCCTTGGAGAATGTCTTTCACCCCCGCCTTCAGACTTTTTTATGAAGAAAAAAAAAAAAAACCTTTATTTAGAATTAGAATTATCAATGATTAGAACTGGAAGAGGCCCAAGAAAGAGTTCAGTCCTATCCCCTTATTGATAGTAGAAGAAAATGAGAGCCATGGTGTGTTTTGATGAAATCTGAGTTTTCTTCTCTCCTTTCCTTTCTCACTTCCAAAAATCCTCGTCATTTGCCCACGTGTCTGGTGGTTTCTAGGACAGCAGAGAGACACGGATACACGGAATAGACACAGTCCCTGTCTGCATGGCATTTAGTCAGGTGAGGGCCTGTGCCTGCCCTTCTCAAATTTACAGTCCCTGTTTCTTCCCTGTGTTACTAGAAATCGTTTCCAGCAGGAGTTGTGGCTGAGCTGTGCACTGCACATTGCTGTCCCAGATCTTTGGTGTCTGCCCAAATATCCATTTCTCTAAACCCCAATTTCAGTCCCTTGGTGCTAACTCGAGCCTGCTGTCAGTTCTTGTACGCTTTCCTTACTGATCTTTTCTATTTAAGAGATTCTATAACTCTTTTGAATTATAACATGATGTAGCTTTAAACAGGACAAAATAATCTTTAAACTATTTTTTCACTGGTACATTAGCATTAAATTTAGGTGACTTTTTTTTTCTGTTATTATAAACTGTCTTTTTTTCTAACTTCTTGCTATTTTTGGTCTTTAATTGTCATAATAAAGTTTAAAAGATCTCTTTAATTTTAAAGAACTCTTGCTTTATAGCTTTAAAGTACCTAGTTAGAATCAACCCAAATCAACCCTTAGATGGGTACTAATATTAGGCAAGGGTTTTTTTATTTTTTTATTTTTTTTTTTAATTTTTAAAATTTCCCCATAGAAAGAGTAGGACCTTGTATTTAATTTCTGACTTACATATCTCTTCTTGCAGATAGCTGTCTGGATTACTTTATTTTGAACAATTCAGTACTGTGTTAGACTAATGGGACCTAATATCTTCGTTCTAAATTAGAATATCTAGCAATTCCCAGATGGATTTTTTTTTTAAAGGAAACAAAGTAATTTAACAGTGATTTGTTTACTATTTTGGGAGATATGATCTCATAAATACAAGTCTTGAATGTCATTGTACACAAGTCTTTTCAAGATCAGCTTAAAAAGCAATATGACATGACTTTCTGTTGTGGTCCAGACACATGCGCATTCACAAGATGCATTATAAACCACCCGTGCAGACATCCCACAATGAGCACTCAAGTTTTAACATTAAAGTTTCCAGTGGCTTTACATACAAAGGGAAGAACAAAGCTAGCTCTCCACAGGTGGGTGTGGGCTTACTGTGTGCTAGAAAACCACTACTTGACTTAAAAGCTGCTTCCAGGGATGTCAAACTCTGATGTCAAAGACTTGTGAAGCATTTGAATAAGATAATTCCAAGTAGACATCTGACTACTTTAAATGTCAGCACTTTATCCTCAGCACTTTATGAAGTTGAGTGAAAGTCTTTTTCGGCTCTTCCCCTCTGGAGAGTGGTGTATTAGGCTCTATTTGGAGGCACCTTCTGTTGAGACTTTCTATACAAAGTTAGTGAACTAGCGCCTGGGCTTAGGTAGACGTGGTTTCGGTTCTCCCCTTCCCCACTTGCTAGCTCTGTGATGCTCTGGAGCAGATTGTCCCATCTCTTCAGTCCTGTTTATGAGCATCAGTGTAGATAAACCACTTAGCCGAGTACATTTAGTAAATGCTCCGTAAACAATGGCTGGTTGGAGTCCTTTAAACCGGGACCTATATTTTCTAGTGTATTTTCTTTTACTTTTTCTGTGTCCAAATTTTTTTTTTTTAAGATTTTATTTATTTATTTATATATTTGACAAAGGGAGACACAGCAAGAGAGGGAACACAAGCTAGAGGAGTGTGAGAGGGAGAAGCAGGCTTCCCGCTGAGCAGGGAGCTTGATGTGGGGCTTGATTCCAGGCTCCGGGATCATGACCTGAGCTGAAGGCAGACGCTTAACAGCTGAGGCAACCAGGTGCCCCTCAAATTTTTAATTTTTCCTCAGATTCATGATGTTTCGGCGATTGCAAGTTCTGACGTCATAACTTACATTTACTATTTTTGCCTATTGATGGCTTCCGAGATAATTTAGACAACTCAGGAAATGGGATGAAATCATTGAAACAACATATTTGAGAATTTATATGAGATAAGATACGAGTCTAGAAACTGCAAGATGATTAATTTCTTGTTCTTAATAAAAGAAAACAGCTTATCATGGAAAGGCCAAGCTCGTAAGAACCGTCTGTATGCCCTGCTTTAGTTAACTTATCAAGGGTTTATAGGCAAATGATAAATGTTTAACCATGAATCTAATTACCTTTAAATGCAATGTTTGAATGTTACCATAATCTGTAAGTAAAGAAACAGAATTAATATATATGATCTTACATTTGCATTTGCATGACCTTATCCTGGGTCCAGTCTGTTGAAAACAATGTTAAATGTGCAAAGGGCAATAAGGCACAGCCTCTGCACTCCAGTGACACATTTTAATAATTTCTCTTCATAGCAGCTCTGTGCTTGTGGCTGTATCCAGATGGAAGATTACATATTTAAATGTCTAGAGAACAGCTCTGAGACTTTTAGTTAGAATGGTTGTGTAAGGTCATGCTTCAGATCACCTTGTCTGCTTAAACATCTAGGAATCATAGGTAAAATGTAACAATCCCCCCCCTCCCCCGGAAACCAAACATGGCAAAGTTTGGCTCCAGAATGCAGTAGACATTCCATAGACCAGAAACAAAGCAGAAAAGCAAAGTGGTGAGTAGGGTTGATGGTGCTGGGGAAGAGTCCCCGTCCCAGATACAGAGCCAGCAGAAAGCCCCATAGCAGTCTCTGCTTAACATTTCTCTCTTACATGTTGAAATGAGTGACTCACAGATTGGTTTTTTTTTAATTGTGTAAAAAAAGTGTCCCAGGAACAGATACTATAAAACATCAATGTATTTTGAACCCTTAATTAAATGTTTATACTTTGGATAAGTAGGTTATTTTAACCAGTGACTCAGAACATTGATAGCAACAACAATAATGAATACTTTGTTCAATGTCTTAACAGCACATGCACCTAGGAAGACTCATTAAATAATAATAACATGAATAATATGTCAAAGGGCTCCGACAGTAAAGCGTTTGGCCAAGGGGGTTGGCACACAGTAAGGAGTGGTGCTTATATCCTTCCGTGACTGCTGGGAGTCTATCTTGATAGTTTTGATCATTTTTGTTTTGTTTAATACTGTCTAGGCTATATGAGTTCTTTTAATTAAATAAAGGTATATTGATACCTATTATTTACCATCTAATAATACTGCCTTGCAGAAGTAGTCCCCCATCACTATCTAGGATTAACTTGTAAAATTAGACAGTCACCATCCAATCTTTACAAGTATCAGTTTGTAAGCAATACAATCATACTATTTTTTTCTCACGTGGGTACATATTTAGTATCCTCAAATATCAAAATAAATTACTACTTTAAAACATACAGATTTTGGAGGCACTTGGGTGGCTCAGTCATTAAACGTCTGCCTTTGGCTCAGGTCATGATCCCAGAGTCCAGGGATCGAGCCCTACATCCGGTTCCCTGCTCCACAGGAAGCCTGCTCTCCCTTGCCCTGCTTGTGTTCCCTCTCTCCCTGTCTCTCTCCCTCTGTCAAAAAATAAATTTAAAATTTTTTTTTTAAGATTTTTTAATTTGTTTGACAGAGAGAGATCACAAGTAGGCAGAGAGGCAGGCAGAGAGAGGGGGGGGGGGAAGCAGGCTCCCTGCTGAGCAGAGAGTCTGATGCGGGGCTCGATCCCAGGACCCTGAGATCATGACCTGAGTGGAAGGCAGAGGATTAACCCACTGAGCTTCCCAGGTGCCCCGAAAAAATAAATAAAATCTTCAAAATAAAATAAAATAAGATATATAGATTTAAAAAAACACATCGTATTTTTAATGATTTTTAGAGTAAATGGATATAGTTGAATTTTCCAATTTAATGACCTAAATTTTTCATATGATTTTTTAAGTTTTATAGAAAGTGAGGTCACTTGTATGCAGCTTTGCTTTCTAGAATGTGAGATTATCATTCAGTCAACACTTCCTTAGAACGTACCTACAATGCACATCGCATTCATTTGTAATGTTAAGGATTTACTTCAAATTACAAGCTTTAGCCTGGATTAAGTCGCAGATACAGTGTTAGCTATTCACTCTGTGTTTCACTTTCTACACAGTGTAAATTCTCAGTTATGTGGGGCCAGTTGTCAGAGCTGTGGCACCCTTTCTCCAATAGAATGCATGTTTGATTTTAGGGAGGAAAATCACCAAAAATAATTGAAATGTCTGATTCTGGTATAATTTTTTGTAGGTTTGGGTCCATGCCCTCAGGGCTCCTCTGTCCTTTACTTAACTCAATTTAATTCCTCTATTCAAACCTCATTATATAAGAGTCAGGCCATTTGGGTCTGAAACTGACTTGGAGAAATACATTTGCAAACTTGCTTACTAAAGTAACAAAATCGAATATTGTCTTTAAATCAGCAACATGCCACCATGAAATTGAGGCTGGTGTTGTGTGTGGGATTGTTCTCCCTACTAAAGTAATCAGAAACTCTACCTGCAAATCTGTAACTTCGAGGTCTTTTCTTGATGAAATTACCAAATATGGGAGACTGACCTTTTTCTAAACTTGATTAAATTAATTTCTAAGCTCCCCCTCCAGGCTTTGGCACCACTTTGACTTCCTTATTAAACGCAGAGCCCACTAAGGACTGTGGGTAAAGCTGTCACTCGCATTCCTTCCCGAAGCAGCAGTTCTAGAAATGAGACTACACCTACAGGCCACACTCCATTTAGTTGTCTGCAGCTGACTTACCTCCTAGCCTGACAGGTGTCATTGGGTCTTTACCCCAAAGGGCCATGGAATATCCAAGTTTAGAGGGAAAGGCAAGGCAGCCTTACAGCTGGCACTGTCTGGTGGTGAAATTGAGAGTGGACCGCAAATGTAGCAGGAAGGAGAGGTTTGGGAGACCAAGCAGTTACAGTCCATCCCCTGACTATAATAGCCCATTTCCAATGAATTGCCTTTGGGCATAATTAGCCCAGTTTCATTTTTCTGCCAGTTTATGTATTCATTCAACAAACTTCTGTGTTGCTACTGGTATTTGCCACATACTTTGCTAGGCACTGGGCATCTTTCACTTCGGAAGACTAATTTTGCTGTCAGGGATTTCACCATCTGGCCACAGAGACAGGCTTGAAAAAAGTAACTACATTGGATACCAAAAGCTTGTTATTGTGAGCATGAGCCCACGGCCAGGGAAGCCCAGATGAATCAGGATTCTCTGTACTTGGGAAGACTTGGTAAGTCTTCACAGAGCGAGTAGCCTTTGAGCTAAAAAGAGATCTCGGAATAAGAATTCACTAAAGACTATTATCAGAACTCCTGGAAGGAAAATCCTCCAAATTAGTCATGGCATGACTTGGAGTATGCACTAGAGCAAGAGGTGTTGCTTACCTTCCCTTTCAATTTTACTTGAAAGAGGAAAAAAAAATACAAGTTCAGTGCCTGATACCATGCCTGGTAACAGTAGATATTAAATATACTTGCCAAATGAAGGAATACATTTATGTGTGTATGTGTTTTGAAATGTGTCGGGAAGAATACTCTTTTATTACTGTGTGAAGCTTGAGGAATCCTATCTTAGTTTTAACATTCATACTTAGTATTCTGATTCAGGCATCATTTTTTATGTCAATGGGGTGGAACCAAAATGAATTTATATATTAAATGTTCATTTAGGGATGTTAACCAAAACTTTTAAAGCTCTATGAAGGAGATTTTTTTTTAAAATTTTGTCTGCATACTAATGAAAAGTAAGCCTGTTTTCTTTCCCTTTTCTCATGTAGTTTTATTAGTGCTATCAAATTTAATGACTCTTCTGCCCTTTTTTGCTGTCATACTATAATGACTTCAGATCCATATATGCTGATTTAGCTTTGAAAGCAAGTTGGGAAAAAAAGTAAATTACATTCTAACAAATTCTCCTTATGTTTGTATCATTTATTTTTTCTGCTTGTATTCTCCAATAAGTAGTTAAGTGTTTCTTTGAAACCAGAAGCTAAGAAAGCCTGCTCTACCAGCAATACTTCTATTCGTTCCAGTGGAGATGCCCTGCATCTAGAGCCCGCTTCCTGGGTGTGAGTTCCAGACTTTATGGGATTACCTTAAGCTCCACTTTTAGAAGGGCCCCGTGGACTTGGTTGAATGCTCTGCTGCCGCCATCTTGAAATTTGAACAAGGGGCTCTGCGAATTCTATGGTTAAACAGACTGGCATTAAGAAAACATTAATGTTTCCGGCGCCTGGGTGGCTCAGTGGGTTAAGCCGCTGCCTTCGGCTCAGGTCATGATCTCAGGGTCCTGGGATCGAGTCCTGCATGGGGCTCTCTGCTCAGCAGGGAGCCTGCTTCCTCCTCTCTCTTTCTCTGCCTGCCTCTCCAACTACTTGTGATTTCTCTCTGTCAAATAAATAAATAAAATCTTAAAAAAAAAAAGAAAACATTAATGTTTCTATTTTGACATATGTAAAACAACACTTTTACAATAATGAAAGCCTCTTAAAACTTACTACAAGCATTCTCTTTGTCACATAAGCCATCCTGAGCCTCCACTCTCACTGTAACTACTTCTGTCTCTGTGTGCTAGTGTCAGCGGCGATGTGACTAGGGATCTATTTTCAGTCCTTCTTTTCCTGTCAGCTCACTAACTGTTGCTCTATTCAGTCTCTTTACTTGACTTCTAGGACTGTGCTAGTTTTCTTCCTACCGCCCTGGTAGCTCCTTCTCAATTTCCTCTGCTGGGCCTTCCTTCTTTCCTCAGCCTCCTAAACTTGGGATGCACCAGGGGCCAGGCTATGCAATTCTCAATGCCCATTCCTTGCTGAACTCATTCTCTGGTGTTATGTGGCTTCTGGTATGCCAGTCACTACTGAATTTATATATCTTTACATGTCATCTCTACTTGGGTATCTGATAGACATCTCCAACTTAGTAAGTCCAGACTGAATTCCTGAACTTGCTGCTCAAAATCATTCTCCCGATCTTCCCCCATTTCAGTGGAAAGAATTCTATTGTTGCTTAGATAAAAAATTAAATAATCACCTTCAATCTAATCTTTCTCTTATATTCCCTCCATTAGAAAATCTTGTTGGTTCCATGTTCTGGTTACCATCTATTAGGAGCTATAATTATGTCTCTGTTACTCTTTTTTATAGATTTTATTTATTAATTTGGCAGAGAGAGACACAGGGAGGGAGGGAACACAAGCAGGGGGAGGGGGAGAAGAAGAAGCAGGCCTCCCACTGAGTGGGGAGCCTGATGTGGGGCTCGATACCAGGACCCCAGGATCATGACCTGAGCTGAAGGCAGACGCTTAACAACTGAGCCACCCAGGTGCCCCTGTATTATTGTTAATACAGTGGCCAGAGTGTTCCTACTCCAAGGAATCAGAACTCTGTAGTCGTTTCCTATTTAATTCAGAATAAAAACCACTGTCCTCAGAATGGTCCACAAGACCCTACATGATGTGACCTACCTCCCACTCACACCTTGCTCACCTCATTCTTACTATTTTCTCTCGTGAAGTCTGGTTTCAGCCACACTGGCCCCTAACTGTGTCTTCACCATATTGTCTTCTGTATTTAGAATGCTCTTTCCCATCTATCCACATGATTAACTCCTCTGTTCTCAAATGTTTCTCCTGTGGCACCTCCCCAGTGAAGTCTACACCAGTCAAAACTCCCTTCCCAGTGCCCCTAATCTCTGTTACCCTGTTCTACTTTTTTCTTTCTCTGTAGCATCGATCATCCTCTAACGTAATTACTTATTTATTTTCTGTTGTCTCTTTGTCTGTGCCTGACACATTAGATAATCAATATTCGTTGAATGTTAAATGAATGATACATACCCAGAGATAACATGTCCTTTGATATGATTGTTCCTTTTTTTTCTCTTTCTTTAGCTCTCTGTAATCCTTTTTTATTCACTCATGTTCAAAAGAATATACCCTTTTGAAGATATTTCTACTTTGAATAGCTGAATCTTTAATAAAGATTAGCTGACAGAAATATAAGTAGCACTATTTCCTCAAGAGCTAGAAATAATTTCAATTATATGACATACTTGAAGTTGTAAGAAAATTGATCAACACCATTATACTCTGCATTTTAGTATGATAGCCTGTTAAGAGGTTACCTTCTTTCTGTTTTAATATTACCTAAATTATTCAGATCAGGAGTTGGGAAGATTTTTGTTAAGGGGGAAAGAATTGCCGTATCTCTAATTGTTGAGATAGCTTTTAAAATGTAGCTTATTTTACTCTCAGGTACTGACTGTTGCTGGGTTCTCTTTTGTGTAGAGATTTGACACCTTGAAAGCAGGATGGGTTAAGACTCCTCACAGACACAGGCAGTACCTTAAACATAGGGAATGCCTCATTCAGTAACTCTGTTGTCATGTGTTATATGTTTAGAATAAATCTAGCTTCAGAGAGGTCGTGTAGGAAACATAATGAGCAAGTTTCATGGTTGTTATAGATATAAAAACTGTGCTTCTAAAATATGTTTGTAATTACTAATAATGCCATTCTTTAAAAGTAGTAATTTGTGCCTGCTTCGGCAATACCTCTACTAAAATTGGAATGATACACAGGAGGTTGGCTAGGCCTCTGTGCAAGAGGACATGTAAATTCCTGAAATGCTCCAGATTCTTTCAAAAAATTAAAAATAGAGCTACCATATGATCCAGTAATTCTACTTTTGGGTAATTATTTGAAGACATTGAAAATATCATTTTGAAGACATATGTATGCCTGTGTTCATGTACAATAACCAAGATATGGAATCAACCTAAGTGTCCATTAGTAATGAGGAATGTATATATACCATAATGTGTATATACACTAGGAATGTATATATACTATAACGTATATGAATGTATATATACATTCGTAATGTATATATACCATTAGTAATGAGGAATGTATATATGAGGAATGTATATATACCATAATGTGGTATATATACAATGGGATGTCACTCACCCATAAAAAGTGAATTAAATCTTCCTATTTGTGACAACATGAATGGACCTAGAGGGTATAATGCTAAACAAAATAAGTTAGACAGAAAAAGACAAATACTATATGATCTCACATGTGGGGTCTAAAAACAGAATGAATGAATAAACAAAACAAAACAGAAACAGACTCATAGGTACAGTAAATTCTTGGTAACCCGAGTGGGGAGGGGTTGGTGGGTGGGTGAAATAACAGGAAGGCAACTAAGAGGTATGAACTCAGAGTTACAAAATGAACAAGTCATGAGTATATAATGTACAGCATAAGGGATCTAGTCAATAATACAGTAATATCTTTGTGTGATGATGAAATGGTAACTAGACTTCTTGTGGGGGTCATTTTGTAATATATAAAATATCAAATCACTAAGATAAATACCTGATAGTAATAGGATGGTGTATGTCTATTATACTTCAATAAAAAATGAAAAATAAATCAATGTAATAATTTGTTCAATGATAAATGAGCTAGATTCCATTTAGTATTCCTTTCTTAAGAGTATAATTTTAAATTATGAAACTAATATCATTACAGATTTTATAAAATAAAGAACAAAAAATTGGCCTTAAGTTTACCACTGTAACACAATCATTTTCATTTTGCATGAATATTTTCTTTTTGCATATTTATCTTTCACACAGTTTTAGTAGGGGACATAGTTTTTATTCTGTCTTTTTTGCTTAAATATACGTCATGTCTGTTTCTTCATGTTGCTATGTAGTCATTATCATAGTAATTTTTCAAGGTTACATAATGGTCCCTAGTGTGGCCATACCGTAGTGAGCCTAAATATTTTCCAGGTGTTAGAAATTTAAATTGCTTTCGAATTTTTTAAATCATAAATAACTTTATAATGAAAACTTTTGTGTTTATAGCTTTTTCTGGATCATTTTCCTAGGATATATTCTCAAAGGTGAAATTCTTGCTTCACACAATATGAACATAGTAATGAGTCTTGATGTATTGCCAACCGACTTTCCCAAGTGATTGAAGCAATTTTCCGCCTCTAGCAATGTATGAAAGTGAAGTTTCACTGCGCCCTTGCCTGTGATTTCTCATTTCCCCCCCTCTTTCCTTGAACCTTGTATTGTTACCATTAAAATGCTGGTATCCCATAACAGGGTGGAAATTCAGAAAGCAGTTTTGGGATGTCAGATGTCTGATTCTGTTTTTCTCTCAAAGAGAAAGGAGAGAATTGGTTGAATGTATTTGATTTAGTTGTACGTTGAAGGATTGGGAAAAAGATAACACATTGTTGGGCTGATCAGTTGAGGAAAGTTGGTATTTATATCAAATTAGTGTATGTGACATAATCTGGCTATCCATTTTTGCTATCACAGAGCTTCACTTTGCTGTTTTAGTGTGAGATATATTGGTTCACAGGAAGACATTATATTATATATTTGTTTTCTAAAATCTAAAGTGACTCAAGAAACTTGCAACCTAGTTTTATACTTTCCAAACAATTTCACTTAATTTTGGAGGATCACATGATTCCATTTTTCTTAGAATTAAATAATTTATCCTTTAATAGAGTTAAATTCTGTTGTTCTTGCTAATGGAGGGTTGGATACCGTAACTGGTCATTCAAAGCTGGTAAAGCAGCTAGTACTTTCCTCCACAAGTGATGGTGAATAAAGGCTGTGGGAAGAAGACTGCTGAGAAAGCACACAGATATTGTGTCAAGAAATAACTTTTTCAGCGCACTTGAGTGGCTTAGTTGGTTAGGCGTCTGCCTTTGGCTCAGGTTATGATCCCACAGTCCTGGGATTGAGCCCCACTTTGGGCTCCCTGCTTGGCAGGGTGTCTGCTTGCTTCTCCCTCTGCCTGGTGCTCTCCCTGCTTGTGCTCTCTCTCTCTCACTCTTGTTCTGTCTCAAATGAATAAATAAAATCTCTTAAAAAAAAAAACAACACAAAAAACAACCAACCAAAACAACTTTTTCTATGAGAGGCTAACGGAAATGACCCCTTCCCTCTTCTGCTGCTCAGGGTTATTCCACTTATTCCACGTTGCTTTCTTTGCAGACAAGCTTTGTATGGCTACTCCCATTTCTTGGGAGTTCTCTTTCCTTGATTCTGGATTACACAGGAAATGAAAAAGGAACACTTGGCATATTCTAGGAGCAGAAATAAAGACTTTGAGACTATTTAGGGTATTTAACAGTTGAACTTGGAGAGCAAGGAAGATCCAGATCTTTTTTTTTTTTTTTTTAGAGATTTTATTTATTTATTTGACACAGAGAGAGAGATCACAAGTATGCAGAGAGGCAGGCAGAGAGAGAGGAGGAAGCAGGCTCCCTGCCAAGCAGAGAGCCCGATGCGGGGCTTGATTCCAGAACCTTGAGATCATGACCTGAGCCAAAGGCAGAGACTTTAACCCACTGAGCCACCCAGGCACCCTGGAAGATCCAGATGTTGGTAGGAAGTTTAGAATTTGTTCCAAGTGCAACAAAGCTATTAGAGGGTTTTAAGCAAGAGAGCCAAAGGATCTGCTTTATCTGTAATTCTAATATTATGGTCTAGAAAACTTGAGGAAAAGTGCATCTCAGTGAACTTTGGCATTTGGTATCCAGACAATTTGGATGATGGGTTTAAAGAGAGGAAAGGAGCCGTGTGTTCCTTAATGCAGAGGGGATGACACCCACGTGTGTGCCTCTCTTCTCCCCTTGTCTCCCCTTGGTCAGGGCAGTGTGGCTGGTTGCTAGTTGAGGACAGAAGGGGATTTCAGGAATTCCTGTCCTCCCTCCGGGTTTTCTCAGACCTTGTTTTCACATCAAGTGATTTGCAAGGTCCTGCCCATGTCAGTGCTCCAGGAGTAACTGATATTACTGTTCTTTGCTTGGCAGCAACACAGATACTCCAGTGAACCAAAGCCAAGTTCATGATGAAAATGAATAGCGGATTGACTTGAGAGATTTTCAGACATAAGCCATCCGAGTCACTTCCTTATGCAGATAGTCCCTGACTTAACGATGGTAGACTTAGAGCTTTCCAACCTTATGATGGGACAAAAGTCATAAGAATTCAGTAGGAACTGTACTTCAGATTTTGAACTTGGGTCATTTCCAGGGCTAGCATTAAGCAGGATATTCCCTCTTGTGATGCTGGGCAGGGGCAGCCACAGTTTCCAGACCCACACAGTCACAAGGGTCAACGACCGATCCTGCTGACAACCATTCTCTCTCCAGGCAGCCATCCTGCTTTTCACTTTCAGTACAGCATTTAATAAATGACACACGCTCTCCAACTTTATTCTAAAGTAGGCTTTGTGTTAGATGATTTTGCTTAGTTGTCGGCTAATGTATGTGTTCTGAGTGCCTTTAAGGGAGGCTAAGCTAACCTATGATGTTTGGTAGGTTAGGTGTATTCAGTACATTTTTGACTTACGATATTTTCAGCGTTCGGTGGGGTAACCTCATCGTAAGTGAAGGAAGATCTGTACCTTCTTATCCCTTCATCCCCCGTCCTTCCCAATTATAGCAGGTGCGGGGAAGTGTTCCTAGACATTGCAAGAGCATATTGAGAATCTCTTTTTAGGCCTTTAAAATTGAATAAGGAGCAATGAACTCTGACACTCTTGAGTGCCTGACACACCAGTAAGCTGCCAAACAGTACCCCGAGTCTGAAAGGGGGCAGTGAAGTGACAGGAAAGGTGGGCTCTGCTAAGTGGCATCTTGGGTTTGCAGAAATTCTGTTAAGAATGAAAACACTGAGATTTTTCTGGTTAAGCTCTGCTGTTGGAATCAGGTCTTCACTAATCTGACATTCCAGGCTTCCTTTAGTTTAAAGGAGATGGAAAAGCTGCTTAACGAGGAAAACAATGAGAGACTAGATTACTTCACCTCTTTATTCTGTTTCCTTGAGTTGCTTTTCCCTTAATTACCTTTAATCTAATTCTACTTTCTTTCTCAACACACAGTTGCTTGTGCCCCTTCCACCTCCCTCCATCTTCTCCACATTTCCTCATGTCCTGTTTGTTCTTCTCTCAAAGATTTGTGGCCCTTAACATATTGTGACCAGCATTCTCTTCTCTTTAGACTAAGTTTCCTGAGGATTGGGATCGTGGCTTATTAACTACCATTTTCTCTTATGCTTGGCATATTTCCTTTAGATTATATGAATTTAATATGTTTTAAAACTTTTTATTTTGGTGGAAATCTTCGTTGGAAAATTCTGTCATATACCCTTATGCCACTTTAGGATGAGAGAGACATTGAACATTTTCTTATGGCCATGGGACAATCATTGTGGTCTCCAGTTACTATTCTTGACTTCTGCAATATCTGAAACCATATTTCCTTATATTAAAAACTT
This sequence comes from Mustela putorius furo, assembly GCF_011764305.1. Taxonomy (NCBI): domain Eukaryota; kingdom Metazoa; phylum Chordata; class Mammalia; order Carnivora; family Mustelidae; genus Mustela; species Mustela putorius. Next base: position 10,523,488 of record NW_025422015.1, on the reverse strand, counting down.
CAGAGCATGCAACTTTTCAAATAGAGTTTCAAATTTAGTTTTTGAAGTTATTTTGTATCTTCTTCCTTGTTACAACTGATCTGGTCTACTGCTTATAGGGTGAAGTTTGATTTCACAGGTGCTGGCTTGGCAGGGGGATTGAGGTCTTTGAACTATTTGTTAGAATGGAAAGGCCTTGAGTCAGTAAGGGAGCTAGATGTCTACTGTATAAAGAAGTATGTGGTTACTACCAACCAATAAGATTTGCTTCCTTCTACCTTTCATGATTCAAAACATTTTTATAGAAGCAGTCACCACCATTCTTTGTTTCCCTAGCTCTGACAGTGCCAGCCTGCCAAGCCAAGGTCCCCTCAGGACCTTTGCACTTGCTGTTCCCTCTTCCTGATTGCTCTTTTGTCAGATATTCTTAGGGTTGGCTCCCTCACTTCATTCAGCTGTTTCTTCAAATATCACTGTCTTTGAGATGCCTTCCATGATGACTTATATAAAATATTACCAAACTACATACGTCCCCCAGCGTTCCCTTTATCCTGTGTGGTAGATTGTTATAATAATGAATCATGATTCACTGTATCTCAGCCCCTATGCTGAGGATCACTGCTGTTCCCCTCTCCAAGAAATCCATTGTACTTTCCCATTCTCTTGATTCTATGCTGGGCCTCATGACTTGCTTTAAACAGAATGTGGCAGAAGCGTAGATTCTAGAACGTACTGTTTGATGTGGTAACTCTTAGCTAGCCCTATGTGACCACTTAAATTAAAATTAAATTAATTACAATTAGATAAAATTTAAAATCTAGTTCTTCAGTTAAGTTAGTCATATCTCAGGTACCAAATGTTGCATGACACCAGCGGTTACCATATAAGACAGCATGGTTTTAGAGCATTTTTATAAGTGCAGGAAGTTTGATTAGACATTGGGCTGTTCTAGAGTCTATGTCTTAAGAGATTTTGCAGCTTTCAGTCTACTCTTTGGGAACACTAATTACCAGGCTTCAAAGAAGCCCAGTCCAGCCAACAGGGCATTTAGAGACCATATAGAGGGAAATTGTGGTATTTCAGCTAGTGGTGCACAATATTTTCTGAACACATGAATGAACCCATTTTAGACTTGCAATCCCAGTTAAATGACAGCTGACTATAACTGCAGAGGAGCTGGGTAATTTGCCAATCCAAAGAATCTTGAATAATAAGTTACCATTGTTTTAAGCTGATACATTTCAGGTGGATTTGATACACTGTAATAATAACAGATTCCCCCTTTAGTTTAATGACTCCAATAGCTTTGAAACTATGCTCTATATAGTTACCTCATGGATTAGGATGTGGAAAAAAAAAGACAAAGATGGAGTGAGCCCATACCACACCTTTCAGTGAAATCTGTTATTTGTTTATCTAGGGAGGAAAAAAAAAGATTTTTTGCTATTAATTCAATAGTAATCAACAGTAAGTTAAAATGCTTAGTATTGACTAGCTGATAATTAGTTAATAGGAAGGAGTGCCTGGCTGGCTCAATGGGTAGAGCATGGGACTCTTGATCACATGTTGTAAATTTAAGCCCCATGTTGGGTGTAAGGATTACTTACAAATAAAATATTTATAAAAATACCTTTGATAATTAGATTATTGGAGAAAACTACTTTTGCCTTAAAAAATTATTTACTTAAGAATTTGCAAAGTATATAGTTCAAGTAATCCAGAGCTAACTGGAATCCAGTGATTTAGGATATCCAATTTAGGGTAATCACATGTGGGAGACTTTGTTCTATTTTGCTCTTCCCTATTTTGGAATCCTATCTAGTATTTAATCTGAAAGCATTCCTTCATTTATTCCTTATTCCCTAAGCATTTGTTGTGTACTTTCTATATATGTCTAGGCAAGCACTGAAGAGGATTTCAAATGAATAGATGTGAGCAATATCCTAGAAGAACTGCAATATAATGGTGGGGACAGATGCATGGTCACAGTACATCAAGATGAGCTATGCTAGAGAAATAGGAAGTGCTCTGGAAACTCTGAGGGGGAACATACTGAACATACGCAATGAGCTACTCCTTTGTGGATGGGTGGGCATAGAGGTTAGACATAAACAGATTACCTTGGGAACTTATTTGGAAGAAAGAACAGAATTACTATTTTATTTTAATAGTAACTTTATTGAGATACTATCCTCGCAGCATAAAATATCAAAAAACAGTTCAGTAGCTGTTGGTATAATCTCAGAATTGTTCAACCATCATCACTATCTAGATTTAGAACATTATCCCAAAAAGAAATCCCGCACCCATGAGCCATCACTCCCCCATTCTTCCCCCAACCATCCATCCCTAAGCAACCACTGTTCTACCATGTGATTCTATAACCTTATCCCTTTTGGCATTTCATAGTAATGGGCTTCTATGTCTGGCATCTTTCATTTACATAACATTTGCAAAGTTCCTCCATGTTGGAGCATGGATCAGTATTTCATTCATTTTTATTGCTAAATAAAACTTTTCATTATATGGGTATAACAGCATTTTTTTTTTATCTGTTCACCAGTTGATGTTTGGGTTGTCCACATTCTGGTGATAATGAACAATATTGGTATGAACATTCATATATAAGTTTTTATGTAGACATTACTTTCAGTTCTCTTGGGTAAGTTACCCAGAAGTGGAATTGCTGGGTTATGTGGTAACCCTGTGTTTAACATTTCAAGAAACTGTTGGATTGTTTTTCAAAGTGGCTGCACCATTTTATCATTCCACCTGCAGTATATAAGGGTTCCAACTTCTTCACATCATGGCCAATACTTGTTATTGCCTGAGAACAGAATTGTTTTGAATGAAAATATAAAGTCATTAAAATAGAAAAATTCCTATTAGTTTATGTTATACTCACAAAGGCAGCCCATATGTAAGTCATGTGATATTGGAACCTGAAGCTGAATGCCTTTTGTAGCTCTGTATACAAAACAACTCTGTTAGGGTCTAATTATCTTATCATTAATGTTCACCAGGTGGTTAGGAAATGCTGGCTTTCTTTTATGTCTAATTGAGAGGTAAACGGTGGTGAAATGATTATATGTCTAATACTGTTGAAAGTTAAACCCGTTTCTGACATACAATTAAATGTAATTGAAATAGGACAAATTGAATAATAAAATTAAATTTACAAAATATTGTATGAAATGTATGTTCTTCTGTAGGATATTTAGGTGGTGAGCCAGCATTAGTGCTCGAGCCCCACATTTTCACGTAGTTGGCGTGGTTCCCATGTGCCCACACTTGCCTCTTCTACTTCCCTCCCTTGGCATATCAAAGGAGTTCACGAGACATTCCCCTGCCAACGCCATTTGCAGAGAGATTGTTCTAAAAAGTGCTGAAGTTTCATGTGGTTAGGAAGGAAAATAGATTCTCCAGTCCTGTGGGGCATTCTCACACTCAGATTCGTTTTCCATGAATCTGAGAGACCTGACAATGATACTGTAAAAAACGGGGATGTAGATTGGACAGTCATAGCCCCCTGCTATCTTGTCCTGCTCTCCCGTGGCTTCCCAGTGCCCATGACGGCTTGTCTCACATGCTCGGTTAGGATTTCATACAGTGGTTTTTGTGACCTGATATCCGCTCAGCTCTTTGGCACTAAATGTTTAAGTTCCCTCAGTGCACACACCATCACACTCCCTTGTTCTTCTGCTAGTGTTTAGTTTCCTCTTTTGGAAGTACTTTCCTCCCTCTACAAGACACTGTTTAGACACCACCTCCACGAAGAAGCATTTCCGAGCCCCCTAGTTCTACCAGGTCCCAAAGCACTGATGTCGGGTGCCTCGTTTACCACAGTGAAAAACAAAACGCAAAGAAACAAACAAAAACAGAAAATGTCTCAGCCTTGTAGAGCTTAACTTTTATCTGAGAGAAACGGGTGAGAAACAATAACCATAATAACTAGATGCCTGCTTTGCTTAGTAGAAGGTGATGGGAAATGTAGCGGATGGAAGAGGTGAATTCTACATTAAATAGCATGGGTGGGTGGGCTTCACTGAGAAGGCCTCTTGGGAGGAAGAATACGCCATGTAGATATCTGAGGAAAAAGCCTTCCAGGCAGAGTAAACAGCAGCCAGTGAATCTCCCATCATGAGAGCATCTGTGTTAAATTGGTAAAATTCCAGCCGTCAAGGAAGTTGACTGGCTAGTGTTCCCAAGTATCCTTTCTGTAGACAAATATATATTTCCATGTGGGTGTTTGAAATTCTAAAAATAGTTTTAACACAAATCTCTCTGATGCGATTTGCACTCCCCGGACCCCTAGCCAATGCTCATTTTGTGGACTAATAATAATCCAGAACTCCCCTTTGGGCACTACTGTACACCTAAATCATACGGATCCTATTATCTTCTTTCTCCGCCAGGAGATCAGAATTCATGCTTCGTGAAATACATGCTCCGTAATCACCGTGTGTTTCTGGAGGACCGGCACTGCTTCTGTGCTCCCTTCTCTGAGTCACATTCCTTTATGCTCTGTCTTCTCTCAGTTTTTAATCCCCTTCCCCATCATCACCCAGTTGGTGTTTCCTGGTTTTCCTTTTGTGCCAAATCTGCAAACACTCCTGGGAATCCTCATCCTATTTGATCAACCAGAAGGAGGAGTCATTCTTCTGGTTCCTTCACTTTCCTTTTAGCAACTTGCATTAAATAGGTTCATGTCTGGGACTTCCCTTTCAGAAAGAAGATCTGTGGCACAGCCCTTGTGCATTATTTTAAGAATCTTTACCTCTCCCACATTTACTGGTTAGATTTGGGTTTGGGGGGAATAAATATTCTGGATCACTAAAATTTTTATAAATCTGCTGTGTTGCCCACTGTTTTTTACTTTTGGCTTTTAAGCAACACACTTTTTCATACCATTATTTTATATTTTATATTTCCAGATGCTTTGGGAAGTAGATACCTTAGGAGTATTTTCATCAATCTGGAGCTTTTTGCTTTAACAACACAATAATCTAAATTTTAAAGAATAGGCTCAGGACCTGGGCATGTTTGTATATATTTCTGGATTAAAATGTATTTTCCCTGTTTCTCTATGGTCTATTCTGTTTCCACATATCACAGACTTTAAATGTCAGAAGTTTGTCTTACTTGTCTTGAGTGTCACACCTGGGGACTTCTTCACAGGCCACATTTCTCAGTAGAGATGGTGAGGGTTTTGTCACATAGTCATTTGATGCTCACGAAGGTGCTGATGTGGGGATATGCTGATTTGTGCTTGCCTCACAGTCTGGTTTTATAGATGCTATGAAGGTATCTATGGATTTTAGAGAATGTGCTTTTTTGCTGTTCTTCACTTCATTATCTTTATTGTCAAGATAATAATTGTAAATAGTTTAAAAGTCAAATAATATTCACAGTTCTTACTGGAAAAACCAACATTCTGTCATTGATCTCCCCTCCTCCTCCCCCACCAGTAATGTTCTCTTTTAAATTCATTACTTGAGGGGCGCTTGGGGAGCTAAGTAGGTTGAGCATCACACTCTTGATTTTGGCTCAGGTCATGATCTCAGGGTCCCGGGACTGAGCTCCTCTCTGCCGGGGATTCTTTCTCTCCCTCTCCCTCTGCTCCTTTCTCTACCCCACCACCCAACTCACACACTCTCTCTCTCTCTCTCTAAAATAAGTAAAAATCTTTACCAAAAAAAAAATCATTATGGGTATTTTTCTTGTGTTTAGCTCTGGTTTTCACATCAGATGATTATTCTGGTTTTCTAGATTATTTTTCTTTCATTTACTCTGGAAGATGAGGATTTAGCCTGCGAATACCCTGTCATCCCAACATAGTTACACAAAAAGCTATTTAAAAAATCGTTGTCTTCAGAAGCAAAAACTGTATTGATTCTAAAATTGTACTAGAATATGATATTTTAGAAAACAAAAACTGGAGTTTTCGTAATGCGTTATAAGGAAACTGCACTAAAAGCAAAATATTAGAGCCAGGAGGTGTTTATGTGTGTAGTTTTAAGAGGATAACAATAATACCAGCATTCAAATAGCACATGAGAAAATCTTCATTTCCTCTTACCTTGCAGTAGCCAGTGAGTAAGCTTTGTTTTTAAACCCTAGTCAGTTAGAGTCTTAATCACCAAACATTTAATGGGAACAGAGGTGAAAGTTTAACCCTACTTAAAAGAATGAAAGTACTAAAGGCAGACTGTTCTGAGAACCATAAATTTGCATGGAAAACCTCACAAGGGAAAAATCGTAATTGCCTCAGCATGCTAGATGGAACGTATTTGAAGATAATTGGAGACTGTCTTTTATGTGTTCTCTTTGGTTTAGTTTTGATTTCATGTACTTTAATTTGTTTCCATCTCTTAGTTTTTTTTTTCTTAATATATTCTAAAGAATGTAAAACACTTCTGAGGATCTCATTACTACTTGTGAAATTGCCTGCTCTTGTACTATTGGATGTAATTTTTTTTGCCAGTCTTATAAGAAAAAGGTATCTTCGAACAGGCTATTCTATTTGAGCAGTCTGACAGGAGTGATCACCCTAAAAGCACATTTTGTGTAAGCTCAAATACACAATAACAATTTCCCTTAGGTGAATATTGTAAAGATTTTTGTTTTGCGTCTTTAAGTCCTGTCATCTTTTTGCTTTTATTCATGTTTCGTCATTCATATGCGTAAAATTTATATTTTCACTTCAGACTTTGCTTAAATATTAGTTATTCCCTTGACAAATATGGTCAGTAGTCTAATTGACATGTCTCATTAGTAGGTTACAAATTCAACTTTTGCTTCTCTTTGCAAAGGCCCTGAGACGAGAGTTAAAGGAGAAAGAGTATTCTGTTCTGAATGCTATCGACCAAGCTCGGGTTTTCCTGGCTGATCAGCCAATTGAGGCCCCCGAAGAACCAAGAAGAAACCTACAATCAAAAACAGGTGAGATTGGTTTCTTTCATACGTCATAAAAACACATGTGAGGGGAACAAAATCCTGAAATCAAGTAGGAAATTTCCTTATAGTATTTCAGGATCTGATACTAAAATTTTTTCTTCTAAGTGTTAGTTTAATCAAATATGTCATTATTATCAAATATCTAGATTTTTACATTAAAATGAGATGACTGTATGCATCAGTATCCTTATTTTATAAGAAAATTAACTGCAGACAAATAGATTTAGAAAAGGCATACTGGAACTAAAGGTAATTTCTTTGAGAAAGAAAAATGTGTATTTCTTATGTTCAAACAAATTACATGATAAATGATTGCAACTAGAGGACTGGCATTTAAAATACAATATATATAAATACATAAATAAGCAAGGATTTTTTTAAGCTTCTGTGTTTTCAGATTACTTTTTAAAATAAGGCACTAAAGTAAAACACCTTTCTTTTAAAAGTAGACAACAGACTTTATTTAATTTAAAATTAACCTATTCATGTACTGTTTATATACTTTGGTTGAAAATGGAAACAGAAACTACCTTCTCAGCAAATAGCCGTAAATCATACAATAAACTTAAGAGATGAATCGGGGGCTAACATAGATCTTTGTTATGATTTTTCACTGTTGGCAATAAAAGCATACTGATGCATTTTTAAAAACAAACATGCCATTCAAAATATTTTTTCATCTTTTACTTCACATAGTGAAGGCAGACCTAAAAGACTGCCTCATGCTGTGTACAGCAGCATAATTCATGAGCATTTATTACTTGTTAGGAAAGTACAGTTGGAAAATGCTTTCTTTGACTGTAGCCGAAACCAGAGCAGACGTTTGGACAAGTAGCCATTTTCCTCATCAGCCTTTGTCAGATCAGCCCTACTTCAACCTGAATAAATTTCCCCTCAAGATCATGATAGTCTTAACCCTCCAAGCCTAGCTATGTGTGTCTTTGTACACACACACACACACACACACACACACACACAGAGCATACTTATCTCTTCTAACTTTCATTTTCTGCGAGCAGCATCATTGTCTTTCCACTCAGCCTACTGGTGACTCAAGTCATTGCTGGGTCTCCACCTTTCAACTAACCCCACAGTGTGCAAATCCGTCCTAATTGATATTTCTGGCTTTGAAGAAGTACTCCTTCTGAGGATTCTGTATGTGTGTGTTATGTACACACACACATATACATGCACACATACACGCACACAGCCTACACATGCACACGCTAAATGAATGCGTGGGTGAGCTGAGCACCTGTGGGGATGCTTGGGCAGCAGGTGAGTTCAGGGAAGAGGGAAGACCACTGGGATGGGATTATCACAGTAGCAGGGAGGAGCAAAGCCCCTGGCAGGGTGCAGTGTGCTTAGGCAGGAGGCGGGAATAAAGGGTTTGTAGGGGCTGTCTGGTTCAGAGTGTAGAGGATCTGGAAAGTCAGAACATTTCGACTAAATATAACAAGAAAGAAGGCACTATTATAATTGTTGTTGTTAAACTTGGAAGAAAAATAAGTTCCCTCATCTCAACTTTTACCCAATTTAAAATCCACCTTAAATCTGCATTTCTTGTCTCCTTGCTTCCCCAGTAACATAGAGGCAACATTTTTATGTTAAGCTACTTCATCACGGTAAAAATGTGTTATTATATCACTAAAGCTTCACTTTGCTCTAAATTTTCCTTCTCGGTGGGTAGTCAGTTTAAGGGGCTTGGTAATAATCGCTTTTTTGCATTCTTATTTGGCTATTAGATTTGGTATATTTCTAAGCCGCTTTCAAATACTATATTGGGGGTCAAGAAAAAGTCATCGTTTAACTTTATGATTTTCTTGTTTTTTTTTTATGGTTAGTAATTTTTATACTTTCCTCCTATACTGATACTGCTTTCTGCAATGCTGGCTGATTTTACTTGCTGTTAAAAGTAAATGAAAGAAAATTATCCATAATAGCTTTTATACCTTTGTTGTTTACCATTATTTTTGTAGAGCTGCTATCAGAAATAAAGAGCATTTGAACATTAGTTGTATGTGAAGTAATCACTGTGGAGGGGACTAGATCAGGGAGAAATGATATAATGATTTTTTTTAAAAGATTTTATTTATTTATTTGAGAGAGAGAGAGAGAGCGCATGAGAAGGAGAGGGTCAGAGGGAGAAGCAGACCCCCCGAGGACCTGGGAGCCCAATGCTGGACTTGACCCCAGGACTCCAGGATCATGACCTGAGTTGAAGGCAGTTGCTTAATGACTGAGCCACCCAGGTCCCCCTGATAAAATGATTTCTTATTGCATTTAATAAGCAGTTATTTATTATGTTGTATGTACCATGCATAGTGACAGAGCAAAATGGATCCATCTCTCTACTTTTAAGTAACTATTTCAGAAAGAACTTCTCTACGTGACTTTTCTAAATGCCTTTTTTCATCTTTTTTTTTTTCATTTTTTCCTATTATTAATTATCGTGTGTGTGTGTGTGGCAACCTGTGGTGTTTTACTTTATTGTTGAGTGTTATAGGTATGAATTGCTCTCAGGAATCTATTAACTGACAAAGCCTATGAAAAAGAAAGAAATTAATTATTTCAACGAAATGATAAGTAGCTGATAATCTCATCAGATATGCTCTGCTAGATATTTCCCCTTTCCCCAGTTTTATTGAGATGTAATTGACATAAAACACTGTGGAAGTTTAAGGTATACAACATAACAATTTGATGTGTGTATAGATTGTAAACTGATTACCATGATAAGTCTAGTTAATATCCATCACCACACACAGTTACAAATTATATTTCCTTGTGATGGGTACTTTTACGATCTAATCCCTTGCCACCTTTCATGTATGTATATTTTAAATATTCAATAATCACTACTAATATTACTGCCTTACTTTAAGCCCTTGCCATTTTTTGTTAGGACTAAGGTTAGTTCTTTCTTAATTGGTATCTCTGCATCAGAAAGACACTACAGTGATAAATCTGAAACTCAGAACTGGCGTTTACTTCCCAGGCTTAAAAACCACCAGTAGCCCCTGGAAGGGCATCTGAGCTCCTTCCCCTGAAGCCCAAAGCTACACAGGGACTTGGCCCCAGTTTTCCTGGGTGGCAGAAAAACTGCCTCCTCTCCTGGTTTTTCCTGCCTGTCGGTCTGTATCACCACAGGAGCTTCTGACTCCTTCCTTGTTTGCCGGCCAGTGCCTGCTCATCCTGTCGCCGACAGGACAGCAATGGCGCTCTGAATCCCCAGCTGCCTTCCTCTCTCCGCTTCACCATCATCTCCCTGACTGTGTTACTGTGTCCAGGGCTCAGCTCTTCCTTTCCTCGTGATCTTTCTCCCTTATGGAGAAGCTGAAAAAGTGTGTAAAATTAACTGAGCAGCCAAAATAAATATCATACAGCAAATACAGTGAAGATCCTACTCGGACTCATGGAGAAGCAGCTCTCTCCGAGGTATTAACTCTTACTTTAGACACTGTTGTAACTGGTTTAACTCGTTTCCCAGTGAATGGTGGGTATGTGGCAAAATGGAAATGACAGGACAGGGAGAAGGGTGACAGTGAGCAATGCTGGCTGGCAGTCTGATAGCAAGGAGCAGAAAGAAATTCTAGAACGGATATACGAGGCTTCTAAAATAAAACAAAACAAAGTAGTCTTTGGGGCTTTTTACAATAAAAGGAAATTGAAGCTATGAATTATGGTTTGTTTATTTTTGAAGACGGAATATAAATCATTTAAGAGAAGGCATAGGAATTTATACTACATTTTAGTATCTTTCCTTTTAAAATGGCAACCATAAAAATCTAGAGCTAAATAGGTAAAGTGCGGCTGTCTGGAACGCTAACTCCTCAGAATAACTCATTCTACCCATAAATGGTTCTTAAGTAAATACAATTTTTAATTGAACTGAAATCATCTGAATAATTATAGGTATTTTACAGAGTTCACAACTTTGTCAGTAGCGCCCATATCTGGTTGGAGCCATTATGGAACTGTTTAATTATTGTTAATCTGAATCATGTCACTCTATTGATTTTCTTTTTAACACAGTTGAATTGTTTTTCATTTGATTTTAATCACCTGGTTTATATCTGTGAACAGGTAGATTGATAGAAGAGTACATTTTTCATCATTCTTTTGATTGTTCTTTGCATGTCTAAAACCACTCACTCTCTTGTTCTCCTAACGACCCCCACTGAGTCAGGTAGATAAAATGGTGTGCCTTTTTCTTTCTCTCCCTCGCTTCTCTCCTTCCTTCCCGCCCCCTTTCCTTTTCAGTAAAAATGCAAACGCCAAGAAAATAATGTGATGCTGAACACAAGCTAATGTAGCATAGATCCAGGAACAGAGCTCAAAACTTCTATGTGGGTGACCTTTCTTTTCTTTTCTTTTTTAAAGATTTTATTTATTTATTTGACAGATTGCAAGTAGTCAGAGAGGCAGGCAGAGAGAGGAGGAAGCAGGCTCCCCGCTGAGCAGAGAGCCCGATGTGGGGCTCGATCCCAGGCCCCCCGGGATCATGACCTGAGCCGAAAGCAGAGGCTTTAACCCACTGAGCCACCCAGGTGCCCTGTTAGTGACCTTTCTTAATCCGAAGTGTTTTGGCTGTCGTTCACCACATCTCTTATCTCCTCTCTCGCTCTGTCTCTCTCTGCTTATTGGCCACTGTCTTGGCTCCTTCTCCACTTGCAGTGTCTAGAGCCTCTTAACCCTGCACAGCTGTTTCTGGCTTCTTTATTCTCCCAGCCTCCCCTTCCCCGTTACTATTCTCAGTCCCAGCTTTCAGTTCCTTTTGAAAACCACGTGGCTGCCCAGGGAAGGTAGACGTACAGGCGATCATCTGGGGACTCAGTCACAGTCAGCCTTAGCCCACTCTGGCCCCCAAACCTCTTGAGATAATCAGAGAGGACATGTGCCTTCTCACCTATTTGTCACCTACAGTTCAGGTTGAAGGTCGGATTCGCAGAGACGTCTCTCTCTCCACACCGCCTTGGGATGCCGGCGCACGTGCGCACATGTGCGTGTGTATTTTATGATTTGAGGTTATGGTATCAGCTGCTAAATAAAACTTATAACTCTTTGAGAGTATAGTTCACCTCTGAAAGTGTTTACGAAGTTGTGCAAATTACTGTATATTTAGATCTAGGAAAGCTCTTTTCCTCTTCTCAGCTTTTCATTTTTAAGATAAAGAAGATTGCATTATTGTCTTCATCAATTTCCCCATGAGTCTTCTTTAAAAACCATGCCAGTTAAGGCATTACTGTTGCTACAGCTAGTATTTTATTCTAGACTGTCGGAACATTATTTCTTTTTTGGTCTGGTATACTTGGTTAGTTGATTTTGTTTCTTTTCATTATAGTCCTGGGAAAAAAGACATCTCTTAGTTTATTGTAGTCTTTTTCTGCTCTGTGTGTGTGTGTTTGTGTGTGTGTATACTTTGTATAATTAGGTTTGACTGTACTTGTGATTAATGGTTATCGTTTTTTCAGATGCTAAAGTATTAAGGGTTAACACTTTTCCTCTCTGGTCGTTGACAGCTGGCTATTTACATTTACTAGTAGTTAATATGTTAAACTCAGGGTGTAGTGTTTTCTTTGAATTATTTAATGTTTTGTAGTATTTTAGATAGCCAATTATTAGGAATACTTTTCTCCTATGTGAAATTTGTATATGATTAACAAAGAAATAATAAGTGACATTTTTCAGTCTAGTAGGTCCGTTTTATGCCAATGGTAGCAAACTTATGCAAATAAAATTTCATGATCATTAAATGAGTGCAATGTGAAACTGTCATACAGTTTAGTAGAAGTTACTTTTATACTGATTCTTAGTATAACTTAGGTTTACAAAAAAGATGGCAGTAGCTATTTCCTTGCAACTCATAAAATGAGAACAAATTATACATTACAGCGTAAGTAATTAGGCTCATAAAACTGATGGGTGTTTTTTTTCCCAGGGCATTTTTTGCTTTCCTAATACCAGCTTTATTAATTAGAACTCTAGTCATAGTAAATGGCAGATGCCCAACTTCCCTAAGTGAAGACACAAGGGGAAATGTATTATCCTCCCTAGCTAAATTACAGGAAGGGCAAGGTCACAGCCGGCCACAGGGACTAGAATGCCACTCAGAAGCTTCTTCTTTCTGGCCTCCTTTCTCTTCTTACAAGTTTTGATTTTCTTAGCTGTCCTCTAACCATCTACCTTATGACCTCTCACCAGGGAGGGACAGCCTTCGTTAGCCCAGCACATCACCGGAGAGGGCTCTGATGGGCTCAGCTTGAGTACCTTGTAGCTCAGGGATTTGCGTGCTCAGTGGGCCAGGTGTCTCACATGCCTTGTCTCCTTTAATCCCTGTAACAACTCCCTGAGATGTGAATACTGTTACCACCCATTTGACAGATCAGGAAACAAAGGCTTTGTGGGGTGTGGAAGCACACTGTAACTCAGGACAGAGCCGGGGTGCCATGTTGGCTTCGTTGCTAAACTTGGCGCTCTTCACCACCATAGTATACCCTCTTCGTTAACCCAGTAATCCTAAGTGCTTCCAGCTATTTAGTCAAAGTAATTTTCTATATTCTGCTACTTTAAGAGAAATTTCATACAGTAGTTAAATATATATATATATATATATATATATATATATATTTTAAAGATTTTATTCATTTATTTGACTGAGAGAGATCACAAGTAGGCAGAGAGGCAGGCAGAGAGGGGGGAAGCAGGCTCCCTGTGGAGCAGAGAGCCCGACGTGGGGCCCGATCCCAGGATCCTGAGACCATGACCCGAGCCAAAGGCAAAGCCAAAGGCCCAACCCTCTGAGCCACCCAGGTGCCCCAGTAGTTAAATATATTGTATAACCCTTTACTTTTCCCTTTACTATTGCTTATTCTGTACTGAAATATCAGGCTGCTTAATCAGATGGCATCCCAATTCACTGATTTCCCTAGCATCAAGGGAGGAGGTGGTTAGGCAATATTAGACTTTTTAATTTTCATATAAAAACTTGAAGGATAAATAATAGCTTTCAGGCCTTATAGACCAAGACAATAATTTAATTAGCTTCTCAAGTCCAAATTAGATTAGAATGTGGTAATGCATGAAGAAGCACAGAAAAATATAATGTTGCTTTCTTTTCCAGTGTTCCTTAACTACAGAGCAGCAATGTGATCCTTCCCCAATTAAAGTTCTATAATGTATGTATGGATGTAATGAGTCTAGTCTTCAGCTTTCCTAAAATATGTGAGTTGACTGACTAAGCCCACTGATTGGGTAAAAATTTCAAAAACATTTTTGCATGATAATGCATGCCATAGTAACGAAATCCATTAAATAAACAAATCAACATTCTTGATGAAGAATTATATGATAACAAAGGTTAGTTTGATGGGCACAGCATTTTAAATTAATTGTTCACCATCTGCTATGTTCTCTAATCACTATTGCAACCATCCGTAAATTACATTTGCCTCATAAAAAAGAGGGCAGTATTTTACATGTATGTATTTTATTGTAATTGACATTTGGAATATTACTTTTTAAAATTTAAAGTATAGGAGGATACTAAACTCTTTTAATGGAGTAGTATACTTATCTTGTTTTTGTTGTTCCTCTTGAAGGCTGGAATCTTCAAGAGTGAGTTAAAGGGTTTGCCATTTTTTAAACAGTTTAACGCAAACAAAGGCATAAAATTTTCTCTTCAGTTAAACTTCTCACTTATTATGGCAGTACCTAAACATAAAACGGGCCTAACTTCTTTTGTAAGAATGGCTAAGTATTCTAGGTACCGAGGATATGATAGTGAACAAAACATATCCTTCCCCTCCTGGAGTTTACATTCCCAGCTTTCCTTCTTTCTTCCCAGTACCATCCCCCAGCGCCCAGGGACTTATCTACTACTGTCCAGTACTCATCAATGGCTTGAAAAAATTACCAAGCAGTCGTTAGTATGAGGAAATTCAGGGAATATTCAGTTATAGAAAATTGAAAGCTGGATGATCTCAGGTTGCTTAGCCAGGTCTGTTCCAGGGTGTCTCTGATGTTCCTGCTCCCTTCCTTGGAGGTTAATTTTCTTAATGATGCGTCCTCCTTCCTCAATTCAGTGCTGGGTTTATTTACATTGACTTACTTTACAGGAAGAATAAAACTTAAAAGTGTCCAGACTTGGGTTCTATCTCCTTTAACTTCTGATCAGATGTACCATTCATCTCCCTCCACAGTGTGCTCTGAATTTCTGGTTTCCTCTCTGTTTTCCTTCCCTCATTAAGATCTTGCTTGTGGGTTTTTGTGGAAGATACTCCCTAAAGGTCTTTATCTTGGAGTTTCTACTTTTCATTAAATGTATCTATTCATCCATCCTTTTTTTTCTTAAGGATTTGAGAAGTTCCTTGGCAACGTGGATGAATTCATATCATCTTTATGATGTTCCTACTAAAAGATTTAGGTAACACATTAGCAGGTTAATGTAGTCTGGGTCACCTCTTAATATTGTCACTCTTATAATGTATTAGATGAACTTAATTAGAAATATTACAGTAATCAGCTGATGGCCCTTGATGGTGTACTTGTAATCTATTTCATAATGATTGTTATCATCACATAAAATAGGAAATGGGCGGAGTCCTCTTAAACACTGATCATCAGAGGGATTAAGTTAATCTTAATCATGTAATCAGAAAACGTGGAGAGAATGTATTTCCTATTATTTTAATCAGAAGCATCTTTTGGTTATGAAGGTAAGAGAGAAATGGAGGGCAGGTAAAGAGAGAGATAGTAAGAGCCTACGGGGTTACTGGTGTGTGTGTGTGTGTGTGTGTGTGTGTGTGTGTGTGTGTGTTTTTTGTTCTTGTGAAGTCTTGTTGGTTAATATATTGGTTTGCTTATGTAAAAATCCCTAGAGATGTCTAGTGATATGGGGATGCTGTTGTGTGTGTGTGTGTGTGTGTGTATGTGTGTGTTTTGTTCCTGCGAGTTCTTATTGGCTAATATATTGGTTTGCTTATGTAAAAATCCCTAGAGATATCTAAACCTCCCAGACTTAGTAATAAAATCATAAAAGGAATCATAAAAGAAATGAACCTTTTTTTGAGGCGCTCTTATGTGCCAGTAGCTTTACAGTTATTAACTGAAGTTCAAAGAGATAAGGAATATATTTATTATTATGTAATTCGTTAGTATTAGAACTGGCATATGATCTCTTAGTCTTTCCTTACACTAGATTGTCCAGGAGTAAAAATGCTACTCTGGAAGGTTTGTTTTGTTTTTGTTTTGTTTCTATATTTGCTTGCCTTAATATTTCCTTTTCATTGCTTGGTGAAATACAAGATTATAGATACATGTAAAAAAAAAAGCAAACAGTAAAAGTAAGATATTTGGAATTACCAAATTAAAAAAAAAAAACTTTCATAAGGTTTGTCCTTCTCTTCTCTTTGACATATAAAGGGTTTATAATCCCTTTATATGGGGATAGGGAGGAGGAAGGAAAAATAAGTGGAATATAAAGTTTAGTATTCTCAGTAGAGTTAAGCTAAAAGTTCCATTGAGCCCAACTTGGTTCACTAATTACATATTGAGGATATACTGGTCTCTAGACTGGGTATTGCTGAAACCAAGATGGAAAGAAAGAAAACTTGAATGACATAAAGCTTAGAACCTATTCACAATGGAGATTATATATGTCAATTTCATATGGAGAAAGAAGATACAATAAATATGGAAGATCATTATTTAAAGCAATTGGGGTGATTCTAATAAAGTTCTGTATTATTTCATAGGAGAAACAGATACTTTATTGTAAAATGTTTTTGTATAAGCACATATAAGGAGAGTGTTTTCTACTGTTAAGATTTCTTTGAGATGTATGTGACTTTGGCTTTCTTACAGAATTGAATTTTAAAGTTAAAAGAACCCATTGGAATAAAAATGATTTCCCAGCATGAGAAAATAGTGTTCCCACTTGATAAAAGTGAGTTGAACAGGTCATTTATCTCTCCTAGGAACCAAGGGCATGATGGGGTCAGGGCTAGCCCCAACCCTAGTCTCTGCTCTTGGTCCTGCTTTGTTTTCCACCTGCATTTCAGGGAACCATGGCACAGCCTTTCTCAGCTATGGCGTAGAAGATAGTGAGGTATAAGTGCCACCAATTAATTTGCATAGTTGAAGAATAAAGATAATTGGACAAGAGAAAAATTCAGGATTGATCATTGCTTTCTACTCTCTTTTGTCTTTTTCTTCTCTCTTCTTTCTAAAAGGTAGTTATTAATTCTTCCTAAAAGATAGTTATCTATTGTAACACAATAAAGCAATCACTATTTCAATTACATAAATATGGAATTAATATAACAATATTTATAATAAAAATTAATCTATTATATATTATGTATAAATACATACTATGAATGTAGAAAGTAAATATAATTGCACCCTCAACGTTTGGTCAGTTAAATAGGAAGTCCTGAAGAGAAGGGAGAACCAGAATGCTGCTTCTCAAAAAAATCCACAGAGAAGGACACACACACACACACACACACACACACACACTACAGGGAATAGGAAAGTGACAGAAAAAGCTATTCTGGTCTGAAAATTGTCAGTAAATTTATTTGGTTTTATCCTGCTGTTTCTTCCTTCTCTCAGATTAGCCTCTATTACTGCCTTTTCAAATGCAAATTAGATTACCCTCTTATCTCTGAGCTTCATTTGCTCACTGGGCCTTCAGTATTTAGTGGCCCTGCCATTGCTTGGGAATGACACAACAGCTCATCGGAGTGGAAATACTCCAGCTTCAGCAGCGGAGACCAGAGAAATCAATTTGTAAGCCAAGAAGCTGGCAGTGCTCTGTCCTGACAACACGTTACAGTCATCTGGGGAGCTTTTAAAATATATCCATGCTGCCCTTCACCGGTGACCAACTAAATTTGAATCTCTTGGTATTTTGGGGGTAGGGCCTCTGGGGATCAGTATTTAAAAACAGGCAAACAGACTCTCAGAGGGGTTTCTAGTATGTCCCCCAAATTCTGAATCACTAGGTCCAAAAGATTCTCCACTCCTGCCTGAGGGTCTTAAAATTTATGGCAAAAAAAAAAAAGTCTCTTCAGAAATTTTGAAGGGAACTTTCTTCTTTGATTTTCAAATAACTAGAGGATTTTGAAAATGCAATTATATCCCTTTATTGTTTTCTTCTTTTATGGCTTTTTTTTTTTGCTGTTTTTAAATTTGTTTTTCTATTCTCTTGCCCCACATTGTCGTAACATGGTATTTTATATTTTGCTGCTTATTACGTGTATCACAGACATGCTGGAAAGTTTTTGTTTGGTTTTGCTCTTCCCTCTGTTTCTGGTTTAAAGTACGCATTGAACTGAAATTGGTACTGTAATAGGAGGTACTTTTCTTCGGACTCCGTGATCAGTTAATCTATCCTTTCTGGCAAACAGATGGGGAATTGAACATAGAGCTTTTCTTTTCTTCTGAGGAGCTGCTTGAGGAGGGATTATATAATAAATACCACAAAAGGACTGCTCCATCAAAAGATTTTACATTTAGTGAAGACAAAAATGTCCCAGCCATGCCAGGTGTTTTGTCACAGGACAAAGACCCCGTGTGTCTCCCTGCCAGGTTATTCAGTGACTGACTCAGAAGCAGTTTTTACTTTATCCAGGCGAAAAAAATCATCATAATTAAGTTGTCTGTTCAGAAATTAGTACTGTATCTTTTTCTTTTACAAAAGCCAGGGAAACACAACTGCTTAAAATAGAGCTTTGAAAAAGATCACGTGACTTATTAACAAACACAGGTGCTACTATCATAAAAATCAGCACTCCTTTTCTCATGGGGTTATTAAGGATGATTTTTTTTCACCTCACATAAATACCATTTATTTATTTTGTATATTTTATATTATTTATATGGAAGCATTTATATAGATGAGGCATATAAAAATAAAGCGTTTTATGTTTATGTGAAATACATTTCATGTAAATGTTCTGTATTTCTCATTTTCTAGGTAAGGATTTGAATAAGGCCTGCCTAATGACATACCTTTCCTCCAGTACTGCTGTAAGGGACTGTATCCCAGCTCAAGCATTCCTAGAGGCTGGGCATTCACTTGTTTTCCAAATTTCTCCCTTACTGGTGGGTTCTGTCTATCTGCCTATCATGACACAGCATCTCCCTCTCCTCAGTTCAGTTACCAAGGACTCTGTGTAGCCTTTAATACTTGAGTAGTGCGACCTGGAGTTCTGTGGCTGCTAAACTCTTCATGGTCCATTTGGTTCCCAGAGATTTATTATAGTTGTTTTAAGTCTAAATATTGATTTCTAGAATTTTCTGGAAATGTGCTCTGTCCCCTTCACTTGACTTTTAAATAATACTAAAGAAAGATAGGAGGATGAATTTATGTTGAAGATGAAAGTTACTGTTCAGGAGAGCTCACTTTAG
This sequence comes from Mustela putorius furo, assembly GCF_011764305.1. Taxonomy (NCBI): domain Eukaryota; kingdom Metazoa; phylum Chordata; class Mammalia; order Carnivora; family Mustelidae; genus Mustela; species Mustela putorius. The sequence goes on along the minus strand of NW_025422015.1, from coordinate 10,504,135 downwards.
TCCATCTGACCATGAAGTTCATCTTACCAGGAAGTTCAGTTAACTTCAGTTCATTTTTACCAACAATTTGAAATATTTTGAAGTGAAGTGAAGTTGTTAATGTGATTGATACTAAGAGATGGGATATTATCACAAAGAAGAATAAGTATATGTCTTAAATTCTCTACAGCTTATGTTGATGATGTGTTTCTGCCTGGCCTCCGTTTTCAGTGGACAAGCGGGATAACCATCGAAGCAGCAAGATAGGAAAGGGGGCATCCTTGGGTATTGAGGGAACTGAGACCCAGGAGTGTGTAGCTGGAGAGCTCTCCAACCGGCTGTGAGGGTGTCTGCTCTGTGTTCATCAAGTATCTCTGCCCTGGTCCTGTCAGCTTCTCATCACTGTTTCTGAGATCTCTGTGTTTTGGGGTTTGAACTTGACTTCCATTTCTGTATATTTTGCTTGTCTTCTGGAATCTTACTCTTCCTTCCTGTCCCTGCAGGGCCTTGCATGATACCTACCCTTTCTTGTCTGAAAGTCTAACTTTTTTTTATTTCAGATATCCTAGAAACCATTTTGCTGTATGAAATATTTGGGATGATTCTTGAAATTTTTTTTATCTTCCCATTGAAATGTTTGTGGACGTGCTACACGTCTGGGGTACAGAAAGTGCCCTCTATTAAAGATGAACTGCCAGACGGACTCAGCAATGATGAAGTATCTAAGATAGATTATTTGTCTTCAGTTATTATTTTAAGAAACATGAGCAATTAATCTTATTTTTTCAGTCTTTCCTCATAACTGAAAGCTATTTCTCTCCTAATTATACTTCCCATTTTGATTGAGGACAACGAAAGATGTCTGGATTTTATAGAAGTGAATTTATGTTAAAGAAAAACTTTTTGAGGGATTGTGTTATATTTCAAGGTTTATAACTATATTGAAATTCAAAAGTCACTAAAACAATGGGGCCACTTATTACTCTGAGTAGCTATTTTCTTATTTGGGGAGTAGCATTGGTGATGGGAGTATAGAGAAATGGTTTCTTCCCCTGGCTCATATAAACTGTGTCTCCATGAACCTGGTAGCAAACCCTTACAAAAGGTGGTGTTCTCACTTGGCTATTGATCAGACTTTCAAATATTCTTTTTTTTTTTTCTTAACTGCAGAATTGACTCCTGAGGAGAAAGCCCAAAAGATCGCCAAGGCCATGCGCAAACAGTCCTCTGAAGTCAAAGAGAAGTGGGAAAGTCTAAACATGGTCACCAGCAATTGGCAAAAGCAAGTGGACAAAGCACTAGAGAAGCTCAGAGACCTGCAGGGCGCCATGGATGACCTGGACGTTGACATGAAGGAGGTGGAGGCCGTGCGCAATGGCTGGAAACCCGTGGGAGACTTACTCATCGACTCCCTGCAGGACCACATCGAAAAAACCATGGTCAGCCTCACTACCTCAGATAAAGGATTTTAAGAAATGTTTTATTGTTGAATCTAACACAAAGAAAGTCACATGTAAAAACCATTATAAGGCATTTTATGAAGCCAAGCCCGTCACAGCTCCATCAAAATCAGGATAGAGAGATTTTTTTTTTCCAGTCACGACAGATGTTTTCCATATGCCCCTCACCATCAGAACCCCCTCCCCACCAAAATAACAAGGAACGAGACTTTCACAGCAATTTACTTTCCCTTTTCTTTTAAAAATTTATTTATTTATTTTTTTAAAGATTTTATTTATTTATTTGACAGAGAGCAAGACAGTGAAAGAGGGAACACAAGCAGGGGAACAGCAGGCAGAAGGAGAAGCAGGCTTTCCACTGAGCAGGGAGCCCAATCCAGGACTTGATCTGAGCCAAAGGCAGACGCTTAACAACTGAGCCACCCCGCGGCCCCAGCTTTTATTTATTTATTTTATCCTTTTTTCACCCAACTCTGTGTCCCTAAACACTTCACTACTTTAAAAAAAAGTAATGCAAAGTCCTGTTTAATCTCTAGATTTCCCCTCTATCCCTTTTATGTTTTGTTTACAATGTTTAAGAAACTGAACTGTGTGTTTTATAGTATTTCTTTCAGCCTGGGTTTTGTAGAATGGCACGTCATGAAGTTGGGCAGGTTCCTCTCTACTCTGTATTTCCTGTAAACTGGTAGTTGGATTTAGGGACTTAATAAAAAACATACTGTTTTGCTGAGGACTCTAATGTTCAATTTTTCTCTCACTGTCTGAGTAGATTATGGAAGGATTAGCTTAGCTATAAATTTTGTTTGTGGTCAGGAATGACCCAAAGTTAAGGCTGATAGATCTGTGATCTTGAGCTCCTTTGGCTCCCACATTCTAGAACATATCCAGAAAAAAAATAATAGAATTTAGGCAGTAAGAGACACAGTAGTCAGGTTTGTGGTAGCATAGCAACCTCTATATTAGGTAGTCATGAGTCAAATCAAAGAATAAACTAAAGAAACATCAGAAGGTGTTAGACTGACAATATCAATATCATAAATGTGATTTTTACTGCAAAAGACCTATCTTTTGCGCACGGACATTGGATAACATTTTCCCTTTGTTTATTCATGTGGTAAAAAGGAGGGAGAAAGGGTCTAGGAAATGAAATGAACATGCAGGCAAATTATATAAGCAAATATATGTGTGTGTAGATATGGGAATAATAATGGCTAGCATTATTGAGGCATACTGTGTGCCAAGAACTGTTCGTAGCCAGTTTACATGGATACCTCTTTTAATCCTCACACCAACCCAAGAAGATAGGTATATTACACCCATTTCACAAATGGTGAAAATGCAGGTATTGCTCAAGCCTACACAGCTGTAAAGTGGTAGAATTTTCATGATTTCTTCCTTGCTCTTCTCTTTCATTGTAGGGACCTCACTCATGCTAATGTAATTAAGTGCAACTTGTATCAGCTATTGGAATTCAAAACTTTGAAAGTTACATGTTAAATTTTAAACTTAAAAAAAGTTTCACTACTAAAAGAGTGTTAGTATCTGCCACCTTTCGTTATAAATTTACATAAATGTGCAGAACTCTATGAATTAAGTAGGCTTCTTCCTACAGCTCTGGTGTCCTGGAAACCATTTCCATGGGCGAATCTGAGTTTCAAATAATGAACTGAAAATAAAGCCTTTTAGTAGAAGTTCTCTGGAAGTTATACACTTCTTGCAATTTAAAAGATGGTCTTTAAATGCTGGAAATCTTCAATTCAGTTGTCTATGAACAGTATATTTTTTTGGACTAGAAAAATTCCTCTTGGTTAGAGCAAGAGTTTACCCATTTCAATTTGAAAGTATCAGTTTTTAATGCAGGATGGTTAGTGTTGAAGGAAAAATGAAAAGTTGTATCTGGGCTTATTAAAGACCTAAAAGTTTGGGAGTTGTTATTCCCATCTGATTAAAGAAATTACCCGTCTCTCTATCCAAATCCTTTTGTTCAAATCTCTACTAAAGTGGAAAGCCAGGAAAAACACAATTAATATTTAAGAGGAAGGAATAAACTATGGATTAAAATATTTTCACATCTTATTAAGAAAAAGGAAAATAAAAACCCATGTCTCATTAAACCAAATAAAATGGATTCAAAGTCTGGGATTTTGCACATGTACTCCAAAGTATACGTCAAATCCCACTGAAGCTATTGGCAAATAAAAATAAGTACCGATTATTGCTAAATATTATTAAATATGTCAAAGCAACTGGAAAACAAAATCTTTGAGGGACAGTCAAATAAGTTTAATGCCCTAAAATTATCCTTAATCATTCTTCTTTGCAGAATACACACCTTCTGACAGGAGAAGCCTTCCCCATCCCCAACATCTGCTGGCAGGCTGCCAGTCAGCGCCTGTAATGCTAGCAGATGTTCCTGTTTTTATAGCAAAGAAGACCACATAGACTTTTATTCTCCTATAGGAAAGTGCAGCCAAACATGATAAATTGGCTCTTTATACTAGAACACATAGCGGATCGGGAACTATTTTAAAACTTGCTTTACTTCAAGCCCCTTAATTTGGAAGGTCTTAAAAAGCAAAAGATAAACTTTCTCATTAGAGAGATTCCTCACTGCCATAACACCCACAAAAACAAAGCCCAATGACTTTATCGGTCAGAGGTCTTTTAGTATTTTCACCTGTAGCTTATAAGAGAAAAACATTATTTTTATAGAGGAAAATTGGGAACTCCTATAAGATCTTAAAAATAGGCATGCTTGGGTGGCTCAGTGGGTTAAAGCCTCTGCCTTCGGCTCAGGTCATGATTCCAGGATCCTGGGATCAAGCCCTGCATTGGGCTCTCTGCTCAACAGGGAGCCTGCTTCCCCCTCTCTCTGCCTGCTTCTCTGCCTACCTGCAATCTCTGTCAAATAAATAAAAAAAATCTTTTAAAAAAAAATCTTAAAAATACGTCTTGACGTTATAACCTGATTTTGAAAGTCTTTTCCCGTCTTTTAAAATAAACCTGTTATTATTTAAAATCATAGAAACCTAAGAGTACTGTCTAGCCTTCCATTTTTCATCTTTGATACCTACAAAATACAAAGACATTGATTTTAAAAGCTGATTGAAATTCTTGAGTCCTCTCAAGTCATCTAGGAGAGAATATTAATGTATACTGTTAAATTACAACTGAGTTGTCTTTATTCTTAAAACGGAATCTGAAGGAACTCAGATCTCTTCTAAGTCCAGACTGAAAAATTCGCTTTCCCCACCCTCATCCCACTTCTGTCTGTCCCATGCTTCCCTGTCAGTGGTTTATTCTTCAGACCTAGAACGCCTGTTATCATGTAACTGCTTTTCTCACTGAACCATGGGTCAGTCTGTGCACCTATTCTGTCATCAGTGAAAGACCAGCTTCTACAGCCATGAAGAAAAATGATCACAACTCAAAGTCCTTTTTTCCCATTTTCCAGCAACTCAGATGCCTTTGTGAGCTTCCCTTCTTCTGCTTGATTTTGAAATACTGGTGCCGTCAGGGTTCTTGCAATGTTTCTTACTTTACACGCATTGACTTCCATGTTCACTGTTTTTAATGTCATTTATACACGGTTCCCTCCTTTGTGTGGACCTTTTTATGCTGACTCTGGGTTCTAGAATCTGTTCTTCTGACTTTCCTTCTTGAGTTTCTTCTTGTGGCTTTTGAGCATATTCCAGAATTTTGAAAAACACTAAAATATATTCTCTGATTTACCTAAAACTAATTTCCTTTTTAAGTAAAGTTATATTTGTAATACTATTTTGATTTTTATCAACCATAATGATTATTTTTAGCCTATACATATTATCTAAGGGGGCCTTACATAGGGTAACAGGTTTTGGAAGAGAGAAGGAAGAAAGGAAGTAGTTGAAGAGGGTTTTTTTAAATAAACATAATGAGGAAGCCAAGTTAATACTGTGGTGTTCCAATGAAAATTCATGGTCATCAAAGCACTCTGATATGTAATATTTCGTCAACTAAACTTGGTATGGGGAAAGGCAGAACAAGGGTTTGTAGACATATTCCTGTCTCTTAAGGGGTGGAATGGTAGAAACGCTATAATTGGAGGGCTGCTGCTCACTGTGTTCACAACACCTAATACATACCATTTCAGTTTGGCATATGATTAACTCTGATTTTGTGACATAGTAAAGAAAAAACAATATACTGTTCTCCTTTAGTATCTCAGTTCTGTTCCCAATTGTATATTGGATTAGCTTGCCTCAGGTTAACATTTTCATGAGCCTTCATCTGTAGAAGTGAATTCTCCCCTCCTGTATGGCAAAGTTTGTGCTGAATACTGGAGAGTGTCTCTTCTCCAGAAGCTTCTATTCTTCTTGAAGGACATCAAGAATATGGTTGTATTAAAAGCTCTGATAAGGAATGATATTTAAAATACATAACAACTGGCCTGTATGGCACCAAACAGTCAGAATGGGCTTCACTATGAAGCCCCATTTGTGTGGCTGCATGTGTGCTGGCAGGAAGTCCTGACTGGATTCTAGAAGGCAGAGAGAATGCTGGGAGCACGTAGTGGGGCCTCCAGCCGAGAATGTTGAGGGAAGGGCCTCAGGGAAATGTTCCTTGAAATAGGATGTATAGAGACCTGAGTTGACTCTTAAAACATCAGTGGGATCTAGGCAAAGACTCTGTTGGAAAAAGGGAACATGAACATTGAGTCAGGGGGAATTATGCGGCAAAGAGAGAAAGCTTAGTGTTTTCATTATTCTGTTTGCTCTTACAGGACACATTACTGTCCCTGGCCCCAAATATCTTTTGTTTTTCTCTTTCCCTCTTCACAGACATCCTCCATCCCCGCCTGTACCATCTCTCATTTGTCACTAAGCCTCGTTTACATTTTTTCTTATAGACACTACTCTTTCTGCCCCCTCCACTACGTGATGATAATGACTTTGAAAGGATCAAAACTTACCTCTTGAGTAATAGTCATAGATTTTGTGGTTAGGAAAGTTGTTCTTACTGGCCACTTAATTTTATTTATTTTTAAAGATTTTATTTATTTATTTGACAGAGAGAGCGCACAAGTAGGCAGAGCAGCAGGCAGAGGGAGAGGGAGAAGCAGACTCCCCACTGAGCAGGGAGCCCGATGTGGGGCTTGATCTCAGGACCTTGGCATCTTAGGACCTTGGCATCATGATCTGAGCAAAAGGCAGATTGACTGAGCAAACCAGGCACCCTGGCCACTTAATTTTTTTTTTTTTAAGATTTTATTTATTTATTTGACAGAGGGAAAGAGATCACAAGTAGGCAGAGCAGCTGGCAGAGAGAGAGGGGGAAGCAGGCTCCCCATCAAGTAGAGAGCCTGATGTGGGGCTTGATCCCAGGAACCTGTCATCATGACCTAAGCCAAAGGCAGAGGCTTAACTCACTGAGCCACCCGTGCTCCTGGCCACTTAATTTTAAATAGTAACGTGTTCAGATCAAATTGTTGCCTCTGATGAAAAATATAGTAAGATAACCATAGAAAGAAAAAAAGCAGGAAAATATGAAAGAAAATGAAAAAATAGAAACAAGACTAGAAATTAGTCAAGTGGGTAATAATGGCAAACGTTTTCCAGATGAAATTACATAAGATGATATATTTGCAGGAAATACATCATCATCTCAATGAGTTTGCCTTACGATTTTTCTCTCTGTGCTGCTATTTAGATTCTCCAGGTTACAAAGGCTGACTCTGTAGCTGCTTGTCCCTGTGGCTACAGACCTGAGCTGGGCTGCCGTTGAGTACATAGCTGTTGTCAGTGACCTCTTAGCTGGTCTTGCCATTTTCTTTAAAGAAGGGTTCAAAATCCTACCTTCTGTTACATTCTTTCCCAAGGTCATCATTTCTGTTTTTATTCTTCCAGGCATTTAGAGAAGAAATTGCACCAATCAACCTGAAAGTTAAAACAGTGAATGATTTGTCCAGTCAGCTGTCTCCACTTGACCTGCATCCATCTCTGAAGATCTCTCGCCAGCTAGATGACCTCAATATGCGATGGAAACTTCTGCAGGTGTCGCCACTTTATCCCTCTTCATGATCCAGCCTTGCACCGTCGGTCCTTAAACCCTGCCCGATCATTCCCCGCACCCCATTGCTTTCTCCTTCTTTACTAGTTGTAGTTGATAATGGATCTGTAGCATGTAATACCACCAGGTGTCTGTCGTTCCATATCTTGAACCCAGAGGCCTCCTTTGTTTAGGAATAAGGTAATGTAATTTTATGAGGTACCGTTCATATGATATTTGTAGAAAACTGCAGAAGGTCAGATAAATCATAGTAATGGAGACCTAGGATAGGTCACAGAAACATTTTCCCATAATGGCTCACGAAGGAGTCATTTTTCTTACTTTAATCATGTATTTTTTTTCCTTTTGCAAAGTTAAGTAATCTCCATCCTTCTTCCACTGTGTGCTACTCAAGTATGTTGTTCATCTTTCCAGCTGGCACATTTACACTGTTGTGCTGTTCTTACCTTTACCTCTTATGTCTAAGTTGTTTTAGTGACTATAGATATTACTTGTTCATCCCAGATTTAAAACAGCCAAGCCCAGAAGAACTCTGTTGAGTACTACTAGGTATGTGCATTTACAAGTCACCACCCATGCCCATGAGTCGTTTTGGGCCTAGTCTTGGCAGAACTTTGCCATGTTCAATGACCAGTTCCTTGGAGTCGTAATAATTATTTTTTCCCTGAAAACTAGCAGGATAATTTAAGTGGAATATTGAAAAAATAATTGTGCATTTCTCTCTCTCTTTAGGGCCTGAAATGTAGTCTTTAATGAGATAAATGTGCAGCTAGAGGTGATACACAAAAGCATTTTATTTTAAAGCTATAATATTTTATAGCATATTAGGTTATCTGAATTAACTCAAATGTTGAATACCCAGTGGTTCATATGTTTTTCATGAATATGAAGATTTAAGAAATGAGTGCATAGCATCAAACGGTCTTTTCTATGTTTGAAAAGAGTGTTAATAGTCTGAGATTAGTAGAGTAGGAGATGTTAAAGTCAGACGTGCTTTTCTAGTGAGTGGAACACGAAGTGTTTGGCTTTCTCTTTTTTCCTTCTGCTCTATTTTCCTAGTTCATTACCTTTATGTGAGTTTTTCTGTGGTCCATCCTGATCGCCTTCTGTTTGTGTTATCACTATCTCCAAAGATTAGAAGTCAGGGAGTGCACTGTGCTTGAAAGAGGATACGCATTCTCTCATCCTTATCTCTGAGTGTTGTAACTGCTGGAGCGCAGATGTTAGTTGCTGGTTGAATGAGAAGGGAAGGAATCTCTGCTGACAGCGGTGTCACTCGTTCAGGACCATCATCTTTTCTCCTGTACTAGATGGTGGCAATTAGGTGTTTTTTGGCTTTAATGAACAAAGCACTTGCTAATGCAATTTAAATAGCTAACCAGGAAAAACTAGAGCTGCCCAGGGAGCCAGAGATAGACATGTTTCATTTAAAGGCAGCTGAAAATAGAATGGACAATCTATGCAGAACAGCGGACTTGCACGCAGAGACTGGGGCAAGGAAAAAGAAAATGAAAGTGTCAGTAGGCTGTGTGTGATGGTTACTGATTTGCATTTAGCTTCGCAGTGGACCCGCTGTGCATTTTCATAATGTAGAGAGCTAATGGTGGAAGTTGGGAAGACAAATTCAGAGAGTATACTAATTAGCTGCTATACCCATGGATACCCCCAAGTTTAGATGATTGAACACAAATGTGGAAGCAGATAAGAGATTCCATACTCCTAGATCTTCGTACTGTCCATCCATCTCTATCTATCCATCTGTTGTCTAATTCCATCTCTCTGTCATCTACCTGTCTTTCTGTCTGTGCCGCTGCCTGTCATCATCTATCTGTGTTTTTCCCTGGCATTATTTTAGACTTCTTTTTCATTCGCTTCCTGTGGCACTTTTGACCACGTTCCTTACAGAAGAGAGACGAGTAGCCACTGGCCACAAGGCCTCAGCTTGACTTTAGATGCTTTCGAGCTTTCCTGCTTTCAAGGCAGCATAGAATAACAGGAAAGCAAGAGCTCCTGGGACGAGATTAGCTGCGTATGGACCCTAGTACTGTTGGGTACTGACTTTCTGTCCTTGGACTCCTCTTTGTGCCCCAGTTTCTTCATCTGTAAAGTAGTGATAATAATAAATAACACTTACCCAACATTGTGATGGTTAAAAGAGTTAATTTGTATAAACTGCTTAGAAGAGTGCCTGGTGCTCTTTGCAGTCAGTTGGTACTGGAAGAGGGTATTTTAATCCTAGTATTTTGGTCCCAGAGATAGAGAAGGAGTCTGCACAAGCCGTCATATCTCGGGCAGTAGCCTCTTTAGTAGTCAGGGTTTCTGGCGCGGGGCGTGTGGGGGATGGAGTAACTGGGCAGTGGGCATTAAGGAGGGCATGCGATAGGATGAACACCTGTGTTATATGCAACTGATGAATTCTTGAACTCTGCATCTGAAACTAACGATGTGTGCTAGATGTTGAATAATTGAATTTAAATAGAAAAATACCTAAGTCAAGTATATTATTAAAGTCATTGTTTTCAAATCAAATTATTTCTTGCATGTGTGTATGCAGGTTTCTGTAGATGATCGCCTTAAACAGCTTCAGGAAGCCCATAGAGATTTTGGACCATCCTCCCAGCATTTTCTTTCTAGTAAGTACTACTAAGCTTGACTAGAATCTCATTAATTGAAGGAATGAGCATATTCTTTCAGTTTCCTTCCAGGAGCCATATTCTTTGCTACAAATATATTTACTCACGTTCGATAAATGTACAGAAAGTAATATTAAGATTCATTACCATATTGATTATTGGTTATTAGTTGTCATAATCTGGCCACAATTGATAAGTCCCCAAAGTGGAGCAAAACTGAATTTGTCTTTAGCTGTGGTTTTTCACTGAACCATCACCTATAGTAACTAATATAGTATCATGTCATCATTAGCGTATCATAAGCAAAGGCTATGAACTTTTTCACAATAAAGAAATCATTTTTATATTTTCAGATTTCTAATTAGTTTTTCTTCTTAAAAAGTGTTTATCAATTTAAAATGTACCTGTATCTTTAGCAATAAAAAAAAAAGTCCCCACAAATCTGAGATTTCTGTTTATTAGGTTCACTGTAATCATACTTTGCTTTTCTTTTGGTCAAGTATTACAGATGTAGCCAAACCACGTATGCAGATTTGTAGGTAATATTCTCCAACTGAAACATTAATTTTATGGACTATTCGTGAGATCTTATATAAGTGCTTTGAGCTTCTATTTTCTATATCATTCACTGCTGGGGAAACTAAAGAATGTAGGATTCAGAGTCATCCAAATTAAGATTAAATTATTAATTCTGCCTTTTGCCAGACCTGTAGATTCCTGAAAGTTAATTTCTTTATCTTAAAATTCCATAATAATACTTATTTTTTCTGATCGCCTTGAAAATTAAGTGAGGAAGCAGAGTGAGTTTCATAGCACCCATCACAGTTCTTGGCACTGATGCTTTCACTATTAATTTCTTTCCTTTTATTTTTTCCTGGCAAACATATGCCAGAAAACAGCTTGTTTAATTCAACATAAATAAAGTTTAAAACTTAAGGCACAGCTTATATCCCAATTAAGAGAACTTCTTTGTATCTATAATGATAGAGAAAACTGAAGTAATGCCATCTCTTCCAACCAAATTGATTACAGTCATATTTTCCCTTAATCTTTTGTCATGGTTGATAATCTGCTCTATCTCAGTTCAAGGTTGGCTTTTCTATTTTCACAGTTTCGAGAATCTGAATTAGTCATTTCCTGCCCCTCCTGTCCTCGAGTCCTCGCTCCCCCTCTTCTGTCCCCCTCTCCCCGCCCCCATATATGTTTTCTCTTTCACACCCAAGAGCTCTTGGATAGTCTATCTTTGAGTGATCGTAGTCCTTCCTGGATTATACTGGGTGCAAGGGTGCATTTCTAAAGTTGGGATGCCATCAGTGTTGATAAAGTAAAGAAGAGTGCAGTCTCATTAGATATGAACTACTTCAGATTTCTTAAACTTAATTTAAGCTGTGTGCTAAGGCCAAATTAAAGCAGAATTTAAAAAGAACTGGTGACTCTGTTTACAGTTTTAAGGCTTAGTTATCTATTAGTGATGAAATCCTACACTTTGACCCAGCAACCATTCGTTCATTCATAATAAAAATCCAACTCATGTTCTTTAGGAAAGGAGACATGGTAAGATTCACAGGTACTTTGTGAAACCAAAGCATGTGGCCTTTTATTGTCAGGCCCTGATAGTCCAAGGAGGTCAGAGTTTTTCAAATCAAAACAATTGTTAATATGAATGAAGACGTGTAAACCAAATCCCAATTAATAAATTGAATAATTGTTATCTTTTGCTGTTTAGAATCATTGGCTTTATAATATTTCTTGGACTTCAGCCAGGTTATGAAAGGAGTCTGTTTAGCTAGAACACAAAATAAAAACTGATCTATGGGGCTGGTGCCAACACTGAAACGAGGTTGGCTCCAATGAGAAATTTATTATACCTACTTCCACATTTTCATCACCCTTTTATATTTTCACGGACATAGTTGGAGAAGGGAGTGCTCCCATGCTATAAAGAGAAGAAGAATTGTTGAACAGGAAAATTGCTGAACTAGGGGTCAGAAATTTTGAGATCATGTCTGAGCTCGGCCATTTCTTTATGGAGCAAATTATTTCACTTCTGAGTATCTCGTTCTTTATGTATCAGATAGAGCTCTAATAAGGGCTTGTTGGCTTCCTTATCAACAAATGTATTTGAAAAGCTTTGTGAGTTTAGAATGCTATATTTTTATAAGATATTAATGTGACCTGAAATTCAGAAAAAAAAAGCATTGATAACAACTGGCTCTGAGAGCCTAGTGATAATTGCAAAGATTTGTTTGAATTGCTTGTTTATTAGTTTATTTGGCAAAATTCCTTAATAGCTCTAACTTTACATGTTTAACTCTTCTTAAATCAGTCTTAAAATAATTTTATAGGAATAATATAGTTTTATAAATAAGGAAGAACTGGAATTATAAGAAATAAGTACCTGAAACAAAATATAAAATCTCAATCATAGTGATATCTAATGTGAAAGTAAGAAACTGTATTTTCTGTGCATTTCAGATGAAATAAGTTTTTGGCATTCTTCTATCCAGATAATTACCTTTGTTGTTTTCTTTTTTGTCGTTGTTGTTTTTAACAACCCTTTGCCTGTGTTTGTCTTAATCTTTCCTTTTTAAAATTCATACAGATGAGTTTGTTTAAATGCCATCTGTCCTAGATAGTTATTCTTGTGAAACAAAGTAAAGCATGTTACTAATGATCTGGAAAATTCAGTCTTGGGAAATCTAGTTTATAATCTGGAAATACCAGGTAAAATTAATTTTGGCTTTAGCTTAATCAAAAAATATATACAGACTCCATTTTTCGAATAGCACTAAGTTTTAAATTGTGGTGATTATAAACAATAAAACTTGATTTTGAGAAGTATTTTTAGCAACAGGTTCAATTAGTTAGGTTGGCATTTGAAATTGAACCTGCGTTGTTTCTTTCCTTGCTTCAAATGAATCTTTAAAAAGCCACTCTTTGTTTAGCCTCACAGATTTCATAATTATAGGAATCCAGCTCAAAAACCAGAACAGTTCTCATTGAATTGGCTATAAAATGTGTTCAGTTGTTTTGCATTATGGCGTAAGTCTTTTGGGTGAGCAGTGTTTCCAATAACCTCCCTTTGTTTCTTCAGCTTCAGTCCAGCTGCCATGGCAGAGATCCATTTCACATAATAAAGTGCCCTATTACATCAAGTAAGTTGATTTTAATTCTCCTTTATGATACCAAAAAAAGTTAGGTTGATAGCTTAAGAGGCTTTCCACTGTAACTTTAGAAAATAGAATTCAATCCTGCTGTCTGAAGGAAACTATATATATATATATATATATATATATATATATATATATATATAAAATATGTAAAAGAAGTTAGTTTAAAAATCAGAGTATTATTTGTAGTTTATTAGATTAAGGCCATAGGTGTGTTTAGCATATATTATTTTAAAACTGATACTAAAATATTTGGGGAAACTGACAAAATTTCTAAATATGTCAAACTCTTGGGGCACCCGGCTGGCTCAGTCTGTAGAGCTTGAGACTCGACCTTGGGATTGTGAATTCGAGCCCCACCTTGGGTGTACAGATTACTTAAGAATAAAATCTTAGTAAATAGATATGTCAAACTCTTGACATGATGCTGTTTCTCACACAGTACTGATTCTAAACCATTTTTATTTCTCCCTGAAAATCCATTTAAAAAGTGCTATACTCTTCTCATTTTAATCCACTAAAAACAAGCAGTGTTTTTATCATTAAAAAGTTCAGTATTTTCAGGGGTTTTTGGCTTATGGATATTAATTATCTGCAGTATTGTTTAGATTTATCAGTCTTCCTTTTTTTATTGTCAATTTGAGAGTTTCTCCTTTTTACATACAAGTTTCTCCTTATTATATGACATTTTATACATTTTGTATCATTTACACAAGGTCTGAGTAGGATTTGATCCTTGGCTTAGGCTAGGTATTGTCCTAGGGCAGAATGATACAATCCCTTGAGGTGTAAATTAGCAAAGATGTTGGTTTACAATGTGTTAAACTGATGAAAGTCCTAGCTGACTCTGTGTTATGTGTATGGTGAACAGCATCATAATTACGGGAAAGTAATCACTATTATTAGGAGTCAACTCTGTCTCAGATTAGCCAGCTGACCTCAGGCAAGTTGGGTAAACATCTCTGGGCCAATTTTCCTTTGTTTCTTTTCTAAATGGCATATAGATCTCCAAAATCCTTTGTTTCTTTCCTAAATGGCATATAGATCTCCAAAATCCTTGCTGATGCTAATAACCTACTCTTCCAATATCCTTCTTCCTGAAAAATTTGTATATGAAGCCAGTGTTTATGAAATAGTATTTCTTTATGAAGGTTCTATTGTAGTCTGAGATGTATCCTCTGGGTAAAGAAAAATCACCATACCATATATGAAATGTAATAATAGTATATGTTATATTGCCTTAATGGAATTCACTACTTCCACTGTAGAGTCTATAGTGTACTGGTTTGTGATAAACTTAAGGATAAGGTAGCAAAGCAATTGGCTGGTGTCAGATTTGTGCAATCTTGAATAGAAAAGTCAGAGGCTGGGTAATTGACATGTCTCTATTGAGAGTGTAATCATCTGAATCAAATTTAAACCATTTTTAAAATTTTTTACATTTTTATAATAATAATAATAATAATAATAATAGCAGCAGGTGAAGAAGGGGGCATGAGTCAGGGAATGCTCACAGCGTCTAGAAACTAGAAAAGGCAAACCAATGGGATTCTCTTTTAGAATCTCCAAGGAGGATCACAGACCTGCAAACCTCAATTGTAGCTTAAGGAGACATTTATTTTGGAGTCATTTTTTATAGCAGCAGTAGAAAGCTAACACATGTATTACACAAAATGAAGAAGTCCATGAAATTATTTGAAATTAAATTTTTTTACTCAAAGAATCCTTATGTGATTTTTTTTTTAAGTGTAGATCAGATCCAGCAAAGCAGATTTTTGTCTTTACTGGATAAAGAAAATATTAATTCTCTTGTTTGATTATGTTATATGCTGGTTATTTATTTGACATTTTAAGAATCCATCTTGAATTTTAATACTGCTATTGAAAAGGAATTTCTGTATGTCCAAGTTGATTATATATGGCTAAAAATGACATTAAGTCAGAGTTTCACGGATTCAGAATTTTTATAATTTTGGTTGGCTCTCACAGGATTATAGTCTTGTTCACACTATGAGTTCTGATAGGGTAGACTGTATAGCAAAAGCTTGTTCCTCTGACATCTCATTAGCTGGAGCTCCGTGACCATGACCATGACCATGACCATGACCAGTACTTTAAAATATGTATAATACAATGATAGCCAATATGTGTAATGTGACTTCTAGGATTGTAGCATCCTAAAATATCTTCAGCTTCATTAGTGAAAGATTGAATTTTCTTGACTCCATATAGTTTTACTGTTAAGTGTCTTTAGTCAAAGGACTTTGAAATATGTAGAGATCTCCCCAGGTATATGGGATGAATTCTCTTATTTTTAGAAAACTTTCAGCCAGATGCTTTCATTACCTGCTCTGTTGTGTAACTTAACAGTTTCTTTCTTCATAATAAATTATATCAATCTCTGGAGGTAGGGTTAATATGAGCCAGTATTTCCAGATGAAGAATTGTTATGAAAACAAAATTTAATTCCCAAGTAAATTAAGAAGCAAGTACATAATGAGTGAAAGGGCTTTTAATATACACTTCCTTTTGCATGGCTGCACAAGTAAGTAGAGGAAGAATGTTAAAAACAAATTTAGCATGATTGCCATGCAGCTAGAGTTTCCAGGAGCATATTAGGATGTATTAATTTAGCCAAAAAGAAAATAAGAGTCAGGTAGAAATGTAGAAGTATACAATTTTGTATTCTTTATGGAAGTATACAATTTTGTGTACTTCAATTGCAGAATATAGTGAGAAAGTTGAAAGGAGAATGGGAAGAACAAATTGTTTTTCTTTCATATTTTAGTTTTATTGATTAGCTAAAACCTACTTTGATGGCTCTCCAATGCATTTCTTTCTTTCTACGTGTGTTTTCATTAATATTTTGTGGTGTACTGCAGTGGTTTCAGACTCATTTGTTTCTAAAAAATGGTAGAATATAGATTTGAACTGTAAGGGTCCGTATGGTATAAATCTCTCTATGTTAATATCTCAAGTTGAAACTCATATCTTTAAATTATATTTGCTGCATCTTAGGTAGGCTTTCCAAATCTGATCTAGTTATTTTTTCTTTTCTAGTATAATCCAGTGACAGCTCATTGTTCTATCAGTTTACAGAAACCTGCAATGGCTCCTGCTGCCTTTACAATATACAAAAATCTACCATCAAAGCCAGATTTCTTTCTCTGTGGATTTTTAGTCATGTGTTTGTGTTTTGTACACGTTTTTCATTTCCTCAGCTAAAAGTTAATATCCAGGGTGTTTCAGGCATAAAGGGAACAACGAGGGAAAGCTTTGGGTTGAACTTTCCTAACATGTCACATTAATCGTACAAAGCTCATTGCTTCTCATTTTGATCCGGAAATAATACTAATAAATAGTCATAGCGGGTGATAATAAAGATCATTGAAACGAATTATATTTTTTGAATATTCATTTGCCAGCCACTGTGCTAATCCTGTAGTTATCTCTTAATTCTCACTGGAGTGTCGGAACTGTCATTACCCGATTTACGGGCAAGGCTTAGATAATAAGTATGCACATAGCTTGCTCGAATCACACAACCAGTACAAGGAAGAGCTAGTGCTCAAACCCAGGGACTGACTCCAGCTCCTGCCTCTTGACCATTGTGCCTCCAGCTCTCTGCACTGAGCAAAGAGAACAGAAATTTAAGTCACATGGAAAATCTGGGTAGTATGGGGACTTATATTAAAGAAGGTACAGTCAGGTGGAGGAAATTTGAGCAAACATCCTTTTTGTTCATGCTATGGATTGGCTGCCATTTATGATACACCTACTGTGGGCCAGCAGTTGAGGCCAGAGCTCATTTTCGTAGGTCATTTCTGTAAGGGTAATACATGCTTTAATATGATTAAGGAAATGTCACACTGCGTGGTGCAGTAATGGAGAAAGGTACTTTTCTATAGGTAGAAAAATGTAGTTGTCCACAGTCCTGCCAGTTGGATCTTGACAGGAATTCAGAGGTGGGGAGCAAACCATGTGGCCCTCCACTACCTTTCCTCGGTTCCATGGTCCGAGATTTCTGTCATTGGGTGGATTTCCATCCATGATTAGGATGCTCAACAGAGCCGGCTCATAAGTCCCGTAGGGCTTTCTGCATAGATGGCTCTGTACATACCCAGTCTGTTAGTAAGTCTTACTCTTTCACAGGATTTAGTAAGGTCAAGTTAGGAAATCTGGTTTTCTGCTCTCCCTCTATGATGTCATCTCTGAAGCCAGAGGGCATGACTTTTCGGGAAGCCTTAGTGGAAATCCTGCTGCTGCGCTCATGACGGGTTGTCCCCTCACATCCTAACAGTTTTTCCACTTGAATCTGAGGTGCAAACCTAAATTCTTTATAGAATCCTAAGTGTGCTCACACACACGCAGCTTTCATGTGAACATTTTAGTAATATCTTCTTACTAGATAATATATATCACATTCTCTGAAACTGACGTTTCTCAGGATTACAGTGTACTAATTAAAATAAACTATCATTAACTACAGATACCACTTCCATGGATTCTCTGCCTTATTCTCACGCCCTTTGATGAACAGGCCTAAATCAAATTTTTCCTCAAGTTATTACATCTCCTTTATATTTTCTTTTTCTATTCTCATGTCCATTAGGGATAATTCCCCTTTCTTGCCTTCCAAGGCCATTGTCTGCTGCCCTAATCCATCAATTGCTGGGAAAAAAATAAAACACAAAGTTTATAGTTGTAAATAAAATCTTGGAGAGCAAGTAGCTGTTTGTTATAGCAGTCATGTAGTTTATTTGCATAAACTCTATTTCCTTGTCTCATTATATATGTACAGTCTAAAGGAGAGAATTAATGCTTATTTCTTTAGAGGAATCATGGACCCATTTCAGTGATGTAGGTGAAATATTTCTCCCTTAAATAAGAGCGGAGAGGAGTGACAGCAAAGGGTTTTCCAAATATTTAGCCTAATAAGAAAGTCAAAGCTAACAGAGGTGTGTGTATAACAAAACAAAGAAGAAATTAACATAAAGCATTTTATGTTTAAAGATTGGAGGAAACTTATCCCAAAACAAAATAAATCCATAACAAAAATATAACTAATAATGAAAGGCAAACACAGCTCTCTCTGAAAGGCCTTCTACAGCTGTCTTCATCTCTGTCTCCCTCCTTAATCAAGATGAGAGATGGCATTCTCCTGGTGCCAGATTTTTAGTGGAGAAGTCTTGGGACATGCTTTGAGTCTCTTTGCAGGAGTAAAGCTTGTGTTTTCATTTTAATGATAAAGAAATAAATGAAACAAAGCTTAAGAGAATGTACCGGAGAGTCTGTTTTTCCAAGAAACAGTCTGTGACTTTACCTATGTTGAAAATAAATTTTTAAAATCATTGGGCCAACTCGCTGATGAGGAGGGAAGAACGAAGTTGTTTTTTGAAAGAACATAAGCGTCTTGGGATCCCTATACCTCCTGGGCTTGGAGACAGCTTCAGACAAGTGAGCACACCTTGGCTGTTGAGAAAGATAACAGCAGGCCCTGTGCCCTGCAGCAGCCTTGAACTGGCACACTGTCACCAACGGACAACTTCCAGTGCCCCAGTGCCCTGACTTACTGAGGTAATTCAGGTGGAACTGACATGGTCCGAGAAAGACATTCACTAGTACAGGACTGAAAAAGATGTTATTTTCCTGCCATTCATCTATATATGGCTGTGGCCAGTGTTATTTTTACCATGAGGTGGAATTTGGGGTTGGCATCTTAAAGGTTACTCGGTTCCAGTGTATTATAGGGGCACTGTCAGCCTTCCTGTACTGTCTGACTTTTAGGGTCAAATTTGCAATTAATAAAGGTCTACTGTAAAGTACAGAAAAGTCACTATGGGGCCACTAAGGAGGAAAAAGAGATATTTGTATTTTGATTTGTAAAGATTAAACGTTTAAAACTGTCATTGAAACTAGCAAAAGTGCAGAAGCAATAATGATCAAATACATAGTGAAAGAAATAGAGTACTTTCTCTATATGGATTATAAAGTAAAATGATACAATGTAAAATTCAATACAACCATATAGAAAAAATTGATTTCTTATTTAAAGATTGCATATCAAAGAGATAGAGTAGTTAAAAACAAAAACAAAAAACCTAAATCTAGGGGTGCCTGGGTGACTCAGTTGGTTATGCTTCTGCCTTTGGCTCAGGTCATGATCTCAGGGGCCTGGGACTGAGTCCTGCATCGGGCTCCCTGCTCAGCTGGGAGCCTGCTTCTCTCTTCCCTGCTGGTGTTCCCTCTCTTGCTCACTCGCTCTCTCTGTCAAATAAATGGATAAAGTATTTTTTAAAAATAATGTAAATTTAATAAATAATGTAAATTCAGCTTTAAAAAACAAACCAGAAGGATATAAGGATAAACCCAACTCTGGTGGGCAATAATCCTGGAGCTGACACCCCAGGCAGGGAGGTCTAGAACACTCCCCAGAGCCAACTCAACAGCAGGTGACCTACAGGAATGTTGACTAGTGTGCATTACTGGTCTGCCCCTCCCTAGTGTGACAACTTAGAGAGACACGGGGTCGAGTTTGAGACAGAGGGGAAGCTCCTTCTGAGTTCTGGGCCCAAGCAGAGATACTCCCAAAGTAGGGTCCCCCTGGGTTTACTGAGTGTATGCACGTTCATTCTTCCAGACAACCTTCCAGTGCCCTCAAAACTAGTATCACCTGAAGCTCCCTGCACACCCAGGCACACCCAGGCACATCCATTTTGGTTACAGATCATATTACTTTACTTGAAAACAAATACAAGCAAACCTTGTCATATTGTTTTGTAACAAATTGTTCTATAATTTACATTTGTAAATGTATTATAAAATACATTTGTATTTAGGGTTTGGGTAGTATTTTTGGTAGCCTTTGTGTCTATATAGCCATTTATATGCTTGTGTCTTTTAACCTGCTCTTGAGTATGAAATTATTTTAGGTGCATCTTATACTTGAATCCAATAGAGTTGGAGTTCTCCACTGTGGACAATTTTGTCGTCCTGCATTGTGTCTTCGTTATCATGACAAGCTAGTGACATTTAGTTTTCTTTTTTTAAATAGGCTCCATTCCCAATATGGGGTTTGAGCTCATGACCATGAGATCAGGAGTTAAATGTTCCACTGACTGAGCTAGCCAGACATTCCAAATCAGTGACATTTTTTAAAGGAAGATTCTATGCTTTTTCAGTATCTCTTACCAAGTAGGATCCTGTATCTTATATGGAATTTAAACAGAAAGGTTTTTTTCCTGAAATGTTGGCATTCAAACTTTCTTAAGTTTTCGCTTAGATTTATTCTTATATTTCAAAAACTGTAACCTTGCCTTTCTTGCCTTTAAAAGCCTAGAAGATGGCAGAAAATGTTTGCGAGGGTTCAAGAAGTTCTGTGTAACCTGAACACACATGTTCCGTCCCCTGGAGGAAACCGCTTCCTCATCTTCTGTCCAATCTGTCTTCCACCTGCACTGTCATATACACACCACACACACACACACACACACACACACACACACACACACAGTAAGACTCTGCGTACGAGCAGGAGTACTCCATATTCTTCATATATTCTGATCTCGAGTAAAATAAAAATTGGGGGGATTATAAATTCCAAGATGAGAATGTCACCTTTTAGATCCTTAAGAAGATACTACTCAGATAAATAGCATTGCCTCTGATTGCCAGAATTTGTTTTCACTCTTTACACTTAATCACCTGAATGCAAATTGATTATTTGGGAGTTACTGCTTGATTCCTATATTCTTTTTTTTTTTTTTTTTAGATTTTATTTATTTATTTGACAGAGACACAGCAAGAGAGGGAACACAAGCAGGGGGAGTGGAAGAGGGAGAAGCAGGCTTCCTGCTGCAGAGGGTGCCCCATGCAGGGCTGGATTCCGGGACCCTGGGATGGAGACCTGAGCCAAAGGCAGATGCTTAAGTACTAAGCCATCCAGACACCTCTGATTCCTATATTCCTATATGAACTTTCATAAACATATTTAAAGAAGGTATTAGCAGAGCCTGCAAAGGCCTGTGTCTCATCATTCTGGAGATTCTCTCTTTTATATATAGCACTTCTTATCTTCTACTGTGCTTTGTGACTTAAGGAGTTGATTTTCTGTCGCTTACTGCTCCACCCTGAGGAGCAGTCTGGGGCACTGAAGACAGAAAAGCAGCCCCTGCATCAGACAACACACAGTTCACTTATAATTTCGATAGGGCCTGTGTGTAGAGGAGTGAAGTTGGAAACGAAATTGATGTGAGTTCAGTAATGAATAGGACATGAGATTGTGCACTCCTCAATTGAGAATTTTGTTTGTGAAGAAGAAAAAAAGGTAATAGAGAGCAGAAAATGTAGATTCAAGGTAGGGATATTGGTGTATAAGGATCGCAGATCTTCAACATTTATGCAGCACAAGACATTTTAAAGAAAGCTTGGGAAGAATTGGCCTTTGATAGGTGGAGGAATTCCTCAGGAAGGAGGAGAGAAGAAGACAACCTGGCAGATGGAAGGTAGTTTATTGATTTGGTGGTTGGAAGCTGAAGGAATTCTAATATGGTGGATTCTAGTTTTCTTTTCAATGAAGTGTGAGATCAAGTGAAATGATATAAGGCAGGGAGGGAAACTTACTTAGGATTGGGAGAGAGATAGCAGCAGTAAATTGTCTTGGGGTCTGGGAAGGGAGTTTATTAGGGGATGTTGTGTGGTTTCCAGCAGTTGGACATTTGAGGTTTGAAGTTAAATATTTAAAGTAAAATTAGTCCGTCTGTTGAGTGATTTTCTCCAGCTGTATTCATGCACAGCTGCTCAGGTCCAGAGAAGGCAAGTAATTGAGCTGATCCATGCTTGGGCTTTGCTAGGAGTGAGCGAGAAGCGAGGCAGATGGGATGGTTTGTAATGATTATAATGATGGACCATGGACTCAGATTTAGACAGATTCATCAGAAAGATGTTAGAATCTCAGTCATACAAGTAGACTTCCATATTAAGAACACAGGCTTAAAATTCAGATTCCATTTCTACTACTTACAGAGACCTTGAGCAAGTTATCTAAGTGCCCTCCCGGCCCTAATTCCTTCATCCGTAAAACGGGGATACTGTTGGCACCCAGCTCATTGAGTTTTTATGCAGGTTGAGTTTACACAAGGGAAGTGTTTGGAAGAACCCCTGGTAGAGACCCGACAATCAAATAATAGGCTATTACTGTAATTAATCTTGTGTATCCTGACCTACTGTGTCATCTTTCACTATGTACAGCAAAGAAGAACTATTGCTCTTCCTGGGACCATCTTATCCCTGAACAATACGGGTCGTTCTTTCTCTCTCACTTGTATTTTTAACTAACTGACTCACTTCTAACTTTTGTTTCTCTTATATGCCCTTAGAATTGCAATTGAAATGAAACAACACATGCAAAACTCAAAATCCAGTTTCAGGCACAAAATTGAGTAGATAAGTAACAAGTAAATGTGTTTGACTAAGAGTCAGTTTTGGGGTAAGCAGGATGCCTTCTTGCCATCTTTTAAGGTTGTATGGAAGAAAAGGAGGCCACTCTAATGAGAACAAATGGGATTAAAAAGTTTCTTCCCCAGAGCAGTCTATTGCCCAGAAATCAGTGTCTTATCAATCTATCAAAATCACATGTACTTTGCTGTTAGTGCATTGTCTCATATATTGGACCATGTTGTTTTACACATTTTTGTGTTCTAGCCATTGGTGTACAAGCTTATTTCTGTCTTCCTTTCTGGGCTCATCAGAATACATTACAAATAATAGGTAGAAGCATGTAACGCCTATTAACCGTACTGGTTCAGCATTTCATCAAATTCCATATAATACAGGGAGCACATGTTATCTCAGCTGGACACTTACGAGGTGCTGTTTTAATAAGTATATGGGATAGCAAATAGGAACCAAAACTGTCCAAGGCGTTAAAGGATGTTTAAAAAAAAAACAGTTAACGGAGATCTCATGCACAGCACAGTGATTACCCACAATAGTACTATGTTTCAGACTTCAGAGTTGCTAGGACGCTGGATTTTAAATATTTTTTCCACAAGACAGAAATGATAATTATGTGATGGGATAGAGGGGTTAGCTAACACAACCGTGGTGATCCTACTGGAATGTATAAATGTGTCAAACCAACATCTTATACATCTTAAACTTACACTGTGTTACACTTCAATAAAAAATTTAAAAATTAGGGCACTTGGGTGGCTCAGTGAGTTAAGCCTCTGCCTTTGGCTCAGGTCATGATCTCAGGTTCTCCACCTCAGGCTCTCTGCTCAGCAGGGAGCCTGCTTCCCCCTCTCTCTCTCTGCCTACTTGTGATTTCTCTCTGTCAAATAAATAAGTAAAATCTTTAAAAATAATTAAAAAGTTAGAAATTCAAATAAGTGAATAAAAATTAGGGTAAATCTTGAGTCTCGTGGCATATAGAAAGAGCACACATCAAAGATTTCATTTAACTCACTAATCATGGGATGGGTAAGAAGTTATAAGAGGCTCCCAGGAGAATGCAAAGAACTGCATCTTTAGAGTCAAATAAGAGTTGCTAAAACGGAGTCTGCCCCTGGGTGCATAGCTGGTTGACTGGTCAGCGTCCAGTCTACAGGACAGTCATCAGCTGCATCCCAGTGGACACAACTTGCATTTCGATGGAGAAGGAACATTTGCATTGCTATTGTCTTTTTTTTTTTTTTTCATTTTCCAGAGTTTAAAATAGCTCAGAGACCCACTAACCTTTTGGCTGGCAAGAGAGGCTGCCTCTGTCATCCCCTTCCCCTTCTCAAGCGCACCACACCTAGCACAGCTCCACACCCTACTTCCGCATACCACACGCTCTCCCTATCCCTTTCTTCATAGGATTTTGCATCTCCTGTTGAGTGCTGCTTTATTAGATTTTTTTTTATAGTTTATCAAGCTGCACAGTATGAGGTTCTGTCCTCTTTCAGATATGAGGTTGGCCAGAAGCTGAGCTGTTGTTATTTGTGGGGTGGGGATGGGGGGTTCGGAGAATGCTGCTTTCAGTTCTGTGTTGGTTGCCCACTCTGGGAGGACTCGCAAGGATTTGGGCTGGATGACCTGACCCATGTGCAGCTGTTCAAATACTTAGAGCCTTCTTCGGGTTGATTGTGGATTTTGCTTTAAAACCCTCGCCCCTGTAAAAAGAGAGACAGAGAGAGAGAGGAGAAAGAGAAGAGAAGAAAAGAAAATCCAACAGCCAACTGCATCTATTCCTTTCTTTTTTTTTTTTTTTTTTTTAACTGTTGTTTGGTAAGCTGCACTGACACTTCTGTAACCAGAGGCTGTGTTTATTTTCAGCGCTGGCAGTTCTGCCTAATGAATCAACTGGTATTGAATTCACAAAGGGAGATGGCTTTTCCCTCCCTCCATCTGTTTGCCAAATGTGTGTGTTCCCTCAGCTCCTCGTAGTGGTTTCACTCCGAAGAGCCATTAGCAAGTGGGTCTTCTCATTGAATTCTCAGCCACCGCCATGCTGCCGAGTGGCATTTTCCCCTTGTGGTTCCACAGCAGTTGCTTGCCAAAGCTCCACACTTGGGATTCTAGAGAGAGAAAGAGTACTTACATGTGTTGTTTAGGTATAAAAGTTTGGCTTTGCGTTCCTCAAAGCTTTCGTTTGGATCTCAAGCTTTGAGTTGGTCCTTCATGATGGGATGTCTGTCTCTGGACAGTAGTGTCGCCATGGGGATTCAGATGGCTCCAAAGTGACAGGGGTTGTGAGAATACTGGTCGGCTGTCTCACACTGCGAGCTCCTGATGGATTTGTTTTGAACTACACTCTATTTCCAGCAAATCCTTCTGTAATCCTTATTGATGGTAGGGAGAAAGTTGTTTAATGAACAAAATCTGGAGGGTCTTTATATTTTGGGTTTTGTTTTTGTTCAGTTTTGTTTTGTTTTTTTACTTCATGCGTTAGAAGCTGTTTAGGTCAGTTACTTCCCACACGTGAACGTGCATATCAATCCCATGGGATTTTCTTCACCTGAAGATTCTGGTTTAATAGACCGAATAGAGGTTGGAGATTCTGCGTTTCTGTCAAGCTCTGGGCCACATTATGAAAAGGAAGAATTTTAGGTCAGACAGCCTCAGTACTTTCTCTGTGGTCTTTGGAGCAACTTGGAGGGGGAAATGGTAAAACAGTTTGGTTGGTGTTCCACAGCAGAATACAAAGTGGAAACATTTTGCCTCTGCTTTGGTGTAAAAAACCAAGTGTAGGACCTAGACAACTTTCCAGCCCCTCCTGGAATAGACCTTCACTTTTTAGGCATGTTAATTTGTGTTATTTTTGGAATTTCCAGGACATTTTGCATACCCGATATCATATCTAATATTTAAATTTTTTCAGAGCAAATTATGAGTTCTTGGGGGGGTTTTGTTATATATGTGTATGTAACAGTGATTATGTCCTACTCCAAGTGACATGTCCCAATTTTTGATATATTACCTAGATTAAAAAAATAATCTCTCTTAAATTTGATCATATGAATATTTTAATACCACTCTCTTGTGTACTGTGCCATTTCACTTAGCTTACTAAACAGTTTTGTAAGAACTGAGTGTTATCCAAGAAGTCTTTTGAGTACTATTAAATGTTATTACTCTATTCTGACCTAGAAAAGGGACAAGAAACTATTTTGAAACATAAGGACATCAACCCACTGAAGTTAGGAGCTGTTTACTATACACACACACACACACACACACAACCTAATTTAAGCACTAAGTGAATTTGTTCTACCTGCATCTTACTCCCGAAAGACTTTTAATTCTATGACTTCGTTTTGGAATTTACAGAAAATGAGAAAAATAGAAAACTCGCTTGTTAAGTGAAGAATAAGCATCATAAGAAAAACTGTTCAATGTCTATCAAAAAGTACTGGCTAACTGTCAGGGAGGCTGATTGCTGAGAGGAGCACGGAGTTACATAGGCAAGAGAGAGTCATGCAGAAGGCGAGTAGAGAATCCAGATACACAGGAAGAGAGGGTTGGGGAGGAAAAACAACTTTTCCTGCACCCTCTTAGGTTTAGTTTCTAGGGGTCTGTGAATTATGCTCACAAAAGACAGATTAGCAAGAGAGGAGCGTTTATTTCTGTATGCAGTGGTGAGTAACTCAAAAGGATGGTTAGAATGGGGGGCATATGTATCCAGCAGAGCAGGGTAAAGAAGTCAGGGAGAAAAGGCTCATTTGTGAAAACCCAATAGGTTTCTTTAGGAAAGATAAATGGCTTTTTTAGGAGAATAAACATGAGATAAGAAAGTTTGTGATAATGTTTGTTTATGCAGGTGCAAGTGCTTTTTCTGTCTTCTTCATAGCCACGAAATCCCCCAGAGAAAGGATTTATGGTAGCCTTGTTTCCCAGAAGTTGCTGCAGTTGGTCAGATAAAGGAAACTCCGAAAAGACTTCTTTCTACATCTGTTCAATCTTAGATGTCTTAAACTTGAAATAATCTTTATATCAATTCTAGGGCTCTGAGTGAGCCCCCACAGGGGAGAAGGGCTAATTTACACCAAGGAAGGAGAGACTGTAGGTTAAAAAGAAGAGGGAGCCTCACTCGATTGTGGGGTGAAGATGTTATTCAGAGTTAAACTCTTTATTTCTCAGTTCTTTGGAAATTTCATTAGGACTTCTAAAGTTTAGCAACTCTTTACAGCACTTCTACTCTCAGAGGATTTATTCTGAGTGAGGATCTATATCTGCCTAACACAAGTAGAATTATTCTGGAAACTACATTGATCTGGCTGCATCAAGCCTGATGCCCCAGGGTCACACTTCATATCTGGGTTTTAATGTGTAGTTGTAAAGCTTTTAGAGAGAGATACAACAAAATTTTTTACCTATATTTTCACAATATAATTGTTCAAATATTTGTTTCAAATGTTAAGTAATAACTGGACATCAGGTTTCAGGATGATGCATTCTATGTGATCTATATTACTTTGTATGTTCTTAATTTAAATATACTACCTTTTTGCCTCTCCCCTCCCCACCAGCCATCAAACACAGACAACCTGTTGGGATCATCCTAAAATGACTGAACTCTTTCAGTCCCTCGGTGAGTGCTATTTTATTTAATTAGCCTAAACAAATGATATTGTATATTCTTTTTTTTTTTTTAAGATTTTATTTATTTGTCAGAAAGAGGGATAGAGCACAAGCAGGGAATAGTGGCCGGCAGAGGCAGAGGGAGAAACCGGCTCCTCACTGAGCAGGGAGCCCAATCCGGGACTCTGTCCCAGGACCCTGAGATCATGACCTGAGCTGAAGTCAGATGCTTAACCGACTCAGCCACTCCGGTGCCCGATAATTGTATATTCTTAACTATAAACTAAGCACCAGTTTTTCCTGCATGGCATGGCATGTTTAAAATAAAAGATTGTGTCACTGACATAGAAAAGCAGTTGAATTTCTGAGGGCAATGCAGGAAACCGTTTTTTCCATTCTTCTTGAGAGAGCGTGTGGTTTGAAATCACAAGAAGTTGATTTTAAAAGGAGGAATGCAGATTCTCCCTATGGAGTCATCTTAAACTTCAGCTTTACCTGAAGACAAAAACAATGACAGTGAAGCAACCTCTAATTCATTGCTTTAAATTTCCTGTTACCCCACATTTTATTCAACTAATCTTACTAAATTGAATTGCCTACTTTCATTTTGCCAAAGTAGTGATGAAAAGCTAAAATCATTTTAATAGAAAAATGTAAGAAAACAGAGGAGGCTAGAGAGAATTCTGATCTTATAGATTTCTGGTAGACTATGACTTTGAACGGTTGACCTAGCCTGCTTCCTTTAGGTTGGTCCAGCGGTTTTGAGAGTTTTCTCTTTGGGTAGATAAGGCACTGTTCGAGGGGAGAGCAGCCCCTGACGGCTCTCACACCCACTCCCACTCCAGCAGAAAAGGAGCACTCCTCTTGATCTCTTTAAAGGTCAGGCATCTATCTGTTCAGCTTTCATTTGAATGGGTGAGGGTAGGCTACAAAGGGTGAATAAGTGAGAGAAAAGCCAGGAGTTTCTTTCATTTGTAAAGTGAGGGTACAAACTTGGATGATTTTTGAGTTTGCTTCCAGTTCAAAGAGTCTCTAATACAGACACTCTGTCTTTACGACACTGAGAAAGATATTACAAAATCTTTCTTTGAACTTGGTACCAAATCTTTTTTGGTACCAAACTTTGATACCAAAGCGTTTTGTTTTTTTTTTTTTTAAACTAAAATATAATTGGCACATAAGATTATATTAGTTATGGGCGTATCATACAATGGTTCAATATTTGACTTTATTGTGAAACTGTCCATCATAAGTCTACTTAACATCTATCACCTCACATCCTTAAAACATTTTTATTCTTGTGATACTTTTAAGATCTCCTCCTTCAGCAACTTTCAATATGCAGTACAGTATTATTAACTACATTTAACCTCTTGTTTCTAAAGATCTGAATATAGATTTGGGGATAACTTTAACCATATCTATAAAAGAGCGAAAGAAGCAAATAAATTGGGATGGAAGATATAAGACTAGCTTTTATGAGTAGTGAGAAGGACAGCCTCATTGACAGAAAACTAATTGTCCTTGGGGGAAAATTCTCTGGGAGAGGAGAGTCCCTCCCAGCACGGAGAAGGAAGGGCCCTGTGCCTGCAAAGTGATGGATTTATTAAACCTTCAGAAGTTAACAGGCCATGTTTCTTTTTCCTCATTTCCCTCCTTTTCCTATTGGATAATGCCCTCTTGAAAGCTGTGAAACACCACTCTGGAATGTATTTCACTCTGGTGCTAATGAACATTTCATTATTCTCTTAAATAAATGCTGTGGATTTTGAGAGAAGACTTTTTAGAAAGAACAGGCATAATGCTTTTCC
The DNA here is from genome assembly GCF_011764305.1 of Mustela putorius furo. Lineage (NCBI taxonomy): Eukaryota > Metazoa > Chordata > Mammalia > Carnivora > Mustelidae > Mustela > Mustela putorius. Next base: position 10,474,970 of record NW_025422015.1, on the reverse strand, counting down.
ATCATCTGAAGTAAACAAACATGTTCTTGCCATTCAATAGAAGTTAAATAATAAGCATGCTTTTGAATGTGTTCCCTTTTTCATTTCAGCTGACCTGAATAATGTACGTTTCTCTGCCTACCGCACAGCCATCAAAATCCGAAGACTACAAAAAGCACTGTGTTGTGAGTTATTCTACCAAAGTTAATCACTCTTTTCTTTGGATTGCTTCATTTTTTTTTTCTTTTTTGAGGCAGAGGTAAATAAAGAGGGTGGTGTGTTTGTAGCGTTAATCTCATTTTCAGTGTATCTCACTCAAGGAATTGGCCATATTTCTATAAATGCTCTATTATTTGCCCCATCAGTATGCATGCAATAGTAAAACAAATGAACATATGCCATTCTCAGTTGGAGAACAAAATTAGCCAAAATACAGGAGTAACATAAAAAGCTTTTTCAAAAATTATGCTGGCACCCAATTTAAAGGGATTAAATCAGGAAATCAAAGTAGTAGATCATTTTCTTCTTTGTACTTTGTATTCACTTGGAAGTTTAGGATTCCAAACAGTTTGACTCAGTGCAATCATGTAATAAAGCAATACTAAAAAAATAATATTCCTGATTCAAATTTGAACTGCCATCTAGAAAATTAGATTAGATTATATTTATTTAAATATGTCTTGAGATGTTTGGTCTTTTTTTTTTTTTTTAGATTTTATTTATTTATTTGAGAGAGAAAGTGAGAGAGAGCATGAGAGGGGAGAAGGTCAGAGGGAGAAGCAGACTCCCTAGGGGACTCGATCCCAGGACTTCAGGATCACTACCCGAGCCGAATGCAGTGGCTGAACCAACCCAGCCCCCCGGGCGCCTGAAATGTTTGGTCTTATCAACATGATTTTTCCTGTAGAGAGTTTGCTCAGAGTAATGTTCTGTGATAACCATTTTACCAAAGAGGTGTTCCTTCCCCGACACACATGCCCAAACAACCTAACTTGAAAGAGAAGTGGGAATACTTGTAATAATAAAGCATAAATGGAATCTCTCTGAATTCTCTTTGTGGTCATAGTTTTAATGATTGAATCTATTCAAAGAACACGTAGTCCTTGTCAGATCGTTAATATGGAAACTTACATCCGCCCACCTATTTTTATGGCCTGGTAATCTGAACAATTCCAAGTATTCTTGTTGCTACGTTTTGTTAACAACTATTATATATCTAGGCAGTTCAGTGAAGGTTTGAATATTACTCTTTGAAAAATGATATATTAAGGTTAAAAATCTCTTAAATGTCAGTAGAAATTTGAATTACATTTCGAGCTGGTTATGTTAGAACTGTAGAACCATTCAGAAAAAAGCCCACAACCATGGAAAGCTTTAAGATAAGAACTTAGGGCGCCTGGGTGGCTCAGTGGGTTAAGCCGCTGCCTTCGGTTCAGGTCATGATCTCAGGGTCCTGGGATCGAGTCCCACATCGGGCTCTCTGCTCAGCAGGGAGCCTGCTTCTCTCTCTCTCTCTCTCTCTCTCTCTCTGCCTGCCTCTCTGTCTACTTGTGATCTCTGTCTGTCAAATAATTAAAATCTTTAAAAACAAACAAACAAAAGATAAGAAGAACTTAAGTTAGGTGTGGAAGAGACGTCCTCAGGGCTACAAAAAACACCTGAAGATTTACAGATGAAAGAAAAAAAAATGAAATGCTTTTGATGCCATAATCCACAGAGCGCCCTGTGGAATTACCAGTACAGACCAGTAAAGCCAACACAGCCTGGCCAGTGATGTGTACGTTGAGCCGGAAGGGAATGGGAAGTGAATCCGGAGCACACAAAAGGGATGTTCAGCAGCTCAGTGAGTCGGGGGTGACAGCAGTTTTGAAAGAGGCTCAGCTGTGTGTCCTGTATCCAGCTGACGGATCTGGAAGGTCTTCTCAGGCTTGATGAGCTATAAAATGAGGACAAATGATTCAGCCACAAAATCACCATGGACCAAAGACTGCTTTTTCGTTACGATGAACGTGGTCCGAGTTTTCAGTAGTACTCGTGGTTGGATAAACATATGAACACATTTGGTGTTTTCCTCTGCTAGTCCTTCAGAATTCTCAAGAAAAAAACTCCCTCCTTCAGCTCATTCCTTCAAACCCGAGGGGAGCAGAGGAGGAATGCCTTTCCCTTCCAAGCTACATGACATGTGGAAATGCATACTAAGAAAAGCCCTGGGTTGCTTTGGATTGTAAATGTTTGGAGCCACCTGGCTTCACTTTCCCCAAGGCCCCTGCCCCTCCTGCTCATCAGCCCAGGCCTCTGCACCACTTGTCAACTCACCTGTTCATGATTAAGCTGTTCCTCCACCTCCCGTCTTTTCTGTTGACTTGAAATGCCCTGACCCTTCCTCTGCAAAGGTCTATAACCCTTTCTTCCTCCCAGACACTGTTAAAAATTTACTTCTTTTGGAAACATTTACAAGCTAAAACCACCTGCCTCCAATTTTTCCAGAACTTTATTACTGCCTGTAACGACCGTTTCTCACCTACGCACCATATGCTTGCCTTTGTGTGATAGATAATGTCAGCAGCTCCCTCCTCCACTGTGAACGGCTCAGGTCAGGGGTCGTCTCATTGTGTGTAACCCCCCCACCCCAGCATAAGGTCTTAATGCAGAGGGTGTGCTGTCACTGCTTTGTGACTGTTCATTGATTTATTTGGCTCCATGATTGTGCAGGAGATAAGACCATGTAAAGAGACTTGGTTCCCACACTCAGAGGAACCTCCATTCAGAGATAGCATTACACACGGACACATGCTTTCAGTAGATTCCTCTTGCCCTCAGAATGGAATGGTCTTTGCCATGAAGAACAAGGCAAGCTTCCTTGAGTAGGAAGCACTTAAGCGAGGCGTTAAAAGTCACACGGGATTTAGGCACATGGCTATTAACCAGGGGTGAGGAGAAAGGGACTTCTGTACAGAAGCATCAAAGGTGTGGATGGAATTCAGGGAACGTAATGGAGTCTGAATGGAGTAGGTTATGAGCTATTTGTCCGGTATTCAGAAATGTCCTTAAAATCAATTTAGATCCACTGGGAAGGTCATTTTTTTCCCATGAAACCTTTTCTCATTCTTTTCATGTTGTTGTTGTTGTTGTTGCTCCTCAGGCTCTCAAAATGTTGCATTTAAGTTTGTGTTTGTTTTTTATGGAGTGGGGTGCTGTAACACCACTTTCTGTTTTGTGGGAGTTAGGAGATAGTCCCCAATGCAAAGGCATGCTTCAAAGATTGTATTTATTTATTTAACAGGCATAGATCAGAAGCAGGGAGAGAGGCAGGCAGAGTGGAGGAAGCAGGCTCCCTGCTGAGCAGAGAGCCTGATGTGGGGCTCAATGCCAGGACCCTGGGATCATGACATGAGCCGAAGGCAGAGGCTTTAACCCACTGAGCCACGAGGTGCCCCCAAATGTATGCTTTAGACAATCTCTAAGGCAGAAGGAAGGACTCAGTGAATAGGGACAAGTACATGGTTCAGGTAAAAGAACATGAGGGCTAAGCTGACGGGTGGTGGTCACAGGGGAGAAGAGGGTATGGATTTGTAAGGAGGAGGAAGAACTGATGACTGGGGGTGGGGGGGGTTTGCTAGTGGACAACTGGCAGAGGGTTAAAGAAGGACAGTGTTAGCACATTTCAGGATTTGCAGACTCCTGGCCCATAGAAAGTGATAAGACCATTGCTGGATTGCAACATAATAAGACCTTTATTTGGAATATATTAAGGTGAAGGTCCCTGAAACGGAGTAGGCGAGTTCTGTTTGGGAACAGAACAGCAGGGATGTGGGTCAGGTTTCAGGCAGAAGATGTGCATGAGAAAACAGAATTGGGAGCCATCCAGAGAGAAGGGAGGCCTGAAGTATTGACAGTGGGAGGATCAGGTTTACAGAGGGAAGGGGCATGGATGCAAGACCTTGAGCTTATTTCTGAGGTGTCTGGGGAAGAGGAGATAGGAGAGGTGCTCAGAAGGAATGGCCAAACAGTTCAAGAGCCTAGGAGTTACAGAAGCCCAAGGTCAGGTGCCAAACTGTGGTTTTGCAGAACGGGAGAATAATGAACCACTTCCGTTCGATCCCCTGTGCCTCATATGTGGGATTAAAGAAAAAGCCTGAACGTTGGTTAGAAAATGATTCTGCTGTTTGTTTCATTTGCCACATGACTGAGCTGTCATTTGTCTCCCTTTGAAAAGAGAAAATCATAATTTTCTGTGATTTAAATGTAGTCAGTTTTTTAAAGGAACCTAAACGTGACACTTTGCAGGAAAGGCGAAGTGTCAAAGTAAATCACTAAAAACTAAAGACATGAGTGTCTGTAGGATGTGACAAATTACTGTCACAGCCACAGAGTGTATCACAGAGGAGGCTGTTCTAGAAGAAATGCAAGGGCAGCGTGATCCAGGAAATGGTCTTTGTGGAATTTGGTCTGTTGTCACTTTCTGCCATGTGTGAATACAATAGCAGTGCTGAGTTGCTGGCATAATTAGTGTTGGAATTCAGAAAACTTAGAGCATTTTGGCAGTATTTGAATATGTTTCTTTGTGTCTGTGTGGAATTATAGTTCTGTTGCCACCATCATGAAGCACTTTTCTTTGTCAGGCACTGTGAGGGATGAGTTTGAATTTTCCTCCTGCCCTCTGGAAGTTTGTAATTGAAAACAGCGTACAGTGCCAAGAAGTAGGGTACAAATGATATTGAAGATTCCAGATGGTTCTTAATTTTTTTTTCTGATACAGTCTCTCACTCCTGTGAAGCTTACATGAGTTATTTTTGCAATTAGCTCAAATTTTACCAATGATGACTTTGACATCAGAAGGAAAGGGATTGACCTGTTATCCAGACTTGTGTTTTCTATTTGTCTCTCTTTTTTAAATAAAGTCTTATGTGTTGAGTTGTCCTGGAAATAATTTTATTCTGTATAATTTTAAATCAGTTCTTTCTCATTGTAGGTAACTTGAAAAAAAAAATCATTCTATGGTATTTAAGCAGCAAGAGTGGACACATTTCATGAATGTCTTTAAAAAATTCAAAACTAGTGCTTATTCAGTGGTTAAAAATAGGTAAATACAAAGGAAGCTATTCATTCATTTTATTTAACTGTCAAAATATGTCATTATATTTTTTGAGGAGATAGTTTTACATGAGACAAGGAGGAAATAGTTGGTTATATTAAAATAAAAAGTTCCCCTGAGTTTATTTCTTTTAATGTTAAAAAGTTAAATATGGTGGGGCATCTGGGTGGCTCAGTCATCTGAGTGTCTGACTCTTGATTTTGGCTCAGGTCATGATCTCAGGGTTCTGGGATCCAGCCCCAAGTGTGTGATCAGTGGGGGGTCTGCTTGAGGATTCTCTCTCTTCCTCTCCCCTGCTTGTGCTCTCCCTCTCTCTCTCTAAAATAAAAAATAAACACATCTCTTTTTTAAAGTTAAATAGGGAGATAGGGAAAGCATTTTATGAAGCAGGAATTTCAATGAGCAGACCTTAAATTCATACAGGTTCTATAATTTTCCAAACCCCTATCTTTTAGATAAGGGTTTATAAGAGTCATTTCTATACTCAATAAATGTATAGACACATGGTAATTTGATAATCTACTGGTGCCCTGTTTTCAATTAGCTAATGAATGACTCAAAATTGATTAAAAAGAAAGATTATGTGAGGGGGTTTTTGTTGTTGTTGTTGTTTTGTCTCAACTCTTCCTCCTAGCCCTTGAGGATCTCCCCTAGTGCAACACATGCCTGTCCCTGAGAGCCAAGTGTCTGCCTCACCGTAACCAGTGCCACCCCTGTGCAAGCCACGGACCATCCGTACTGCCCTTGTCATTTCTGAGAACCCTGTAGACTTCTTGAATTCTTGTCTTTTTCCAAGTTCCAAGCAACTATCTTCCTGGAATTTTTTTCCTAGCTTTACATGGTCTCTTGTGTCTTCTAGTCTTTAAGGCCCATTTCAAATCCCACCTGCCCAGGAAACCCTTTCTAGACTCCTTCGACTCCCCTGTGGTTATAGCTCTTTCAGAAATCTATTTATTCTTATTGCATTTTCACTCCTTTTAGTAAAGTTATCAGTATGCTCACCCTCCTCCTCTGACTGGTTGTCTTTGAGAGCAGGGGTCCCAGATTATCCTTCTGTGCCCACCCTGCTCTAACATCTAGCATAGGCCAGTCGCACCGTAGACGTTCTGACTATGAAGCATAAAAGTGGGAGCAGATACATGAAGGCCCGTGCCTGTACTGTGGACCTCTGCAAATCCCACGTAGCTAAAATGGCCTCTGTGCCAAAGCATCATGGGAAGCAAACCACGTTAGGGCCAGATTGGGAGGGCATTCTAGATCAGGTTTGTTCAGCAGGCAGTAGAGAACTACTTTTTCTTCGACAGAACCCATTTTTTCAACTGCACATTTTCAGTGAATTTTGTATGTCCTGATATACATGTTGAGAAACAGAATGATTGGTTTGGCTGAGGTGTAAAGGGAGAAGGAGGTGAGCAGGCTGTTCTCAGGAGTTAGAAGAGCGGTGCTGTATTTTAGATGCTCTACTATGTGGACTAGATTTATTTATGCCTTCCTATATTTAAAAGCAGAAAGAGCCTGAAGAGAGGAAAGCTTGAAAAGGAAAGTAGGAAGAACTGGTAGCCCAAAGAGCAAAAAAATGGGATCAGATTGGAAAGTAACAGAGTTTAGATTCAAAAACACAAAAATAAAGAGATTATGGATAAGCGTTTAGACATGTAAGAATGGAAATGCTATTTATTTCTTTAAACATTGAAATTGGCTGGAAAGGATAGATTCTTAAGCTGGAGAATCAAGCCAAATACTTTTAAGATGAGAAATGATTTTGTTTCAGCGTTGTTATGTAATCTAATGACTGTGTGTTTTCCTTTCTCTTACCTGATTAGTGGATCTCTTAGAACTGAACACAACAAATGAAGTTTTCAAGCAGCATAAACTGAACCAAAATGATCAGCTGCTTAGTGTTCCAGATGTCATCAACTGTCTGACGACAACCTACGACGGCCTTGAACAAATGCACAAGGATCTAGTCAACGTTCCACTCTGTGTGGATATGTGTCTCAACTGGTTGCTCAATGTATATGACACGTAAGTTTGCCTTGTTTCTCCTTAAAATATAGTCATTGAATGAAATGTACTGGTAAGGCCAAATGTCTAAATTTTGAAATGAGTTTTTTAAGAAGTACTTTCAAAGTACTTTATCTCATGGACAAATAGCTCATAACCTACTCCATTCAGATTTCGTTACGTTCCCTGAATTCCGTCCACACCTTTGCTGCTTATTTACAGAAGTCCCTTTCTCCTCACCCCTGGTTAATTGCTGAAAGGAAGGACTGTCCAAAATTTGAACTCTCTACCAACAATATAACAAAAAGGAATAGCTACCTATTATTTCAAGATAATGCTTCAGTTTATAAATGCTGTCAGATTTATAGTGTCACATTGGCTAGGGGAAGCCCAATATAAAGAAGTCCTATTTCCTCCTCTCTTCTTTTGAAAGACAAAGTTTTATTTTTGTTGTTAGGAGTTACAGTCATTGACTGGCTCGTACTAATCCACACTGCAATTTTTGTATGACAACTTAAGAGCAATTTGAAAGGCAATTAAAGGGATTTAATTTGTCTTTCGGTATTAGCTTTATTTATTATAATGGTAGTATTGTGTATATGTGGTGTTTTAAATAATTTATGCTATAGGACACTGTAATATCTGTAATTTAATTAGATGCACACTGTCACGTGAAGAGCTCTCTCAACTTCTAGCATAACTCATTTGCCATTAATTTGGCTGTTTTGAATATGACAATGCATTTGTGAAATAATCAATTCTAGAAAGACCTGCTGTGGGCTGACATTTCCAAAACATTAGGAATTATTCATTCTTCTGGTAGGGGGTTAAAGTATGCAAAGATGAAATAAGAAAATGAGAACTGTTGATTTTTCTCTCAGAACCTTAAAGTTATTTTCCGTTAATTAGCTGCATGAAAATTTGTATTTGTCATTGCTTTATTTGATTTAGAGAGGAAGAAGATAGATGATAGTTTATTAATGTACATGTGTTTAGCAGTGGATTGATTTCACATAAGACATAAATGGTGACAACAATAGCTTTAGGAGTGCTTTAATTAAAATTTTGTTTCTTTTGATTAGAAAAATTTGTTTTCTTTCAATAGTCACAAATATCACAACAGAACTTTTCTTTTAAATAATTAAATAGCCATTATATGCTTGAGGACTCTTAAGAAACTCACTAAAAAACAAGTGGCACGGACATCAGTAATAATAATGAATATGGGGGCGCCTGGGTGGTTCAGTGGGTTAAGCCGCTGCCTTCGGCTCAGGTCATGATCTCAGGGTCCTGGGATCGAGTCCCACATTGGGCTCTCTGCTCAGCAGGGAGCCTGCTTCCCTTCCTCTCTCTCTGCCTGCCTCTCTGCCTACTTGTGATCTCTCTCTGTCAAATAAATAAATAAAATCTTTAAAAAAAAATAATGAATGTGGGATTTACAGTATCCCTCTGTAGCATCTTTTAATAAATTTCATTTTGTTCTTTCTTATCCTTCTAGGGTAAAATATGACTGTTAGCATTAATTCACTATTTAGTTGATCTTCAATTTTTTAAACCCCCCAAAGAGACATTTTCCATGTAGTAAATTCACCAAAATATCTGGTCAGTTGTGTATTTTAACTACAAAGCCTATAACTTAATTTGAGAACCCAAAAAGAATGCCGAATTCCTAGAATACTTAGCTGAAAACTTTGATAAGCACCACAGGAGTATGGTAGAGACACATATTTTGAGTAATAATTTCAGGAAGAACTGGAGAGGGGTTAAATCAGCCTCCTCTCATTCTAATACACTACATTAGTTTGCTAGGGCTGCCATAACAGAGTACCACAATCTAGGTAGTTTAAAAAACAGAAACTTATTTTCTTACAGTTCTGGACACTAGAAGTCTCATATCAACATGTCGGCAGGGTTGGTTTCTTCTGAGGCCTCTCTCCTTGGCTTATAGGTGTCTGTCTTCTCTCTGTGTCTTCACATGGTCTTTCTTCTGTGTGTTTGTGTCCTAATCTTATAAAAACATCAGTCCTTTTGGATTGGTGCCCACCCCATGGCCTCGTTTTATGTTAATTACCTCTCTAAAGACCCAATCTTCAAACACAGTCACATTCTGAAGTACTAAGTGGTTAAAACTTCAACACATGAATTTTAGGAAGATCTAACTCATAACATGTAACACCTACATCTGCTGTTTTCACTGGACAGCCGAGGGGAATAGTGCCACTTCGTTGTGAAGGAAGCAGAATGTGAAATGTTGTGATTCATATTCTAGGGAATCAAATGTTGGCATATTTCCACTTTCCATCATCAAATGTGAACACATGGGAAATGCTACACTAAGGTACTGTTTCTTATTTAGAAAAAGAGTTTCTTGAAATTTTCCATTTTAAAGGAATAAAAGCTTTCAGGATTTATTTCTCTTCCATGCCAAAGAAATACAGTGAAGACCATGCTGGGTCAGAATGGTGTAAACCTTCAGTCTACTTTTCTGTCTGAGAGAGGAATTTCATGAATTAACCTCAAAAAACACAGTTAATCATACAATGGCAGTCTCAGATGGCCAGAGTTCATTGCCCAAATTTCTCTAACAACTATAATTTATCCACTAATGTGAACAAGAGTTATTAACTCTTTTTAAGTTTTTAGTTTTCTTTAAGAATATGGTGGAACTATAAGCTACATGATCTAATGTGCTAGAACGTATTTGGACCCTAAGAAGTCTCTGAACCTTGGAAATGAGAACCATGATCTGACCTTTCCATTCATTCAGCTATTTTGATATTTGCTCATTAACCATATATTTTTGACTGCCTTACTTTATGTAATGTTACAGCCAAAGCGGGTATTTTCAGCTCTTGAAGTATATTCAAGCAGCTCTTGAATTAATGAGTGATTCACACATGTGAGATCATAGAATTCTAGAAGGAAAAGGACTTTGAGGACCTTCCATTGTCCATTCTTCCCTCTTCATTTTACTCTTTGTTTTACTGATCAATTAATTGACCCAGGGAGATAAAAGAATTTATCCATAGCCACCTATTGCATATTAGTGGTAGATAGGGAACTAATACCCAGGTTTTTTGATAATCACTTGTTTATTTCTACCATATTGCCATATCTAAGAAAAAGAGTACTTTATGTTATATTAAATTTACTATTTATTTTCAAGTTTTAACATGTATCCAGTTCTTAATATTTGGGGTTTTTTAAAAAAAAAATCCATTTTCTTCTGTTATGAATGATGAGAATCCAAATTTTTGGTTCTGGTTGCTTTGTACCTTGGCAGCCGCTCAACTTTTGGCATCTCAATTTCTCATCTGAAAAATTGAGATAAAAATATCTGCTCTGCTTGCCATACATAAGATATTTGTGAAGGGCAAATGAGCTAATATATGTAGAAAGAACTTTCTAAACTGTAAAGATAAAATTTATTCCATTTATGAGTTCACAGCCTCACTCAGTCTTCATCTTTCCAGGTTAAAAAGTCTTAACTTCACGATCTTCCTTCTAAATTTAATAGAAATAAAAAATGTTTAAATCATGATTTAAAGCAATAGTCTGGGACACTTGATTTAAATATTTTTGTCCCTCCAGAAAATATTAACCTCATTTGCTGCAGTGTTAAGTCATTTTTCCACTGTGCCAAGATGGATATAATTTTATAAGATACATATCTTTCCAGTTAAACTAATTTCAGGAGTTACTTATGAAGACTACCAGGGAATCAAATACTTAAATATTGGGTTATATCACTCACTAATAAATTTCTTTACGTCCCTCTTCTTTTTCAAATCCAGATATCTTATTTAACATTAAAGACCTATCATCCGGTCCCAGATGATATAACTTGGACAACTTTATCAACTGTTTAGCCTTGATGCAAGCCTTTCCTGTACCTGAATGCATTGTGTCTCTGATGTTCCCACTCCTGCTTCTGTCCCCCTGCCTAGGCTTTTCCTGTGATAATCTACATTCTCCTAGGGACGGTCCAGCCATGTCATACCTTCAATGTCTGATTTGAGTCTTATCTTCTCTATCAAACGTTATGAGACTAATAACTACTCAGACTAATTGTCAGTCAGAAATAACAAGTCAGCCACAACTTTTTTGTACTTATTTCCATGCACAAAGGATGCTTTCCTATTTTCTTGTGTATTTCCCACTGTTTTCTTGTCTCTCTTCTCTAGCTGTATGTGACCCTATCATGGGTGGGAATTATGTCTTAAACTTTTCTGCTGGGCCTCATGGTACACAGAACAACACTGAGATCACAGGAAATCTTCATAACTATTAAATGATGTGTTGAATGGATGACTGACATTTTCAGTAGCCTTCCTGATGACGTTCCTTTCTTGTGTCGTCACTGTAGTCTGGAGGTCATCCTCTAATACATAGCATTTTGATTTTTATTCTCTTAAGGGATTCCTTTGTCCTTGGCCACATTCATGTACTGGTGTACTCACCAGCCTTTTTCCTCTGCAGATCTATTGTCTGATTATCCAGAGAATAAAATTTCCAAATTTTTGGAGGGAAGAAAACAGATGTAGTATATTTTGAAGTGTTAATTAGGAAACACCTAAAAAAAAATGTGAACTGGAAACACAGTTTATAATATGGCTCTGTTTAAGGTTAATTTGGAAGTATTTCTATAATGGCAAGAAACTGGAATGAGTATGTTAACTTGGATTTCTGCTTATAATGGCTATATCTGTTTGAAAATTTAAGTATTAGTTATTTCATAGGTCACTTCTGAATGCTGTACACATGCCTATGAAGGGTTTAGTAAGTTTATTGGATATGATTTAATATAGGTTATAATAAACTGTAGACTATTGAGGAACTGTTTTGAAAATATATTTCACTGATCTCTCAGCATGTTTTTCTTTTTTACTTATACTTTACCTGTCATGGTTTATACACAGAAACTTACGCAAGTATTTATAATTTGAGAATAGACGGTATCAATTAGTATTCATAGTAGGAATATCAATAAGAACAAGATTTAAATACAGTTTGACAATAAGACCACCTAAAATTAAAATTAAATGATATAAATATTTATCTGTTTTTTAGATAGCATGAATTACTAAATTGTATATAATGATAAAGTTACATAGACATTTAGTTAATAGGTATTGAGTATACTTTACTTGTGTATTAAAAACATAGCTTCAGAAAAATTAATGTTAAAAACCTAAACTGAAAGCAAATCCTGAATATGAAATAATAAAGATGATAAAGACTTTTTTTCTGGATTGTGTGTTATTCCATAGCAAGGATCATGTTACCAATTTTTGTCATTTCTGCATTTCCCATTCTTCAGCCCCAGGCTCTGTTATATTGGTATATTTCGTAGGCAACTCAGAAACTCTTTGATAAATGATAAGAATAAGGACAACTCTATGCTTTTAAAGTTAAAAATTTTCTTCTAGTCAACTTACGGTTTCTCATTGGCATAGTACAAAGCTATTTCCTAGTGTTGATTAATTAATACATTTTGTATTTAATTATAATTTGAGACTTCTCCAAATAGGGATGTCATACCTGTCTTTTTAGGATCACCGACCATTATAATTACAGTAGTAATTTTAAAAAACTGAGTTGACAGAGACTAAAATCAATGAAGACAACAAGTTTTTAAATATCTAGCAAGTTATTAGCCCTTGGTATACTTGATTTTCTAGTTTTTGTACATTTGATTTTATTATACATTTCTTGCTCTATTAAGCAACGTACATGTTATATATTAGCTATACATTTTAAATCTTGCATTTGTAATCATTAACAGATTTTAATTCATACTGTTTCTAAAAATATCTTTTTAGCTTTGTAATTATCATTTTACTTTCATTTTTACTTGTTCTTCCTAGTTCCTGTGCTCCATGTAAGTGACTTTGGGCTATATACTCTGGGTCAAGCATGCTGTTAAACCATGTCATGAAATTATCGTATGAGTTTAAAATTAATTTTTAAAAGGGAATAGAAAAGTTGCCTCTTTAAGATGCAATCATTTTCTAATAGTTTACCTGAAGAAAATAGGTATTCAGAGATCATTAGTGTCCTGTATACAGCTTTAAATGCATCTAACACATTGGGATTCTTATAATTACAGGGGTCGAACTGGAAAAATAAGAGTGCAGAGTCTGAAGATTGGATTGATGTCTCTCTCCAAAGGTCTCTTAGAAGAAAAATACAGATGTATGTAAGACCTTTCCTGTACAGTAGTGTTTTTTAGTAATAATAATAATAACAATTGATTGGAGGCTTCTTTTATATGATTTGCTTGTAATAACAGTTTCCATTCTTTTTGACCCTTACTACACATGTCTCAGGCTAGACAAAGGGTGTCAGTGAGAAGTGACATGGATTTGTGTGAAATGAGGTAGGGTGCTTGTTGGAGTGAAAACCAACTGCACTTGTATCTCATTTGAGTCTTAGAAGAATCACCTCAGAACGTAGGCATCGCGACTTCTGTTTTCCAGCTGAAAAAAATGAATTCTGAGATGGATTAAAAATCTAGTCAGTGGCTGCAGACACAATAAATTATGAGGGTAGACTTAGATCATAGATTGTTCTGCATGTAAAGCCAAAGTTTCTATCTCTCTGTACTTCCAGTGCTTGAAAAAAAAATTAAGATGGACTAAAACCTTCGTACTACTCTTTATGCTAGAACCTTGTGTACTTTTTTTTTTTTTTGAAGATTTTATTTATTTATTTGATAGACCGGGATCACAAGCAGGCAGGGAAGCAGACAGAGAGGAGGAAGCAGGGTCCCCGCTGAGCGAAGAGCCCGACGTGGGGCTCTGGGATCCCAGGACCCTGGGATCATGACCTGAGCTGAAGGCCACTGAGCCACCCAGGTGCCACTACCTTGTATACTTCTAAATACCAAAACAAAAACGAAAACAAAAACAACCCCCCCCCAAAAAAAAACTAGATGGGGCTAGAACTCTGACAGACATTGGCAAATAATTATATTTTATCAAGTGAGAAAATTTAAAAATTTGTTTTTATTCACCAAATAAATCTGTGGTATCCTTTTAGCTGTCAGTTAATGAGGAGCAGGCGTGTTGGCATTTTGAAAGGGATGGGCTCTGGAGCCAAGGTTACCTGTCTTCAAGTCTCAGCTTTGCTACTTAGTGGCTGAGGGACTGACTTTGTACTGGTTACCTGATCCCATGGAAGACTGCCAGCTAAGAGGTGATATGACTCCCATTTCACATTTCAGAAAGCTGAAATGGAATGGATTTCCTTCAACTGAAGAATGACACTAACAGTCCTTGCTTTGAAAACAAATAGAGATAATACAGGAAAAGTACCTAGAAATCACAGCTCTTCAACCAATGGTAACTCTCGCTGGTGTGGCTCCAAACTCTTAACTATTGGAAAGTTTTTCTGATTTAATTTTGTCCATAAAGTGTGGGTGACTTGATCTGCCATGCATATCCCTGATGATTCTTCACTGAATCTATTCATACATTCTGGAGGGATATTTCATGGAAGTTGAGGTAACCCAAAATAAGATGATGTTTGATCACGGGTCCTATAAACTAGGTTAAGTTTAGCATCTTCCGTGAACATATACATGTTTTTTCAAAACCTTTTGTTTTCTGGGATGTCTGTGAGGTGATTTGCCTGTGAATTTCAGGTCTAGATTGTGATGGCTTGTTTTTCTTAAATGGTTTGACAAGGATGTCAGTAAAAAGAGATGTGGGATTTGTGTGGAAAAAAAAGCTGATTGTGGTAAGATCAGGAGGTGAGGTACCTTGATGGAGTCAGAACCTAGTAAATCATGCAGGGGAAAAAAAAAAGTTTTGCAGAAGGCTTTTGTTAGGTGGTCCTTTATTTATTCAAAACTTTAATCATCTTCAGAATTGTAATTGTTGAAAGATAATCCTTTCCAAAGCTAAAAAGGTTGTTTTTTTATAATGTGTGGGGGAGGAAAATGTTAATGATAACATCACTGTAGCACTATAAGAAAAGGACTTTTTAAAAAATTATTCATAGTTCGGGGTTTTTGTGTGCTCCTGGAAGAATTAAGGGTTCCTTAAAAGTAACAATTATTTCACGGTGCTCATCATTCTCTGAAACAAATGTGAATTCAATCTCAAGGTTTATCATGAATCTTAAAATGTAAGCATGATCTGCTTTCCTAGATCAATGATTCCTCCTCCCTTTCTTTACAAGCTGATTATCAGAGAGTAACCTGAGACCAAAAGAAAGAGTTACAACACAGTGACTGTAGATATAGAGCAAAAACCAGATTCTACACAATACAGTATATAAAGATTTCTTTTATCTGTACACATACCTTCAAACGTATTTCTGAAATGTATAATCTTTCAGATGAGGGACATTATTTCAGCGTTCTGATACACACCCATCATACAGTGGAAATTCTTTCTACAAATGTCATCAAATGTAGTCCTCTGAATTGTTTCACATTAAACTTTCAGGTTTAGAAAGTAATGGCAAAGAAAGTAGAGGCCCTGCAATAAAAATTTCTGATATTTACCTTAATCCATGAAGTATGCCATTTTAGTACTTAGTTAAATAAGACATCTCTTGGGTTAAAATCTTTAAATCTTTCCTGCAAATGTTGCGACTCTGGAAATGTTCTGGGGTTTGGTTTTATTTCTTATTGTGAGGTCCTCAGCAACTCTGATTTTAGTTTTGATTTCCCCAGTGATATCAGAACACTTCCTCATTATTATTTCCTTTGTTAGATAATACTGAAGACAATTTGCTCTCCAAACTCAGTGTCAGAAGTGGCATTCTGGGTCAGCTGGTACCATCTGCACATTGATTTTGCAATGGCTAATGTCCGTGTCTTCACCCTGGGGACATCTCTCTCACTCTTCGTGCCTTCTTGAGAATATCCCTCGATTAGGTTCTAACAACCCCTGGACCTTCTTGCCTATAGCCGAATGGCTTTCTTCCTCATTGACAAAGATCCTTCAGAATGGCCGTTTGCCTTTCTTCTGTGCCGATTTGTTAGAACTTGAGTTTTAGATTGTGACTTGTCCCTACCTCCTGATAGACCTTTTTGTTTCTGACTATTATATGAAAATATGAACTTCTATCAGAATCTGGAAGTATGTTAAAGTGTTAAAGAATATTTTCTTTTGTGTTTTGCGTGTAGTTTTACCTTAACTGTGGATTAGTAGTATAGTTGGCTTCCTCAAAAGAGGAAAGTTTGGCATGATTGATGTCACTGAAATGTGTACTTTTCTATGTAAAGCATTATTACCTAGGAGGTCACTTCCTAGGAATGGGTTTAGAATGAGCATCCTAAGAGTCCTGGATAAATATTCTGTGCCTTCGATAGTGTTATTTTTAACAAAGGGAAGAGGGGTAGGGACATGAGCAAAATGAGTGAAGGGGAGAGGGGAGATGCAGGTTTCTGGTTATGGAATGAGTAAATCAGTAATACAAGGTTCAGCAGAGCTTATATAGTCAGTCGTATTGTAACAGCATTGTATGGTGATAGATGGTTAATGTATAGAAATGTTGCATAGCACAATGCATAGAAATGTATAGCACAAATGCATAGCACAATGTATAGAAATGTTGAATCACTATGCCGTACACCTGCAACTAATGTAACATTGTATCAACTGTACTCACATTTTTTAAAAGGGAAGAAAAAAAAAGAAAAAGAAACAAATGGAACTCTAACCAAATCCAAGTGAACAAATGATCGTGAAAATTAAATTTATCTAACTTGGATTTGCTTCTTCTATGTATGCTTATAGTTAAAGTTACATTTTGTTATAATTACTATGTCACTATCACTGAGCTTGGTTCAGTTGTTTGAAAATTCACTCTTGGCACTGTTAGATGTAGCATTATTTTCCTTAAAAAGAAACCAAAATGAGGGGGGTGCCTGGGTGGCTCAGTGGGTTAAGCCTCTGCCTTTGGCTTGGGTTGTGATCCCAGGGTCCTGGGATCGAGGAACACATTGGGCTGTCTGCTCAGCGGGGAGCCTGCTTCCCTCTCTCTCTCTGCCTGCCTCTCTGCCCACTTGTGATCTCTCTCTGTCAAATAAATAAATAAAATCTTGAAAAAAAACCCCAAAATTATAAACTTTGATCTGATATCCATTAACCAGATATTGTTTGAAAATGGTTTTCAAGATCAAATAAATATTTACTCCCCTTTGTTCTGTTCTTATAAAACTTCACATGAAAAGCATTGAAAATTTGTGTGATTTTTTAAATTTATTAGAACTTGGAAATTCCTTTCCAAAAAGTATTCATTTCTATAAGAAACTGGATTATTTTGACATGAAATTTCTCCCTAGATAACTAATGTGATTCATGTCCACATGATTTTTTTTTTTTTTTTTTTTTTTTTGTCTACATCATTCAACTGGCAAAACCAAGGGTATGGTTTACATAAAAGCATAGTCTCAGCAGATGGAAATTAACCTTGTGGTTCTCCTTCTTGTAGATCTCTTTAAGGAAGTGGCAGGGCCCACAGAAATGTGTGACCAGAGGCAGCTTGGCCTGTTACTTCATGACGCCATCCAGATTCCCCGGCAGCTGGGGGAAGTAGCAGCGTTCGGGGGCAGTAATATCGAACCCAGTGTTCGCAGCTGCTTCCAACAGGTAAACGTGAAGGATCGCTGACTTGTAGAATGTGTCAGGAGGAGTGTGGAGGATGTTCTGAGAATTGGAATGGGGAACCAAATGGTAGGAGACATTGGGTACTATTCCAGTACATTTTTATTTCTTCAAGCAAATTTGGCTCAGGGAACAGCAGCCTCCTCCAGGAGACTTACTACTTGTCAGTGGGTAAAACCCCACATCTTATTTATGTTTTTAATTCTGTTATGTTAGTCACCATACAGTGCATCATTAGTTTTTGATGTAATGTTCCATGTTTCGTTGTTTGTGTATAACACTCAGTGCTCCATGCAATACGTACCCTCCTTAATACCCATCACCGGGCTCCCCCATCCCCTTGCCCCCCTCCCCTCCAAAACCGTCAGTTTGTTTCCCGAGTCCACAGTCTCTCATGAAAACCCCACATCACTGAAATGCGCTTTTACGTTGCTGTGGTTTGGCCGCCTTTGCTGTCTGCTTTCCAGCTGCAGTTTGCCTTCCTTTACTCCTGCCCCAGCCCCTTTGGGCATGTGCCCTCTGTTTAGAATAGTCTTTCTCCTACCCTTTACCTACAAGCTCTATTCTCATTGCCGATCCTTATTCTTTCTTTTGATCTTTGCTTAAATCTCACCATTCTCTGGAAATCCTTCTCTGAGCCCTTCGGGTGAGGTTGTGTGCTCCCACTGTCTGTCTTCTTCTGAAGCTCCTCTCTCTTCCTGTGATGCTTATGAAAGTGGAACAACATATGGAGTCACCTAATCGATTCATTAGTGTTGTTTCTTCTGTACAAACCCCAAAACTCTTTTTAATGCTTGCTGTATATAACAGTATATAACAGTATCTGTTACTGTATATAACAGTAACTTTCCAGAAAAGTTACTGCTGGCGTTACACGTTATGCATAAAGGAAAAGGCTACAGATATTTTGCCAGAGCATTTTCAGTGATTTATTATTGCTGAGGAAAAAAAAATGCTCATGCCATCTCTTTAAGGAGAATTGATGTTATGAGTTATTACATTTTGTAATGGCCCTTTTACGTGTTTTAGAGATACAAAAAAAAATACCAAATGAGCATTCTAAATATGATTCTCCCATGTACTGGCTCATAGGGTGACCTTGACAAAAGTGGGAGAAGGATGTTGTTACAAATTTAACTTTGCACATGTGAAAATTAGTCAGTATTAGGTTCTAAAGAGAGACTAAGATATTTAATGCAATTAATCACAATAAATTTGGAAATGTTGCCAAGTATACTCACAGTAATTTGTTCCCAGTGTGATGTTATAACAGGTGGAGCAGGACACAGAAGTAACAGTTTTTATTTAGCAACTATCATAACCTTCAAGTTTGGGAAGTTACCACTGAGTCTTCACTTTCTCAAATTTATACTATCTTAGGTGAATGAGTTTTATAGGCTTAAAATATTTATGTGAGAATAGTACCTAGAATCATATGGTTTGGGGTTTTTTTTGTTTTTGTTTTTGTTTTTAATCTGAGTCTATTACGGTATTGGATTTTTTTTCTTCTTCCTATAGGATAATTTCTGCTTTTTCTAATTTTAAATTCTAAAATTTTCTCTCCATGAAGAACCGTAAATATTTTGTGATTTTAACTCACCTGGAAAGAGTTCTAGAACTTTCACTTTGTAGAGATTTTCAGAAGATTATAAAGCAACACCTGCTGCAATTTAAATGAAGAGCTTTTCTTCACTTTGAATACATGTGTTTCTTTACCAGAATAACAATAAGCCAGAGATAAGTGTGAAAGAGTTTATAGACTGGATGCGTCTGGAGCCACAGTCCATGGTTTGGCTGCCTGTTTTACATCGAGTGGCAGCGGCCGAGACTGCAAAGCATCAGGCTAAATGTAACATCTGTAAGGAATGTCCCATTGTTGGGTTCAGGTGAGATGATCTGTTGCCAGTGGTGGCAGGAGACTGTTTTCTGTTCTGTTGTTGCAATTTCAGCATATATTCATCATCCCTTCCCCCTGATTCCCACTGGGGGGTCGTGTCCCCCATAAATGGGATGCTTAGCATGTTCCATCTATCTGAAAATGACATTCCTTCTCCATGAAGCTTATTTTATTACTACTATCGTTATTTATACCACTCTGCTCCAGAAGCAGAGATTTTTCTGAATTTCTATTTACATAGATCCCAGAAATGTTCATGCATGATAATTGACTCATTATACATATATGGCTCTGATGGAATTGGGTGATGTTGCAAGGCCTCTGGGGTCAAACTTAGTAAGCAGAAAGTGACATTTAATTAGTGAGAAGTAACCTGATCACTTTGTGCTACTTCTGCCCAAGACTGTTGTTAAGTTGATTAACCCTGCTGTTCCCCTCACTAGAGGAAGCTTTATATCAGGGAATTTTGAAATCCATTTCTTATTGGTGGTGTAATTGCTTCTTAAAAATTTGATGTGTCAAACTAATAAACATGACTCTACTTCCTGGCCATTTGCATTCACTTTCACACATTACAGAAAATCTTTGGATGTGGATATTTGTCTTCTGACAATATTGTAATCGATGGGAGCATGCTTTAGAGACTTGAACTCCAAATTTATTTTTTACACTTGGAGGTGGGCTCATTAATTTCCTTTGTGAAATCCAAGATTCTCTTGGTCCTCATTTGGAGCTAAGATACTAAGAAAATTCCACATTTTGTGGCCAAGCCTACCTTTTATTTCCATCATGATTTGGATGAATGGCATTCCTTACCACAAATGAATGATTTGGACTAAATAATAGGCATACAAGCTAATCAATTTTCTTTTCTTCTCTCTAGGTATAGAAGCCTAAAGCATTTTAACTATGATGTCTGCCAGAGTTGCTTTTTTTCGGGTCGAACAGCAAAAGGTCACAAATTACATTACCCAATGGTGGAATATTGTATACCTGTGAGTGCTGGGCCACTTCTTGTTTGTTTGCTTGCTTGTTTTTATTTGTTTGTTTGGGAGGGAGGGAACAGAGGGAGAGGGAGAAATTTAAGCAGGCTCCATGCCCAGTGGGGAGCCTGACTCCGGGGCTCGATCTCATGACCCTGAGAACATGACCTGAGCCAAAATCAAGAGTTGGATGCTTAACCAACTGAGCCACCAAGGCACCCTTCTTGTTTATTTTTTAAATGACATATAGCTTTTGAATTAACGAAAGTCAAATTTATTCAGTATATTTAGAGAAATTATTTTTATTATTTTATTTATTTATTATTTTATTATTTTTACAGAAAAAATCACTTTTAGATGGCTTAACTAGATTTTTTGGTGTGTTTTTGTTTTCTTTTAAACAAATACATCTATGTTGAATTCATTAACATTATGCTTTTTTCAGAAAAAATTATGGATTGCATTTTGTTTACTTCTGTGTTTTGATTTTAAACTTACCTTTCTTAGTAGCAAACTCTCTCTAGGAGCTCATACTGGCCTGCTTTGAAAATGATACTATGTGTGAGAAATCATATCTCTTTTAGACACATTTAAAATATATTTTCATAATTAAATATATTTAATAGCAAAAAAGTAGAAAACAGAGAAAGTAAAAAATTCATAATTCTAGCTCCTGAATCCAATTAAAATAAATCACATCTCTTATTTTCTTCAGATTAGATTTATTCTTATATTTATGCTATTTTGATCCTGCTCTAATCACTGAACATGAGGTATAGAAAATGCTCTCCCCATTATCACACCTTGTAATTTTTCTAGTTACAGAATATTTAATTGAGTGAATTAAATTTATCTTGCCACTCCCTCAAATTTATCTGGATACTTATATTTATTTTAAATTTTCTAGTATTATAAACAACACTCATCTTTGTGAAAATAGGTCTTTCTCCATCCTGCATAAATTACATTTCTGTGGAATAAAACACTGGAAGTAAATGACCTTGGTCAATGAATCTGAGTATTTTTATGGCCCAAATCTTCAGGTCAACTTATTTCCAAAAGATGTTTATACCACTTTACATTATTACCACATTTGACTAATACCCCCATTTTATTATAGCTTCACTGCATTGGATACTCATTCTTGTTGTTCCTTTGATTTAAAGCTATTTTTTCTGAAGTTATCTTCATTTGCTGTCAAGAGCTATTTTTAGCTCCTTCCAAATAGTGAACCAAAATTTATTCATAGAACTGTACATTTTCTTTAGGTTTAGGCAATTGAGTGACTTTTTGGATTGACGGAAAAACAGCAATTTTTATAAGACATATACATATAAATCTCACAATCTTGGTTGTCTTAACTAAATAGGTACCCCATATACTGAAAGAGGAAATCTCTAGAAAATGCTGAGGAATTATGATAGATGTAGTGTGCCTGTAGTGCATAATAAATTTAATGAGGAAAAAATCCTCCAAGAAAATTTATGAAGCACCACTTATTACTCTGATTAACATATTTATTCACTCAACAAATATATATTGAGCACTTACCTTGTGTTAGACACTGTTCTCAGCTCTAATTCATCAGTGTACTACCAGGATAGACAAGATTACTGTCCCTCCTGCTACTTTTCATTTAGGAGGAGGGAATGTGTGACAAGGAACAAGGAAACAAATAAATGAGATCATTACAGATTATAGTAGGTGCCTTTTAGAAATAAATGGGTAACAAGATAGAAGATTAGAGGAAGAACTTTCGATAAAGAAATCAGGGAAAAATCGGCTAGAGAAGTTAACATTTGAGTTGAGATTGAAGGATGAGAAAGAAGCAGGTGTGTGAAGAACTAGTAGAAACATATTTTAGAGAAGAAAGAGTAGACACAGAAGTCTAGAGATGGGGAAGAGGTTGGTGTGGTTGGAGCACAGAAAAAAATGAAGCCTGTTCCACAAGGAGAGGGCAGTAGGTAGCACCAGCTCTGTCATTTGAAGTACCCAGAGTATCGTGAAGAGGTGGGACCCCTTGTTCGAAATGTCTTATAACTTCTAAGATGACAACAGCAGTGCATTAAGCCAAACTTAGGGAGCTTGTGAGTGTGGGATCCCTGCAGCTGCACAGGTCTCATATCCATGCAGATGGGAAAGAAAGAGGTGGGAATGGTAGGGGAACAGAAGGAAATGGGTGAATTTCTCTGTCCACAAAAGGGAGAGTGATAGGAGATGAGGAAAGAGAAAGGCAGTATCAGATTGTGCAGAATGCTGCTGGCCATTATAAGGAACTGGGGAGAAGTATAGTGTTAATATTTGCATGAGTAGAAGTAGGCATTTAGGGGAGGAGGAGTCAAGATGGCGGATAAGTAGCAGGCTGAGACTTAAAGGCATCCAGCTCGGCAAAGAAGTAGTCAAACTATCACTCTTTGCAGATCATATGATACTCTATGTGGAAAACCCAAAAGACTCCACTCCAAAACTGCTAGAACTTGTATAGGAATTCAGTAAAGTGTCAGGATATAAAATCAATGCACAGAAATCAGTTGCATTTCTCTACACCACCAACAAGACAGAAGAAAGAGAAATTGAGGAGTCAATCCCATTTATAATTGCACCCAAAACTATAAGATACCTAGGAATAAACCTAACCAAAGAGGCTAAGAATCTATACCCAGAAAACTATAAAGTATTCATGAAAGAAATTGAGGAAGACACAAAGAAATGGAAAAGTGTTCCCTGCTCCTGGATTAGAAGAATAAATATTGGGAAAACGTCTATGCTACCTAAAGCAATCTACACATTTAATGAAATTCCTATCAAAATACCATCCATCTTTTTCAAAGAAATGGAACAAATAATTCTAAAATTTATATGGAACCAGAAAAGACCTCGAATAGCCAAAGGAATATTGAAAAAGAAAGCCAAAGTTTGTGGCATCACAATTCTGGACTTCAAGCTCTATTACAAAGCTGTCATCATCAAGACAGCATGGTACTGGCACAAAACCAGACACATAGATCAATGGAACAGAATAGAGAGCCCAGAAATAGACCCTCAACTCTATGGTCAACTAATCTTCGACAAAGCAGGAAAGAATGTCCAATGGAAAAAAGACAGCCTCTTCAATAAATGGTGTTGGGAAAATTGGACAGCCACATGCAGAAAAATGAAATTGGACCATTTCCTTACACCACACATGAAAATAGACTCAAAATGGATGAAGGACCTCAATGTGAGAAAGGAATCCATCAAAATCCTTGAGGAGAACACAGGCAGCAACCTCTTTGACCTCAGCCGCAGCAACATCTTCCTAGGAACATCGCCAAAGGCAACAGAAGCAAGGGCAAAAATGAACTATTGGGATTTCATCAAGATCAAAAGCTTTTTTGCACAGCAAAGAAACAGTCAACAAAACCAAAAGACAACTGACAGAATGGGAGAAGATATTTGCAAACGACATATCAGATAAAGTGTAGTGTCCAAAATCTATAAAGAACTTAGCAAAATCAACACCCAAAGAACAAATAATCCAATCAAGAAATGGGCAGAAGACACAAACAGACATTTCTGCAAAGAAGACATCCAGATGGCCAACAGACACATGAAAAAGTGCTCCATATCACTCGGCATCAGGGAAATACAAATCAAAAGAACAATGAGATATCACCTCACACCAGTCAGAATGGCTAAAATTAACAAGTCAGGAAATGACAGATGCTGGCGAGGATGCGGAAAAAGGGGAACCCTCCTACAATGCTGGTGGGAATGCAAGCTGGTGCAACCACTCTGGAAAACAACATGGAGGTTCCTCAAAATGTTGAAAATAGAACTGCCCTATGACCCAGCAATTGCACTACTGGGTATTTACCCTAAAGATACAAACGTAGTGATCCGAAGGGGCACATGCCCCCGAATGTTTATAGCAGCAATGACTACAATAGCCAAACTATGGAAAGAACCTAGATGTCCGTCAACAGATGAATGGATAAAGAAGATGTGGTATATATACACAATGGAATACTATGCAGCCATCAAAATAAATGAAATCTTGCCGTTTGCGATGACGTGGATGGAACTAGAGGGTATCATGCTTAGCAAAATAAGTCAATCAGAGAAAGAACTATCATATGATCTCCCTGATATGAGGAAGTGGAGATGCAACATGAGGAGGTTAAGGGGGTAGGAGAAGAATAAATGAAACAAGATGGGATTGGGAGGGAGACAAACCATAAAACAAAACAAACTGAGGGTTGCTGGGGGGAGGGGGTTTGAGAGAAGGGGGTTGGGTTATGGACATTGGGGAGGGTATGAGCTAAGGTGAGAGCTGTGAAGTGTGCAAGCCTGGCGATTCATAGACCTGTACCCCTGGGGATAAGAATATATTACACGTTTATAAAAAATAAAAATAAAAAAAAAGAAGTAGGCATTTAGGAAACTGATTATAAAAATGTCACAAAATGGGAAAAATGACAAACTAAATATATTTTAAAGATTTCATACATGAATGAAAATGATGACATGTTTAAAGATGTATAAAATTACTATTTGTCTTGGTCTTAAATACAATTCCTAATGATTTTGCAAAATACCCCATAATTTGAAATCCGCATCTCTTCAACAATAGTCATTGAGCATTTGGGAATGCTTGCAAGTTTCTGATACACCAATGCATTTCACTGATGCATAAAAACTTTCATTTTTAAAATGACATCTGCAGGTTACCCAAAGCTCTTCTTGTTATGTAGATTTTTGTGAACTCGTTTTCATGCCCGAGATCATGACTTCTCTTTTGGAAGGGATGGCTTCCTTTTCATAGATGTGTTTTGCGGGGGGTCTATTGCCCCTTTCTGGAATTTATATAGTGGTCTTAATTAACAACCTTCTCATAAACCATCTTAGGACGGGTTATTTTCTGCATTTGATCCCACAGCTTTTGATGAAGTAACTAGAAATATATGTAAATTAAATTTTTGAACAGTATACTCGAACAGTAATGAATTAATACATTAATGGTTGTCCAATTTTCTTTCTTTTCATCTGCATTCTTTGGATCTTTGCTCTCCTCTTTACACTTCTTCTGTCTTTAACCTAACATTCCCTAAACTCATTTGATGTCTGCCTTGGAAAAGGAACTCGAACATGAATTTTTCAATGCAAAGATAATAAGCACCACTTGCATTTAAATGGATCAAACTTTTCCGTGCAGATCTTGATGTTGGCATTTCTCATAGAGCATCTCCATTTGTGGTGGAGCTGGTGCTCTAGTTATATTACTGACTTCATTTCTTTCCCCTTCAAGTTCCTTCTTCCTGAATCTAAATGTTTCTATAGTTAAAGGTTTTCTGAAGTCTTATTTAAAACGCTCAAAGCTCCAGAAATATTTCTTCAAACATATCATCTGGCTGTGACAATGTTTGTCTTCAGATGTAAGCGGACTAATGGTGTGTGAATTCTCTATTATAAATTATAAAGACATTTTATGAAATTGACAGTAAAACACTTATATACAGAAGTGAAGTAGAATTCTTCTTCTCTCGAAAATGACTTTTTTAAACTCATATTTTCTTCCACCATTCTATAATCCAACTTTGTACATTTAAGGAGTTTAAGGACAATGATTAGGCTCAGTAAGAGTTCATCTAAACAGCAGCATGACATAGATTACATTATATCTCTGTCTCTACTCTCTCTCTCTCCATCCCTCCAAGTCCCATTTCTGCACAAAACCAGCTCAGTGTATGTGTGTGTAAAATTTACAGTGTGTGTAACATTTCCCCAACGTCCTCCAGCTTCCCCTCCCAGGATGCCTCATCCTGCGCGCTCTACCTGTAGCCTCTGTTTCACCAATTAGTACTCGATGTTGTAATATCTTCTGTTGTTTTCCGTGTGTTTTCCTCCTCCACTCTCTTTTTCACTCCTTTTTTCTTACTACGCTTAGTTAAAGCTGGCTCATAAAAGCTAAGTGAGTTCGTATCTGACATTATAAATACTAATTATAGAATATTAAAGCTGGAAAGATCTAAGAAATCATCTAATTCATTCTCATTTTAAAGAGAAAACTAAATCTTAGAAAAAGGTGATTTGATCAGAGTTGGTGGCCTGGATTAAGTGATTCTGCTCCCTTAGGGAATTATACATAATTTGGCACATTAACAAACTGTGTCCTGTATGCTTGCTGGAGTGTTATGTTTGTTGGGTATCCAATTATATAGGCATTTTGCTGGGGATTAGAGTTACAGTGAAAATATAAAGAAGGAAAGCAAAGTCCTCTATGTAGAGAAATGTAAGACTATGTACTTTTTTTAAATGACTAAGTTTATGGATCAAGATAATAGTCAGCAACAAATCAGACAACAACAAATCTTGTTACCTGTGCCCTGCATGTTTGAATTCAGTTTATTATTTATTTTAAAAATACTGACATTTTAAATTAAAGATGTGAAGATTTTCATTTTCTTTTTTTTTTGAATAAAAGTTTGTGATCATTTAATTTCACAATGAAAATGATCCTAATTTTATCTTTATGAAACAGTGTCTATATTCTCTGCTGCAAATAACCAAAATTTAATTCATATTAGACACATTTTTGTATGTTGTTATATAAAAAGGATATTCCCTTTAAGAAAAAAAAGCTCCTTTTTTTAAATGTTCAATTAGTCGACATATCTCATCAGTTTCAGATGTAGCATTTAGTAATTCATCAGTTGTGTAGAAGATAGCCCTTTAAACTCAAGAGAAAGGATGGTGAGTTTCATATATGATTTATAAGAGTTTATGCCATTGCTGCTAGTGAGAGAAAGTTAGATAGGGTTAAATATTAGGGAGAATGGAAACTGTTTGGAATTGCTACTGGGGGCAAGTGTGAGTCGACAAGAGATGAATAAATTGATCGCTACATTGCAACAGGAGTGCAGCTGAGGTTAATTGGCAAAGATTTGCACTGACTGCATCATTGCTCAGTCACTGTGGAATTAAGAGACGGTAGATAGAGTTGAAGGCCAAGGGAATGAATGATACAAAGGTGTTAATGATACTGGGACTGCTTTGGGCTGTCCCCATACTGAAAAAAATCCCTAAAGGGGTTGAAGAGCTAGTGATTAAGATCATGCGGGTAAGAAAGGTTTGTTCATATTAAAGAAGTAAGGCCAAGGCTCAGGACTTCTTTTCCAGGTTAGAAATTTGGGACCAAATAATGTTTTGAGTGCTGACGTGGTTGGAGGTTTGGACATACCCCATTATGTGGCTAATGTGGAACATAAAAGGTTTGTTTTTTTGTTTTTGTCTTTGTTTTAATTTTATTGTATTTTTTCAGTGTTCCAACTATGAAAGGTTTTGAAGTGAGGTGGCGCTTAGAAGACCATCAGTATGTCTCTAGAAGGTGACAGGTGGTAGCTGCTTCTGGCCATGTATGGTCAAAGGGGAATGGATGGGCACATTAGTTTTAGTTGCTGAGAAGGCTGAGGCTAAGAGCAAAATGCTGTAAACCTCCTTTATTGTTGGCCTTTGTCGGGGAGAGATTCTACCGCCCATCATGGAGAAGATGATAGGGGACATGTGTTATCCCAGGAGCATCAGGATTTGCTGAAGGAGAAGGGTTCAAGTTGCAGATATGAACAAGATGTAGTAGAGTGTGTTTATGAGTCCAAGAACCCAGAGTCCACCAAGTTGAGGGAAGGAAGGTAACTAAGCAGAGGCTGTGTGCACCTGGTCAGGGACAGTGATCCAGACCAGAAAAGGAGAAATGGGGACAAGAATAGGGCACATGCTTGTTCACAAATACAGGCAGAAGGAACCAAAGTATGAGCCAGAATAAGAAGGTGGTTTGAGAGATGTGTTAGCTCAGGGAGAAGAGAGGGGATGTTTGCAAAATTCTATTGCTAGAAAAGTCAGCAATGTCAGCTATTTCCAGCATTCAAATTGGTGGGGTAGAATCATAACCAAATTCTCTGCTTATGTGCAAGGTTTGGATAGGACTAGTTTGTACAGATAGTTTCATTGAGATTTTGGTAAGAAGTTTGGAAGACCAGAAACACATACCATATATGGAAAGCAGCTTATTACTTTAACAACATTTAAAACACATTTGTATTGCATTTTTTAAGCAAGTGCATGTTACTTTTAAAGCAATAGATTCAAGCATATTCCTGCCAATATTGATTAAATATACAGGGAAATAAACCAAAGCTTTGTATTTTTAGTGTTTCTAGAAACTGTAGAAAAATCAATTTTCTACTAAGAAAAAACCAGAAAAAAGTTTTCTTTTGATAGTTAAACATGAACTCACATTTTTTCTTTGCAAACTATATGTGGTTAGCAAAAAACAAACAAGGACAGAGGGGGAGAAGCTAGAATTGGTTGTTCTGTCCACCTACCTCCATCCTGCCAGCATCAATGTATCTGTATGACTATGAAAATCATGAACCAGAAAATGCTGGTTCATTCTTTGGAAAGCTTTCCATCGCATTAGCGTCGTTTGTTTTTTGGCAGTCTTGCTTCATCAGATGAGACTGGGGACGTTTGCCAGCAAGCTGAATGTGCAGCATCATTGCTCCTTCTCTGACCTCAGCATCCTGAAGTGGCTTTTCAGTTCTTGCTCCCCTTATCCTGTCCTCTCAGTAAGTGGAGTGCATTTAGAGTGTGTCATTAGCTCTAAAGTTGAGGTTTGGACAACATCCATTTTCCTTTGCAAAGCCTTCTTACCCTACTTACTCTTGACCCCTTGGTGATTCGGTTGATGCCTATTTTTTAGTTTCATATTTTTCCATTACAACTTGAAAGGCTCCAAGCTTGTCTTCCTGATTTCCTCCTCTTCATGGAGTTCAGTGTAATCTAAATTTCAGCTTTCTGAGAACAGTGAAACTGAAATCAATCCTGAGAAGTTGTTTTTGCAATTTAAAAAATGTTGGAAAATCTTTTAGGATAAGTCCTGTGATAATGATGGACTCCTTAGAAGTATGCGTATACCATTTGGGATTATTGACTTTTATGTTTAAGAAATAAATCTTGCTAATGATGATGATGCTGTTCAACAGTGATTTTGCACTTGTGCATAATCCAAAGGGTAGTGTTTAATTATTCTACTCATGTGCCAAATGGCTGTGTTGTTAGTTATATAAGCTTGGCTTTTCCTCTTTGTACTTCCTTATTTTACTGTGTCCAAAAGTTACTCATTTTTGTAGCTAATCGTTAAAGCTCTAATGATAGTACTCTTTGTTAAAGAATTAGATAATATTGCCATCCCTAGTTATGAGCTGGCCAAGGAATTCAGGGAGGATTTTAGATTAATATGGTTTTGCTTATTTATTTGTAGTTGCTTCGTGTTTTGCTTAAACTGCTAAGTATTTAGAAGTTGGATGTTTTGGCCTCTAGCTTATTTGACATCATTGTTCATAGTCCTTTTTATATTTTGCTTTGTGGATCTTTCTTGTTACGGGAGGAGTTTTTTAAGCTGAAGTAGTAAAGCAATTTATTCAAGGATCTACTTGACTATAATACTGTGAGGATTAGCATTTCTAAATTCTAGATTGTTTTGTACCTTAGCCTTGTTACCCCTTGTAATTCACATTAGTGAGAAGGAAAAGACTCTCAGTCATATATCCATGTTTTTGAAGTTCAATAGTACATAGGTGTCAGCATTCATAATAAGAATATATAGCTTAAAACATGAACAGGGATATGTAGAATAATACATCTAGATTTATATGTAGATATACAAACACAAGTAAAGTTTAGATTAAATTGGTTCTATGTGATTTCTCTGTTTGTCTTCAGTCAAGGAATAAAATGAAGGAAATTTTAAAATACTCCCAACTTTGGTTGGCAAAATAGAACTCGATTGAAAAATCATCTGACACCAGCTTACATGGGAGTTTCTAAGGTTTTGGTAGAGAGTTGCATGCATAAAGTTACCCCAGGGTAGCTTTTGTAATTTAGAAACATGTTTTTATATTTCATGCATTTATTTGTGTAAGTTGGTGGGGTGCAAGTTGAGAACTATTATTTGTTATTGTCTAAATAAGCTTTCATCATCTCTGTTCTGCTTAATAGAAGCATACTGGAGGGAAGTATATTTTGAATATTCACATGCCCACTTGTCTGTGTAGGTTTAGTTTTAAAATGTTTTTCACAGTGACTCACCTTCATTAGCTTTCCAAAAATGACAATTTGAAAGACAGTCCTTGTTTGGACATGTGAGTTCTTATGTACTTGTTAAAAATCAAGCCAGAAGGATTTGGGGGAGATGGTGGCCTAGTTTTTCAATATCTTTTGTCTTTGTCATTTTCTTCCCATTTCTAAATTATTTACATAATAAGAGAGAAACTAGACAAAAACAAACAAACAAACAAAAAAAAAACCCAAAACTCTCTAGGCAACATTTACAATAAAACTAGGCAATAAGAAATCCCCCCAAAAATTGGGGCGCCTGGGTGGCTCAGTGGGTTGGAGCCTCTGCTTTCAGCTCAGGTCATGATCCCAGGGTCCTGGGATCGAGCCCCGCATCGGGCTCTCTGCTCCGCGAGAAGCCTGCTTCCTCCTCTCTCTGCCTGCCTCTCTGCTTACCTGTGATTTCTCTCTGTCAAATAAATAAATAAAATCTTTTAAAAATAAAAAAAATTAAAAAAAAGAAATCCCCCCAAATAAATCTGGGTGCCTATAAGCCACCACCAGCCATTAAAACCTGCATGAAGATATCTTTTTCTATAAAATGAAGGAAGAAGAAGCAAGGTGCCTGAGAAATGGAGAACCTCTAAACAGCAGGTATTCAGTGCAGAACTCAAAGGGCTGGTTTGGAAACAGAGCTTTGAACCTGGGAGGAGCCCAGAGGTTTGGTCGGAAGGTGCTGCGGTGCTCCGGGCTTCTGGAGTCCATAGACCTGACTTCCTAGGGCTTCCTTCCAGGAAAAGAGCCGCAGGCTGTATAAACTGCTAGGAATGACACAGACATAGCAGCTCAAAGCAACGGAGATGAAAAAGAGAAATGGTTTAGTCCAAAATAGGACAAGGGAAAGGACCAGAAAATCCCCAGACTCAAGTGCCCTATTCTTTAATACCCCAGAAGAAGGAGCCCTGTGAAGTTGGAGAAACCATGGGTGCCTGGGTGGCTCAGTCATTAAGCGTCTGCCTTTGGCTCAGGTCATGATCCCAGGTTCTTAGGATCAAGTCCTG
The DNA here is from genome assembly GCF_011764305.1 of Mustela putorius furo. Classification (NCBI taxonomy): domain Eukaryota; kingdom Metazoa; phylum Chordata; class Mammalia; order Carnivora; family Mustelidae; genus Mustela; species Mustela putorius. The sequence goes on along the minus strand of NW_025422015.1, from coordinate 10,443,237 downwards.
CATAGGGCTCCTGGCTTAGCAGGAATCCTGCTTCTCCCTCTCCCACTCTGCCTGCCCCTGCTTCTGTTCCTCTCTCGCTGTGTCTCACTCTGTCAAAAAAAAAAATAATAATAATAATAACTAAAATCTTAAAAAAAAAAAAAATTAGAGAAGCTTTCCTGAACCTGTGTGAAGCTTCCCTGAATTAGGAAAATAAGTTTCATGACAATGACAAAATTGAGGAGCAGGAAGTATTAAGATCAAATCTCATATAAAGCAATTATAAGCAAAAGATGTAGGAACCAAATAATATAAGTATAGTAAAGTTTACCAAAAATATGTGCTCCTTGAACATGTCAAAACTATAACCTATTATTTTAAAATAAGCTTAAGAAAATGAACTAACCCTTGAAAGAAAACATATACCAGAACTGGAAAATTTTGGAGAGGGTGAGGTGACAGAACTCAGGAAAGAAATAGAAATAAAAGAAAAAAACTCATTTCAAAATTAAGACTAATTTTAGTCTTAATAAACAGAACAGGTAACTATCTTGAGAGAAATAGAAGGTGAATAGGGGACAAACTTTAAAAGTAAAAATAAAATGAAGAAAGCAATTTACAAATCTAAGAGAAAATACAAAATATTGAAGACAGGGGAAAAAATTACAAGGATGAATAATAGGAATGCAGAATAGGAAACCCAGAGTAAGAACAAGCACTAAAAATGAAAAATCAAGGAAAACCTTCCTCTCCACCAAAAAAAGAAAAGATGGAACTATATACTGAGAGTATATCACATGCCTGAAAACATTGATTCAGAATGCCCAATACTATAATATGCTCTGATAAAATTACTGGACTTTAAAGTCAAAGAAAAAAATCTTCCAGTCTTTTAAACAGAAGGAATACATGACTTAAAAAAGAAAGAAAATTAAATAATCAACAGCAAAGCTTTTTTGTTTCATTTCACGTTTTCAAAAAATTCTTTTTATTTTGGGGATTATTAGAGGGTATATTTAAAAATTTTTTTCAAGATTCACATGCGCCACACCCAGTGCTCCACGCAATACGTGCCCTCCTTAATACCCACCACCAGGATCACCCAACCCCCGACCCCTTTGCCCTCCAAAAGCCTCAGTTTGTTTCTCAGAGTCCACAGTCTCTCATGCTTCATCACTCCCTCTGATTTTCCCCAACTCACTTCTCTCCATCGTCCAATGTCCTCCGTGTTATTCCTTATGCTCCAAGAGAAAATGGAAGAACATTCTTAAGAAACTGAAAGGAAGAGAACATGTGAGCCAAGGATTTTATATTGAGAAAAAAACAGCCTTCTACTATTTAGTAAGGACTCAGGAAAATTATCACTAACAAACAAGAATGTTGGTCCTGTGAGTACTTCTTGAAGATTTACTTAGAGACCAGGCTTCAGACAAACAAAATAACTGGAGAAATAACATCCTAAGGACAGGTGGAGATCATTAATTATATTGTTACCTGTAGAACTTAAACTAAGTGGGGTTAACTGGAAGAGGCTCCTACTGGCCAAAGATGGAACAATTTGATCTTCAATAACGATAATAGTTGCAATAGACCAAAAACCCATCAAATATGGTAAAAATCTACAAGTTCATAATGATTCATGAAAATAATAATAATTTTTAAAAAAGGTCATCTTTGGAGGATGGTAGGAAACCAATATGTTGCTGGGAAAATCGGTCAATAAAAGGGAAAAATCAAACATGTTATCCTGCCTTCCTGAATGAACTATATTACTGAGTGGCTGAAGAATAGACATGGGGACATGCCTTCATATAATATTTCAACTAATAAATGAAAATGGATGATAGAAGGTCGCCATTTTGAAACCCCCACTGGGTGGATATAGGCATTTAGCATGACATCTGTGAGGATCACAGAAGAGTGATAACCAGATATCATGTGCCTACCAAACACTACTGATAGTCTTGCCAGATCACACTTGAAGCTGATGTATTCTCTCCATCCAGCCGCTGGTTTGCAGGATATCCAAGGCCGTGAGGAATGTGCTGAACCGCACCAAAAATATACAGTCAGCAAAGTTCAGCTACATCACATTGCCTGTGTTTTCCAACATAAACTCTAAGGAAATGGCTATGGAGGAGAAATTTGTAGATATTAAATGTGAATTAAAATATATCAGATTTTTTGAAATGAGCAACTACCGTATCTAGGGATAGACTTTGGGGTGAAAAATGCATTTTTTACACACAAGGTAGTTGTTGCTTATAAAAATGAAGATAATGGTTATTATGGAAAGAGAGGGGTGGAATGAGGCATGTGGAAGGGGTTTCTGGAATGTCTCGCAAAGTTCAGTTTCCTGATTGGATGGTATTTGCCTTATATATTCATCAAGCATTTGTTGTACATAGTTTTATATATCTGTGTTTTGTTTTACTATAAAAAGAATTAGAAAATAAATCAGTCCAGTCACAAACAATTTAAGGGTGGAAATGCCTAGGTGGCCAAAAAGCAGGCGATTTTAATATTTCTCTTTTTTTCTTTCATGGGTAATTTTTTTCTAATTCTACTTACACGAAACATGTCTTAGACCTGCAATTTAAAAGTCATAAGATGACATTTCAATATGAATTTGGTAAAAAATCAGCCACAGGGTCGCTTAATGTAGTAATAGGTATTTTAGTCGATGACTATAAAGCTCTTAGCTCTTACAGAACTTAGAACTGTTGTTTTTCTCGGAGAAGGGATATAGTGCTGGTAGAGTGAAAAGACCCAGGTTTGCAAGAGTAGCTTTCTCCTAACTGACTTGTAGCTTTGAAAGCTTTGGTGTCAGCTTTCGGAGGGGTCAAAAAAGTAACACTAATCTTACCACCCTTGATGGTAAAATGAGAATGAAGGAAAGCTATTTATAAGGTGCAGAGTTCTATGCCATTATATTCCCCTTGTCTCTTATAATGAGCTCTTCAAAATCTTTTGTTCTCCTTCTTTCTTTCTTACAGCAATAAACGAAAGCCTTAGTCTTTCAAGAAAGACATGGATAACTTAGAATGTCGGATAATTTGTGTAGTAATGAGTATTTCTTTCAATTTCATCCTCAGATCATAATATCAATAGTTATTTGCTTAAAAAAGAAAAAGAACAAAGTATTATACCTAGCTTGAAGATAGAGCTGCATTTGATTATATTCATTATGCTAGGTGGGTGGTCTTTGCTTTTTACCAAACTGTTGCTCTAGTGCTTTGAAAGAGAGAGATATTAGATACTGTCATTAGATAGCAAATTAGACCAAATATGTAAAAATATCTTTTACCTTTTTTTTGGGTCAGAAAATAGGTGTGATTCATTTTCTTGGCTCGCTTTCAACTAAAGAATTACATTTTGCTAACCGGAATGTAACACCTAGTTTTTGTGGGGTGAATTACTTTCTATTTTTTTTTTTTTAATGTTACATAAAGCTTATGGCATTAGTGAATTCACTGCCTTTGGATTGTAAGTTTTGTTAGAAGTTTTTATTCCCCTTGATATGAAAATTCATAAGGAAATAAAAATAATGCAATTTCTGCATGAGAATGCACTTTTTTTTCAATACTAAATTTGAACGTTATCACAATTAACTTCAGCCCCTGCTGTAACTTTTTGGGAGGCAGGTTGGTGCTCTTTATTTGTTTTTTATATTTTTGTTTTGTGGGAGATGGGGTTTTTTGGTTGTTGGTTGGTTGGTTGGTTTTCCTTTGTTCTTCCACGTCTTCAGTGTCTTTACCTAAAGAACGTTTGATGCAGAATTAGAGGTGTACTTCCAATGATGTGCATTTTTTTTTCCCCAAGCAGAAATTCATGTTGAAACCTAAATAGAGATAAGCTAGAAGAACATTATACTAAGTGAAAGAAGCCAGTCCCCAAAGACCACATATCACCTGATTCCATTGATAAGAAATGTCCAGAATGGGCAAATCCATAGAAACAGAAAGATTAGTGTTGCCAGGAGCTGAGGGGTGGCAACAGGGTTAGGGCAGGGTAGGAGTGATTGCAAATGGGTACAGGGTTTCTTTTTTGAGCTGATGGTTGCAGCTGATAGTAAGTATCCTGGTACCTTACCCTCCTGGCCTTTCCCCCCACCCACCCCATCCAGGGCCACCTGATGGAAAGCCTGGATATGGCTTGAAAACCACTGAGCTCAATGGTAGAACGTTTTTATTGCCAGAGGAAGGTGGGCCAAGTAATTATATTAACATATCTCATTGTATATTAACAAGGTTTAAGAGCAGACAGAAAAACAAATTGAGTCATAAATGCTTTTCTTTGTATTGGGGTCTTTTTTTTTTTTTTTTTTTTTTGTATTTCTATCATGGAAAGCTTCTTCCCTTCTTTTCTTCTTTATCAAAACATGCACGGAGAATGCATCTATCAATGTAATGATCTGCAGTTGTGGTACCCATTGCTAGAGGTCCAAGTGTCCTTTATAAGGTGAAAGGTCCTTTGGCTTTAGCCTCAGTCCCAGACATTCCTTCTGTAAAAGTTTCCTTCTTTATTCCCAAGTGTTATTCTACTTCTTTCTCCTGTTCCATCTGGTTAGTACCCCCCAAACCATTGTCTATCTTAGCAACACTTTTCCTCTGCAGAGTGCCTTGGATTCTTTTTCTTTTCATGAATAGCTTATTTTCTGTCCTCCTTCTTTGTCTTTGGAAGGATCTGTACCTAAACAGCGACAGACATTATATAGTTTGTTCTGTGTTATTCTGGAAAGATTGGACACTGTGGGTCTGATGGCAAGACCTAGTGACGATGTGGGTGGTGGTCCTTGCTATACTTTTTTTTTTTTAAGTAAAATGAAAATTGTTGAACTTACATTATAAATAACTTGGGCTCATTCCTCTCTGCTCTGCAAGCTTAAAGAATGAAAAGTTCTCTTAATTTTCTACTAGAAGCAGACACATTTAGGTAGAAAGAGAGCAGATGGAAAGCTACAAAACCACATAAGGGCTGACTCAGAATTTAGTTGTTTTAAAAAATAGTTATATTTTTTAAGCTTCTGTTTGCAAAACAAGTTTGTATGAGTCCTGGGCATGCTTGTCATAGAGACGGACTAAGGAGGGTGCAAGGAGAGGGGGGGCCAGGCAGCAAGTGAGCAGTGTAGTTAGTACTGGGTTTGTTAGTACAGAAGAGTTCTCTGGTTTTGTTTTGTTAAGTGATAGGAGTGAGGCCTCTCCAGGTTTAGGGTGAATAGCCAACTAGGAGTCAGAAAAACAAGACTTTAATTTAGCTCCCTGCAGGTAACATAAATATCTTAAATGCCTTTTCACAAGGACCGAAGTTGGTGTCTGTGTAACATACTGTAAATAAAAACTAGAGTTGGTGATGGAGAGTAAGACGCTGAGGCTTTGGGAACAATTCATGGGATGGGAAGAGGGGTTGGGGTGGGGGTGGATTTCAGCTCACTTCACCCCAAATGATTATTAGCTAATCATCCTGAAATGGTTAAGGAAAGAGTAACATTTCATATTGCATCACGAATTTAGTCCATGTCCAATAATGATATGTTTGTATGCTTGGGAAAGACAGACTGACAGTATTCCTGACAATATTGTGGCCCTATTCCTTCTCTCTTATTTATTGCTTCCTCCTTTTCCAGACTCCAACAGAGGCTGGCTTGTGGGAAGTCAGTAGGCGCTAGATAGCTCAGCCTCATTTATTCACCGTAGTTAAAACCATATTATATCCAAAATCCTTCATCATCACTAAACACACTTAAGAGCAAGTCACAACTCTTTTATTAGTAGGAATCAGCCAATAGCATTGCCAAAACTGATTTTACTTTTTGGCCCAATTTTTTAAATATTGGAGAAATGAGCTAGTTATGAAAATAAAAAAAAATATGAACCAATTGCTGGATATATTTAATGAGGAGTCCTGGTTGTCTCGTGATTTTGTGACATGCTTTGTTGTTCTAGAAATACATAAAGCTACTGAAACTGTTCTCATTCATATCTGTTTGAAATTTATTATAGCTAGTATCTCCTCCCATTTTAATGAAAGAAGTATAATTTTTTCAACTTTCTAGACAACATCTGGGGAAGACGTACGAGACTTCACAAAGGTGCTGAAGAATAAGTTCAGATCAAAGAAATACTTTGCCAAACATCCTCGGCTTGGCTACCTTCCTGTCCAGACAGTTCTTGAAGGTGACAACTTAGAGACGTAAGTTTAATTTTAATATTAAAACGTTCATGTACTCTTTTCTCTGATGTCTCTTATTATGTTAGTGATACAAGAGAAATGATCCGATACCAAAAAGAATTTGTGTTTTGGTAAAATGTTTCATTTTTTAAAATTTTTACTCTCTTTTTTAATTTAAATTCAATTAGCCAAGGTCTAGGACATCGTTAGTTTTTGATATAATGTTCAGTGATTCATCAGGTCAGTATAACACCAGGTGCTCATTAGCTCATGTGCAAAGTGTTTCATTTTAAAAGAGGTAAATTAATATCCACTACCAGGCTCAGAGTCCACAGTCTCTCATGCTTCGTCTCCCCCACTGATTCTCCCCGCTTCACTTTTCCTTTCCTTCTCCTGATGTCCTCCATGTTATTCCTTATGCTCCACAAGTAAGTGAAACCATATGATAATTGACTTTTTCCGCACTGGGTGTAGTGCATAAACAATGAGTCTTGGAACACTGAAAAAATTTAAAAAAATTAAAAAACAGAGAGGTATATTGACCTTGGAATCAGTCTTCACATGAATTTTTGCTGTTTCCTTTTGACAATGCCACCGCTAAAATTTTAGATTTAATTTTGCATGTGTTCCTCCACTTTAAAAATATGTATTATTATGTGTTCATCCTTTGCCTTGGTCATTTCTTTTCCTCTTAAAAATAATTGAAGTGCATTGTGTTATGTACTGTTTCATGATTTTATTCATTTTCCATTTTTCCTCCCGTGGGGATATTTTGCTATTTCACATAGTGTGTTTTATACTTATTTTACATATTTTTATAGTAAATTTATTAATAATATTGGATCTCTTGCTTCATATATACCTGCCCTAAAATCTCGTCAAAGTCTTGTATTTCTAATTTTTTCTCTCTTGAGCATGAAGGCAGCAAAATGAGATAGCTATATAGGTACATAAATGGATAAAATTTCTTAAAAGTAGGTACTTTGAGTTTATAAGCATAAATGAAACAAAGTTTCAATGTAGCAAAATTACTATGGCATTGTAAAGAAAAGAAAAATAACAACTTATAACCAGAAGTGAAAAGAAAAAGAATTTTTAAAGAAAGCCAGAAGAAATGCAAGAAGTAATTTTAAATTGTGAAACAATGATATATCAGGATCAAAATAGATCTGATTTTAAATCTTTGAATCACTTTTAAGAAATCTTAGCATAAATACACCTGCTGAGGTAATTTTCTTGTGCTTGAATCTTGGGAAAAGTTAATGTTTATTGCTAATCATTAGCAAAGTACCTAGTCATAAAAATAGTGATATTCTAGTTACAGAAAGCTGCCCTCTCAAATGACTCTAGAAGAGGTTAGAGGTGTGAAGTGTGAAGTTTTCTACATTCTTCTGTAAAGAAACTTGTAGTGAGAAGTGCAAAAAGTGTGTTGAGTGCAATTTTTGTGAAATCAGTCTTTCTTTAACCTTCAAAACTCTTAGTTCATTTTATGGAGTGTATGAGAGATACACAGAGAGCAGTCATAGTCTAGTATAATGACAGTCCATGACTCAAAGATATTAAAGTGGAGGGATACACTACTTAGCCTGGGTGGGTTTTTTTTCCATATAAAAGCTTTGTAGACCATTGGCTTTGCTGAGTTTGTGTACAAATATAGATTGTTGTTTTTTGTTGATTTGTGGAGCTTCTAAGAAGTGGGAGAGAGACCATAACCAAAGCACATAGATATTTGATCCTTCTATACATAATGTTATGGGTGCATGACTATATATGTTGATGGATCCCAAAATACTACATATTTAAAGCACCTAGAAAAATTCCAACTTTTTGATAACTTTGCTTGATATCAAACTGCGTACAATGAAAATACTATGCCTCCCCGTTATTTTTTCCACAGTATATTTTTATTGGAGCAATTTCAGTTTAAAGAGAGCAATTCATATACTTAAAATCCATAAGGAAAAGTAGATTTTTGGTTCTCTCTTTGTTTTGTGGGTATATTTCTGTCCTTTTCTTCCAAAGGTCATATGATTTTATATTCTTATTTGTTTTACCATCTAATATATAGTTTAACTGTGCTGAACACTCCATGATAAACGCACAGTTTTACTTCCCTTGGTATCAGATCTAATTAACCTTTGGAGTAGCTGCCTGAAGCATAGAATTATCACATAGTGCTTTTATTTACAGGACAATTTGATAGGCTTGAACTAGTGATGCACCTTTCAGTCTTAGGATAAACCATTGGCATTTGTGTCATTTCAAATATCTACATCCTTCATATGAGTCATGCATCTAGCTCTATCTTTTATACTCCTTTTAAGTATTTTTGATAATTTGCCTTTTCATGTCAAAATAACCATTGATATCAGTCATTCTATTCTGAGTGACGTAGTTAAAGTCACTCAGACAAAAAAAGAGCAGAAAAGCATACTAAATAAAAATTTCGTGCTGTAATTTTTGGCTGTAATTCTAAAAATGCTTCATTTCACCTATCATCAATTTACCAGCATTTTCAGGGAAAGGAAAATAAGAGAAAGGAAGCAGTGTAAGATTAAATAGGATGTCACAAGATGTTTTTTGAAAAAGATTTATGAGATACGGGATAGAGTAGGCATGTTTTCTTCTTTTTTTAATTCTAGAACACATTCTTGAAGTTGGTATAGTTCATTTTTCTGCTGAACCCTTTCTAGTACAGGGCCACTTAATCTTCTCATGTGACAATTTATGTGAAGGGGTAGTAAAGTTTGATTTCGTTTATTCTCCTATTTGTGGGAGAACATTGGAGAAAAACCAGTCAAGTGGTAAATGTGTTGAAGTTATTTATGAAGCTGATTAGAATTTTCTTTTGCGTCTTTCTCTTTCATCCCTGCAAAATGTAGTATCTTACCCCTATCCAGTAATTATACATGCATACATAGAGGGGATTTAGGAGAAAAAGGAGTTATTTCTAAAAGGAGGTAAGCAAACCCATGCTTACATTTTATTCAATTAATTTGGTAACTATATGCACAAGAGTTTTCAAAAAATAAATCAAAATAAAGGAGTATAACTTGATTGAAGAGTTGCCATTGAAAATAAACCGAAGAAACAAGCTAAGATAATAGCAAAAGTCATTTGAGAATTATCAGAGGTTACTATTGGATACAAGGTAGGTTGGTTTCCTTAGAAGTTAAAGAAGTAGAATTAGACACTTCTGCCCTGTATTGGTTAAAGTGAAACAGATGAGTTTTATGGTCCTTTCCAATTCTTACTGGAGCAAGAACCAACTCATGGACTGGGAGGAAGTGAGGAAGTGAGTCTCAGCTGAACTGAGACCTGGAAGAGTCATAGGGCCAGACATGCACCATTTGGTGTGGGAGGAGGGGAGGGGGAGTTTCTAGGCAAGGGAAGTGTTTTCAAAAGCCCAAGGACAAGATCATTTGGGGAATTGGTGTAGGAAGCTGGGGATAGTGGCATGAAATGAGAGTGGACAGAGAAGCAGGACCCACACAATGAAGGGCCTTGTAAGTGGTGCCAAGATGTTCGGATTTTATCCTGAAAACAGTCAGGAACCATTGAAGGTTTCTATGTGAAAGCACACTGGGACCACACCTACCCTGTCACAAACAGATTGAAGAAGGCAAAACACTGGAAGCCTAAGGCAATGAAAGAATCATTAAAATTTCAAGGAAAGTCTGGATTATATTTCATATAATATTAAGTTTATTTAGTAGAGTCTAATTCATTGCATATTAGTGTGTAATTAACCCAAACAACCCAGTGAGCCCCTACTCTGGAAAGCAGGGATAGGCTACATTATTAACTGTGTCTTATTTTGAACCCCCTTTAACTATAGACTCTACCTGAGCAGTGGAGATATTGCCTTGTTTTTATCTCCCAGAATTAAATGAGAAAATTTATCACTTAACCTTTTTTTTTTTTCTGAAAGTCAAAATACTTTGAGGTCAATGAGGCCTAAAGTTTGATTTTTTTTCATCTTTATTTCTTTTCTTAGAATTCTCTGTTCTCAATATATAAAACACTTTTGAGAACTATTTCGGTTCAGCTTTCTACCTCTGCCACTCTTATCTTAGTTCAATGAATCACTTTTGTGTTAACTGAATTAACTTCACAAGAACCAGTCATGCAGTTTCACAAAGCTTTTCCAAGTTCAATTAAGATAAAAAATACATATTTTTCTTGTGTTTAAAGTTTGCCGCAGATGTGGTAGTACACTTAAATTTTAGAAATGCTTTCTCTGAATAACTATTATTTTTTGGAAAGTTTATAGCACATCATTCACTTGACATTTAACAACTATATCTCAGAGATAAGGAAAAGTAATGATGAAAAAATGATTGAATGATACTGTGTTGTTTCATTGTTGTTATAACTAGCTTATGTGCATGATTAAGTCTGTTTACAAATAGACTGGCTCAATGCCTATTTTTGAAAGTAGGTCCTTATAGTTGTAGTTTTTCAGCCCAATAAGATGCCCTCCATCTCCTTTTAATCTTTGCTATTACGACATTAACTTGCGCTGCCCAGTAGGAGTTAATGAGATCATTAACTTTTTCTTAAGTTTCTATGTATAATAGAAATAGCAGAATCAATTCAATCTAGAATAATTTAAACTTTCCTTCTTCTTTATTTCAATCAACTTGAGCTTATGCAGGAGACTTTAATTATTTAATTAAATAAAGAACTAATTTTCTTTAGACTTTTAAATTTCCCCATTCATCACACCTCCCCTTACTCTCCTCAAAACAACAACAACAACAAAACAAAAACAAAAAAGCCTAGGGTTTTTCATTCTGTTCAGTTGTTTTTGAAAGATATTTCATGGAGATGTGGGGATTTCTAGGCAGTTTTTGAGATTGGAGTGCCCCCAGGGCTGGGAGTGGTACTAAAGGATCCAGGTCCAGATAGAGACAGAACACATTTCCTTATCATTTTCACAGATTGAACTTCCAGAAACAATTTTGTTTGAAGAAAGCGTGTCATCATCTAGTTGCTTTCACCTTAATGGATATTATGTGAAATTTGGGGTGGGTGTAGGGGAGAGGATCTAGGTGTAACATCTTCTTTCAGTGCCTCTGGGAGGCTGAAGTACTTTGTGCCCAGTTGGATTTGAATGCTTACATTAAAAACTGAACAAAGAATCAGGAAAATCTCATTTTATTGCAAATCTGCCATCAATATATGATGTAGTCTTTGGAATTTCTGACCAAGTTTCTTCTCCAGGAAAAACATAATCGGGTTGCATCATCTCTCAGTATATCATGGAGTATTATCTTTTCAATTATTCCATGTTTTTGAGCTATCGTAGAGCATTTTGTTTCTTTTTTTCTTTTCCAATGAGGCTATTTCAAGATGCGCTTGCTGTCCTGTAACAAATATGCTGTAATATCTGTGAAAAGCCCCCGTGGCACTTGAAGGCACAGCATTTTGTCTAAGATAAACAGGGACTTGTGCTATTTTTGATTTCCCCAGGGTCCACCTCAGGGCAACCAAACGTGAGAGTGGAAGACAGTTGAGAATGTCTTCTCCTCCAGCTTCCCACTGCTTTTGTCTGCAATGTCTCTCAAGTGCTAGTTCTGTGACTTCTGTTTCCCTCTCCCCCTCTGCAGTCCTGTCACACTGATCAGCATGTGGCCGGAGCACTATGAGTGAGTATTCACAGCTCTGTCCCCTGGAGTCATACCGGTACTCTGATTGGTGTCATTAGCTTGGGCTGATTACAGAACTCTTGCACTGGAAGAATGGTCTGCCTCCTGGGTAACAATCCTCATGGCTTGTTTGCATGGCAAATTCACTGTTTAACTAAGCTAACAGTCCTAATGGTTACGTCTATCAATATTTAGGCATAAAACCGTTTCTTTGCTTTTTCTTTTATAGCCCCTCACAATCTCCTCAGCTGTTTCATGATGACACCCATTCCAGAATCGAACAGTATGCCACACGGTAAGAAGCCTTGACAGGAGCCCTCCCCTGTGCTGCCCCCCAGAATGTATCTATTTCTGTATGAATCCTCTGTTGTCTGTGTGCCTTGATTTAAGAGATGTTTTGCAAGAGTCGTGGCTCCATTATATTTGGAATCTGGGTTCTCATCTTTCCATGTTGTGATTTGTGCTTTACCAAACACCTGCTGTACAGTCAGGGAAGAGTGAATCGCTGTGGCGCGTGATTATGGAGCTCATGAGAATCCAAATGCTAGACAAGCAGGATTTCGATACTGTAACCTATTTCAGTGAATGAGCATAGAAACTGAAAGTATTCTTAGGAGATTGTGCACACATGAATTACAATATATAATTAAATGTATGTTAATGCATTATAATAGAGGTTTATTTTAGAGTCCCTGAATAATACAGAGTATAGGCTGGTCTTGCTGGCATGCACAAACTTTCAGAAAAGAAGTCCATAGGCAGTGTCTCTTGGGCTAGCAACTAGCTCTTCCTAAAATGGTTAGTTCAAGCAATGTATAAATAGTAATACTTGAACTGCATCTTGGCCAGATAGAATTTCTGGGAAAAGGTAGGCTTATACTAATGGAAAAGCATACTTCAAAGCACTGAGCTGGGAATGAACATGGCTTGTTTAAAGGAGTAAGGAGTGAGGAATGAAGGAATAGAAGCTGAGATCTGGTTTGAAGCCCCACTTGCTAAGGAGTTGGGTTATATCTTAGGTAAAGGGGGGTCTTGGTGAGTTCTTAGACATGAGAGGAGCATAATCAGATTTATGAGAATGGAGACCCATTGTAGGCCTGGGAGATAAGTTAGGAGCCTAGGTGAATTAAGGGTCTATATAGCATGGTCAAAGATGAAGGCCTACAAGTCTGAAGGCAGTGGTGATTGAGAGGTAGCTCAACATTCAATGTTGTTTTAAATTCCCAATCTTACTAGATTTGGGCCTTTTCTTTTTTTTTAAGTTTTTTTTTTTTTTTTAATTTATTTATTTGACAGGCAGAGAGGCGGGCAGAGAGAGAGAGGAGGAAGCAAGCTCCCTGCTGAGCAGAGAGCCTGATGCGGGGCTCGATCCCAGGACTCTAGGATCATGACCTGAGCTGAAGGCAGAGGCTTTAACCCACTGAGCCACCTAGGCGCCCCTGGGCCTTTTCTTATTTTGTCAGGATTATGATTGTTTGAGAATGCCAGAGAGAGTACCTCAGTTGACCATGCCATCTGGGGTTTTAATGATTATTTTGTATTCCATATAAATGGAACCTCTTTATTTTCATTTTTATTTTCATTTTTCAGGCTGGCCCAGATGGAAAGGACTAATGGATCTTTCCTCACTGATAGCAGCTCTACCACAGGAAGTGTGTAAGTAGATCATGAAATTAGCACTGCTGGGGAAGGCCAGGTCTTGTCATGGCTGTCGGAAATAATCTTCATTGATTATGGCTCTGAATTTGATCCCAATCAAAATTGATAAGTGTGGTTACAGAAATGTCTAGATAGATTTTACGCTTTCAAGCCATGATAATATAAATTGGATATGTTTCTTTAGTTTCATATAAGTTAATGAAAAAATCCTGTATTTGTCAACTAATTTGCCTCAGAAAGATCAGACTGTTCTATTTATAAATATGTTTATAGATATTCATTCCATTTGTCAGATATTTCTTTTTGACAAATGTATTTCCACAGAAGACATGCCCTTCTATAAAATCCTCTTCCGTCTATTGGCTCACTTTTTCCCCATAATCCCTGCCATTTAACAACTATAACCCACACAAGCTTGGACCTATAACTTCCCACTCTTTGCTGAAAAGTCTTATTTCCTCTGCCAATATTTTATTATATTAGCAATTAGGAAAAGTCTCATTGACTTTACAAAGATAATTAAAAACTTTCTAGGCAAATATTTTATCTCTGATTGTCCTACCATTATGTGTCGTCTTGCTTTGAAACTTCTTCCCTCCCCCTTTAGAATTTTTAATTTTGCATGATGTCTAAAACGTTTCAGTAATGTCAAGTTTACTTGTTATGTAATTTCACTGTTGTTTGCATCTGGTGGAAAGCTGTAAGGCTTCCAGAAGAGTTACAGAATATAGTACTCAGGTGTTTTATACTAAAAAAAAAAGTGACAGAGAGAGCCAAGTTGTAGTACCTTACCCACTCTAATATAGAATAAGTCCCTATCAGTGTTTTATATCCTTTATTTTAAGATTATTTATGTATTTATTTGACAGAGAGAGAGAGAGAGATCACAAGTAGGCAGAGACAGGCAGAGAGAGTGGGGGAAGCATGCTCCCTGCTGAGCAGAGCCCGATGTGGGGCCCGATCCCAGGGCCCCGAGATCATGACCTGATCCGAAGGCAGGGGCTTAACCCACTGAGCCACCCAGGCGCCCCTCTATCAATGTTTTAAAAACTGTTTTACTATCATTAAGCTTATAAATAATGTCAGGAGGTTTTTCAATTTTAAATTTCAAACATTATCCTGTTAGTACTTTACAAGAATACAGTAGTGATTTATACATTATTATTCATGTACTATGAATATGAAACAATTCCCAAACCAAGATAATAGCATATTTATAATGTTTGTTTCTATTTAGCTACCAGTATATATTTTATATAAAGTAGTTAGATACCTTGAGTAGCCCCTAAATGATTCCCACAAGGTTGATAATAGTCAAAGAATTATATGGAATACAAAATAATCATTAAAACCAAAATAATTAAAATCAAATTTAAATTCTTTAAAAAGGTGTTGGTCATGTCCTGTGAACAGAGTGAAGGTAATGCTCAAATTTAGCACATCCTGTCCTCAACTTAGAATAAACAGTATTTTAAAATTTAATACTGTTGTTTGAGAAAAAGAAAAAAATAATCAGATGACTAACAGCTGAATACATTTTAATATACTATCATATAGCTACATTAACTCATTCATCTTGTCCAACAAATATTTCTTATATATCTACCATCCGTGGTATGTTAGAGCCAGTGTAAGAGACTGCTGTACATTTTCAAGAAGTTGTTTAAGCTGTTTGTTAAACAGAACCATTATAGAAATTAATTCATATACACTTACAATTAACTAAATTAGATTCAAATGAAAACAAAAGTCATACTCAAACGCCGCCATGCCCTCGTTACTCTACTTCGTTTTACTATTATCTGTGTTCTTGGAGTAATTTATTGTATTTGTCAGATGGTGTACAACTGTGTATCTTTTCCAAACTCTACATTTCAGTAAAGTCATTAGTTTGAAATTGGCCTTGATGAAAGTATTTAAACCTTAGAAATGGCAAAAGCTACATTTCAGGACCAATTTATTCCTTGGTTTTTTTGGAAAACTCCTTAAATGTTTATCAGTGTGCCACTGGCACATACCCAGTGGGGTCAAAGTCCACAGATGTAACTACTATCCCCATGAATTTTACCGGCTCAAGGGAAGAACCATTGATAAGTGTTTGTAGAGGAAGAACATTGGGTGGGCATTTTTTTTTTTTTTAAGATATATTTATTTGAGGAGGAGAGAGAGAGAGAGAGAGAGAGTGTGTGTGTGTGTGTAAACAGGGGGAAAGGCAAAGGGAGAGAGAGAATCTCAAGCAGACTCCCCACTAAACACAGAGCCCAATGCTCATGACCCTAAGATCCTGACCTGAGCTGAAACCAAGAGTCCCATGCTCAAATGACTGAACCACCCTGGCCCCCCGGGAGGGCATTTTTGAGAGACAGATCAAGACCCCCAAAGAACTTCACATCCTAATTCCTGAAAGCTATTCATGGGTCTCTTTATATGTCAAAAGGGACTTTGCACATGTGATTAAGTTAAAGATCTTGAGTTGGGGAGCTTATCCTAGGTTATTTTAAGTGCACCCCATGTCATCCCATGAGATCTTATAAGAGTGGGGGAGAGTCAGTTAGAGAAAGATACAGCCAGAGAAGCAGAGGTCAACTACAGAGAGATGTGCAGATACCACGTTGCCAGCTTTACAAATACAGGGATGCAGGTGACCTCTGATACTGGAAAAAGCAAGGAAAGAAATTCACCCTTAAATGTAATATTCAATTAAATTAATAGCATCAGAACGTATCTGTCAGCCACTAAAGAGAAACCGTTTTCCAGTCACTGGTGCGTTCAGATTTTCTCAGGACTATGTTAATAAACCTTATTTTGATAAAGCCAATCCTGGAAGTCCTTTGCTCTGTCACAGTTTGAATTACTGAGTATTCTGGGTTTTTTTTCCCATGACCGTGGCAGTGATTCTTCCATTCCAGTGAGATTGCGAACGAGGACTCTGAGTCCTTGAAGCCCTGTACGGGATGGGGAACCCACCGGTTAGATTTGGAGTGGTCACCTTGGCTCACTTCACTGTATAACACTTACTCATATAAGCATTTCCATTTTAGCCAGGACTGCTGACTTGACACTGTGAATAGGTATTCCACAGACTGCAATAAATACCTTTCCTCCCAGTGGATAGAGTCTTACCAGGAGCGTGCTTCTTACCTCTTTCAGGCTGATGGTACTCCACAGGGTTTGTGATGGAAAGGTTAGGAACCAAGCCCCACTCTTTATTCCTCCGGCTGTCCTTATTTGTTTCCACATCTAATAAATTAGCATCTTGGATCACAAGACACAGGAAGAAATCTTCACTGCTTTGAACAGGATGCTGTGCTCTTCATTCTCTGCTTTCAGCTTTCTTGCTTCCTACAGGACCTTACTGTAGTAGCAGTAAGTACATAACGTACTCCAACCCTGGCCTTTCCCTGGAAATTTCCTAAAGCTACAGCACTGACAGGGTCATGACACAATCCTGAGACAGTAGAGGACAGTTTCCAATCACTAGGGTCATCCGTTTCGGAGCGAGGGTTGGTGCCTTCTCAAGGAAGCGTTGGCTCTTCTGCTTCGCTCATAGGTCCATCCTGAGGCATCAGCATCAGAAGATTAGCAATTTGTATTGTTGTTGGGAAAAACTGAAAGCTAACTCAGAGTGCCTTAAGCCAAATAAATAAATAAATAAATAAATAAAAAGTAATAACAAACTTCTCTATTACATTTTGGAATTTTTCTCACTCCTGAATTCTCATCCTTTTCTTTAGGTCCTTTGAGCGGAGGTTTTGTTATTCCAATAGGTCATAAAAATGTCATTAGTACTCTTGAATAACAACAGGGGTGATACAAAACAGCCACCACTGCCCCTCTGTGAATATTCTGTTGCTCTAAGCTCTTCATCTGTCCTTGCTTCTTTAATCCTCTGAGACCCCTTGAGATGCTACTCTTGTTCCTGTGACCACCATCTTACAGATGAGTACATTGAGACACTGAGAGGGTAAGGAGCTTGCTCAGGGTCTCACTCGTCAGTAAGTCGTGGGATTCAAACCCAGGCAGCCACAGGTGCTCCTGACCATCGCTGACCACCTCACTGTTACGCCTATGTGGAAAGGGAAGGCTTCCCAGATGGGAGCCCCGCAGTGGGGGTGGGGATGGTGGTGGTCAGAGCTTCTGCAGTCCTCCTTGAGGTCATCACTTTCCCTGTCCCAATCCTGCCCAGTCTCCATCCACACTTTGGCTTCACAGCTCAGACCTAGTTAGAAGATATTTTAGCTCCGTACCTCCAAGACTGATCTCCTAAATGTGGTTTGGGATGATCTCAACTGTAGGCGATAAAAGAAATCCTAATACTTTCAGGTGTGAATTTTGAGATTTGAACTTGTGATTTTAAATTATCCACGGTCTTTGTAGTCATTAGTATCTTCAAAAGCAGCCATCCTGCCCTGCAGTTTGGGCCTTTCCCTGTCCCTCAGATTGGGCTATGGAACCAAGTCCCTGGCTCCCGATAGCATTCATCCTGTGAAGCTGGTGAATTTGTTGTTGCATTCCCATGCCTCACGGGCAGCTGCCTCCCCAACCCAGACATGAATCAGTCCCAAGGCTCTTCCCCCACATAGACCCAATTCCCAGTGCTCCCTTTCCTCCTAAAAGTCTGCCTTTGGACAAATTAAAAATCCAATAATTTTGAGGATAATAATTTTCTTTGAAGGAGGAATTGCACACCCATGACTCAAACCAAAACAGGACCCAGGATAGTCCTGGGGAATCTCAGGAACCCAAGGGCAGATCCTTAGACCATTGCCATTAGGGTGTCTCCCTCCATCTGCTACCTGTCCTTGAGTGACACTGTCTTATATACAAAGATCAAACTGGGGTCTGACTTGCAGTGACATTGCTGTTTGTACCTCTGAAGCCTAGAACAGAAGAATCCTTGAGAGGAGGGAAATTATTGTTATTTTTGTTTACGTCTTGCCTACTTTCAAAAGGTCATTGAATGACTCATAGTCCTTTTGTCATCTGATACATACTAATTTCGTAATCTAGATGGTGTTTACCATATGCAACTTAAATATATAATTATACTCCATTTAATGGTATTTCAGTGGTGCAGACTTATGTTTTTGCAACCTTTTCTGTTTTAGCACTGTTGACATGTAAAAGCCCTTATCTGGTACCTCACGTACTATCTGTCTTTCAAGGGTATGCTCTTGGTTTTTACTATGTATAATTAAGAACTTGAATGTATTTACTTTTATATTTAACTCTTAGGACTAATAATCTGTGAGAAATACTTAAGGCTGAAATTATATGTTATACATAAATGGTTTCTTTTTTTTTTGCTTTTGTTTTTGTTTTAGAAATTGCCTTAAATCCCTTTTGGATACCGCAATGAAAGGATATAATGATAGTGGTGATGATGGTGATTACAGTAATAATTTAAACCCTATCAACTCCCTAGAAGAAATGAAGTTATGTCAATGTTTATAACATAATTTATCTCAGATCTAATTTTGACTTGTTTGTGTATAAATTTGTTTCACAGACACTAGTCCCCAAATCTTAAAAACAGAACACTAGTAGGTGCTAATATTGAGCACTGAGTCTAGCCCCTGAGTCAGACGCTTGCGGGGACGAGTGTTCTAAGGGACTCAGGGGTCTGACGGTACCTGTGACAGGGCAGGAGCTCTGGGCTAGGATCCACCCCCGCCCCAGATAGCTACAGGCTTTGAGTTTTCTTTTGACTCTTCCTGTTCTTTTTTTATACTTTTTAAACTTTTACTTTTAGTCCTTAATTTCCTTTAAAGTGAATTGTTCATAGGATTCATACGGTGGCTTTTTAAACCAAAGTGAAAATCCGTTTACTTCTTATTTATTGAAATACCTGAGGTTAACATCTACTTTTGTTCTGTTTTGCATTATCCTTGCTTGTTCTTTCGTTCGTTCTTCTGCTTCATGGACAGAATGCTTCGCTGGACATTTGCATGGTCCGGCTGGTCACAGGAATGGCTGGGTTAGGGCTCTAGACCTTGCTCCTTAGCATTTTGACATCAGATATTAGAGTAGTAGGCTAAACCTTTTGCTTCTCTTGCAAGAGTTACTGTTTTGTTTTGACTTCTAGTTGATTGCTTGAGACGCTTTATCCTTAAAATAGAGAAATCTCATGGGGTTTTTTCTTTTATTATTATTATTTTTTTTTTTTTTTGGATACTCAGACTTTTTAGTTTCTATACCTTTTTTTTCAGCTTGAGGAATAGTTACAAAATACTGCATTATACCCTTACTTTGCTATTCCTTTATTTTATGCCCACTATATCTTTATGCCTTGTATTTTTCCTCTCCATATTTTAGATCTCTACTTTTTATCCTCTCTTGCTATTACTTCTATCTTAACTTGAACTGGATAAAGTGCCTGCAGACACTGGCCGTGATAAGGATCGCTGACCTAGCGTGTTGCCATCCTTAGCAGCTAATTGGTGTCCCCGCGTGCTGATGCGTTAGCCTGATCGCCTGCCTCTGTCCTTCATAATGGTTAGGGTTAGTGGGGCACCTGGGTGGCTCAGTCGTTAAACATCACTCTTAATTTCAGCTCAGGTCTTGATCTCAGGGTCGTGAGTTCAAACTCCATGCTGGGCTCCACACTGGGCATGGAATGAATGAATGAATGAGTGAGTGAATGAATGAATGAATTAAGTTTAGGGTATTGGCCATATAGTTCCCATCAGGAAAATGCCCACCCCTAACCCACACCCTTTCTAGTCTGACTGAGCGACATAGGCAGCCCAAGGGCTTTTAAATGCTGCTGCTCTGCCCTGTCTTCTACCTATTCCCTCCTCATATCCTCATCCTTCCACAGTTAGGAATAAGCATGCAGTTCTTCTAGAGGCTCCTTGATTTATTTTTCAGTGACACTGCATTTTCTCCAGAAAGGTCATCAAAGGGTGATTTCTAGCTTATTTCAGTCTTTATCCCATCCATGTTCCTTATTTCCGGTTTCACACTGGGTGGTGATGGTTCTACCCCTTCCCCGTTGAATTTGATAGAGGGATGGTGAGGTTCAATATCAACGTTATATTGTGCTCCTAACCAACATGCATGACCTTTATTTTTGTCAAATGTATGTCCACACATACTCCATGTATAAACTTAGAGAGAGGGAGAGGTTACCAATAAAGGAACAAAAGAAATCAATCAGTAGTTCATCTGAACCTTTGCTTTGGCTGTTCTGCTGGGATACAAGTCATTTTTCTCCTTTGCTTCATCATATCACTCTGCCATCAGGGCTCAGGACACCCCTTTTCTATAAGTTCACTAACTCTCAGGTGCAAGTTCAAGTCCCCTTTTCATTGCAGTAAACTGTGATCACACAGGGTTGCATTTTCAGGTTGGACTCAGAGGAATCAAAGATCCTACCTCGAGAACTGGGTGTTTCCTGGCAGCTGCCAGGCACCAGTCTGAGGTCCCAGAGGGCCTCCGCCGCTCCCCAGACTCTCTGGGACTGCAGTCGAGTGTGCTCTGACCCCAGTGCCACAGACGAGGGCTCTAAGGGACATTTGCAGGCACATCACTGTCAGACGGGCTGGTGCAGTCATGACAGAGCTCTGTTTTATACCCTCAGCGCTACTTACTTGTTGTTTTCCTGAAGCCCTATCCTATACATCCATAGATTGCGGGATTTGCTTACCAGACACAATGAGAACAGCCCAGGTCCAATCTGCTGAAGTACTCACTCCATAGCTAGAGACTCCAGCTGGCAGGAACCAGGGAGCCAGTCCTTTGCGTGATTCCAGGGAGATCTGACTGGGTGCCCCCATAAAGGAAGAGAGGGGCTCCCAGGCCCTTCCTTCTCAAGAATGTACCAGTTTTGTCTATCTCGTTATGCTTCTGTCTCTGGCAACCGTTAGATTCTACCACGTGATTCATGTGTCTAATTCATTAGACGAGTAGTTAGAAAAGTAGGAGAGTCTAGGTTTAAGGACCCGTAGTTTCTTGTTTTAATGCAGAATGATTGATCCTAGTGAAGATATGCTGATAATATCAAGTAAAATATCTGTGGATATTTATAAATATCTACAGTTAAAATTTTTGCTATGTTATTTAAATGAAAGGGTAGGAGGATTATATTCTACCATTCTGTGGGTTACAACGCATTGGAAGATGGCTTTCAGCCAAACACTAAAGCCAGTGAAATCAATTTAGGCCTTAGTCCATGTGGGCTGCCATAATACAACTATAGGCTGGCCAGCTTAGAAATGACATTTATTTATCACAGTTTGGGAGTCTGGGAAGTTCAAGATCAGAGTCCTAGCAGATTTGAAATCTGGTTAGAGCCCTCTTCCTGTTTCATAGATGGCGCTCTTCTCACTGTGTGTGTCCTCATGTGGCAGAGATGGGAAGCCAGCTCTCTGGACTCTGTTCTAAGGTCACCCATCCTGTCCATGAAGCTCCACCCCCATGACCTAATCACCTCCTAAAGGCCCCGCCTCCTAGTGCCATCACACTGGGAGTTAGGCTTCCATCTAGGAGTTTTGGGGATCTACAAACAGTCTAGAGCAGTTTTTTAAAATTAAATATTTTAATCTACTCATTTAGTATTCAATTGCTAATTTTGCCTAAGGTATCTCTTCTATTAACTACATAAGTGGTAGACCTTCTTTGGTACCTCTGCTGAATAGAATCTCTTCTGAGGTTTTGTGATATATACAGGTTAGTCTAAGGCAAAGCATAAAGTTGTTGGTATGTGTAGTACACATACCTTTTAGATAAATACCTTTCTAGCACTTCATGTTTTTATTTTTACCCTTTTAAAAGATTTTATTTATTTGACGGGGCGAGAGAGTGTACAAGTAGGGGGAGCGGCAGGCAGAGGGAGAGGGAGAAGCAGACTCCCCACTGAGCAGGGGGCCCAACTCGGGACTCGATCCCAGGACCCTGGAATCATGACCTGAGCGGAAGGCAGATTTTCACTGACTGAGCCACCCAGGCGTCCCCTTCCTAGAGTTCCGAAGGGAGGTCAGAGGGACATGGAGCCCAGCTGCCATCCCTATCATCGTTGTTTCTACTTCCCTTACAACCAGAGACGTCCACCTCCAGATGTGTGCCACAGCCTGTGTGCATTTTGTCTCCCTAGGGAGGATGAGCATGCCCTCATCCAACAGTACTGTCAGACGCTCGGAGGGGAGTCCCCGGTCAGCCAGCCCCAGAGCCCTGCTCAGATCTTGAAGTCGGTAGAACGGGAAGAACGTGGAGAACTGGAACGGATCATTGCCGACTTGGAGGAAGAACAAAGGTGCGTCTGACCTGGGAGAGGAAGCTGTGTCCCCCTGGGCAAACTTCTAAAAGGAAAGTCTTGAATGATACTTTCAGTATGATCCCTACCCATTCTCTTTTCAGAAGCGTGTTCTAAGAAACCCAGGTGGAGTCCAAGTTTTAGGGTAGGCTAACAAGCTAGGGCACTGGCTAAAGATCACTCACAGGAGGGTTCCCAGAGGGGTGACGTCTGTTAGAACACCTGCTTAAAGCTAAGAGTGTTGTTCCTGCTTACTCATCTCACTGTTCATAGATGTTTTTACCTAAGAAGAAAGAAGGAGCTGGAGTGAAATCTGGAGCTCGTGGGCAGTTTCAGGGAGAAGACGATGCACGCGGTGGTGATTCCAGTTTTTGCTTTTCTGCACTAGAAACTTGCAGGTGGAGTATGAGCAGCTGAAGGAGCAGCACCTGAGAAGGGGGCTCCCCGTCGGGTCGCCTCCAGACTCTGTCGTGTCTCCTCACCACACATCTGAGGACTCCGAACTCATAGCAGAAGCAAAACTCCTCCGGCAGCACAAAGGGCGGCTGGAGGCTAGGATGCAGATTTTAGAAGATCACAATAAGCAGCTTGAATCTCAACTCCACCGCCTTCGCCAGCTGCTGGAGCAGGTAGAGTGTGTGGGACTCGGGGCTGTGCCCACACCCGCTCCCCTCCCAGCCTGTCAGTCTCCGGGGGGAGTGGGGTGGTCCCAGTGTCCGCAGAGAGGCTCACTTGCTGCCTCTCACCTCCATGCTTAATTCCACTCTTCCAAAGGAAGCATCCCATCCGCCACTGCTCCAGAAATGTGTTTGCCCCACTTAAGATGGGATTTCCCATTCTTCTACCACACGGAAATCTGTTTCAGCTCTGAATCCTTTAAGGGAAGAGACCCTGTAACATACATGTGGGAATGCTGTAAGGGGAAGGAAGCCATTGGAGCTCTTTATGCCAAAGCCTTTTTTCCAGGGAACTATTTTTATGAAATTCAGTAGCAGATGCTTATTAATGTGCAGCTATTGTTTCCTAACATCAGGCCATAGTTTATGGCAGTGGTTTGCCCACTTTCTTGACAATAAGAAATACAACTTACATTATGATGAATGCATACCTGTATGATGAATACAGCATAGTAATTGCCATTATAAAAAAATTCCCTTATTTTCTATTTTTTTAACTTCCTTCCTCCCTTCCTCCTTCCCTTCCTTCCTTCTTCCCTTCCTCTCTTCCTCTCTTCTTTCCTGTGTTTCTCTGTACCTCCTCCCATTTTTCATCTCTTTCTCTTTCCTTTTTTTGTGCTGGTTGGCACCTACCAAATTAATTTTATAGCTTATCAGTGGATATTAGCCCACAGTTTTGAAAAATACTCTTCTTTGGATCTATAAGAAGCATCAACACAGCTTTTGCCTTCTTGGTGTTTGCAGTCTTATTAGGGACCAAAGCAAGATTGTACAATATTATAAGATAGTATCGCACATAAAGACACAGTACTATAGAAGATTAAGTACTTGATTACATCTAGCAGTTAAAGAATAGAAGTCACGAATTAGTGACTTAGTCACGAATTAGTCAGGAAGATGTCTGGGTAGCAGGTGCATATTGGGTAGAATCCCCACAGATGGGGCTAGACTTTCTTTTTCTTGAAGTATCCTTGACATCAACATTCATGTCATCATTCTCTGACCTATGTAGTGTGGGGTCCCAGGCAGTGACTAGGCAGTGCTTTTCTCCAGAAAGGATTTCTCCAACCAAAGGCAGAAGCAACTTTTCCTCCAGTGATCTTCTCAAATGTCAGAAAACCATCTTGTCACAGTTGCTGTCAGTATCTTTTAACTTGTCAGAATCATCCCAAACAGTGTGATTTCTGCATTACCTACACAGCAGGCCAGAGATCTCACCTTTAAACCATATACTTTTCTGTGTGACTTTCGCTATTTCAGGATTTGCATCAGACTGTTTTAGGGAAGGCTCACTTTGGGTCTCCAAACTGTGCATCATTAGAAAACAATAGTTTCCCTAGAGTGCCCCAAAGCCGGGCTTTCCCTAAGCCTTCTGGAATGTTTGAGTCTTCTCCGGTGCCACATTATAAGCACTATGAATTTGAAGTTTCTCTGTGGTGCCTGTGTGAGGGATGAATTTTCTCTTAAAATCTCTGATTTAAAATATGAAGTGTTATTATTAACCTAGTGCAGCGATAGAATCTTTGCAGAGGGAAGCTATGCTCAAAACCTTTATTTGCCATAGCCCGTTGGAGAGCTAACGGCTCTTCTGTTTCCATTACTCCCCTCCCCTCCCCCGACTCTCTCCATCCCATTAGACAGAGCTGCCTAATGGCTCATGTGCCTTCAGAATTGCACAGTAATGCTTTTAGAGATAGCCGATATCTAAATGGCTCTGTATATCCCAGACTGTGGACCTCTTATCTCTTCTTAATGATTTAGTATGAATGCCAAAAGTAGATGGAAAATTCACCTGACAGTAAAAACTGGCAAAACCACCAGACTTCAACTAATACAAATTTAATGGAGAAATCGGCATCAAAAACATTGTAATTTCTGCGTTCCCTGTAAGATGGATGACTCTTTCTAATTTGAGCACATACTTGTCAATGTATCCAGGACCATTTCAAAGCTTTGTGCAGAGAGGGTTTACAACGTGTTTACTATGTGTCAGATTCTGTTCTAATAATCTCAGTGGAAATCCTAACTGATCACCCTCCTCACAAATTCCTTTGATACCAGCATTCTTTTTACCATCCCCAGTTTATAAATAAAGAATTCAAGGCCTCGAAGGTTATAAAATTTGCTTAGAATCAGGTAGGTTCTGAGTGGCCGAATTTCAAGCATGGGAATCCAAAGTTGTGTCCTTATGTCTCCAGTGTGGCCTTAAATATTGATTTCAGTAAAGAAGTGAGCTGATTTTGAAATTGGATGCATTTACTGTATGAGAAACGGCACTCCTTTTTTAAAGATGAATGAACCCTTTTAAATTCACTTGGTTGAGCATCATGGAGAGAAAAATGGAGGGACAAAGCTGACATTGATAAATAAATCTCACGTTACAACCAGCTGAGCTCTTCTTGGAGCCCCAGTCGAAGGGGACAGACCACTCAGCACTCAGGGGAAGTAGTGGTGAGCCCACTAAACTGATGAAAACAGGTATTCTAAATGTCTGTGGCTGAAGAACTTGACGTGATTCAATCATCCATGGAAGTCAGAAACAGAAATGTTTTCCTTAGCAATTGTTTGAGTCCTTCCTCTGCTTTAACCTTTGAATGTGATTGCAGCCTGAATCTGATCCCCGAATCAACGGCGTCTCCCCCTGGGCTTCGCCTCAGCAGGCTGCCCTGAGCTACTCGCTGGATCCCGACCCTGGCCCTCAGTTCCACCAAGCAGGTTGGTGTCTCCGAGACCTGGCTAACTACCCCCCCCACCCCCCGCTGCTCTGAGTGTCACCGCTTGCTTAAGTTTTATTTATTTTTTTTATTTTTCTAAAAGATTTTATTTATTTATTTGACAGAGAAGAGAGAAAGAGGGAGCACAAGCAGGGGGAGTGGCAGGCAGTGGCAGAGGGAACTGCAGGCTCCCCACTGAGTAGAGAGCCCAATATGGGGCTCCATCCTGGGACCCTGAGATCATGACCTGAACTAAAGGCAGATGATTCACCCACTTGAGCCACCCAGATGCCCCTGTCTTTCATTTTATTAAATAGTGTGCTTACTCACCAGTGTCTTAGAGCATAAAGGAGTTTCATATTCCCTTTGTGCTCAGCTGCATATAAAGACATTTTAACAACATGAAAAAAGTAAACATCTTAGAATAATCATCTATAATGTATTTGCTTCTATAATGTGTAGTAGTGGATTGAATTTTGGCAAAAGATGAAAAAAAGTGCTCTTTCCTTTTGGTATGAGCAACAATTTACTTTTTGCTTTGCCTGCAGAATGATTTTTTTAAAAAATATATTTTCCATCTCTAAAATTTATATTTGTACATATTCAGGATATCATCCTAAAGTATATTATACCAAGAAGGTTTTTCTCTGCCCAAGTCTGGAAACTGAATGCTCTGCTTTTTCCATGCTAGTCCTTATAGACATTGCCACCTCCCCTGCCCCCATCATTGCCAAGGTCTCACCCAGCCTGTCATTAGTCACAAAGGGGCATGGCGCTGCTGCTAGAAGGACTCTGTCAGCTGGCATTCAGGAATGACATTTTGTTATTGATGAAATTTAAGTTCTAAAGTTTTACTGAGGACCACATATTTTAACCAAATTAATTTGTATTTAAGATATCTTTTGCTATATTAGTCAGAGGGAAACCTAAAATATTAATGTTATTTTAATTGTTTTAAATAAGTGACTTATTTTGCTCTTTATTGGTTGTAGAATGAAAGACATCAAAGTAACAAGTATCTTCTAAAACACCTCTAGATTTGTGTCAGTGTAAGCCAGCCCATGCCAGAGTCTCCAAGAATAAAGAAGGAAGGAAAAAGAAACTGACAGAATTTTTTTATATGAAAAAAAAAGTGTAAAATAATGTCATTCCATCTAATATATTAAAATAATATAACCACATTACTTTTCACTCATAAATGTTCTCCTGGCACATGGAAGCTTCCAACAGAAATATCTAATACCTCTTATTGATATGAAATTATATTACCAACAAATTAATACAAAAATGGTTTATTGCCTAAAATTGTTGATTTAAGGAGAATGATTTTCACTTTGCTATATAGAGGCCAGGTTTCGTGTTTTCTGCCCATGTTGGGTTTTGGTGGAAGGCCTGACATTGTTCTTTTTCTCCACTGTCGCAGCGGCGGAGGACCTGCTGGCTCCCCCACAGGACACTGGCACGGACCTCACGGAGTTTATGGAGCAGATCAACAGTACTTTTCCATCTTGCTGCCGTGAGTATGAAGGGCCCTAACACCGTCAGGATGCTGTTCCCGTCCATGTCTTTATTCCTGCTTGGGGCCCTCTGTGTTCTTTGGCAGTATAGCAAAAACCAGTAGGAGAAACAGGACTGAATATTATTTAGAAAGAAATCAAGCATTCTACATGTTGACAAAGGAAATGAAGCACAGGCTGGACACTGTCACGTCCCTGGACTGCAGGGAGGATCCTGCTCTCGAAGCGCTTTCATTGTGCCTGACGGATGATACCGCGAAGGCAAACAAGACAAACCCCTTTGTGAAGTTTCCGTCTAGTGCAAACTCTCATAACAAACGTGTTATCACTTCAAAAAAGAGCTTTTAGCGGCACACCAAACAAGGCATGAAAATAACCTTTTCTGATGTAATTCTCTTTTTTTCTTTAAAAAAGATTTTATTTTTAAGTCATCTCTATACCCTGTGTGGGGCCCGAACCCACAACCCTGAGGTCAAGAGTCCCGTGTTCCCCCGACTAAGCCAGCCAGGCACCTGCACTCTCTTTGCTTCAGACATTATTCTCTGATGTCATCAGATTCAGTTCTGGAAGGGGATTATTTTCAGATTTTTTTTCTCTCTCTTACTTTCTTTCTCTGGTTTCTTTCCTCATGGAATAAAATAGTCAGTGCATAAAGGCCAAATAATTGAAGACATCACAGATTATAACCCTGTGACTTATCCATATGAACAACCAAGAGCTAGAAAACAATCAAATGAAAGCAGCCCAAATCCCAGAGGAAATTACATAATGTTCTTCTTTATTGATTTTTTTACCAAACTTTTTTACTTCAACCTCTTGCCACCTCCCCATGAGCTTTCCCCAGAATCACTTGTGCTCTTTCCAATAGAGGCCACTTACTTGCATGTGTGCATATTGCTTGATGCTCAGTTTATTTTAAATAATCTCTTAAAGAAATAGGAATGTTTTACTTATGATTTTTAGGGTGATTTCCTCTAAAATTGATTTTTAAACCTAGGCAGCCACTAAGTTAGGATTTTAGCATGTACATACACTACCGTATATATTATATGACATGGTATATATGTGTATTATATATGTATATGTGTGTGTATATGTGTGTGTGTGTGTGTATAGTAGTATATCTATAAAACAGCTCCTTACATCACCCTTTTTCATCCTGTCCTCAAAAGATACCATCCTAAGTGATGAGAAAAGGCATTACCAGGAAGGTACTTAAATAAGATATATTGACTTCATTAAAAAAATATGCTTCAACTTATACAATTCTACAGTTTATAAAAATGCCATCATTAGCAGAAAGCAGAAATAGCTATTTGAAATATAGTCTTCCCTGAATTTTCAGAAGTATTTGCCTAAAGCACATAGTGCAGTTTCCGTAAACACGTAAATACATTTATATTTGGGAGTTGTCATTTTCCATTTACTGTCTGTGACTATACTTCTCAAAGTTTCATGAACTGTATTTACTATATGTCTGTCCCCACACTCACTCCCCAAAAAACATGTGCGCGCGCACACACACACACACACACACACAACTTTTTTGGCCCTCTAGACTCTCGCAGAGGCTTAAGAGAGCCATTTGAAGCCTGTATGCCATCAGATTGTTGCTTCTATTCTAGGCTAAGAGCCACAGTAGATGAGCACATTATGTCATTCATATTAAGGTTGGATTTTCTAGAGATTTTAATTCAGGGTTGTATGTTACTTAATGGCTAGACAAGAACTCATTATAGTCACTGTGAAACCTAGAATTTAAAGATTAAATTTCTAAATGAAACTACTTTTTAGTTCAGCTTAAATCCAAATACATTAATAATTAGTGAAGAACAAATTCTATCAACCAAAGCCTGTTTAGAAGTTTGCATTTAAATGTTATGATGGACATGTTCAATCTGAAAGTCATTTGTCAAAGAGTTAGGGTGGGAAGTATGTTGAATTAAATGCTCTACAGTGACTATGGAGGTATAGTTTCCATATTCACATTTTTATATTAAAAATGCATGATGTGTCGATTTTTAAAGTTTGTCATAAAGCAATGACTCTTAAATCTTTTCTGTAGTGTATTCTTATATCTAGATAGTATAAAAGACTAATCTGTCTTATTTTGGAAGAGAATGTAATTAAATATAAATGATAATCATAAGAATAAAACAAAAATAAAGAAAAAAGGAGATAAATATGTTCATCTCACTTTATGGCTTCCCTTAAAGGTACATATAAAATTCCTATTGGTTGGAATCTCATTAATGATTAATAGATATCATTGGTTCCTGAGACAGACGTATCCCTTCAGTGGGACCTACATGACAGGTTAAATTCCTACTTTGCCTGGTACCCTTGCCACCCGTGCCCTAAGATTCTTTCATGGGACAGTGGCCCCATGTTCTCCTAGTCTTACATTCGTACATCCACAGATTTTTCACATTAGTTATAATTTTCCATGCACAAGCATTACTAGTCAAATGTTATTCTGAAGATTTCAAGTATATCCCATGTAAGAAATGATGTATGGTGTCTTTTATAATCCTCTGAATTTCATACCTTATTGTTTTTGGTTTCTGAGATTCTGTTATTTGGCTTTAGTCTGCTCTTGTTCATATTTATATTCTATGTTTTGCTTTGGTAATATAAAAATCTCCATGATAAGAACAGCTTTCCCTAGAAATAAGGGATGAATTTACTTATTTATAAAATTGATACATATTTTAATTGCATCTAAAGTTATTATTAAGCCTTTTAAAAATTGATGCAAAGTAGAAATAGCACCTGATTTAGACTTTGTGCCCAATACATGTTTCTGAATTGAATGAATGAATGAATGATTACCTTTTTCTAACCAGGAAGGTTTAATTGGTAAAGTTTACCCTAGATACTACATAGACGTTTTATAGGATTCATTTACTTTGTTGCCCCTTTTAAGTTGCTCAGCTAGCAAATCTTTTAATAAACCTTTGCATTCCCAAAGCTTCCTGACCACCTTTGGAGGATTTTTCAGCAAATCAGATTGGCACTCTCCCAATGCCAAACCCATCCCTTGAGCCCCTGTTACTAATGAGAACTTTAAAACTGCTTGTCACCAGCATACAATGAATTGATCTGCATGTTAATCTTGACTTCTGATCCTTTGTGGATTAAAAATTAGCATGGTCACAAGTGAATTTACACTTGTGGCAATCCTGGAATTAAAACGAAGCTGTATTCATAAATCCTAATTGCATGAATTGCCTACTTAAACATAGCATTTCTCCCCTCCTGGGTCTGTATACTGTAACGCATAACACGTTAGAATTTGTGTCTCAAGTTAATATCCCGGTTGCTCCTGATCGCATCCTTGAATTATTGCCTTTTAAAGTCTTCTTTTAATTATTTACATTACGTTTCAGAGCAGAAAGGAAGGCATTTCCATCTTTTCTTGACAAGGCGTTAATGAAAGGAATTTCATTGTGGTGCCCATTAACTAATGTACATACTAAAATTTTCACTGGCTGCTCTAACATTTCTTTTTATGTAAATTCTCAGTTTTTCCATTTATGTCATCCAAATATACAAGATATACAAAATATACAAATATATATATACAAATATACAAAATATACAAGGACTGAATATTTTTGGCTGACAGATCATTAAATGCTTTTAAAATTATCTATGGGCATATTTTCACTGTGAATTGCCCATATTTATTAAACTTGAGTGATGTTCATCACAAACTCAAAACCTACTAAAATGCAAGGGTTTCCTGGCTTCTTTTAGAAATAGATGTGTGTGGTTTGCTCAGGAGAATAATCAGAGCCTTTTATTTGATATAAAGTTATAGGGTGAGGGGTGCCTCGGTGGCTCATTTGGTTAAGTGTCCAATTCCTGATCTCAGCTTGGGTCCTGATCTCAGGGTTGTGAGTTCAAGGCACACCCAGTGTAAAGCCTACTTAAAACAAAACAAAATAAAATAAAATAAAATAAAATAAAATAAATAGTTATAGGGTTCATGATGCTGATTTGGAGCAAGAGGGATTTGATTTCTGGTTGGGGTTGGATGCTATGCAGAAGAGAAGTGTGGGTGTCTGTATTGTATTTAATTCTAATGCAATGGAGTGTTCCCTCAGTGTGGTTCAGTGGGAAGGACATCCACTCTCCTGTTTTCCTGCTGTAACTTACGTATCTGGTAGGACGAGGCTGGATTTTAGCCTCATTCTTCCCTCAGGTATGGAGGGGGCTCACACTTTCCCTCCAGGCATCATAAAGTTGCCCTTTTTTGTTTACTCTGTTTTTCTCACAAAGTACCCACTGTGTGGTCATGGGTTTTTCCCTCACTCTCTCTTCTTCTTCTTTTTTTTTTCCCCTCAGCACAAAAAAATCGAGAGATGGAAGGAGTGCAACATGGTAGATGATTAGGGATGTTTCTTATTTGACCCAGAACAGATGTTACCCTCCTGGAGGGGGCAGAACACACCCCCTCAACCCAGCGGCCTCTGCCCACCCTTACAGTGCCCACAGGCCAACTGCATTTGCTGTGTTTTCTAGAACCAGGAAGGAATGGAGTGGCCCAGATGCAAAGGCAAATTTGTCACCATAGTTCACCTTCTCCAACTGGGCCCTCCAAGCACAGTGATTAGCCTTAGGGCCCACTAGACTACCAGAGGGTGAGGCCAGCCCTCTGTTTGAGCAAACTCATTGCCACGAGTTTTCTAGGCCTTTGGGGCCAAGGTGAGCCAAGGGTGGCAGAACCTGAAGACACATGCCCTTCATTTCCCTCATCACGTGTTGGTCAGGATTTATGCTGTTCAACAAAATATGTAGAACTTGCTCTGTTCAGAGACGTAAACCAAATGCATGGCCTGATTTCAATGGGAAATATTGAGATTTTTATTTTCAAAACCAATTAGCTACTGATGTTTTGGTATGTGCTTATTTGAGAGAGCCAGCATATGTTTTGCATATTTTGGTAGAACTTTAATATCTTAAAGGACATGGAATGTGAGAAACTAGGGAAAAGAAACTAGTCTTTGTTAAAACACATAGCCACAAAGGAAAAAAAAAAAAAAAAAAAAGAAAGAAAGAAAGAAAAGGAAAAGAAACGAAAAACCAAAACCTGTTTCTTATGGACCCAGCACGCTTCCTGCTGTGCTACTCTGCTTTCTCATTTTCTTATTAGCACCCATTTAACAGCTGGGAGCTGGGAACACTCTCCAGTTTTGCATGCCTCTGGGCAGGGAACCAGCAAGGCCACCAGAGCTCCTTCAACTGATTTCTTTTGTTTTCTCTTTCAGCCAATCTCCCCAGCAGGCCACAGGTAAGTGTTAATGGGGTTGATTGGCTTGGGGCTTGTTGATTATAACAAGTAAGTTGATTACTGGAGTAAGCAGATGAGCTGCTCTTGATTTTAGTGCTATACTTTGTTCCCCAAGTAAATTAGTAAACTTGCTTGACATTTCAATGTTAGTTAATTCTGTCAGTCTGGGGAGGGGAAAACCCCTCTCAGGTTAGTTCTTCCAGATGCCCCAAAATACCAAGTGCCTGATCCTTTGTGTTCTAAAAGCTTTTTACTGGCCTCATATGAATTGTGCAAAATCACCCTGGATAGATCTGGCTGACCAGTGCCCTCCCAGATTTGCAGTATCACAGAACATGGACTTAAAAATCATGACTGCAGTGGTACACAAAATGATTTTGGTACTTTGAGGGGCAGGTGTTTTGTTTTTTCCTTTAAGTGTGTTGAAAAGGAGAAGGGAGGAATTTACTGAGAAAGGTCAGCAGCTCTACCTTGATACCTGGCGGTATCAGGGCTCTTAGTGCTCAGGAGCCACAAGACCACAGCACATCTTTGGAGAACATTTTCTTTCCTGAGCTTGTATATGAATCTTGAACCTCCTGATTGTGTCACTGTCTTAATGGCAAGAGGGGCTGGGGTCTTCACGGGAATCACAGACAGGTGGTCTGTAGAACCTGGAGGGAAGAAAAGGAAATCTCATGCCAGTTAGCAGATGTGAGGTATGAGCTCAGGAGATGTGAGGGGAGAGCTTGGTGAGGAAGATTATGCTGATTGCTTGTGTCATCTCAGTGAATCAGAAGCCAGGGCTTCAGCAGGGCTGAGGATGGGAGGAAGTGTCCAAGGCGTGAGGAGATCCTAGAGGATGTGCCCTAGCTGCTTGGAGATCAAGAGATCATGGACAGGGAAGTAGTGTGAGTGCAAGGCAGTGTTCAGCATGACTTCTGGTGCCTGCCTGTGAACTTAATGTGAGGCCATCTGCAAGGCTGTGTGTTGTCTCCTGGCCACATTCAAGTTCATAAGCACAGGTACCAGAGTAGGCTGAGTGTTGCATTTTACCAGAGTTGAAGTCATGGTTTGGCCCAGAGAGTGCAACAGTTCAAGGGAAGAGGCAGAGACATGCTGATAATGATTGGACCAGACATCTAAACTTGTAGGAAAAGAAGTGAAGACATGTTAG
This sequence comes from Mustela putorius furo, assembly GCF_011764305.1. Taxonomy (NCBI): domain Eukaryota; kingdom Metazoa; phylum Chordata; class Mammalia; order Carnivora; family Mustelidae; genus Mustela; species Mustela putorius. The sequence goes on along the minus strand of NW_025422015.1, from coordinate 10,409,164 downwards.
GTGCAGGAGACAGAAAAAAAAGGCAGGAGGAACAATGAATTGTGGTAGCAAAGGGTGGATGGCGTTGGGGTCCTAATGGAAGTAGGTGAGAAAGTAGGGGTAGTTGTCAGAAGGCAGGATGATTGAAATTGAAGTGTTGGGGGGGGGGTTGAGGTATTGGTGATAGTGATGGTATTTGGAAGTTTGCATAGCTGACAGGGCTGGAGGACAGGTTCACTGGAGGAGAGGAGCTCGAGGAACTGAGAGGCCAGGGTTTAAGAAGAACATCTGTGTGGATATTGAAATCATGGAGATTTAAACATAGTTTTAGCTTGGTGGCGGTGAACCGTTCTTCAAAAAAGTAAGGGAACATGAGCCAAGGGCTCAGAAGATGACTGTATCGTGGGGTGGTAGAGTCTGATGGTGTGAGACTCAAAGTTGGGTGGGAAGAGAGAGGAAAAGGCCTGAATAAACGTAATGTGGATTTAGAAAGCAGTTATCTAATCCATGAAGAGTAGAGGAGATAAAAAATGGCCATATGTGAGGAGGTTTGGGAGGAAGCGTGTCTTCAAGGAAGATCTGGGTATTGATGAGAGCAACCAACTGGAGGACACATTCAGAGAAGAATCAAAGGATGTGAATTTTAATGATGATGGATCCAGCTGTTTGACATTCCCTTTAAAAGATTGTTGCCACTCCCCTGAGCGTGGCCCAGATTTATATCTTCTCAGGGCTATGTACATTGGCCCAGGTCCATTAACTGGAGCCACCGCTCACCCTGAGACTATAAGTCCTGTCTTTCATTCCTCTTGTCTGGACCCCAGCATGGATTGGGGACCAGTTGGAATTGTCAAGGGTGTCCCCTTAGCCATAGACCTCCCACAGTCCCCCAGGGAGAGACTGGACCCTTGAACCAGCCTCATCCACTCACCCTTGGTACCTCCAGCAAGAAAAAGCCAAGTCCTCTCGATTTTAACCTGGTTTCCAGCCTGGGCACAAGACAAGTTTTCCAAAACATCCTCTCTGGTTGGCTGCAATGATAAAAAGCAGATTAGATGCCTTCTGCATGGAAGAGAAAGACCTCCTCCCGGGGAGCGAAAGTCACAAGGGAATAGAGGGTTCTGTTCAAACACAGCAGAATGGGATTTGACTTGTTCTGAAAGAAGCACTTTGATTTCTCAGAAGAGATGTGACAGGTCCCTCCTATGTACTGTCTTTGTAAATGTTGCTCTGACAGCACTGTTTCCCTTCCTGCAGGCAATGTGAAGTATCCCTCTAGCCAACTGACATTTCCTGACTGCCAGTGTTGCCCTTTTCAGCAAATGCCAATTCCAAGTTCCATTGAATCAGAACTCCATGGCTCCTTGACACATGCTGTTGAGTGCTGACTGTGTGTTCTACTGAAGGAGTAAAACACTGACTATCCAAAGAGAAAAGGATATTTTGTTTTTATAATAATCATATATTATTGTTTATTGTTTTCTTCTTCCCTTTCTATGCAACTGTAAATTAATGAACAGAGTGGTATTTGGAAATGGTAATACATTTGTCACTGATTTGTATACTGTATACAGCATTGGGAAAATGGGTGGGGGCTTTCTAATATGATACCTTCTTTTTAATAACCATGACAAAAATTGCATAAGAATGAGAAAACAATGTTACATTTTTACATTCCTTCATATTAACCTTGTACAATAACTTCATTTATTTTTTCCTCTCCTTTACCATTACGTTTTGGTTATTTATAATTTATCAGCCACATGACCAAATGGATTTCCTTGTGTCTGTTTCCATGATTTGGCCAAATTACTAAATTCATGTATTTCAATCAAATATTTATGTGTATGATTTAGGCCACATCTCTGTGTATGCCGCTGAACTGCATTTAAACATCATATACTTCACTTCTTTAGTGACCACTTGGATAACCACAGTCAAAGCCCTGTGGGGCCTCCCTGGCATTCCCATTGGGATTTGTTTCCTGCATTTTATTTCCCTGCCCTATGTAAGTAGGTCTTGATTTCTTAATTTATTTCATGTCCCAGTCTATATGATAGAGGAGACTCAAAGCAGGATTCTAATAATCTCAAAGATCATTTCACCAAAGGTTACCCATTTACATAAACATTTTCATTTTGACATAGAAACAAAACATGGGATAACTTTTTTTTCACTGCAAAGTCTTGATTTTCATCATTAAATACACAGCAGACCTTTCCTTCATTGTGCTACCAGGACACATCTTTGTCTTCAGTTCCCTTTGAAGAGAACTTTATTTTTGTTTACATATACTCAAGTCATTTGTAATTCTTGAAATTCCCAGTCATTTTCTTTCTGACAGCAGACACAAATTTAATGCATATTTCATTTTACCTTTCGGGTGAATGATTACATTTTTTTATTACTTTTCATTTGATCAATTTATTTGAAAGGGATGTTTATCAAAAACCTATGTCACTGCTTCCACAGAGGAATGAAATTAATACTTAGATGGTGGTACCCCTGCCTGTACCTTTGAGTACATTCACTTAGGTGTTTCATTCAACTTCTGATTTAACCTTTAATTGATTCAGTTGAAACATGTTATGTAATCACCAAATGTAGAGAAACCAAAACAAACAAACAAACAAACAGTGAAAATAATGTGTTTTGATTCAGCATACATACATTTAAAACATCAGGACATTTTAACTTTGGGTTCTCTTGACCTGGGATTTGGCCAGAAGGAGGCTTAAAGTTAGAAATTGCTATTCTTTTAGAATAGGTTGGGTGGGTTGGGGGGCAAGGGTGTCTATTTGCAGCCTAGATATTTTGAGAAGAAAATTGTTTTATATAAGAGGAAAGCCATGACCACCTTTCTACCTCAGATCCATCTTCATCCATTGTGTTGGAAATAGCTTTATGCTGCTGCAGTCCGCAAAATTTAGAGCTTTTATCAGACCACATCAAACCCAAGAAAATCACCTATTTAAAGAAAAAAAAATTTCCCTGAACTCTGAACTACAAGTTGTAGATTTGGTGTCTTCCTTGTTCTTTCTTTGAAAAAATACGTATTCATTTTTTTCTGCTTGTAATTGTGTGCAACATGTCTTCTCTCTGCTATTAAAGAAAAGCTACAGAAAACACTACATTGTAACCTTCTAAGTAATAATAAAAAAGAAATATATCACAATAACAACAAGGGGAAATAAGTATGTAGTTCTTTTGAAATATGTGGTAAAGAACTAATCATAGACTATCATCTAATCTGGTTACATGTTGTATTTTTCATCCTGAATAAAAGTAATTTTAACACAAGATGACTTTGATATTCTTCAGCTGTGTTCATTGATAGAATCTAAGCTCTCAGTGTACATTTGTGAAAATAAAATATAAAAAGAGCCTGTATACTGATAACCTGCATTTTTTCCTCTATTTTCTCATACCCACTAATACATCGTTTCTCTTGTTCTCATTGTCTCGTTCTTTCTCTGTGTCTCTTCTCTCTTATTTATATGATTCTCAATTTCCTTTACAAATAGAAAGCTCATCAATAGGGAGAAATAATTTTGGATGTTAAGAACATGTACATTAAGCCCTATTGGGCTTCTGTTTTAGTAACTTAGGTACTGTTGGTATTTACTCGGTTACTCTTCCAAATTCACTTTTAGCCTCATGCCCTTAAATAATGTGTTTTTACATGTGCCCTGAATTTTAACCATTCTTATAGTGGGTTTAATCCCTTCCTGAAGCCATCCCATAGGAAATAGTGCTGAGAATTGTATTACTTGATTCTAAAAGTAAAAGCTTTCTATGAAATAGAAAAATCCCCAAATATGTAACTTGGTAAAATAAAATGGATTTATTCTAATGAACACATATTTCAAACATCTTGTCTGCCCCAAAGTAACATTCACATTAAATAATCTTAAGGAAACAATTGTTGAGTTCCAGTGACCTATTGAGTAGGTAGTTGAAAACGGAAATGAGAACAGAAGAAAATGTATTTTTTTAAAGGGGTGTATGTATTTGAGAGAAAGAAAGCACATGAGTGGTGCAGGGTGGCGGGAAGAAGTAGAGAGGTAGAGAGAATCTCAAGCTCTCTTCCCCTTGCGTGGGGAGCCTGAAGCAGAGCTTGATCTCAATACCCTGAGATCACCACCTGAGCTGAAACCAAGAATCAGATGCCCAGCTGACTGGGCCACCCAGGAGCCCCTATATGTACATTTTTAAACAATGTCCATTCAGCTGTTTTAGTCAACCAACTTTTTCAGAGGCTTTTCTGAATTCATTAGTTGAAAATTTAATGTAAATACAGTAAAACACCACTGACACCACACCACCCAGTACTATAGGTAGAATCTAAAAACTTCATTGCCATACAAAATCAGCTAGTGTTCTGGTGAAGTTAATTAAGCGATTGGAGTGAGCCTCGATGGAGGCCAAGAGCCAGTCGCATCCGTGCTATGTCCACTTCCTGGGGTAGGAGTTTTCTGTTGGCATGATAATCGGTATGGCAACCATAAAACCTCAATGAGAAGGATTTAATTTGTCTTTATTTATGGGATGTGAGGAGGCAGGACTCCTCTGCTCACACCTGGACTTGCCCAGATATCTTGGGTTGACTGGCTATTGAGGGACGTGGGGTGGCCAGACTGGATGGTAGCAGCAAACTGGCTGGGTTCTTGCACTCACTAGGGAGTTAACTGGGTATGTTCTCCTACACTGACCCATGCTGGGGGAGCAAATGTAGGGCTTTGCTAAGAACTGGCACACCACCATTTGTACCAAATCCTGTTTGTCAAAGCAAATGGCAAGGCTAGGTATGGATACTCAATCCTACCTCTTTTATGAGAGCAGCTGTGAAGTCTCTGAGGGTGTGGCTACAGAGAGGGACCACCAGGTTTCCTGGTATGAACTTCGAGGAGGTAAAGCAGGACACTTAGGCCAAAATACCAATATGTCCATTTCCTTGGGCATTATGTCCACTCTCTCATTGGAATGAGAAGGGGTGTGGACATTTTACAAGGCATTTTTTGAAAACAAAGATCAAGATCAGCCCTTCCTCCCTAGGCTACCAATCCAATTTCAGAGATTGACACAAGTAGGAAAACTTAGCATGTTCTCTGCCCAAAACGTTGGAGTGGGAGAAGACCTCAGGACTGATACTAAAATGAGAAAAATAAAAAATAAACATAAATAAAGCAGAAAAAGGCTAGATGAAAAATGGAACAGAAGGGATATTATTTTAAACTTCTTAGGTTTGTTCAAACTGAGTTGCTAATGTTTAGTTGGAAGGACACACAATATAAGAGGGTCTTAGCTTTGACCAAATGAGTACGTCCCTGTGATATTATGTCCCTGCCAAGCATTTGTTTAGAAACATGCAATTTATTTACCCTTTCTATAAAGTTAACCAACCTGGCACTAATCTCTCATTTTGAAGGTATTCCAATTTGTGGCATAGTTTCATATTTTTGAATATTTGCAGTGTATGCTCTGCTCAGATAGTCTTTTATAGACAGCTTATTTTTTTGGTACTCTTTTGAGTTTTGTATGTGGGTAATTACAAAAAATTAATTGACAGTTTGCCCTCAGCCTAGCTCTGTCCTCTTCTAGAAAGCACAAACTTTGAATCTGTAATTAAATGAGATGAGTTCCCAGGCTGCCATGGGATGTAATTACAATTAGTTCCTGATATTACTTCTTTTAGCCCACTTTTCAAAAGTATTGTAATACTGATTTTAAGTTTTTACTTCAAATCAATTTTTTAAATTTACATAAAATAAAATGACATTCTAAAACTGTTGGGAAGAATTGAGTTGTTCTAGTGTAAATCTGACGTAAGCCTATCAAAATCTAGAACAGTCTGATTATTATTCCCTGTGAATCTCATGAGCTATGTTTACTGCTTGGCAAATTGCGGACAGCCACACATAGCAGCGGGGATGTGTACGGGCTCGCTTTCGAAAGTTCACCCTGACCCCATCCTCCTGTGTCCTGTTCTCTCCTCACTTCCATGCCCACCAAGCAGGTTTATCTTGTCAGTGATGCCGAAAATAAGGTGTTGCTTCATGTATAACAGAAAACAGCCTGGGGGTGCCTGGCTTGCTCAGTGGGTTAAAGCTTCTGCCTTCAGCTCAGGTCATGATCTCAGGGTCCTGGGATCGAGCCCCACATCAGGCTCTCTGATCAGCAGGGAGCTTGCTCCTCCCCCCCACCCCACCGCCCCGCCTGCTTCTCTGCCTACTTGTGATCTCTGCCAGCCAAATAAATAAACAAATAAAACAAACAGACAAACAAACCAAAAAACCCAGAAAGCAGTCTGGATACTATCTTCCCAAAATGTCAATGATGAGTTAATAAAATAAAGAAGGTTAAAAGGAATCTTAGGATAAGACATGGATCAAAATTCTGCCTTGGCTTGTGATTTAGTGGCTCTAACTTCATTGAACACAAAATCTCCACGTGCCTGGGACATGTGAGGAGGGGCCACTCAAGTTGGCAAAGACAGAATGAGGAACTAAATCCAGGCCCCAGGGAGTTCCTAATCTGGTGGTAGCCCCATAATAAGCAAGTAGTTACAAAAATAGTAACGGGAGCTGGAGAGAGGATTCTTCGGTCCCTAAGAGAACATGTAGGGCACTCTGGACCCCACAGGATGTGTATCAGAATATAGAGACAGCTCAAGGGAAAACATGTGAAATTCACCACCACCTACAGAGAAGCACATCTCAGTAACTTCACTGGGATGTTTCAATGTACTTAGTAGCGATGTTAGAGTCCTAAGAAGACATCACAGTGATCACTAAAAATGCTCTGGATGTAGCAGCATTTCCCCAGGAAAAGGATTCCCTGGTTAAATAATTTGGGAAGCACTGCATGCTCTAACGCCTCTTAAAGCTTCACAACACGCACGATCACGTTAAAAGCTTTTATAAATCCTAAAGCAGAGAATCCCACCTATCTGTGCGTTGTTCTGCATTTCTAAAGCATTTCACAACAGAACCCTTTGTGCTCACCTATTCACATCTGGCAGTATACACTTGGATGCTGAATTAATGTTCTAAGTTTTAATCTTGCAACTACATATGGGTGGTGATCCCATGAAATTGAGAGAAGTGTTAAGTGAATAGTAAAACAATTAGTATTAATCCAAGACAATAACCTCCTGTTAAACCAATGTATTCTTATCATTGCAGGGATATACTCAGGCATGGGTAAGAATCAAAAAAGTTTCCCCTCAGCTTAGCTCTATCCTGGGCTCAGAAAACCTATTTCTAGAGGAAAAATGATTTCTGTTTCTAAAATCCATGACATCCTAATAAGCCATGCACATACTAAACCAGGCATAAATTACAAAAAGAACAGCATCTAGGCATGGCTAGTTTATCCAAATATTGCTTTCTGAGACCCCATTTTTCGTTTATTTATTTCCTTAACTAATAATGGAATTTCTGGGGCACCTGGGTACCTCAGTTAAGCGTCTGTCTTTGGCTCAGGTCATGATCCCAGGGTCCTGGGATGGAGGCCCACCTCTGGCACCCAGTTCAGCGGGGGAGTCAACTTCTACCTCTCCCTCTGACCCTCCCCCTGCTCATGCTCTCCTGCACACACACACACACACACTCTCTCTCAATTGAATAAGTAAAAATCACTTAAAAATAATGGGAATTTCTGATTTCTGCTAAAACTGACCAAAATGTTATCCAATCACAATGTGGTTATCATGTAATAAGTTATAATAAGTTAACTTAACTTATAAATTAACTATTAAGTTATAAATATCGTTTATTTTCTCTCCTCCAATAGCCTCTTTCTTTTGAGGTCTGGATCTTTTGTGCAGGTAAAAACTCTCATTCTCCCCCCCCCACATATACATACACACACACAGACATATATATATACAAGCAAAACAATGCTCTAGTTTGTCACAACCTATTTGAATTATTTTCCAACTCTATTTCTTTAGTTTATGGAGCAAACAGTCCTCTAAATTGTCACAATCTGTTTGAACGATTCTTTTTTTAATAACAATTTTTTAAAGATTTTATTTATTTAGTTAGAGAGAGAGAGAGCGCAAGAGCACAAGCAGGCAAAGTGGCAGGCAGAGCCAGAGAGAGAAGCAGGCTCTCCATTGAGCAGGGAGCCTGATACGGGACTTGATCCAGGACCCTGGGATCATGACCGAGCCAAAGGCAGTGGCTTAACTAATTGAGCCATCCAGGCATCCCGAATTATTCTTTTTTTAAAAAAAAGATTTAATTTCTTTATTTGAGAGAGAGAGAAAGTGAGAGTGAGCACAAGCAAGGTGGGGGAGGGGCAAAGGGAGAAGGAGAGCACGTTCCTCACTGAGCAGGGAGCCTGATGCAGGGCTCCATCCCAGGATCCTGGGATCATGACCTGAGCTGAAGGCACACGTTTAACCTACTGAGCCACCCAGGTATCCCTATTTTATTTATTTATTTATTTTTATTTAATTTATTTTTTTATAAAAATTTTATTTATTCGACAGAGAGAGACAGTGAGAGAGGAAACACAAGCATGAGGAATGGGAGAGGGAGATGCAGGCTCCCCACTGAGCAGGGAGCCCGATGTAGGGTTCAATCCCAGGACCCTGGGATCATGACCTGAGCCGAAGGCAGATGTTTAACCAACTGAGCCACGCAGCGCCCCCCCATTTGAATTATTCTTTAAATCTATCCATTTAGTGTATTAAGTAAACACATACTGGTTATTAATTTCATTTCCCATATTTTACTGATAATAAGAAGAGGAGTCCTACTAGAAATGTGTACTGTGAATGTGAACAGCTCCTTTTGAGATTAGGCATCAAGCATCAGTGGTTCTGGGTTTTATCTCCCAGGGATAAATTAAGTGGAGTTTCTGAATCAGAACAGTTCAGAGTCAAACCCATGAACAGAGGACTAGAGTATATGCCGCTGCAACTGGTCTAGCCTCAAAGACTAATGAGTTAACTAAGTCACTCTTAATCAGTATCTGAAAGGATAAAGCAGAGCTGCATGATAGAGCATTAAACTGTGGTCCTTGAACCACCTTCAGAACACCAGGAGTCTGATTATGCCCTTCCCAGACCTGCTGAATGAAGCTTTCCAGACCAATGTTAGGATCTGTTATAGAGGCCTGCTGGTTCCCCAAATAACCTGTTGATGAGACCAAGTCGAAGGTTTTTTGTTTATTTGTCTTCGTAAAAGTAGTAAGAGAGAATACTACTTGGCAGAAAATTCTTAGTGTCTCCAAGGGGGAAAGGGCTTATATTATCCAGAACAGGGATAATATAATAATTTAGGATGGGTAGGCAGAGCAAGGTGAATGTTCTGAGGCGTTTCAAAAAATGTGGGGGAATACAGTTGTTTGGTGCTGTCTGCGGAAGAACTGAAGAGTTTGATGTTCACATAACAGGGTTTTTCAGGAAGTTTCTGGAACAAACAATGAAGTCAAAATAAAATCATAATGAAGACAGAGGGACACTGAAACCATGTTAGTGAAGACAATGGAATTCTAAACTCATGACATTGTATACAAAGTTGAGTGGGCATAGATAATCTTTATTCTTTTTTTTTTTTTTAAGATTTTTATTTATTTATTTGACAGAGAGAGAGAGGGGAAGCAGGATCCCAACTTGATCCCAGGACCCTGAGATCATGACCTGAGCCGAAGGCAGAGGCTTAACACACTGAGCCACCCAGGTGCTCTGATATTCTTTATTCTTGGCTCTCAGGTTCTTCAGCCTGAGCTGAAAGATATATCATTAACATCTGGAACATGATCAAGCCAAAGCTTTGCCACAATTTGAAGTATCAAAACCAAGTGTCATGTTTCCAGGGTGGTCCTTTCAACCCCCACTGAGTGTCCGTTTTCCAGTTCTTTTTGCCGAATGACCATTCATTAGATCATTAGATGGGACCACAGCTACACACGGATGCAAAACTCTGGACATCACAGATTTGAACTTTGCAAATGTGCTAGACAAATAGCATGACCAGGCTTATAACCAGCATTTTCATTCGCTTTTCAGCCAGGAATCATGAGTACCCAAACTAAACTCAGAGAATAGATGCTATCACCTATCTGCTGAGCCTGCAGAAATAGGAATTACTAGCAAAAGTCTTTAGATTTGTAATTTCTTTGCATTCCTTGTTTCTGTTAATAGTATTTTAGATCCCCAAAAGGTCTACAGAACTGTAATCACAACATTCTTTCTCTAAAATAGCACCTGTTCCCTTTAGAGGTCGAGATTACATAGCAGCTCTATTCTGAAATGTTAGTTTCCCTGTTTCGGTCTTAAGATCTATCCCATCAACAAGCAAAACTAAGTCTTGGTTTTCTAAAGTAGTTGCTAGCATATCTATGCAAGGACCCAGAGGGTTCAAACAGATGTTTGAAAGTCGTAAGTGCTGCCTTCTTAAAGATAATGGGAAGAGAGGAGCAGGATTCAAAGTATTATAATGATATATAGAAATATGTGAGGCAGAGGAGAATGGGATTTTGTCGGAGGTAAGCCTACTTGCAGAGAAATGTTTATTTTCCATAAGCAGCAAAGAATTTGCCCCAAGAGGGACTCTAGTTTAAAGGATATGCTGAAAAAGGAGTGGACAGAGCCTCCACTAGCTTAGCTGCTGTGGCTAGTGCCCTTAGCAAGGTGAGTAGATTTTGTCACCAAGTCAAGAGAGAAACTGTAGTACACGGTTGGGCTCTGATGATTCACAAAAAGCTGAGTCAGAACACCTAGGCCTTGTTTAAATATCTCATATTATATATAATTAGACAAACGCGTGATAATTAGGTAGGCCCAGAGTGGGAGGTTTTTGAAGAGTTAATTGTAACTCAAGAAAGAAATGTTTGTGCTTAGATTCCCAAAGGGGCTGGTTACTGAGGATTTGGTTGAGTCATACAGTGAGGTAGAGATTCAGAACAGCTAGGAACTGCAGTCAGTGAGATTCTAGAATCCTCTTCATCATCTCTCAGTTCCTGCCCTGGGAAAATTCAGCAAGGCCAAACCTGTTAAGAGAAAGAAATTTACCTCCTCAGGATTAATCTTGTTCTAGATGATGAACTTGACTTTGACAAAATTGTTAGGTTCTCTTTGAAAATCTGATGGTGCTTCTGAGCTGACACAGTAAGTAGAGGGATGGCATCAATCTTAGAGTTCACCCCATCTCAAGAAACAAAAACTTGTCATTCACATATTGGATAAGAGTCAAATCATGAGGAAATTTCCTGAAGTTGTTGGTTGAAGAACTTGTGAAAAGTAGGAGGGAACTTTCATAGTTCTTTAGGCCAGAGCAGTCAGATGTACTGTGGATTCTTCTAGAAGGCAAACAATTATTGATTATTTTGACCCAAAGAGACAGCTAGCATGTGAGTTTAGGTTGACATTTAGATGGGGCAGTCTTTTTTTTAAGATTTTATTTATTTATTTGACAGAGAGAGATCACAAGTAGACGGAGAGGCAGGCAGAGAGAGAGATAGAGGGAAGCAGGCTCCCTGCTGAACAGAGAGCCCAATGCGGGACTCGATTCCAGGACCCTGAGATCATGACCTGAGCTGAAGGCAGCAGTTTAACCCACTGAGCCACCCAGGCGCCCCAGACGAGGCGGTCTTAATTCTGATTGGCCCAGCCTCAAGAATGCTATTGATGGAAGCAGACTTTTTACCCGCAAGAAGTCTGGTGTTTCCTTCAGATCTGCAATGTGGGCTTGATTTAGATACACAGATATTGGAAGTCACTGTCCAAATTAGCTATGCCATTAGATGAATAGGGGGCCCACAGGTATTTCAAGAAAAGTACTATTAGCATATTTAGTCTGGCAGTTCAATTTGCACAGTAAACTACTCTTCATGAAGTTAGCAGGTGTGCGTGTTCATTAAGAAGGAAAATGTGTTCCTTGGTTAGAGACCCCAGGGCAACAGCTATGGACTGGGACACATGGAGTGTCTGAAGATTATGAGAGACACCCACCACCTGAGTATTCTAATAGTTCTGTTTTAATATAGTCTAATAGTTCACTCCAAAGGCGAGGTTGTATAACTGGTAGGATTTCAGCTGGCTATTGCAGCACCTGTATCAATAAAAAATTTGCAAGTTTTACCTTTATTATTGAAAGAAATTTCTCCTGGTAAGTCTGGTAATGCAGCTCCCCCTCAGAGCACCTTTACTGATTATGCACTACATTTTGTTCCTGTAGATTTTTGGCTAACACAAGAGAATTCTTTTTCCAATGCAATTTTATTTACAGTGATATTTTGTTTATGCTTTTTGTCTTCTTGAAAGGTGGCCTTTTCCCACATAGACTGATTGGGGTGGCATCGTCTAGCTAATTTTTTGTTTTTGTTTCCTGTAAACCCACATCATGGTCCCAAGTCTTATTCTGGTTTTGTTCTAAGCTTTGGTCAAAATATTCAGCAAAGTATTGAAAGCCTGGTAATGAAATTATTAACCATTTTAAGTTTTTGCTGTCATACTAAATTCCCTCTTTCTAGCTTAAGACCATTAACAAAAAGTGAAAAGAAAGCTGGGATCACATCTGCCTCAAGATCTGCTTCTGAATTTTGTCTAAAAGTAGCAAACAGCCTGTTCTCCAAGTACCAGATGAACTCATCCTTGCTTTGCCTATGAGCCTGTATCCTTGCCAATCTATTCTCACCAGGAAATCTTTGGGGATAGCCACCAAAAGACTGTTACCTGGCATGCCCATCTTTTCTAAACCTCTCTAGATCCCTACATAATTAGGGCTCTTTTCAGGTGTTCCTGAGATCTTCCCACCTTGACCTATATTCCTAATTTTCTGCATCCAAGTTTCCACCAATGCATTAACTATTTAGTATAAATCTAGAAGCTTTGGATTATTGGTTTCTAAAGCTCCCCTGCCTTCTTCTGCAAATTTCCTTCTATCTTATAAAGGTTTGGAAATTATTTGAGAATGGCTCTCAGCCCAGAGTGAGACCTGGGCTTAAAACCAAGTGTAAGAGGTTTTTCCTGCTCTGAGTGTGCTTTAATTTTAAGAGTTAATTGAGCTTTGGGGGTTTCCAACCAGCCAGGCAGCAAGGGGAGAGAGCCAGAGAGAGAGAGAGATCTGATGGAAGAGAGTGAAGGTGTGTCATACGGTGGAAGTGGAAGAACAAGATAAAGGTGATGATGTTCATCTTGTGATCTGAGGAAATCCAAAAAGGAGATAACTTTACATTTTTCAAATTCTCTTTTGCTTTGGTTGAAAATTTTCTTTAGGAAACAATTTTGGATCTGAATTTCTTTTAGACATTTCCTTATACCAAACTTGCAGATGGTGGATGTTTGCACTGTTGTTCCCTTTTTGTTTCTAAGGTGTCTCTCCAAAGAACAATGTTGATTCTACTGAAATTCCCCCCAAATGACTACTGTAACTCTAAATTATCCTTGGTGAATTACGTCATTTCAGAAGTAAAGCTCATGACTTGGAGTTGGAGTGTAAAAATGTGAGGACTGGACACCCAGGCAGATGGTGTGCAGATAAATGTGTGGAGGGAGACACACCCATGGGAGTCTGGGAATAGTCAGTCAGTCAAAAGGGTGTTTGGGTACCTCATGGCTCAAACCCCTCAGCCTGATGGCCAGGCCATCTCTGAGTAATCACAGAAGACAGAAACCTTGAAGAGATCTTTCCCAGAACTGGACTCCCATGGACAAAGCAAATCAAGACTGAGGAAAGTTCTCCCAGGTTTGGGAAGTGACCAGGACAGTTTGTGCAAAGGGTAAATACTAATAAGAAAACTTTCAAACTTCATAGTTTCAAGGGCCAGTTTGATGAAGGAGTTTATTGGGACTTCTTTGTTATAACCTTTCTCTTTTAAATGTCCACTCAAGATAACAAAGATAGAAAAAAGGAATTGTACTAAATCAGTTTGCACAAAGAATAAAACATTTTTTTTTTTTCAAAGCTAAACAGATAAGAACGCATTCCTAAACTGAGTTTCTTTCTCCTGGAAGTTAAACTGGCATTTTGGGAACTCACCGCCAGAGAAATTTTGATTGGGTAAGTTTGGAGGTGGGGTAAGGTAGGGTGAAGACTGTATTTCTAACAAGTTCTCCTACAGGAGGTGGAGGACACTCAGAGGACCAATGTTTCTAGTCAAGAGCCTTGGGCTGCAACAGTGAGGAAGTCTAAGAGAATGTTGATGGGAACTCCAAGATTGTCAAATTCTGGCTCCCTAAAACAAACAAACAAATAAACCACTAACATAACCTATTGTTAATACAAGGCTAAGCTTATTTTTGTTTGTTTTGAGAGTACTGCTTGACAAAGTCCTAGACAATAATGTATATGAAGTTCTGGAGTCTGGTGGGTCTTTTCAGTGCAGGTGTTTGATTAGGCCTGAATAAATATCATGATATAATAGTTTAGGATTTGTGGATGCCAAACAAAGATTTTATGTTAAGGGCTTTAAAGATCTATGAGGAGTTAACAGATGTCTGATGCTCTCTAGTAAAGAGTTGAAAGCTTTGATGTTCATTTAAATGGTGTTTTGGGATGCTCCTGGAGTAAGCAAATGGGTTATTTGCAACATTTGTCTTCCTGGGCAAGAGATTCTTGGAATAGTGAAACCATATTGACAAAGAACTATAGTGGCCCACTGAAGTTATATTAGTGAGGACAGCCTAATAGCAGAATTCCATAAGCAGTAAGCTGTGCATATATAGGTCTTGGAGATAAATTTTTACACTTAATTTCAGTTACACTCCAAATTGACTGCATATGCAGCTGTCATATTATTGATAAAAATAGACCACAAGCTTAGCAATGTTGATAGTAAAGTCAACCAGTGAGCATATAACTAATAGAGTTGAAATAATACATCTTCGCTATCCCTTCATCTTCTACGTCATAAAAATATTTATTCAAAGTTACATTGTGACTTTTATATTTTGAACTTGAGGGGCCTCATGATAAGGGTTAAGAAGAAGAGGAAGGAATTTATTTTGCAGGGGTGGGGCATGAGGTAGGGAACAAAGGATTGTCTGAGTTCACCAACTCAAACTAAAAACGCAATGCATATGTTTGACTTACTTTTTGGATACAAAGAATTTGGGTGAAGGGGGTAGGAACCGTGCCTTAATATATTTAAGAGAAATCCAGTAATCTTTAATCAAATGAGAAAATGGTTGTCAAATTTATGAGGGGAAAAAAGAGCTATTTTTGATAAAGTAGAATCTTTGGACCAATATTAGATGGTCCTTCTAAGCAACATAATCAGTATATTTAGAGTTACTTTCTTTCAGATGGCGCTACTCCAAGTGTTGTCCCTGGACTGTCAGCATCAGCATTATCAGGGAACTTGTTAGAACCACAAATTCTTGGGCCCACCTCAGACCTACTGACTTAAAACTCTGGCGTTGGGTCTTGCAATCTTGCTGGTTCTGATATATGTTCAGGAGAGTCCCTGGTGTATGGACAGAATCAAATTGCACTGAAACAGATCACTGTGTTTCTTCCAAAAGTTTTGGGCCCCAAAGATTACAGGCACTGAAGAAACCAATCAGAAAGTCAACTGAGGCTGGGAGTTTCTGTTATAGTAATAAATTATACATGTTTTTAGAGATCTCTGAGATCCCACAGAGGTGGAAAACAATTGTTATAATGTTTTTTAAGATGGTAAAATTATGACTCTCATAACATGAAAGACATAAAATGAACACATTTCAAAATTTTTATATAGCTCATTGAATCGGAGGAACTAGAAGTTGAACCCATGCAATGGAATATTTCAGACTGAAGCAAATACAAGTTTAAGACTCTAGATTTGTAATTGAGGTGTATGAGTCCACAAATTTTTGAAGGAGGAAGTGTAGATAGGAAAGAGTGGATATCCAATGCATATAAGGAACTTACAGATCAATAAAAGATATGAAAATTGATGTGGAGATCATTAGAAACTTTAAGAATACCTTTTAGTAGAGGGTATATGCAGATTACAGAGAGCTAATTGAAGAAGGGGGTCATGGGAAATGATCTGTATTAACTCATTTAACAAAAGTAAATGTAAAAGGGAAGGGAAATGTAATACGAACCATGGAGTAGTAATGGAGACACAGGAAGTTCCTTCACAATGGGGTGTCCATTTCAGAGGGTTCTGGTCTGCAAGGACAAAATGCCAAGAAGAAGAAGAAGCTAAACCCAGAACAAGAGAGACTGCATGTGGAATCTTAATATTCTCTTTCAATCAATCTCCACAATATCCATGAAGAGTCTGGAATTTAAGAAAGCTCTTCATCTGCTTACTTTGCAGTTAACAAAGAGGGAAATCTCTGAAATTTCACTTGTGGGACCCAGATCTTCTTTCTGATAGTTGACCTATGTTCATTCTATTAGTAACTGTCTAACTCTGACTCTCAGCCTCTCTTTCACTCTCTCTGTCTCCCTCTCTTTTTCTCTCTCTCACACACAATATACACACACTCAAAGGCAAAGGAGAGTTTAATTCTTTCATGGACAAATCAATTCCACATAGAAGTTACAATGCTCATTCACTGTAATCCTCCCAAGGTGACCCCCATTTACCATTAAATCTTGTGGCAAATAGTAAGGAAAGATGATTTCTAATGCTGAGAAAGTCATTTGCTTTTAAAAATAGAAGTTTTCCTACTGCCAACAGTGAGCGTTCTGTGATCCTTTGAATGGGGGTCTTTCCTACTTAGTCAGCTTTAAAAGTTAATAAGTTCCTAATCAGTACAGGACTTCCATATTTGACCATTTCTTGGTCCAAGGTCACTGTTTTCTCTGTGATTAACAAGAACCAGGTATTTTCTTCAGGGAACCATGGGCTAATTCTTTTGACAACATAATTTCTGAAAAAGTTAATAAAGAACATATGCTGTTACTATAGAATTCTGGCAAATACCTTTAATTATGGTAGCTATGTAGTAAGCAAAGAACTTCTCAGCTTTATGCTTTTATATGTGACTTCCCCAAGGTAAAACAGGTCACTAAATCTGGTCACGTTTTAATTGTCTGTGGGCCTTAGAAAGATACAATCACCTCTAAGTATCTTACTCTATCCTTCCCTGACACTTCACTCAAAATTAAAAGAGCAAACCCTGCCTTTATTGTCAGACACTCATGCTAGAGTCCTGACACACATGCCTCTTAATCTCATAAAACCTTGAAGGAGGATGTAGTTTGGTCCCAGCTTACAAATGAGAGAACCTGTTCCTCACAGGTACTTCTCCCACCAGGCAACAGGAGAGCCTGGGCCTTGAGCTTAGACATGCCTTGCTCCAAAGTTGTGCTCTTGCCTCAGAAATCAGCCTCTCAAAAGAGCAAGGTTGCCACAGATAATTCTACATCAATTAGGCTAAAACTCCAAGGGGCAAGGACACCATGATGTAAGGTTTGGGGTGACAACCACTTTAACAGAACTCCACGTTTTTCTTCATGTTCATTATGAGATAGATGTTGGCTCACATAAGACAGTTGGGTGTTTTGAGTTCTCTCCCCAACTCCCTCACACTGGAGACATTTTGGACACAGAGCCCCTTCTTTCCTTTGTTTGACAGGTGTGGAAGTTGAGTTAATTATAGCCTCTAGTTCATGCCACACTATTGCCTGACTTGGGGTCAGATCCCTCTCCTGTTTCTATCTGTCTGATTTTTCCCTTTTATCACCATTATTCACTCCCCCTCTCCTCCCCTTACCACCAAGGCAAACATTTTAATGTGTCTGATGCTATCTTCTTATTTTCTATGTTCTTGAAAATGCTTATTGTGGTTTCTGTGCAAGTGTGTGGATGTTGGGCCTCATAGTGAGGCACAAATCTTGCCCTGAGAACATCATATAGCCAAGAATATGGACCCCATCCCAGCTCCCCCTCTGACCAGCCAAACCCATATCTAAGACTAGCTATCCTCTGTGAGCCTATCCCTCCATCTTGAAGTAAGGATAAGGCTACCTGTCTTGCCTCTTTCTCATGGTTGTAAGAACCAAATGAGGTAATGATTCTAAAGACATTTTTAAGTTATAAAACATGTTAAAGCTATAAAACATTTAAAGCTGTAAAACTCATATACATGGTTTTATCTCAGAAATCATCTGAGCTATGAAAGGTGGTAGCTGTTTTGACAGGGCCACTTTTCGAAGATGTCCCATTTAGAACTTTGATTTCTGAAATGTGTTCCCCCCAAATACGTTACATTGAAGACCTAACTCTCAATGTGATTGTATTTAGACATGGGGCCTCTAAAAAAGTACTAAAGGTTAAACCAGGTCATAAGGGTGAGGCCTTAATCTGATAGTACTGGTGCCTTTATAAGAGGAAGAGACACCAAAGATCTCTCTCTCCCCATGCATGCACAAAGAAGCCATGTGAAGACAGAGTGGATAGGCAGCCATCTACAAGCTAGAAAGAGAGGTCTTACCAGAAACCAACCCTGATGGCACTGTGATCTCAGACTTCTGAGCTCCAGAACTGCATAAAAAGTAATTTCTGTGGTTTAAGTCACTCTGTCTGTGGTATTTTTCCATGCCAATCTGAGCAGATGTATGCATAGGCTCTTCTCAGCAACGTGTGGTTTGGATGCAAAGAGAGCACATTTAAAGGTATATTTCCTAACCCTTGGATGTGTCTCAGACCCTGACAATGACAACATATTCTCTCAATATGAAGTTAATTTGCATTTTACTTAACATAATATGTGATAGCTTGTACTTTTTAAAATTTTTTTAAAGATTTTTTAATTGATTTGACAGACAGAGATCACAAGTAGACAGAGAGGCAGGTACAGAGAGAGAGGGGGAAGCAGGCTCCCTGCTGAGCAGAGAGCCCAATGCGGAACTTGATCCCAGGACCATGAGATCATGACCTGAGCCGAAGGCAGAGGCTTAACCCACTGAGCCACCCAGGTGCCCCTAGATTGTATTTTTTTGAGGGGGATCTGGATATAGTATAATTTATTGATAGTACATGATGAGGTAGGACTCCTTAAGCCCCTTCCCTTGTTCAGGGATTCTGGGATGGAAACTGTGGAGGTTGGGAGATTCTCGGGGGTGATGAGTTGGGGCAAGGACTCCCTAGCAGCTGAGGGCTTCTCTCTTCCTTTTGCTCTCACTGGGGCTGGTGGTCCAGAGGGATCTTACTGCTTGGAGGCCATGAGGACCATAAGGTCTACAGCCTACCTGATATAGCCAAGTTCATTGTCATACCAGGAAATGAACTTGAAAAAGAAGCCACTGAGAGATGACCATCACAAGATGACACTTTTAAAAAAAAGATTTTATTTATTTATTTGACAGAGATCACAAGTAAGCAGAGAGGCAGGCAGAGAGAGAGGGAAGCAGGCTCCCCACTGAGCAGAGAGCTGAATGTGGGGCTCCATCCCAGGACCCTGAGATCATGACCTGAGCCGATGGCAGAGGCTTTAATCCACTGAGCCACCCAGGCACCCTACAAGATGACACTTTTGAAAGAGAGCCCCCAAATCAGCCAACTCTGCTTTAAGTGAGAGCTGAGTGGTGAAGCACCCATCATTCTTTCATTAACTAACTTCTTCCCCTCCCCCACACTGCCCTGCATTTTTTAAATCTCTTCTTTAGCAATAGGAAATACAAATGGCATTTCTGGGATGGTCAAGATAATTGATAAACATCTGACACCAGAATTCCCCTTTAGAAGAGAGCTATTTCTGTGTTTGGAAACATTCCCTGGCAGAGTTTGGGGATAACTAGTGACATTTCATGGTCTACTGGAAGACATACAACTGGTCTGTGGAAGTCAAAAGAAGAAATACATTTGTTATTCTGGAAAAGGAGTTAGGAGGGAGGAGAAAGAAGAATGCCATCGGGGCTTAAAGAGAGGATTTGCTGAAAATAGCCTATTGTGGGATAATAGGACCCTTCCCTGAGTCCTTATGCTTCCTATAAGTTAACATCCTAATGCATGGTGTGATGGACTATCTATCATGGACTCAGGTGAAGGTAAGGCTTTTGCCTTGGCAGTGACATAGGTTACTCACCTGGATACAAGGTAGAGACAGAAGGCACCTAAACATCAAGAATTAGGAGCAATCTTGCATGGGCTCTAGGTTCTGACAGGCCTTAAAATTAAGTATGTGAATTAAGTTGTCCTACAAAGACCAAGGTAAACATCCAAACCAGGTGAATTGAAAGAAAGAGCCAAGTTGCCCCAAATTTCTTAAACGTCTGAGTGGAATTTGGAGGAACGTGACCACCAAAGTATCTTCACTGCAACCTAACCTCCTCCTCTTGTGCTCAGCTTCATGCTTCCTCTCGAAGCTTTCCCAGGAAGCTTGAGACTGGAGAAGGAGAGTGAAGAACTAGAGTCAGGTCAGGTTGAAGGGCTGACCATCAGTTGGCCGGTCAAAGTACTTTGGAAGCTCTGACTGGCTTTTGGGGCTAGTGCATCTGCCATTCTGCCCCATGGCTATAGCCACTATGGAGTACCATAACCTTTTGGGACACAGGGGCAGCAAGAGCAGTGTGAGTTGGAAACGACACATCATTTTCCTGGATATTTCAACCCTCCTTCATTTCTTTACGAGCAACAAGTTTTTGAGGCTTGTGCTCCATGTCTTCCTCTGTAGAGCATCTAAAATGGTTGCATCATTTTAAATTTTGGGAAGAATAGAAATAAAAAGGCCTGAGGTGTATAGGACAGTCCGCTTTGCCCCGAGCCACCAACCAGGAGAAGATGTACCTCTCTGACTCCTGACAGGTAAGGGGACAATTTCATTTGTGGTGCCTTCTCTTGGTGGATGGTGCTAACCAGGTTTTAGTCCCTAAAATAAGGAGGGGGGGTGCAAATGGTGTCTCTGTTCAGATGCCTCTCCTTGGCCTCTGAGGTCCTCTCTGCAAGCAAATGAGTGGTTCGGACCTCTTCCTAACAGTAATTACAACCCCTATTAATTTTCCATAAAAAGGTAGATGTGGAAAAAAAGTGAAAACTTGATGGAATAAGACATGAGGTTGAATAAGAATATCATTTTCCCTCCCCTGCTCCACATTTTTATTCACTGTAATGAACACATTCCCTTGGAGGCACAGACCCAAGGCTCATTGTGACAGAAACGGATATCAAGCAATTCAGGTTCATTGCCATAGAAGTGTTATGATTCAGTTTCAGTAGACAAGAGGTACTCAGGGAGTCTTTTTGTCTCGTATGCTCTCATACATTCTCAACTCCACTCTTTACTAAATAGTTTTAATCAGAAATTAGAATTTTACATTACAGGGATACAGATGTTCTTTCTCTGCTTCTAGGGCCATTCCCTGGAACAACTTTATCATGGTGTTCACTCACAGCAAGATGGAGTGGTTGCAGGAGACAGAATGCTTCCCTGGAGGAAAATTGACACATTTGGGCTTTATCTTTCCTGCCAGTGCAGACACTGGGGACACAGGTAGAAATCCCTGGATAGATTAATTTGGAGCTATCCAGGAAGAGACTGGCTCCTTTCTAATGATATTGTGGGTTATTTGGAAAGCCCACTTTCATGGTGAATGTGCCACTAGGCTCTCAAACATCTCATGATGTAAAAAAAAAAAAAAACAAAACAAAACCAGAGTGGGACTAAAACTGGAGGCTCTTTGTGATTCACAGGTTCAGTGTTTAAGGTAGGGTAAGGGAGGGCACCAAAGCGTTGGGTGAGATGGACTTGGAGAAAAAGAAGACAGAGACAGGAGGAAGGCCATCAATGGTCTGCCTGCTCCTAAGCCCTGCTCGCTGAAGCTTTGGAATGCATCTTTTCTTCCCTACCACCTGAGATGGGTAGGACAGAGAACTCCTGGCTGTGTCAAAGCCCAGTTGTTCCAGGAGATAAACAGTTCACAAGGGGAAAAATACATCTCAAATACAATATGGATGAAACAACATTAAGTGTTCAGAAATTGGAAAATAAGTGATAAAACACAGCTCTTTTCCTATACTGCTTTTATATATGACTAATTACCAGTTTACCTGGATACAGATGACATGAGACAGCACCAGGAGTCTCATTGTATGATTGATGGTGACAGTTTTTGGAAATGTTCATTCTGGTTGGCCAACAGCAAACACCCATTGCTTTCCTAAAACTCATGGAGTTCAAGGTGAGCCTGGTGTGCTCAGAGGAATCCTTAGTAGAAATCCCTGCTTGTTAGCTGACACAGAAGACAGAGATTTTCAAACGAAGAGACATCTGGTTGAATGTTGCTCATCTGCTTTGATAAATATTCACAGAAAGAGCACTGCCCGGTGTGTGGAGCTAATACCTGCTTGACTCAAACTGTGGGAGACCTCAGCGTCTGACATCTTTAATGAAGTTCAGCATCCTGGCCAAAGAATGAGCCCATGGATTTTCAACAGGGATGGAAATCCAGCCTGCCTGTCAGTGGGTATGGTTAAAAATCAGGAGCTTAAAATAGCCCATGTGGTTCTGAGCCAAGGGGCGAATCCACTTTGGAAGAATCAGGGAAGCTGAACACGTAGGGAACAGTGTAGATATAACAGTGGAGTTCTTGAAGTTGAGTCTGGGCTCTCACATATTTGATGTACATGAATTTCCTAAATGTTGCAGGAAATGACCCCAGGAAGGATTTTTTTTTTTTTTTTCCAGTGGTGTAACAAATTCTTTCCTTCTCTGGCATGGGCTTAATTGTGTCCCTTAAAATTCGCATGTTGAAACTCGAATCCCCAAGACCTCAGAGTCTGGGACTGTATTTGGAGACTGGACTTTCAAAGAAGTGAGCGAGTTAAACTGATGTTCTTAGGTGAGGTCCTAATTCAATGTGATTTGTATCTTTATGGGAAGAGGAAGTGCAGGCACATAAAGAGACACTGGGGATGTGCACTCAGAGAGAAGACCAGGTGAGGGCAGAGGGAGAAGGCAGCCATCTACAAACCAAGGATCGAGGCCTCAGAAGAACCCAACCTTCAGACATCTTGATTCTGGACTTCCAGCCTCCAGAACTGTAAGAAAGTAAATTTGGGATGTTTAAACCATCCAGTGTGTGCTGTTTCCTTATGGCAGCTCTAGTGAACGAAGACATTCTCTTTATTGGGACCTTTGCTTCCTTCCCCTTCTTTGTTCTGGTTTTGGCTCTTCCATATAAAACTCAATTTAAAGAAAAACATGGCAAATTCTTTTGCACAAAGAGGCCAGGAAATGTCCCCTATCTTGGAGCTGTCACACTTATTGAATTTAACATAATCCCTACCAGGAATCCTAGGATGGAAGATCTAAGTGGATAACTGGGCACCAGAGGGGGATATGGGTAGACAGGTGTCCTCTCTGAGTGGTCTCTGGACATCAACCCTCTGACTCTGCTCCTTGCCCTGGAACCTCATGCAAAGGTCAAGATCTGGAAAAGAAACTGACTTTTGTTTCCTGCTGCAATGGGAACCAGGCCTGGCTATGAAGTATCAGGCTCCCTGTTTAAAATCTTCCCTTATCATAGGAAAACTCCAGTGCATCTCCAAATTCTCTGTCATCTTCACTGTAAGCAATCTTCCACTGAAAAGGAGAAATTCAAAACTCCAAGTACAGGTTCCACATGGTAATAGGAACTCAACTCAAACACTTTTAAATGTAGAAGACTTCTTACCTTGAATAATGGCAAGGCCAGGAGTTGGATTGACTTTAGGTTGGTTTAATGGCTCGGCTCTGTCACCAAGGACCCTGCTTGTCCTCTCTTTCTCTGCTTTCCTCCATGTCCACTTTTTTCTCAGACATGCCAGCAACCAGAAGCAAAGGAGAGTACGCCTTCCTCTTACTTTTTCTTGGGGACAAGAACACTCGTCAGGAACCTGCTGGAGGATTTCTCTCCATATCTTGGGTTTTTGCAAATAGGGAAAGCTGCAGGTGGGAATAGATGTCCGGTAGTGACCCTAAATTGCATTTGAAGTGATTATCAGATTGGAGAGGCATGCTCCTAATTCATTTTACCCTTATTACTGTGCTACTCTTTTTTCTTTGTTTCTTTGTTTCTTTGTTTCTTTGTTTCTTTCTTTCTTTCTTTCTTTCTTGTTTATGTCTTTCACTATCCACACACTGGCCATTCACTCTTACTGCCTGGTATGAATTCATTCCAGAGAGGTCTCTGTAGTCTACCTGGAAGCACCTTTGTTCTTGACCCTTATACTGCACCTGCCTAGCCTATGACCAGGTTGACCTGAAGTTGGGGTCTACCTCTGGTCCCATCAACAATTGCCTTTTCCCCTTCATCAGGGAGCTGGGGACAGCAGGAAAATTGGCACATTGAATGTGGTTATCAACCTCGCTCTTAAAAATTCCAAGAGCAAATATGTATTTAAATTTTCTCAACTATGGTAACAACAAAAGTGAAAGTATGTTACGGTCCAAATCAAAATTAAATAAAAGCCTAATGTCATTATCTTCTTTTTTTTTTTTTTAAGATTTTATTTATTTATTTGACAGAGAGAAAACACAAGTAGATGGAGAGGCAGGCAGAGAGAGAGAGAGGGAAGCAGGCTCCCCGCTCAGCAGAGAGCCTGATGCGGGACTCGATCCCAGGACCCTGAGATCATGACCTGAGCCAAAGGCAGCGGCCTAACCCACTGAGCCACCCAGGCACCCCTGTCATTATCTTCTTAAGTAATATGGCATATTTTCTTCAGTGTATAAGAAGGGAGAAACAGAAAAGTTCAGGGGCTATAATTATTTATTTTACTTGTTAGACCTTAATTAGAGTTTTGGGTATTGCAAAATTAAGCCAGATTGGGGTAAGTAAGTATATTAAACAAGTCCCCAGGTCCTTTATTTTCCCTGTTATCTAAGTGCTCTTCTTTCAAATACCATCATAGAGTATAGAATAAGGGAATAATTATGTAGGAATTAAAAAACAAAGTCCTGATACACATGTTGATCCTGTAAAATACTCAGCCACCACGCAGGTGGGCTTACATTCTGTCCAGAGCCAAGACTATAAGATGTAACTTTCCTCTCTCTCTCCTACCGTCCTTCCTTGAAACATCCAAAAAGAAAAGAGGATCTAAGAACATAACTCCATCATTTTTTATATCTGTCATTTCTAAGATATTTGCTAAGGGTCTGCTACTATGCTGAGCTACCAAAATATCTATCCACTTTGGCAAGATCTCATAACTGAACTGCATAAATACAAGATGAAGGAAATGCCTGCAGAGGAATCTGCATGGATGAGAATGGGGCAAAAGGAGAAAAATGGTCTCTGGGAACTCAGGAGCAGGTGTCGCGGAGGTAGCAGGTGGAAATTTTCAAAGGGGAGAATTTTATTAAACTCAGCACATTTTATTGTTTTATGACTTTCTCTGATTGTTTCATGTCTCTTCTCTCCTGGCAGGCTTATTAACAGAGACAGGCCTTACACACGAATACTGTGTAATAGTAATACTCTGAGAACATAAAAGGCAATCAAGGAATCCTTGTCAAGTTTGCCAATCACGGAATGGCTGTGAACTGCCATAATACAAATTAGAGGGATGATTGCTGTAATAAACAGTTCAATCATGATTATTAGCAGTGATTGTTGTGGCAAAAGACCAATGTTTAATTTGATGTTAAGGGATCAGTCCAAAAAGGATTGTGATAAAGTTTGGATAGGACTAAAGATGAGTGGCTAAAAGAGAGTTAAAGATGTGGGTCCATGTAGATGAACTCAAATGGACAGAGTTCATAGAAGTTTAAGATAAAGTGAAACACAAT
Source organism: Mustela putorius furo (assembly GCF_011764305.1). NCBI lineage: Eukaryota > Metazoa > Chordata > Mammalia > Carnivora > Mustelidae > Mustela > Mustela putorius. The sequence continues at coordinate 10,383,516 of NW_025422015.1, read as the reverse complement.
AAAAAAATGACAGTCATATCATGATGTCTCTGGAGTCAAAGCAGAAATGAAACAGGACCAATAAAGTGAGACGTGGTATGGTCTGATAAGCGTACTCTGTTGAGACCACTTATGCCAGGGAGAATCTGAAGCAAAAGAGTTTAGAAATAAGAGACATCAGGGGCGCCTGGGTGGCTCAGTGGGTTAAGCCGCTGCCTTCGGCTCAGGTCATGATCACAGGGTCCTGGGATCGAGTCCCACATCGGGCGCTCTGCTCAGCAGGGAGCCTGCTTCCTCCTCTCTCTCTCTGCCTGCCTCTCTGCCTACTTGTAATCTCTCTCTGTCAAATAAATGAATAAAATCTTAAAAAAAAAAAAAAAAGAAAGAAGAGGCACCATGATAACACATGAAAAAAATGTACAACTGTGCCTTCTGTATGGGGAGAACTTAGTAAATGTCAATATTATCAATATTCAACAAAACTGTATCTTAGTAATTGCTAAATTTTCAGACTTCAAATTTTTCTTGGACATATACCCATGTGCTTAGGTAGCTATTTCTTTTTTTTAAATTTAATTTAATTTTTTCAATGTTCCAAGATTCATTGTTTATGTACCACACCCAGTGCTCCTTAATATCCACCACTAGGCTCACCCAACCCCCACCCCTCCAAAACCCTCAGTTTGTTTTCCAGAGTCCACAGTCTCTCATGGTTTGTCTCCCCCTCCGATTTGCCCCAATTCACTTTTCCTTTCCTTCTCCTAAGGTCTTCCCTGTATTCCTTATGTTCCACAAGTAAGTGAAACCATATGATAATTGATTCTCTCTGCTTGAGTTATTTCACTCAGCATAATCTCCTTCAGTCCTGTCCGTGCTGAAAAAAAGTTGGGTATTCACCCTTTCTGATGGAGGCATAATACTCTATTGTTTATATGGACCATTAGGTAGCTATTTCTTTTCCTGTTTGCTACTGCACAATCCATGTAATACTGGAATAGACAGCTGTGTGACTTTCTTCTATACCTGCAAACATGCTTGTCACAGCAGCTGCAGATGTCCAAAGAAGACTTGATTAGTAAAAGGCTTTCTTTTTTCTGTGTTAGCACTGTGAAAAGCTTAAAACATACTAATTTCAATTTTTAATCAGGTAGAGAAAAACACACCTGACTGAAATAGTAAAGTCCTCTTGCCATTTTTTAGTAATGTTCACTTTGCTTTGTTGACCATCAAGTGCTTTCTTGTCCCTGCTTGCTCACAAGCAGCAGTGGCTGGGCAATAGCCTAGTGTAGTAGATGTTTTACTCTTTAACACTTTCATGCTCAACTATGAATACATTACATATGTAGAAAAACTGGCATGAAGTTGGGTTTGCATTAAAAAAACCAAGAAAATGAAATTTCCTCAGGGCGTCACATCAAAATGGAGTCAAGCTGCCATCTGCTTCTCCCTGATTATGGCTGGCCACTCTGAATGAATTATGGTACCTATTAACTACTTGTGTTTCTTTCTCTCTTGATTTTCCTATATAAAAATGAAAGAAATCTATTTTGAAATTAGAAAGCCGTATTTTTTCATAAATTTGTCCTTCCCTTTTCCTTTCCCATTTCCCATATAAATAGTATTATCTTAAGAAAATTCCAAAGAAAAAGCTGAGAATAATACATTTTAATTGGAGGTTCAAATCTTAGCTAACCAAGAAATCTTTATCTTGGCATCTACTTTAAGATTAAGCAAAGAGTGACATACAGTTTCCTTTGAAGTCCTCCACTGAAATAATAGTGAAGAATTTTAAGCCCAGACAAAATGAAAAGAATGGAAAAGAAGCTAACAGTTGATAAAAATTTAAATATGTTTATGGTGTCTTAGTCACAGTGCTTCAGAGAAACAGAACCCATAGGATATATATGTACATATTAAAATATTTATTTTAAGGAACTGGCTCATGTAATTGTGGGGTCTGACAAGTTTGGAATCTGTAGGGAAAACCAGAAGGCTGGAAATTAGGCAGGAGCTGATGCTGTTGTTTTGAGGCAGAATTTCTTCTTTGGGAAACCTCAGTTTTTCTTTTCTCTTTTCTTTTTTTCCTCAGTTTTTCTTTTAAGTCTTTTAACTGGTTGGGTGAAGTCCATCCACATTCTAGAGAGTAATCTTACTTATTTGAAGTCAACTGATTGTAGGTGTTAGCCACACCTACAAAATACCTTCTCAGTATCACTGAGATCAGTGTTTGATTAAATAACTGGATATGTTAACCTAGCCAAGTTGACTAATAAAGCTAACCACATATGGGGACTGAGGAAATAGGGAGAAGACCTTTGTAGATAGAAATGACTACAGACTGGAGAAGCTGATCATTGTCCCTTTACTTCACACACACACACACACACACACACACACACACACACACACACACTTATTCCTAAGCACAAAACACTTAGAAAACAGATCCTAGATGATCTCCAATGATCCCCCCTTCACATCTTTGTACGATCCCTTCCCCCACAGTGTGGCAGGACCTATATCCTGTTTTTTACTACTTGCCTATGACAAAGTTTGTGGGATGTCACTGCTTTGATTGTGTTACATCATATAAGTTTCTGTTTCTTAAGGTTCATGCTAGAGCTTCTTCTTGAGGGTTTGATAAAGTAAGCAACCATGTTGAGGAAGCCCACATAGAAAGAAATTAGTTAGAGGTAACCTTTCGCTGAAGGTGACCTCTAAATGAATTCTTCTAACAACCTAAGTGTTCTGGGAAGCAAATTTTTCCCCAGTTGAACCACAACTGTTTTTATTCATAGATGACATGATATTTTATAAGGAAAATATTAACTCTCCAAAAAAGCTGCAAGAAATAAAGAGTGAGTTGAGTAAGGTTGCAGGATATAAGATCAATTTACAAAATTCAACTGTATTTCTAAACAAATAACAAAAATTAAACATTGAAATTTAAAAAACAACACCATTCAACATTTCACAAAAAATATAAAATGCTTAGGGATCAAATTAATAGAGGTTGTCTAAGATCTGTGCTTAGAAAATTATAAAAGTTCTGAGAGAAATTAAAGAAGTTCTAAACAGATTAAGAGATACACCATGATTACAAATCAGAAGATGCATTTTTTTCAGATGTGCATTGTCCTTAAATTAATCTGTATTTTCAGAATAACTTTAATCAAGATCAGTACAGATTTTCTGTAGAATTGATAAGCTCATCTTAAAATTAATGTGGAAATCAATGCAAGATATCTAGAATAGTCGAAGTAACTTTGAAAAGGAAAATAGTTAAATGACTTATTTTTAACTCCAAATCTTATATATTTATAATAATGAAGACAGTGTGATATTGCATAATGATAGATCTACAGATTGAGGAACTAGATAGAATCCAGAAATAGAGTCATACATGTGCGGTCAATTGAAAATTCAACAGGCTTTTCAACAGCTCATATGGGACAATTGGATATGTATATTGAAAAAAAAATGAACCCCAAGCTATATTAAAAAAAAAGAACATATAATGAAATACAGCTGTGAATTTAAAACCTCTGAAAGAAAGTTTACAGGGAATATTTGTGACATTGAGTTAGACAATATATTTTTAGACATGACACCAATAATACAATCCATAAAAGAAAATATTAATAATTTAAACTTTATCAAGATTGGGACCTTTTGCTCTTATAAACTTACTGTTAATAGGATAAAAAGACTAGCCACAGAATATAACAAACTATTTGCAAAACACATATCTGATAAATGACTTGTATGTAAACTATATAGAGAACCCCAAGAATGTAGTAATAAGAAAAAATAAACTAAACAAAATCCAATAAAGGTAGGCAAAAGATTTGAAACAACACTTCACCAAAAACACACACACAAACAAAAAAAGGTGTACATATAGGGAACAAGACCATGGGAAGATACTCAATACCACCATTAATCATTAGGACAATGCAAATTGAAATCACAATGAGATATCATTACAAAGCTACCAAATGACTAAAGAGAGACTATACCAAGGGTCCCTGTAGATATGGAGCAGCTGAAACTATTATACACTGTTGGGAATATAAAATGATACAACCATTTTAAAAAAACAGCTTGGCAGGTTTTTTTTTTTTTTTTTAGCATATTAAATATACATTTACCATATCACCCAGCCATTTCAATCCTAATATTTATCCAAGAGAAATGAAAGCATATATCGCCACACAAAAAATTGTACAATAATTTTAGCAGCTTTATTTATAATAGCCCCATATAAGTTTCCTAGGTCTACCACAACAAATTACTATAAATTACTACAAACTTCCTGGTTTAAACAACAGAAATGCATTGTCTCGTGGTTCTGGAGTCCAGACATCTGAAATCAAGGTGTCAGCAGGGCCATACTCCCTCACAAGGCCCTAGAGGAGGAGGCTTTCTTGCCTCTTCCAGGTTCTGGTGACTTCTGGAATTCCTTGGCTTGTGGCTGCTTAACTTGGTTCTCTGCTTCTGTCTTCACATGGTTTCTTCCCTGTACTTTCATATGTTTCAAATCTCCTCTCCTCTCCTCTCCTCTCCTCTCTCTCCTCTTCTCTCCTCTCCCCTCCCATCCCTTCCCCTCCCCTCATCTTCTCTTCTCTTCTCTTTCTCTTCTCTCCTTCCATCTTCTCTCCTCTTCCCTTCCCTTTCCTCCTCTCCTCTCATTCCCTCCCCTCCCTTCCTCTCCCCTCCCCTTCCCTTCTCTTCCCTTCCCTTCTCTCTTCTCAGGACACCAGTCATTGGATTTAGGATTCACCCTCAGTCAAGGATTATATCCCCAAATCCTTAGCTTAATTCCATCTGCAAAGACCCTATTTCCAAATAAGATCACATTCACATGTACTCGGGATGAGCACCTGGGCATATCCTTTTGGGTGACACAATTTACCTCACTATAGTCCTAAACTAGAAACAACCCAAAACTTCCAACAATACAGAATGCATAAACAAGTTGCAGGACATTTTTACAATGGGATACCACTTCATAATAAAAGGGAATAAACTATTGATACATACCATAATGTGGATGAATTTCAAAAATTATAATGCGAATGAAAGAAGTCAGACAAAAGAGGAGGCATACTGTATGATTCAACTTTTTAAAAATTTAGAAATTGGAAACTAATTTATAGTAACAGAAAGCTGATTATTTGTTGCCTACGGAGAGGGACAGGTGGAGTGGAAAAGGAGGAGGCAGGGGTTGCAAGGGGACATGAGGAAAGGATATGTTCATTATCTTGATTGAGGTGATGATTTTACAGCATATGTTTGTGCCAAAACTTATCAAATTAGGCGGGTGGTTAATATTTGATCTGCCTCTGAATGCTTCATTTGCTTGAGTTCCCCCTTTCCCACTCCATGTGATTCTGATAAGCCTGACAATCAAAGGAGTGCCCAACTCCTTAACTAGGTAAAGCAAAACAGACACCTTTGTGGAGACTGATTTCGATGCTGGAACAAAGAGACTCCGTGTATGGACCATGAGTTCCTAGAGCAGCTGCAACTTGGAAGGTCACCTCTGCTACATAGGGAGAGGAGTCTTGGTTTAAATTAACCTGCAAAACTACTGGGTATCTACCCTAAAGATACAAACGTAGTGATCCGAAGGGGCATGTGCACCCGAATGTTTATAGCAGCAATGTCCACAATAGCCAGACTATGGAAAGAACCTAGGTGTCCATCAACAGATGAATGGATCAAGAAGATGTGGTATATATACACAATGGAATACTATGCAGCCGTCAAAAGAAATGAAATCTTGCCATTTGTGACGACATGGATGGAACTAGAGGGTATCATGCTTAGCGAAATAAGTCAATCAGAGAAAGAACTATCATATGATCTCCCTGATATGAGGAAGTGGAGATGCAACATGGGGGGATTAAGGGGGTAGGAGAAGAATAACAGAAACAAGATGGGATTGGGAGGGAAACAAACCATAAGTGGCTCTTAATCTCACAAAACAAACTGAGGGTTGCTGGGGGGAGAGGGGTTAGGAGAGGGGGGTGGGGTTATGGACATTGGGGAGGGTATGTGCTATGGTGAGTGCTGTGAAGTGTGTAAACCTGGCTATTCATAGACCTGTACCTGGGGATAAAAATACATTATATGTCTATTTTTAAAATTAATTAATTAATTAATTAAAAAAATAAATTAACTTGCAAAAGAAAGCAGGGAAAGGGAAAATAAACTCTGATGAAATTGTCTGAATCCCTAGATCCAATCATTACTAAAGCCAGTAATAATCTTAGATAAATGAGCCAAATGATGCTCTTTCAGACTTAAGATAGTCTTAGTTTCTATTACCACAACTGAAAAGATAACTCACAAATTCTGAATCCAGGTTTGTGTCACTCCAGACCCTAAGCTCAAAACCATGGTGCTACTCTACCTCGCTGAGTATCTTAGTGTGCAAGAATCAATCCAGTGGAAATGTTGCCTTGGAAGGTAATACAAAATTAAACAAAGTACAATCCAGATATACCGGGAATGACAGTAGTATTTTCTCTATAATATAGGAAGATAGAGACACCAAATAATTTAGAAATGATTCAGAAATCAGCCAGAAGAATGGAGTTGTATTGTCTCTTGAAGACAATAGAAGAACATAGGGCAGAATTATTCAGAATGGGTATTGTCAGGCTAACCTAATTTCTTTCTCAGAATAAAATGCCTGCCAGATAGATGAATGGTGAGTTTTGCTCTAACAGAACATTAGGCTTCAGACATCCCAGCCTCAGTGTTTGACCCTGGGATAGCTGCATTTTCCCTTGGGACCTCAATTTCCTCATCTGTTAGATGAGGTCATCTCAACCTTTGTATTGTACAATTCCATAATTTATTTTATTTTTTAAATAGGAAGGGAGATAGTTGGCTGATGGGTTGGAGGGATGGGTTCTAGAAAGCCTTCTTTGGAGAGACCTTGTCAAGGTCCTTGAGGGCTAAATTTTCCTCTGGAGCAGTGTCCTTCAGGCTCAGCACTATTAGTATTTTGGCTGGGGGCTGTCCTGAGCATTGTAGGATGTTTAGTAGCATCTCTGGTCCCTACCAATTTGCTGCTACTAGCAACCCATTCCCCTGAGCTGTGACAACCAAAAATTTCTCCAGACATAAACAAATATCCCTTGGGGTCAAAATCATGTCCAGTTGAGAAACTTTTGAGGTTTTGAGAACCTTTTGAATAGATTGCTCAATCTGGGGCTCCTGTCAGGAAGGTAATGAGGCAGGTGGTACCAGCACCTTGGTAAACAGGATCTGAATGGATCTTGAGAACTTAGAGTGGACAGAGGCAAAGAGGCTGGTGCTCAGCCAGGTCCAGTAGAAACAGGCTCACTTCAGTAGAATGGGAAAATGGGCTGGGGGTGAGAGTACAGGTAAGAGCATTTGGATTTCAGGGAGAAAAGGTGCAATAGCATAAGACCAATAGCAAAAGAGTCAGTTGTGACTTGGGGTGTGGAAGAAGTAATTTTTAATGGAAGTCTGGAAGGAAAGCATTCTCCTTCAAACTAGCTATACTTGGTCATGAGACTGTGCTGCATAGGCCTCTGCCTATATAACTGGGGGAGGTGATTAAAGAATCATCATGGAGTAGTTGTGAGGACGGGCTGGTAAGCCTGCAGAAAGGTGGCTCCTATTGGCTATATGGACAGGCGGCTAAGTCCAGCCTGGGGAAGCCAGGGTCCACCTGCTGTGTGGGTTTCTGGTATACTTCCTCTCCACTCCACCGCCCCAGGGGGAAAGTATTCTTTTCCTTTCATTTCTTCTTCTTACTTACTTTGTCAGTTCTCTTTGATCTACTAAAACTTTGTTCCTTTCTCCTGGTCATTTGCTCGCCTTGAAGAGCAGACTTACTGCGGTCATTGAGTCTATAGACTCAATGTTTAATTTGCTCCAGCTCTCTGTTTGGAGTCCTGCTTTTTGCTTGTTGAATGTCACGGGCAGTTTAGTTAAAGGATACTAGGCAGGTTGAGTAGGAACTATATCTTTGATTGAATTCATGTGAAGATTACAAAAGAAGCAAACAGTTGTTGAACCTGCTCCTGCTCTCCCTCACTTTCTCCCTCTCTCTCTCTTTTTGTTTTGAATCTTGGGCTCAATAAAGAGAATCAATAAAGGGTGGGAAAGGTAAGTAAGGACCAAATATAAAATATGTCAAGACTGTGGGAAATTAAGATGCCTAGGGTAGTTTGTCTCCGAGGGACAAAGGCTGTGGTAAATCAACAAGAAACAGCACGGGATCAGGAATTACAGGTGTGGCTGTTAGTGTTGGGAGGTAGAAAGCTTGTTCTTTCTAATCTCCTCCCCATCCTTCTCCTTCCCAGTATGGCCTCTGGGTGCATGAAGAGGCAGGCTTCCAGTGACTTCCTGCCAGCAGAGGGAAGGATTTTATATTATACTTCTTATATTTTATATTATAAAATTATATTTTACATCTTATATTTTACTTCTCTGGTCTCCAAAGCACTGTGTGTTGCCCATAGTCGCCATTCATAGTCTGAAGTTGGAGGCTGCTGTAAGTCATGGTTGCATCTTCCTTGGCTTGACTGGGGCTCTTGGTTTAATGGCTCGTCCCTCAGCTCCCGCTGAGACTATAGGCTTCTGAGCCTCTGTCGTATCTTCTGTTGGCTCCCTTGTTCCAACCAAGACAGGTCTATAGCAGGCCCATTCATGGTCAATTAAGGGTGGTTCTGAGGATCGAATACAGTATAGTGACTATAGTTAATAAGACTGTATTATATATTCAAATTTGCTAAGGGTAGATCTTAAGTGTTCTCAACCTCCCCAAAAGAGGGGGCAGATGTATTCATTTCCTAAAGGATATGCATATCAAATCAGTACATGTGATATACTTTAAAGATATGCAATTTAATCTGTCAGTTATAATCTCAGTAAAGGTGGGGGTAGGGAGGATTTCTGCTACCTGTCCATAAAGTGATGGCAGCCTCCAGATCATCTGTCCAGAATCTAAATGTGAACCAATGTAAAGTCACATGGGCCAACATCATTCCCTTCAGTTTATCTGTACCACCTTTCAGTCTCTTGGCCAAAACCTGGATCAGGGCCATTGGTTCTGTTTCACCCTGTGTTATCCTGCAGGGTGCAACTGTTGAGATTCTCCCCCATCTCGCTGTAATCCTCTCCATGTTCCTTCTTGCCCAGCAGCTATCCTGGTGGGTGAGAAGAGAAGAGAGATGAGCTGGCTTACCAATAAGGGGAATATAATGCCTCTAAAAGACACAGTCAGAGATAGGATGTTCTTGATTCTGAGGACTGGCCCACTGGAGAAAAAATAAAAGGAAAGGGATTATGGTACTCAGATGAGTTGGCTATTGTAGTATTGTTGAAGGTTGTAAGTTTTCTCCCTTTCTGGAAGTTTTAAAATTGGATGTCTCAGATCTATTAAACCTGTCCCCCTTCCTCCCAGACAAGGAAAAATGCTCCTAATTGGTCTCAAGGACCCCATGGCCATTAGATGCATTGACTGTTTCTCAAATTATACATGACTGAATACCTTGCACCTAACCCAGAGCTTGGCACATGGTTGGCTCTTTACAAACATCTTTTGAAGGGAAGAATGAAAGAAGAAATGATAGATAAATGGTGTTCTACAGAGCTAGACTACAGTTTATTTTGTTTGAAGACCGAGGAACAGAGAAGATGCTCCTCCAAGGTCGCGAGTGAGTCTGTGTCTGTGTACACATTCCCATGGCTAGACAGTAAGATATTAAAATCTGTCAGTGTTTTCATCCTGTCCACCTAGCCGGCTGCTCTGCTCGGCACTGACATCTGTAAACAGGTCATTTGTATTCTTCTGTCACCTGCATTCCTCTGAAGGAACATCCCTCAGGTTCACAGAAATTAGTTATCCCTCAGGCTGGACAGATGATGGATAGGTGGCTTGTTCACAAACCATACTTGGTTTGGAAAGTGCCAGATGCTGTCAATGTTCTTCCTATGCTGTTGGTGCACATGATTAGAGAGCCTGGGGCACACTCAGAGCAGGAGCACAAGAAGCAGACGTTTTTCCCCTAAGGGAGCTGTCTCAAATGACCCAGGACTGCCCTCACATGGGACTGTCTGGGACGTCCTTTCCTTTCCCCACCTTACTCCAAGAGAACCTTGACAGAGTTGGAACCTTGGAGCAAGGAGGCTGCCAGCCTCTTATCTCCACTGTTCCCAATGGGGACTTTTTCTGCATAATGTTTCCATTTACTCTTCCCGTCCTCTTTTAAAAGCCTAGCATTCAAAGAAAAAGTAATTCTGTTCTAGGTTGTGTTGCAAGGGAGCATCAAGAAATCTACCCACATTTGAATGCCAAAATCTACTTTATTCCTCTGTTTCAATAAAAGCAGGACATTTGTTGATACGTGTTCTTCTGACACCTCCCTCTTCTTTCTTGATTTATCCCACAAAACTCTCTGTGTTCACCATTCCATCAATTAAGATGGAAAAGATACTCACACTCCTACTGCCACTCAGCATCTGTCTTTGAACCACTGGGCAAACATCATCATAGCATTGGGGTATCCTGGGACATAGAAGATTGGCTCAGGGAATGTGGTTACCTCCTAACTTGTAGAGTCCTAGAAAATCATGAGTATTTTATGGAAAAATGTTTGTATTTCATTCTCCATTCTTATCTTTTGTGCCTTAGACAACTCCCCAGAAGACAAACTTCAGCATACTACTTTTAACACTCTAAAGAATATGACATTTTATGTGTCTTGTAGTGTATTATTGATAGAAACATTAGTGAATATTCTTGTTATTGTTTGTTGACACAGAATCCACAATGCCAATGAAAAAGGGGCTCTTCTGGGTGCCTTACATTTCTTAGAAATACATAGTTCCCATTGTTTAAGCATGTAGCTCCTGCTCTTGAACGTGGGCTGAATGATGGATTAGCTTGTTCTGGCACTCATAAGGAACTGCCACACCTTGGAGGGCTTAAACAACATAAATCTATTTCTCACAGTCTGGAGGCTGGGAAATCTAAGACAAGCTGTCAGAAGGTTTGGCTCTTCTGAGGCCCCTCTGCTTAGCTCACAGACAGCTGCCTTCTCCTGATGTCCTTACACGGCCTTTCCTTCATCTGTGAGAATCCTAGTGTCTTGCTGTGCCCAAATTTCCTCTTCGTAAAAGGACACCAGTCATATTGGATTAGGACCCACTCTAATGGCCTCATTTTCATTTAATTACCTCTTTAGAGGACTGATATTCAAAAACATTCATATTTTGAGGTACTAGGGGGTTAGGTTTGTGGTGTTTGTGTGTGTGTATGAAAGAGAGACACAAAATTCAGCCCATAAAAAAACACCTAAGTTTTTTTTTTTTTCCCTGAATATTCTTTTGTGACAGGCACTGTGATAGGCACTTACACTCTTGTTTGAGCCTCACCATGATCCTGAGTGGTAGTATTAGCTGTCCACTAGGTCAGATCCTGTAAGCCAGCCCAACACATCCATAGATTACCCATGTCTATGGATATTTCTGTCTATGGAAATTTCCTGGCCATCAACCTCTGTTGTGAGCTATATTTCTTCTTACTTCATCCCTATAGAACTGCAGCTTCATCTTTCATCCACAATCACAGGCTCAACACATCCAAGCCTTGTACAAGCTGTGTGGCCAGGAGCCTGCAGGCTCCAGCTCCTTCTCTACTGAGCCCATCCCAGTAAGAGTTGCTTTGCAAATGAGAAAATGAAATTAAAGAGATCCAGTGACTTCCCCAAGGTCCAGTGTGTGACAGAGCCATGATTTTGACCTCTGGGTCAAGCCCATCCCTGCCTTCTTCACCCATGTAGTCCTCAACCAATGATTTGAATTGTTTGGAACGAGTCACACCTCCCACTTAGAATCCTCAGGACTCTAATCATGTCTTTAAAACATATTCTAAATAAGTAGCCTTATCAGCCCTACATCTATTAAATCAACTAATTTCTCAATTGGAGGTAGAATAATTTCTTCTTTCTCTGGTGACAAAAAATCCTCACCTCCTTTAAGAAAAATAGGGGAGGAATTTATTTTCATCCTGATACAGTTATAATTCTGTTTGCCAGTGGGGTGCTCTAAGCAATGTGGGGCTCAGTCATTGACATTTCCAAGACTAGGTGAAGGTCAATGCATGTTGTCCTCAGTATCTCTCATTTCCACATGTGACTCAGAGGCTTTTCTTCCTGTATTGTCATAGCCCTCATTTTTTATTTATAATGCTCAAGAAAGATGTTCTGAATATGTCTGAGTAAAAGCAAGATTTAGGGCCTTGTGCATGCTTGTTCACAGCCCATACTGATTCTCTGAGATTGGCTACAGTTTTATTAAGTATTCACTCAGTCTTGGAAGCTTTTTTCTTTTTCTTTTTTTAATGATGAATTAGAAATTTCTCTTGGATCTGACTTTGATCTCTGTTCTCGGGGATTTCTTCAAAGTTCTTCCTAATTGATGAGGTAGTTGGGAATCAGGTGATGTAAGACTTTATGACAAGGAAAACCTCCCTCCTTGCTTCTGTTTGTCTGCCAGGAAAAAAATGTGCCCTGGGTTCTCTGAAATAACAAAGACATCATGGAAAAAATACTCTGCCCTTACAGTTTTATTAAGTATTCACTCAGTCTTGGAAGCTTGAAGATATTTTGTTAAATTTAGCCCCAACTGTTTCATGTTACTGATGCTTTTTTGAAATGAACTTTGGTATTCTTAAAAATTTCACTTCCCAATTGTTTTTTGATAGTATGTAGAAATACAAAATTTATCCTGTATGCTAGGGCCTTGTTAAATTCACTTATTTGTTCTTTTGTACTTGCAGTTCCTTTAAGATTTTTTATTCATATGAGTATGTATCTGTAAAAGAGAAGTTTTATTTCTTTCTTTCCAATCCATATGCATTTTATTTCTTTTTCTTACCTTATTACTCTAACTAGGCTTTTAAGAACTATGTTGAATTAGAGGGCACCTGGGTGGCTCAGTGAGATAAGCCTCTGCCTTCAGCTTGGGTCATGATCTCAGGGTCCTGGGATCGAGCTCTGCATCAGTCTTTCTGCTCAATGGGGAGCCTGCTTCCACCTCTCTCTGCCTGCCTGTGATCTCACTCACTCTCTCTCTCTGTGTCAAATAAATAAATAAAATCTATTAAAAAAAAAAGAACTATGTTGAATTAGAAATGATGGAAGTAGAAGCCTTGCTTCATCCTGGACTGTATGTGAAAAAAGTTCAGTTTTTTTTGGTTATAAAGTCAACTGCAGGGTCCTATGTGCGAGTGCACACATGTGCACACACCCACACCCACACCCAGTATCAGGTTGTAATGGTTTCCTATTACTAGTTTACTGAGAGTTTTTATAATATGAATTATCTTAGTTTTTATTTGATAAAAATTTTTTCTTCTTTTTCCAATTGGGGAAAATCAAGTTTGCCTTTTACTCAGGATTTACTGATATTATCTCAGGATTTACTGAGATAAGTTCACATAAAATAAAATTAACCATATTAGAGTGTACAATTCAGTAGCATTTAGCATATTCACAGTTATCCAACCATCACTTCTACTGAGTTTCAAAATATTTTCACTATGTCCAAAGGAGGCCCTCTACCCATTAAACAATGTTTCCTCATTCTCTCTTATACCCAGCCCTGGCAACACTAAAAATTTGGACTTACGTATTCTGGATATTTTATATAAATACAATATGTAACCTTAAAGGTCTGACTTTCACTTTGCATAATGTTTCTGAGGCTGATCCATGTTGTGGAATATCACAGTACTATGTTCTTTTTATAGCTGAATGGTATCCCATTTTATGGACACTCCATTATCTGTTTATTCATTCATCCATTCATTGATGGGCATTCAGGTTGTTTCCATCTCTTGGCTATAATAAACAATCTGCTATGAACATTCATGTATATTTGCTGGAGTCCCTGTTTTCAATTCTTTTGAGTATATACCAAAAATTCAGTTATTGGGTCATATGATACTACTATGTTTAACTGTTTGATGAACCACCAAACTGTTTCCCACAGTGGCTGCACTATTTTATATTTCCACTAGGAATGTTATGAGGGTTCCAGTTTTTCTATCATTGCCAACACTTATTTTTCTTTTTAAAAAAATTATTATAGCTGTCATAGTGGGTGTGAAGTGGTATCTCATTGTGTGTGTGTGTGTGTGTGTATGTATTTAAGATTTTATTTACTTATTTATTTGAAAGAGAGTGAAAAAGTATTGAGGGAGGTTAAAGTGGGGGAGAAGAAGATTCCCTGCTGGGCAAGGAGCCTGTCTCAGGGCTCAGTCCCAAGACTGGATGATCATGACCTCAGCTGAAGGCAGATGCTTAACCGACTGAACCACCCTGGTTCCCCTCATTGTGTTTTTTATTTGCATTTCCCTAATGATTAAAAAGTCCATTGGCATTTTCATAGGGGTTGCACTGAATCTGTAGGTTACTTTGGGAAGTATTGCAATCTTAATATAAATTTTTTAATACAGGAAGACAATATATCTTCCCATTTATTCATGTATTCCTTAGTTTCTTTCAACAGTGTTTGTAGTTTTGCAGAACTTCCAGTACAATGTTGAAAGGAAGTGGTGAGCAGGGGCATATTCATCTCATTTCTGATCTTGGGAGGCAAGATTTCAGTCTTTTACCATTTAGTGTGATGTTAGCTATCAGTTTTCACAGATGTTCTTTAACATTTGAGAAAATTCCCTTCTATTCTCTGTTTACTGTTTTAATCAAGTGTTTTTTGGTCAAATGCTTTTTGGGCATCAACCTCAGTTGATGAGTTTTCTCCCTTCATTCTATTAATATAGTGTATTACATTGAATGATTTTTGTATGTTGAATTACTCTTGCATTCCTCAGGTAAATCCCACATGATTCACATTCATTTTTGAAGAGTATTTTTGCTGGATATAAAATTTAGATTGGTTTTTTTTTTCCAGAAATTGAAAAATATACCATTATTTTCTAGCCTGCCTTTTTTTTTTTTCTCTCTGACATAAAATCTTTATTCATTATTTCTCCTATGGCTGCTTTACAATATCTCTTTATCATTGTCTTTTAGTGGGGTTGTTAGGATGTGCCTTGATGTGGTTTGTCTTTGTTTCTTCTGCTTTTTTTTTTGTTAATTTTCTTGGATTGTCATATTTTTAATATCCTTACATTTGGGAATTTTTTGTCCATTGTTTAATCAAATGTTTTTCTGTGCCCATTCCTTCCCTCTGGAGCTTCAGTTACAGTCTGTCAGACTAGAATATTTTTTCAGAGTTCAATAAAGAACAGGTCTTTCAAAATTATTTTAAGTCTTTTTTCTCTCTCTGTTTCAGTTTGCAGAGTATCTATTGCTGTTTTCAAGTCATTGAGGTTTTTTTTCCCTAAAATACTGATTCTTCTCAAAGTAGCAAGACTACTATGTTATTCCTTGTTTTTTCTTTTCCTGAACTTCATGAGAAAGTGCTTCCAAGCAAAAATCCAGAGCAATTATAATACTTACCTTGTTTAATTCCCCTTTTCAGGGGTCATGGTTCTATGCTGTTTATTGTCTAGTGACTGGAGGTAACTATTTCATATACTTTTTCCAGTTTTTAAGGTTTTTTGAGGGGTAGGAAGACTTTCGGTATTGATTTCTCCATTTTATTCAGAGGCAGAATTTTATTACTTTTCTTCATTTAGTGCCCAAATTATAGTTTGACTTCAACTTTTTAACTTATTACCTTAATATACATGTCTCCAAATTACTACTTGCATCTGAAATTGATTAATAAATCAGAAGATCTGTCACCATGACTCCAGATATTTAAAGCAGAAAGTGGATGTTGTTTCAACTAAACAACTGTATTGAACAAACTCAAAAATCCAGGGACCTGTGTGAGGGTCTAAGTCTTGAAATGGTAGGATAGGATGAAGTTCTCTTACTCTTAGTTTAGTTCTCTTGACAACACATTTGACTTTCATCCCACCTGTCTGCAAGGAGCCTGTATTGGCCCTAAAGTATTCTAAGAAATACCATCATCCCCAACAGGAAACATCAATGGTGTTCATCATATTGCTCCTAGTCTTATTTCACATATCTATCCTTGGAGCACCATATACAACTCGATTTAGTACATCAAGTGCAGAATTAAAAAACTACAGTTTAAAAGGGATTGGAAAGACAGTTCCAGCAAAAATTTATTAGCACATCCACCATGTATCGTATGCCTAGGGTGTGCCAGGTCCCTCGTACATAATACTGCTAGTCCTTATAACCATGCTAAAAGGAAGAGAGTCTAATTAACATTTCACAGAGTTAGGAACCAATATATAGCGAGACTGTCCCAGGCTATGTGACAGACAGAGGTAGAATTTAAATTTCTCTCTGATGTACTCAGAAGCCTTGTTCTTTCTACTAAGTCATATTGACACGGGCAAATTTTGGAAAAGCAGCAAAACCAGAGGTTCTTATTTATCTCTTATTTTGCATTCTGTGGTGGGATGATCATCATGCTTCTCTCAGCAACAATTCTCTAACGGACAGATACCACTACTTGGTTCTATTGCCAAAGCACTGATGGGATTCTCATATATAGGAATTCTCACACTTAGCACCATTTCCTTTATAACAGGAGAATTCATCCTGTTCGGATCCCAAATACTCCTCTAAGGCTTCTATTCTCTTTAACAATGATAACATGACTTACAGAAAAAAACACAGATTCATTATAGTTAAACACTAGAGACTCCAGGTCCAGCATGGATAGTCTACATGTTAGTCACATGGCTAGATTCAAATTTTAAAATACTGAGGTCAATAACTTCACTCACTGAAATTATAGTTAACATCCCAAACGTGCCTTTTGTTAACATAAAAATTAAATAAACTTCTATATAAGCCTACATTCATGTAGCTATTCTAAGGGCTAATAAGATCTTGTTATTTCTATTTGCCTATTACATGAAATATGATGTGAATAGTAAGGTTTGAAAATATTTTCAATAGTCTTGGATTGAAAGAAATCATTCTAGGTACAGAAACCAAATTTTGTCTGTCTGAAAATCCCTTGCAGGATGAGATTTGGAGCCCCTATTCAAAAAAATGTAGTTTTCCTCCTATTTTTCCAATTGACAGTAATATTAGCTTCTAGCTTTTGTCAATGGTTCATTTCCAGTTATCTTACAAGTATGCCTGAAAGCAAAGAGATACTATTTTCCTTCCTATAAAAAAGGCACACTGAGTTATTTCTAGCAGCATCTGAATAGTAAGGTTGTTTCACTGTCATAATTTATCAGTGATCTTCTGGGGCTAACAGTTATATTTTGGCCAGAAACAGCGAACTGAATTTTAAAATTACAAACACTAATACTTATTTTATAAAAAAGATTTATTTATTTGAGAGAGAGAGGGTGCCTGGCCTGGGGAGGGGGTGTAGGGGCAGAAAGAGAGAGAAAGAGAGAATCTCAAGCAGACTCCCTGCTGAGCATGAAGCCCAACTTGGGGTTAGATCCCAGAACTCTGAGATCACAATCTGAGCTGAAATCGAGAGTCAGCTACTTAACTGACTGAACCACCCTAAACACTAATACTTCTAGCAAATTTAAAGATGAATTATGAACACACAAGTAATAATGTTTCCTTTGCAATTTCTTTTATAATTTCTTATATAAGTTATAACGTATATTTAAGAAAATGAAAGTTAAAAGGTTCAAGCTATTTCATTCCATAAAACGTTCAAAAAGTTCACACTGTCGATGAACATTGCATAAAATGTTCACATTGTCAGACTCACTGTAGGAGATTCTCATGAAGGTTTATTGAATATATATATTTATATAAAATACACACACACACACACATATATACACATATCTATTTTTAAGAAACTTAAAAAATGGAATGGTAAAAACAATACATGTACCCATATTCCTGCCATGTTGAATTAATAATGGTTAGCATATGCTTATATTTCTTTCCTTAAAAAAAAACCAGCAAAAGATCATTGCAGATATAGTTAAGCCCTTTTTAATGTCCTTTCTCCATTGTCACCCCTCCCCTAATATACCACACAACCAATAGCTGCTATTATATATATCCAAATATAATATATATTTGTGCACATTTGTTTAAATTTGTATAAATAGATTTGTTCATGTAGATATGTTATGCATCCATTTCATTCTATTTAATGTCTCTAGAGTACTCCATTATATAGAATTCCAATGCCATTTATTTATCCATTCCCATATTGGTGTTTACCATTATAAAAACTATTAATTCTGTTAGTTTATGTAGTTAATCCTTATGTAGATTTATCCACATTTGCCTTGAGATTTTTCTCATAGTTTCTTTACTAGTTTGTAATAAAGTAGAAAATGAACCCAATCTGTGACCAACAATCCTACATAATCTGAAGAAATTCTTTGTACACAAGGAAAGCTACAGGGTGTGTAGCTTAGAATAGGTTGTATTAGGCTTGCTCCTGGGTCTACTTTCTTTTTTTCCCTGGAGCATTAAAGTAAATTCATTTAGAGCATGTCTATCTGAATGGCTTTTTGTTTACCCTCATTCTTTGCTGGTCTATGTAAGATCTTAAACGCTCAGTTGTTTTCTCTCAATGATGTGAAGATATTACTCCGTTCTTTTCTGCTTTCAGTTATAGACATTGATATATCTATGTAATCTAATTCATTCGATGTTAACAAATAATATTTTCTTTTTTTTAAAAAAAGTTTTCAAGGGGCGCCTGGGTGGCTCAGTGGGTTAAGCCGCTGCCTTCGGCTCAGGTCATGATCTCAGGGTCCTGGGATCAAGTCCCACATCAGGCTCTCTGCTCAGCAGGGAGCCTGCTTCCCTCTCTCTCTCTCTCTCTGCCTGCCTCTCCATCTACTTGTGATTTCTCTCTGTCAAATAAATAAATAAAATCTTAAAAAAAAAAAAAAAGTTTTCGATACTCCATATATTCATTCCGCTATTTGTAGCTTTCTTTTTATTTATCTTGACTCGGATTAACAAATCCAAAGTTTCCTTATTCTGATTATTCATATCTTTTATCAATTATGGAAAATTCTCAACTCTTCCCAATCTCTCTAATCTCCCCTTTTGAAACAATGTTTAAGTGGAAGAAATGTATGTTGCATCTTCTTTTCTGTCACATTACGTCTGCGTATTTTCTAAGTGCTCAATTCTTTTGATGAATTCGGGTTAATTTCTTGAGCTCATCCTTCCATCTTATTAATGATCTCTTTAGCAGTGCTTAATTACTACTTAGTTTATCAACTGAGATTTTAAATTATAAGTACATTTAAATTCCTCTGTAAGTATTTAATCATTTTAATTTTTGTATATTTGACAATTCCATTATCTCAAGTTTTAAGGCATTAAGTTTGTTTTTGATTGTGCCTGCTGGCTTCTACCTGTGAAGAATTCCTTCCTTGTGTGTGAACTCATGTTTGATGGGGCATGATTTGTGGGGCCCTGTGATTCTTGAACAAGGTAATTTCTTCCAGAGAATTTGACCTTCCCGGTATAGAGATGATCACCATCTTGGGACAGTTTTCATGCTGATTTCTCATCCTATTTCTCTAAGGGTTCTTAGATAACACAGATAGTGTAAATTCAAATTCCAAATTTGTGTGAACACAGGCCTGACATTTCTCTTTGTTCACCTATATGCTGGCCCTAGGCAGATAAGAGATACTGTGATCTCCCTGGGCTGATGGATGTTGTCTTCCTAATCCACCCCTTCTGGAGTGTAGAGCCCATCAAGACTCCTGGCTCTACGAGGTCATAATTATAACCCTTCGCCTCATCCAAGCCCAGGCCTCAAATCTTTTCCCTGTGACTGGTAGAGCCCAAACCCCTTAATAACTGGGAAAGGTACCTCCACTTTATATAGCCACAGCCTTGGCTTCTGCTTGCTCCTTGTTTATAAGTCTCCTCCCCATTTTAGCCCTTGGGAATTTATAGTTCAAGAGATTTTTTATATTTTCTAGAATTTCTAGTTTTTTTTTTTTTTTTTTTAAAGAAAAGAGTATTTCCAGATAATGGTAGCACACTGCATTGTCAGAAACTGATGTGTCTATTGAGTTTTCTAGGTAGATAATCATATATTTTGTATCAGATAACAGTTTTATTTCTTTCTTTCAAAAATATGTGTATTTGTTTGTTTTTTTGTTTTTGTTGTTGTTGTTTGTTTGTTTGTTTTGGTCTCATGGTTTAATTTTCCAGGACTTTCGGTCTTAAACTTAACGGGAATTTCACCATTCAGAATGATGATGGCTGTAGATTTTTGGTAGATTTATTTAATCAAGTGAAGAAAGTTCTAATACCAATTTCTTAAGAGTTTAAAAAATCATAAATGGATATGTTAAATAATTTTTTCCATTAATATCTGGATTTTGAGAATCACACTGATAGCTTTACTAAAGTTGGACTATATTTTTACTTTTGGGGTGAATCCAAATGATTATGATTTGATTTTTACCCTAACTCTTTATTTTGGAAAATTTTAAACCCATAGGAAAATTTAAAAAGATATTTCAGTGAGCAACCATGTATCTTTCATCCGTATTTGTTAACTTTTGGCCATGTATGATATGTCTGTCTCTCTTTGGTTGCAAACATAAACATACACACACACACACGACAAAAAGCAGAATATGTCATCTCAAAATATGCTACATTGGCTTAAGGTTTATTTTGAACTGAAGGTAATTAAGAAGAAGCAGACACAAGAAAATCTCTCTGCTCTCCCTCTGTTTGCCTAAAGCAGGACATAAATTTATAAAGGTGTCTCTTCTCCCCTATCAGAAAGGACAGAGCTTAAGCACTGGAGACAACTCTGAGCCCTTATCAGCCCAGACACAGCACCAGAGAAATCTACATAAACCTTGTTAATACTATCCCTTCTCTACTGTTAATTTTTCCATATATTTGCCTTCCCACAGTTTGCCCTGCTAGAAGCTCAAAGTGCTTTTTCTTGCCACTTCTTTAAAAACATATTGTTCTTTTGTCAAAATGCTATCTAAGCCCAAGTTTAACCCACACCCTTGGGTTATTCATTGCTGAGTGCTCCAATACCTATGTATAGTGCACATGTTAATAAACTTCTGTTTGCTTTTCTCTTTTAATCTGTCTTTTGTTGGTCTAATTTACAGGACCCTTGCCAGAGAACACAAGATAGGAAGAGGAAAAAGATTTTTTTTTTTCCTGCTGCAAACACACATAGTATATTTCAAGGAACTATTTTAAAGTAGATTCTAAATACTTTTGCATGTATTTCTTAAGAGAAAGAACATTCTCTGACACAACACAAAACTATCTTCATACTCAAGAAATGCCATAATGCTCAATAAAGCATCATTAATAAAGGACATGAAAGGCATTCCCTAATTTATTTTTCAAGATTCACATATGAATATGGATGAAGCACTGTTGCTAGGGCAAGCTAACTGGCCACAGAACAGAATAAAATGCAAAACCAAACAACTTTGTTTTGATGGACTGACAGGATACTTCAATGAGAACAAAGTGCAGATATTGCCTTAGCTTGGGAAAGATGTAGGTCATTGCTAACTTGAAGAAGGGTGGCTCTAGGAGAGTGGTGAATATGAAAGCCTTTAGAGGAGTGGATGGAAGAGAAAAAATGATGGAAGGAGTTGGAAACAGTGAAGCCAGGAATCCTTTGGGGAAATTTCACCATAAAGAGAAGCAGCAAGAGAAATCGAGGCTAAGGGGGATGTCAAGTCAAGTGTGCTTCTATGTCAGTTGGAATAAAATCCATCAGGGAAGAATACATTAACAATATGGGGAAAGTTTGTTAATTGGACAAGTGGCAACCTTGAGAAGGAGACTGTGAGAGACAAGTAGAGGGACAGTATCAGCTGGAGGTGGGCTCTTTCTCTTATAATAGTGAAGTAACCAAAGAATGAATCAAGCACTGGGAGTTTTGTGAAGGAATGGAGTGAGCTAGGTCGGAGTTGGCCAAGTTTCTCTGTAAGGGCAAGAGAGTAAATACTGGAGACCGCCAAGCGGTCTGTTGCCCCTACTCTGCTCTGCCGCTGCCCTCATGGAATCAATCACAGACACTAGTAAGCAAAGGAGCACGGCTGCGTTCCAAGAAAAGGACTTTATGAAATTTGGCTTTTCATGTGTCATGAAATAATTTTCCTTTCCCTTTTTCCCCCAGTCATTTTATAATGTAAAACACATTTTTAGTTCATAGGTTGTGGAGAAAGGAAGCTGGGGACCAGACCTGAGCTGCAGGCTAGTTTGCCCACGTCTGTTCTGCGCTGACCGCGACTCCTCTTCTATTAGGTGTGAACTTGGGCTGTCATCAACTGAGAGCATGGAGAACATGGGGGTGGGATGATACATTTTGAACGATGTTAAAGAAAAACCAGAGCCACACAGGGGTTTCAAGTGGTAAAAACAGATTTTAATCAGGAACTATTACAGTAAGGGAAAAGAGATTTCTGTATAGAGCTGGGCTCAAGTTCAAGTCGACATGATCAAGTGGGAGTGATAAGCCATGAAGCCGCCTTGGGGTGAGGGTGGGTGGGTGGGTGGGAACCAGTGGGTAGAAACTATTGAGGAGACATCAAGGGTGGGGGTGGGGGGCGTTCCCACTGATTCCACTGAATGGCATTCTTTCTGAAGGCAGGCTAGTGGGATCATCTATCACTGGGAAGATGATGGAAGATGAGGAATTCGATCAAATATTGAGGGAGCTCCAATATCAAAGATGAGAGATTCTCACTAGGCTGACTTAGCAAGGTGCTTGCTAAAACCGGGCCAAGCAGGCCTCTTTGAGAAAAGGGGTAGGAGGAGCCTGACTAAACATAGGTCAGAAGAAAGACTTTATCAGGAGAAGAAGAGAAGATGTAACATAATCATTTTGAAGTGATTAAGATAAATTTTATTAAGGGTATATAGTAGCACTATTTTGCCAAATGCATTGTCCAGTGGAGATTTGTGCTAGGAAAAAAAGAAAGAAAGAAAGTAAGAAAGTAAGAAAGAAAGAAAAAGAAAATGGAGGTGAGTTCATTGAAGCCAGCTGTGTGAATCTCTCCAGGCTCATCCAAGCTGACCGGGTGCAGGTGAGGAGTAAGCAGTTATGCAGCAACCCCCAGAACTGGGTGTTGCTGATGGAGGTTCAGAAGGAGAGGGGAGCAAAGATATTAGCAGTGTGGGCTCCACACTCAACCCCAAATAGCTCCCGAGAGACGTGAGGACATTAGCGCTGTATAATTGAGTGAGATTGTGGCATTACTGGAGGTCTCAGCAAGGTCAGCCCATTTCGGGAGTGGAGTTACCAGCGTACCCTGAAATACAAAGCCGAGAGTCAGAAAGGAAAAAGTTAGGAGAAGATACAGTAGAAAGGGTGCAGTCTTTGTTGATGAGATGTGGCCATGAGTTGCGTGGCTGAGGTCGGGCTGAGAGAAGAATTGGAGCTAACAACATCAAGAGCTTAAGAAGTATGGACTGTGTTTGTGCAAATCACAACAAGCTGTGCCAGCAGCAACAGTGGACAGTGAGGCCAGCATGCAGATCCCCAAAGTCACTGGTGAGTAAGGGGGAAGGAGTAAGGGGCCATATTTGAGGGAAATAGAAGGGGCCAGGAGTTTGAAGTTGGCCGTTATGCAATTTAAGGGAGCAGGTGGTGAATTTTGTTTTGTTTTCTTTGTTTTGCAGAAGAAGAAAGGAATTCTGGCCGAGCAACATGTAGGCTGGTATTTATTGTTCTCGGATGAATGCTTCCATGAATTAAATATTGTAACTGAAATGCTTCTCTATGGGCCCAGTTTAGAACTTTTATACTGTCTTCTTATTGATTGTTTCTTTAGGGTCACTATTCTTTTTAACTGTGTCATACAAAGGAGTGTCCTTTTTAGGCATCCAAATAGCTCCCCAACAGTACTTAAGAGCTCCGTGTTCTTCATAATATTCAAACCTAAAATTCAAAATGTGGCACCTAAAGCACAGTTTAGCTGCATATCTGCGTATTATTGGTAAAATGTGTGAATTTACCTTTGATCTCCTTCACAAGAATTAATAAGTCATTGAAAATGCAAAACACAGAAGTGGGAGGAAACAATTTTCTCTCTGGGCTGAAGCCACAGTGCTTCTTCTAGCAGATTAAAAATCTCCTTAAAGAAGCTCTGTGTATCACAGTCCCAAATCACAGGGCAAAGCTGAGCTGTACAGCATTCACTGTTAAGTTTGGAAGGAGCTGAGTTTCCTAGCACCTGTAGGGGGCACTAAACACAGGCCAGTTAATATTGGCCCTACCCAGGGAGATAACTGGTCAGTTGTCAAGAGTTTATTATCTATCTGATAAAAGCTTGAGAGATAATCATTAACACAAGGATCGGATTTTTATGATCAAGAAAAAAAAGATTGTTTATGGAAAAAATGGAAAACAGATGAAATAAACATTTTTAAAAGAAATGATAAATTAGCATAATTGACTTAAAAGAAATAGAAAACCTGCATAGACTAATAACCACCAGAGAAATCAAATTCAAATAAAAATTATTCCCTTATCTTTTCACCCACCCAAAACATATACCGGCCAAGTGTAGAGGCAAATTTTTGCAAATTCCCAGTGAGTAGTTAAACCGTATCTTATAAAAAATGTACCTAAAAATATAAAAAATTTAAAGCTATCTGACTCATTTTTATTTCCTTGATATAAAAACTGGAAAAAAACAGTGCAAGAACATAAAATTGTAGGCCAGGAAATTGAATCTAACAGTGTATTACAAATAATCACCATAACCAAGTTGGTCCATTGCAGAATGAAATGGTAGTTCACATTAGAATGTGTCAATATAAGGCTCCACATTACCTGGAGATTAGTAAAGAGCCACTTGCAGAAAAAAAAGCACTTGATAGAGTTCAGTATCAACTAATGATAAATCTGGTGGCAATAAAATTTCTTAGCAAGCCAAAAGCAAAAAGAAATTGCCTTAGCTGGTAAAGGATATAAAATATCAAAAGTAAATATGATGTTTAATGGTCAACTATTAGAATGTACTTGCATTAAATTCAGGAGTAAGACACCATGCCTGCTATACCTATTCTTGTTTACCCTGCAAGTGTAGGTCGTGGTCCTTTTAACAAGAAAAAGAAATGAAAGCAAAGATATGACGATCAGAAAGCCAACAGTAAAACTGAAACTGTCCTTGCTTGAAAATCTTAGTATCGCTTTAGAAACAAATTAAGAGAATAAGTGGGCAAACTCTTTGGGCTGAAAAAGAGCTCAACCATATGCAAAGTTCAGTAATGTTTCCTTACACCATCCGTAACAAATGAAAGAATGTCATAGAGAAAGTAAAACCAGTTTTAAAACTTAAAAAATATGGAAGTCCTTTTCAAGAGCTCGTCCAAAGTATGGCTTGACTGAGGGTTTAAAAACATGGACGTCACTTCGCACGGCACATGGAAGCAGAAGAGAGCTGAGTCAAGCCCTGTTATGTTTTCAGAGACGTTGTCTCCTGTTAGTCTGTGCTCTAGACTCCTGCTTCTAGTCGTGTTAATTCCAATAATTCTCACCAACGGATGGTTGCCCTTCGTAATCATCTCTGCTTGTTACTCTGCCAAAGACTGAGCTCCTGGAAGGTCTGTGTCTCCTTCAGCTCATTATCATTAGTGCCTGACAGTATTTGGCCCATAGAGGAGGGCACAGCATAGCTTTCTTTAACTAGCATGTGGAAGAGAAGATATTTTGTGTGTACATACTTTTATATGTTTTCTATGTACTTGGGCAACTGATACAATACATTGAAGTGTTTTTGTGTGGTGCCACACACATGCAGAGGGTTGATATTTTAACTGGCATATCACATAATGATACCGTATCTTAAAAATTAGATCTCTTATAGCGCTTGGTCAAGAGACTGGTCTGCAGAAACTTGTGTCTAGGGCACTGAATTTGTGTTAGTAATAAAATGTCCTTTTCCTAGGGAAAGGCTGAGTAGGGCCGTACTTCAAAATAAGGTCAAACCCAGAGGTTGCTGAAAATACACCCTTTCACAGTTTCTGTAAAGGCCCCTAACACTTGATTGTGAATTACATACATTGGCATTCATTTGGAGACTTTCCCACTCAGGCTTTTGTTTTGAAAACAAACCAAACCAGGATTGAGGTTCCTATTCCTGCTTTCTCTATTAAACAATCTCTTTTAGTGGCTTCTGATAGAAAATTACCTTTTACAAACTATCTCAGTCTCAGGGAGGGAAGGAAGGGGGTTTCTCTGCACTGCGGGCCTTGTCTTATCCAGGCAGCATCTGTGGCTTTGCTGATATCCTTAGAGCATTGTTTGTGTTCTTTGTGATTCCATTTCTCTCCTAACAGAATAACAATACCTTTTATTTTTGCATTGTTTTGTAGTTTGTAATTTTCTGGTTTTATTTCCCAAATGGGTGTGGTGCATAAATAATGCATCTTGGAAAAAAAAAATTCGTCTTCAAATAAAATCTTACATAGAAGCTTAAAACAAATAAACACATTAAATGACCATGCTCTGGTTGGCATCGGTATGTGGCAGAAGGTGGGAAGAAAGGTGTGTCTCAGAGTCCAAGGGCTCCTAACCCTTGGGGATCAAACTTCAAAGCCACTGACATGATTATTACCTCAGCCCTTCAAACCAGATTGGGTGGGTGTTTTTCTTTTGAATTTTCCCGGTAACTGAATTTAAACAAACTCTCCAGCTCTTGCATCTAGTAAATACCAGAGCCAAGGCTCTGGCCAGTATCTTTTCAAAGGAGCCTGGTACTCTTTTCACAAATGTGATGGGTAATTACAACCTCAGCAAAAATGAATCTTACATGTGAAATGAGTAACCCTACATAGATTTTAGTTAAATTTACCATACATGTAAATATTTTTCTTCAACTGAAAGTAGATCCAACTGACTAAATAATGATACATATATTCAATGGACAGTTTTGCAGTCATTAAAAAGAATGAGGCACTCTATATGTACTGGTACAAAATGATGTCATTGTTAAATGGAAACAAACAAGACAGTACAGTGACTTGTATATAGTTTATAGTGTCCTATTATTCATGTAAAAATGATTACGTGTATACTTGTATACAGGTATGTATATGTATATGTATATGTCTAGAGTATACTGAAAGAGTACACCAGAAATTGTTGACACTAGTCCTTCCAGGAGAGGGACAGGGATTAAGGGTGGGAGGGAGAATAAATTTTGGCTTTATATCATGGCATATTTGGAACTCTTATCACCTGTATTTAATCACAATTAGAAAGTAATTATTTTATATAAAAACTTGATCTATGACAATACATTTTTATTAAGGGCTACTTTTTGACTCTCAACCATATCAGGTTCCCATGATATGTTTTCATGTCCCTCTATACCACGTCTTTAAATTATTCATTAATTAGTCATTATTCAGCTATTTTTTGGTCAATTGATTAATATCAATCTCTCACAAGACTATTAGCTCCAGAAGGTCAGGATTCTATTTTTGTTCTTTTATTTATTTATTTATTTATTTATTTATTTGACAGAGATCACAAGTAGGCAGAGAGGCTGGCAGAGAGAGAGGAGGAAGCAGGCTCCCTGCTGAGCAGAGGGCCCCCCCTGCCCCCCTGCCATGTGTGGCTGGATCCCAGGACCCTGGGATAATGACCTGAGCCAAAGGCAGAGGCTTTAACCCACTGAGCCACCCAGGCACCCCTATTTTTGTTCTTATCAGGAAAAAATTGTCTAAGATTTGAAAATGAGTAAAAGAGGTTACTGGATGTCCTTTTCTTTTCAAGTTGACCCTCCAAAACATGATCTGACTCTCTAAGGGTCTGCATCTTTGACTAGTTTTTTATCAAATAAGACTTTTTAGAGCTCTGTATGCATAAAAGTTACAGAAAACTAATAGCTATGCAAATCATTCTTGTGTATAGGAATGCAAAAAAATGTGTGAAGGCTTATGCCTTATTGAACAGGTACTACCCCAAGTATTACATTTTATTGTCTTGTAGGATATTGACCGGTTATACATCCATTAGTCAATTAATTACAGAATGCTTGATTATATAAATATGTTACATACGTTATATATTATACATACACTCATATATTCTTCTTTGCACCAGTTTTTAACATTTTAGCACTTTTTACTAAGTCAGAAACTCTAAAGGATCTGAGATGTTCTCTTACTTACAGAAATAGCAGACTCCAAACAGGATGTCACACCTTTGTTATTCATAGCAATAACAAGGTGACTCTGGGTCCTCATGCCCAACACCTTAGTGGGTAGTGTAATGAGAGCCAGAGGGTTCACTGGCTTACACAGGAGGTTATACTACAGGATAGAAACTCCAAAATTATTATTATAAGAGCTTATATAGGAGCTGGAGTACCTACATCTGTTCCTCCTGGAGTAAAAGAGAGAGATTATTTTTTAGTCAGAATGTAAGCATATCCTTTTCTGGAGGAAAGAAAATTTGATGCCTGGAAAACACATTTGGTGCCGGTAGAGCTAAGAATGATTTTTTTATTCATCTGGATGGAAGCAGATAACTCTATTGCAAAGAAGGCAAGCAACTTCATGTGGAGTATCCTTAAACTGTGACAACTATGTATAGAAGAATGAAACTCAACCATTCTCTTACACCATACACAAAGATAAACTCGAAATCGATGAAAGACCTCAACATAAGACAGGAGTCTATCAAAATCCTAGAGGAGAACATAGACAGTAACCTCTCCGACATTAGCCATAGCAACATCTTTCAAGACAGGTCTCCAAAGGCAAAGGAAACAAAAGTGAAAATGAAGTTTTGGGATTTCATCAAGATCAAAAGCTTCTCCATAGCAAAGGAAATTCTCCAGAGAAGACATACAAATGGCTAACAGACACACGAAAAAAAAAAATGTTCATCATTAGCCATCAGGGAGATTCAAATCAAAACCACATTGAGATGCCATCTTATACCAGTTAGAATGGCCAAAATCAACAAGACAATAAACAACAAATGTTGGAGAAGATGTGGAGAAGGGGGAACCTTCTTATACTGTTGGTGTGAATGCAAGTTGGTGCAGCCTCTTTGGAAAACAGTATGGGGATTCCTTAAGAAATTAAAAATATTTATTCTTCCAATCCTGGTGATTCACAGACCTGTACCCCTGGGGATAAAAATATATGTTTATAAAAAAAAAATAAAAAAAGAAAAGAAAAAAAAAAAAGAAATTAAAAATAGAGCTACCCTATGACCCTGCAATTGCACTACTGGGTATTTATCTCAAATATACAGATGTAGGGAAAAGAAGAGCCATCTGTACCTCCAATGTTCGTAGCAGCAATGGCCATAATTGCCGGTCTGTGGAAAGAGCCAAGATGCCCTTCAACAGAAGAATGGATAAAGAAGATGAGGTCCATATATACAATGGAGTATTATGCCTCCATCAGAAAGGATGAATACCCAACTTTTGTATCAACATGAATGGGACTGGAAGAGATTATGCTGAGTGAAATAAGTCAAGCAGAGAGAGTCAGTTATCATAGGACTTCACTTACTTGTGGAGCATAAGGAATAACACGGAGGACACTGGGAGAAGGAGAGAAGTGTGTTGGGTGAAATCAGAGGGGGAGACAAACCATGAGAGACTGTAGACTCTGAGAAATAGACTGATGGTTTTGGAGGGGATGGAGGTGGCGGGTTGGGTGAGCCTGGTGGTGGGTATTAAGGAGGGCACATATTGCATAGAGCACTGGGTATGGTGCATAAACAATGAATCTTGGAACACTGAAAAAAATTTTTTAAAAAGTGAATTTTTAGGAGACAATATTAAAAAAAAGAAATTTGACAAATAAATGTTGCTGGCAGAAAAAAGGAGATATTCCCTACCATTGTAGCATGGCAATCTCAATGCTCAGAAGGCCCACACTATTCAGGAATATGGAGTAATACAGTACAGATTGTTTGTCATTAGTTAACCTCATTAATAAGTTGAATAAAATCTTTGACATGTGTTCACTTTATAATTATACAAAAGTCAGAATTTTAGTTCTGGAAATTATTCTTGCGAAATCCCAGTGTCTTTCATTCTATCCAAAACCAAAAGCAGTTCAATAAATACGTATTAATAAATAACTAATAGATAACTAAAAATTGTACAAATTTAGTTTGTTTTATTTTCCAAAAATGATTATAGAACTTTAGTGGTTTAGACAACATTGTAGAAAATGCCTATCTCCCCTTCCCTTTTCTATTTTTTTCTTTTTTTTGACTGGTAAAGCTTGTGAAGTGTTATTAATTGAGCTGACTCTATTCTAAAAACAAGTTTCTCTCACTTTGCACATTACATACTGCATTCCTTCTTTTCAAGAGACTAGCCCTTAGCCGTACATATCTTGTACCAGGTAGCAGTGAGAAGGGATTCGTGATCATGTGTGATGCTTTGAGAAGGGGAAAGAGTCTAAATAGGCAAGTTCCAAATTCCCTTGATTACGGTTTATATTGATTAGGACTCTTTTGCTTGCAAATAACAGAAAATCAATTCAAACTACTCAAAGCAAAAAAGGAAATTTATTGGAGGGATAATGGACTATGTCATTGAATTTGAGGGCAATGAAGCATCTGAATCTTAGGAATAAAACTAAAGATTGCAGTGCTGCAGGCAACTCTGAGAGCCCTTTTTCCATCTCTTATTTCTGCCTCTCTTTCTTTGGACAGCTGTTTCATTACTCTCTCATACCACTTTCTTATTAGCTGCATGGCCTGGTAGAAAATGGCTGGTGCTTCCTGCTTCTAAGTAACATTTACTTACTGTAGACTGGTGGCCCACTAGGAGACAGATCTCTTGCTTGCTCTGCCTAAGGAATTGCTTTCCACTTCCCAGGGAAAAGACTGATTGCCCAGTTGGGTCAGTTACTCAATCAATGAGATCAGAGGGTGTAGAGGTGGGATGACACACTGTACAAATGTGTTAGCTTCAGGGATGACCTTGTGGATAGCAGGGAAGAAGGTAATTTCTAGAAAGGTAGAGTTAGAAAGCTCAATAAGTGCTCACTAGAGTGACTTTTCAAAACAATTTTTGAGAAAGGAGAATAGCAAGCCAGCAAACTGGGAAAGCATGAGAGGGGGCAAAGTCACAGTGTGGTAATTAAGAAAAAGAACGGAGAGTGTAAAGTTGTGGGAATACAGAATAAATGAGACTCAGAGGGAAAATGGAGAATCCAGTAAGGTAATAATGGTGCTTGCATTTTCCTAGAGGTGTTTGGAAATCTAATGAACAAAATTGTCAAAGCATTTTGTCATCTCTCGTGTACCATTCAATAGAATTTTCTGCAGTGGTAGAAACGTTCTTCACCTGCACCACCCAGTTTAGCCATCCATTAGCCACTTGGGGCTGTTGAATTCTTGGAATGTAGCTAATGTGACAGCAACTGAATTTTACATTTTATTTAATTTTAATTAAATTTAAATAGTCACATGTGGCTACTATATTGGATAGAGCAGCCTCAAATAGAGGAACTGAATCTACAGACAATGGTCTTACTACAAATAAAAATAGAACTTTTACCCACAAGCCAACTTTTACCCCCAGCAAATCACCAAGGAAACCAATCCCCTTATCTACAATAACCAGCCCAGGAGGCCAGCTGGCTATATGTGACATGTAGGAAGCTAGGCCATTATATGTAATAACAATCAGAAAGCCAATCAATCACCACTGTAATATTCAGCCTCAAAAGTTCAGGATTTGATTAATAACAAATAGTTTCACTAAGTTTTTCCCCTGCTTTCAACTTGGAACTAACCAGAAAAAGCCAAATATGTACCCCTAAACAATCATATAGGATGCTCTACTTCTAGTTAGCCACCTGTAGCTTCCTCATGCCCATAGCTTCTAGTCAGGGAACACCTGAAGCCATTCCTTTTTCCACGAAGAAGCTTTCTCACTCCACTGTCTGCCTTTATGTTTCTGCCAAAATGCACGTGATAGTGGCTGACTTCCTTGTTATAAGAAATCTGAATAAATAGTCTTCATATGTTCTCATTAGTGTGGTCTTTGTTTATTTCCACATAACATTGATTTGATGTGGTTTATGTTTCCATGGTAAAGGTGGAGAGTTAGAGATGACCATGCCTTTAATAGGCTTGGCATGTGGTCCTTAGTGTTATACTCTCATGGTATCCCAATGCAAAACTGCTGTTTCATAGAATTTATATTTTTTAAAAAATGGTAAGAGCTTCAATCATCCTTAATATGGGGACATGCATTCAATTATCTGTCTATATTTATTATATGTGTCTGTTTGTAAGTGTATAGCTTAGGTTGGCCAGAGTTAGCACACAAAAATAGAGGATTCCCGGGGTGCTTGGGTGGCTCAGTCAGTTAATTGTCCAACTCCTGATTTTGGCCCCAGTCATGATTAATGATCTCAGGGCTGTGAGATCAAGCCCTGGGTCAGGCTACGTGATGGGTCTAGAGCCTGCTTAAGATTCTCTCTCTCTCCCTCTGCCTCTCCTTCTCTTTCTCTTTCTTTCCCTCTCTAAAAAATAAAAATATTTAAAAAAAAGATGCC
This sequence comes from Mustela putorius furo, assembly GCF_011764305.1. NCBI lineage: Eukaryota > Metazoa > Chordata > Mammalia > Carnivora > Mustelidae > Mustela > Mustela putorius. The sequence continues at coordinate 10,350,973 of NW_025422015.1, read as the reverse complement.
CAATTAAATCTGAATTTCAGATAAACAACAAATTAATTTTTCATGCAAGTATATTGCACACAGTATTTGTCCTATTCTAAAAAAATGATTCATTGTTTACTTGAAATTAAAAATTAAGTTGTCATCCTATATTTTGTCTCAAAGCCTTATTATACATGGTCTTCTCAATGTGTAAGTGTCTCTTATACAGCCTCTTGTTGGTCAGGCTTGATACAGGGCAGAAATTTCAGGATGAAGGGTAGGCAGAACCAGAAATGTTTCCAGTTATCCACCTTTGTCAGGTACTCCTTGGGTGAAAGGAGAGAGTCAGAAGATGGTAAGACTGGAGAGCAGAGCAGATGGCTGGGGAAATTTGCATTTGCTCAGATGGGGCAAGGGTACTGGAGTGGATAGAATCCCTAAGAGAACAGCCCTGTGTCACCCATGGCATCTGTGCTTAGTGGTTCAATGTTGTGCAGGATTCCAAGGGAGATTCTATAGCCTCTGTAATCCTTCCAGGGACCCAGAAATACTATCCATCTCATTGAATTTAGATATGTTTCTGTATCTGCCTTTTCTCCTGATTTTGGCTCAGCAAACCTACAGAGCTCACTCATTCTTAACAATTTTAATGAGAATTTACTGTGTGCCAGACATTGTTCTAGTTGCTAGAAATTTTGCTGAGAATTAGAAAAGATCCCTGCCATTATGGATCTTACATTCTACTCCTGGAGAAAGATAAATGAGCAACAAATAAATGACTATTATGTACTTTTAGTAATAAATGATATGAATAAAAATAACAGAGGGTAAGTAAAAAGAAAATGGGCAGAATCAAGAGCCAGTTCCTCCCCCAAATCATCAAAATAGTCTGCTGATAAAGCAAAGTTAAGGAATCTCAAGATTGAAAGGGAGAACACTACCCTGACAATGTCAGAAATGCCTCCAATGTGGAGGAAGGAGGTGGGATCATGAGAGGTTTGGGGGGTCTGGATTAAGGCAGGTTTTTCAATGTCAGCCCTGGTTGGAATTAGCAGGCATAGAGAAACTTGAATTTGGAAGACAGCTTTGAAGAGGAAACTGTGTTTGATGAGCCCAGCTGAGGAATCTCTTGCCCTGAGAAGGAATTTACTTGAATGAATTTTAGTGTTTCTTGGATAAATGGATATTGGGAGATTCCTAGAATAAGCAATAACATGATCTACAAACTAATTTTTCTGGGAAAGAGTTTCTTAAGATGGTGAAGTCCTGTCCTTGTGAATAGTGAGCTGCGTGGCTGAGGTAATTAGAGGATGAGGCACTATTTCAGGTAAGAGAAGGCCTTTCTAGTTGATGGCATCTGGGCATTCCAGGCAGGAGAAAGATAAAGAGCCAACCCTCTGGAATGGGAATGATTTTGAGTGTTCAACAGCCAGCAAGAGAACCAGGGTGGCTGGGGAGCCTAGTGAGCAAGGGAGAAATTACTTTGGAGATATGGTCAGAATCCAGCTTGTTCAGGACCTTCTCAAACCCAGGAAAGGGATTGGATTGAATTCTAAGTGATATGGAAAGTAATTAATGGTTTTAATTAAGAGGAGTGATCTGATTTACAGGGTTAAAGAACTCCTTGGGCAGGGAGACCAGTTTTGCAGTTGTCCGGGTAAAATATCAGGTGGCTTGGTCTTTGGTTGTAGCTCTGGAGATGAGGAAAAGTCACTGATGTAGAGATATATTTCAGGGTAGATGGGTTAGATGTGTGATGTGAGGAAAAGAGGAACCAAGGGTAACTCCTAGTATTTTGGTCTGAACAACTAGGTGAAAGGTTATGCTATGTGTTATAGACTGAACTGTGTTCTCCTCAAGTTTAGATGTGGAATTACTGATTCCTGATGTGGCTATCTTTAGAGATAGTACCTTTTGGGTGGCAACTGAGGCTAAAAGAGTTCATAAATGTAAGTCCCTAATCTGATAGGACTAGTGTTCACTGGAGATCTCTTTCTCTTTGTGCTGAAATGGAGAATGGGCCAGGGGAGGACATGGCAAGAAGGTAGCCATCTGTAAGCCAAAAAGAGACCTCTCATCAGGACCAACCCCGATGGCATTTTCTTCTTAGCTTCTGGACCCCAGAACTGTGAGATTAAAAATTTCTGCTGTTTAAAACATCCAGGTGTGGTATTCTGTTATGGCAGCCTTAACAGGCTAATAAACTATGTCACAGTATATTGAACACTATAGAGGGAATAGATTTGTTGGGAACAAAGGGTGGGCTAAAAATCAAGAGTTCTTGTGGAGATGTGGTAGATTACATGAGTCCTAAAATCAGGGTAAACAATGTTGAGATATAGTAGCGGGAGTCTGTTGTGTGGTTCAGAGACTTCGATTTGTCTTTTCTTCCTTAAACATCTGACTCCCCATCACAATCAGCTTACTGTCCTGCCTTCTCCAGTACTTTTTGCTTTTATGCCATTTGTCATCTTCTTATTGAAAACTATTTTGTAAAAAGGACTGGCTATGGTGGGGTATAAAAGTCTCTGGACTGGGTGTTAAATATGCTGTGTTCAGGTGCTATCGCTAACCCTTACCATTTTTAGCCAAGAAGTCCTGGGCAATGAATGCACTTACCTCACTAGGCATTAAGCTCCTTTCCAGAATAAAGATATTTGCCTTACAGGGTTACTGTAAAATAACAACCATGTGAAAGAAAAATAAATGGGAAAGCATTTTGCAAAGTGAAAATTTCAATAAAAATGCATGGGTTCATTAGTATTCAATTACATTTTGGTGTGGTGAGTTAGTTTCCTCAGGGTGATTGCACATAAACTGTAGATTACAAATATTTGACCCATGAAAAATATGTCTGGAATTAATGGTGCAAGAGAACTTCTGTCCACTCTCCTTCCCTAAATTTCTCCATATAAATAAGTGACTAAAATCTATTTACAACTGAAACCAGTTTGACCCTCAATTCTCTTTGGAATGGATCTATTTTTGTACACAAACTAGACTGCCTTGTTCTAGAAGATATAATAAAGACTATAACTTGGAATTATAGAATCATAGAATGCCAAAGTGAAATAATCCTTAGATATATTTCCAAAGATTGCAAAATTTCAACTTAAATCATTGCTCCCTATCCTTTGACCATGGAAAACATTGCTTATCCACTGGAGTACACTTTTCCACTAAACCCTTACATGGCTTCAAATCCTTTTTTTGTAGTACTCATAAAGCCATTTTTGTTCAGTTGTAGTGGGCAAACTTCATTTCCCATCTGTGATTTTAGTTAAGCTTCTCATTATTCAGATGGGAAAACTGAGACCCTAAAAGTTTGTCTAACAGTGCTTAATGTTTTCAGTGGGTGCTGAAACTGTCCAAGCACATAGTTCATTCTAGTACTATTCCTGTGTAAAATAAATGTGCTTGTTATAAATGTGCAAGCCATCTTCCGAATATCTCCCCACAACCTACATCCAGTTCATAGGGATGATTGTTCATTTAAAATATTCCTTTTGGGGATACCTGAGTGGCTCAGTGGGTTAAAGTATTCCTTTTGGATTGAAGATTATCCCTAAAGAAGCTAGAGATAGCATTCATTCAACAAATCTTTGTTGACCAACACTGGCAGCATTGAAGCACTGTTTTCTGAGAGATATGACTCTTATCTTTTGTCTAATTAATTACTAAGTGAGTAAAATAAAAGTAAAGATCGGGATTAGTAGATTCTTGTAATCTATTGTTTATTTACTCTATTACAACCAAGCTCTTCCATTCTTAAATCTCTTTTAACTTCTGAAAAAAGCAGTCAGAGAGGCTTTTCTCCTTTAATCTCCCTAAGGACAGTGTTACATTAAGGGAGGCTATCATTTATTCCTCAGGCTGCCAAAATAAGACTCTAATAACACTGTGATCTCTCTAAACATATCCTTCCTGCTATATCTTCCCTTGACAAACATAACTACTTAAGTATCCACAGGGGCCTCTTAATGAAACTTTCCGTGTTTGTAGTCACTTCTGTTTCATTTAATAGCTATCTGCATGAGCAGTACATGAAAATAGTTGCTTCCTTCCACAAGAAAGGGAGAATGCCAATTCATTTCCAAGAATGGATAAAACTGAATGTACCTAAATTAGAAGACTTACTTCCCTTTTGGGCTCAGCAAACTCCAAATATACAAGTCTCCATGTTACAGTTTATTTTGTCACTTAATCTTACCTATGAATTTGCACACCTTTCATCAGATTACTCTTATAACAAGATGGGACTCTTCCTATCTCACTGTTAATTGAGACCAAAGACAATAAGTCCTAGTTGCCTCCTTCAAACATGAATTGTAAGTCAGACCACCATGGTTGAATTCACTCTTAAACCAGACTGAAGTTCTAAAACTTGTTCAGTTATTGAGCATAAAGAGAGTTGGAGAGGATTTCTCTGGAGAAATCCATCCTATTGAGTCCACCCTACTGAGAGAGAGAAGCATGTGTGTACAAGGAGCAGTGCTTCCTGATCCCAAGTCTAGTGAGAAGAACTCCAATGAGATTGCATTGAGAGCTTGGTATGGGATCTCTGCAGGTCTAGGACAGAGATACATGAGGCTTGGTTCATGTTTGAGAAAGCTAACATGGCCGGGGGGCACAGAAATTGTCTGTGTCTGGAAAAGCACTGCCTGCTTTCCACCTGCAGATCAGAGGGCATGAATCCTAGAGACCAAACATGGCCTACACAGGAAATGTCAGCCTGAGGTAATTTTTAAAAAGGTTTTGAAAGGACTTCCAATTACAATAGTATGAAGAAGCAGGTGAATCCTCTCAGACAAAATTCTAAACAAAGAAATTTTATTTTGATGTGATGGACAAAATTCTAAACAAACAAAATTCAGGACTCTGGACCACAGAATCTAACTTGTGTAGACCACAATTTGAGAAGCATATATGCATGCATTCTTAAAAACTCTGGATAAGAATAGCAGAAGTCTAAGCCTTTTTGCTTAGACTACTTTCATTCTCTCTCCTACCACAGCACTGTTGGCAAGAAATGTAGTTTTTACCAGCTAGGAGCTGGTCAAATAAACCTAGCAGCTTTATTGTCAGATGGGACATAATCAATTTGGGGAGGGTGGCAAAAATCAATGGCCAAGTCAGGTAACACTGAAACATTTGGTAAAAAATAAATAGAGAAAAACTATACATTTATTTGCCCAAGTTTGTGATCCTGGTTAGAGTGAGCAGTGGACTAGCTGAGGAAGTTTGGGAAAAGAGAGATCTGTTGAAGGACTGAAAAGCTCTCCACACACCCTTTGTTTACTAGGAAACTATTTAGCCCCAGTTTATTGCAGTAGAACATATAAATCAAGAGACCTGAGAACTTGCTGCAACTTGGAATGTACTTGCCAATCCATATTCAGATCAATAGGCAGAAGGCCTCGATGTAAATTATTGGGTGATCACCAATCTATGCAGCCACAAGGATGACCCATAAGGATCCAGCTAAACTATAGCAATAAGAATGAGAAAACGGAACCAAATTATCAATAGGTGCACATTGTGGGCAGACAAGCGTTGCAGTTTCTATCTATCCAGGCAAATGAACGTACATCTCAGAAAAACAAAACAGAATCCGTTGTTGCTATAATAGGTTATCTAAACTGTCCTGTTTCTAACCAAAAATTATAAGGCATGCACAGAAATAGAAAAATGTGATCCATACTCAAGGAAAAAAAAATAACAATAAAAAAATAGAAACCAACACTTAGTAGGCCCAAATGTGGGCTTTAGTAGACAAAGATTTCAAAGCAACTATTATAAATACGCTCGGAGAACTAGAGAAAAATACTATGACAAAGACTTGCCAAAAAAACTAGCAACTTGAGAATAACAACACTTAAAAAGAACGAAATAAAATTCTAGAATTAAGAATTCTAAAAATAGAAATGAGGAATTCACAGAGTGGGCTCAAGAGCAGATTTGAGATGGCAAAAGAAGTAATTAGTAAACTTGACATTGGATAAATCTGGAGAACAGAGAGACAAAAGATGGAAGAAAAAAGAACAGAGTCTCAGAGTCTGGTGGGATAATGAAGTGTACCAATATACTTGTGATAAGACTCCCAGAAGAAAAGGAAAGAGAAAACAGTATCTGAAGAAATAATGACTGAAAACTTTCCTAATTCGATGAAAACAGTAATTTACAAATCCAAAAAGCTCAACAGATGTCAAGTAAGATAATCACAAAAGATCCACTTCTCAACCATCATGGTACAACTGGTGGATGACAAAAACAAAGAGAAAATACTGAAAGCAGCAAGAAAAAAGTGACTCAAAACGTATAGGGAGATATCAGTAGAATGAATGTTTGACTTCTCATCCAAAACAATGGAGTCCAGAAGGCAGGAGAAATGTATACACAAAATGTTGAAAGAGAAAAATAACTATCCATTATGAATTTTTTATCTAATGAAACTCTCTTTCAAAAGTGAAAAAAAGCTATTCCCAGATAAAAACTCAGGAAATTTGTTGTTAACAGCAGTTGTTGTCATCGTACTAGCAAAACTAACAGACCTCCTTTAGGCTGAAAGGAAATGACATCAGACTTGACTTGAATTCACAGGAGGAAATGAAATAAATATGTGAGTATATATAAGACTGTGTATATTTTTATGTATATATGTTTATATGTATATATATGTATGTGTATATATATGCATATATATGTGTGTATGTATATATATATATTCCTGAGAATGTATATACAAAAATATATGAATGTATATTTTATATTCATGAGAATATATATAAACATATATATGAAACAATATATATTCTCCTCTCTTTTACAAAGATGTGGGCCTACCAGTCAGGGGCCAAGCAGTGCAAAGGCAGAACAGAACCTCAGGGTGGAATCATGAGTAGCTAGTTGGAGGACAGGACTCTGCGCATGAGGATAACTATAGTCAGAGGGACCCAGAAGGAGGATCTGTGAAGAAGGCACAAAAGTGCCCTTGAGAAAAGAATAAACTTTAAACAGGAATAGTGAACTTAGGAATTTCCAACCCCCTGTACCCCTCCTTCCACCTGGCTCTGCTTTCATTATGGCAAGGGTTGAAAAACCAGCTATTCGGTGGGGAGAAGGAGAGAAGAAGCCAACAACCACCCTTCCCAAGGGGTAGGCAGCCCACCTATAGCTAGCTGTGACTCAAGATGAGGAGGGAGACAAATCTCATCTCTTATTGGGGATTGATGTAGAACTGGACAGTTTTGATGACTGGCTTGTTTGTGAATGAAGGAATATATAGAACTGTTTGCTACCTGAGAAAGGTCAGGAGAGTTGGGACCCTGCTCATCCAGGAGCTGAGGACATTCCACGTCTTACTCTTACTTCACAGGTTAGAGTAAGTGGGAGCCAAAAGTAATGTTCCTTTTATAAATTCATCCCATCTTTCTTGTGTGTCACACATATATGGTATCCTTGCTTGTTCTTTATCATCGAGATTTCTAGACCCTCAATTGGCTTTTTGTCTCCCCATTTATCTCCCTATTCATTCTTCTCATGATTCTTATCTATTCAAAGCCGTTCTCAGAATTTGTTACTTCAACCAAACTCTTCCCTATGTGTTTAATGATTACGTCTGTTTTTCCATCACACAAATCTTGAATCAGTCTAACCTTTAGAGAAAATCCCACACCTGAGTTCTTGGCCCCAGGATTACTTAGTGGTCTCCAGTCTCAGATGGGCCATTGACACAACTCAAGACTTTTGTCTGCCTCTGGTCAGCCTCCTTTCCCATTCACCCTGCGGTTATCACAGATTTTAACCACACTGTTCAAGCTCCTTACTCTACACGGGCGCTTTTTTCTTTTAGCCAGTGAAACTGCTATCTACCTTCCAAAGATAATTGAAGCTGAAGTGGGTTAAAAAGAGGAAAAACTTTATGCTCACTCACATCTTTGCTCTTGCCCTCTAGCCTTAGGGAGAGAAGCTTCTATTTACAGCTGCTCCTGAGCTCATACATCCTTTGCCATTTCTTCTATATTTATCCTCTCTTCTGTATTTTAAAACTTACCCTCTTCACTGGTTTCTCAGCATCTTATGAACATGCTAAAGGTGTTTGCACTTTAACCTCTCTGACAGACCTTTGTATTCCATCACATAAAGCCCTGTATCAGGGCACCTTTTTACAACCAAGCATATTGAAAAGTGGTCTCTATTTTCCATCCACACTTTTTTTTTTTTTAGAACCCTTAACTTTTCTCCTAGAAATAGATGTTTACATCTTGTATTTAACAACTAAAATACTATTTTCTCATTATTCCTGTGAGATTTGATACTGTTGATGACCTCTCCTCCTGTAGACCCTCTCCTCCCTTGAGGACCTTTTGGGACCCCACCATCCCCTAGTTATCTTTCTTCCTCCCTGGTTTCATTCCCTTAGCCCATCCCTTTATTTCAGAGAGTTCTGTTCTCAGAGTTCTGTTATTTTACTCTATATGTTCTCCCTAAATGATGGCATCTGATCTCAAAGTTTGAACTGTGGGCTTACATAATAATTTGAGTCCCTGGACCAGAGCACTGTGTATTCAAGAGCTTGCACTTCTTTGCTTACATTTCCATCCCCCAAGCACGACAATGTGTCTGACAGTTATCTTGTCTCATCTCGGCACATGTACCTTGCCTATCTAGGTGAGTGGCACCACCTATCATTTTACTATCCAAACCATTCACCCGAGATGAATTCTTATCTTGGTAATTTACTTCTTTTCTGTCTGTTCATATTCAATTGATTCTCAAATCATGTAGATTTTACCACATTGGCATCTAGCCTCTAGTTCCTATGCCTTTCCCTATTTGCCCCTTACTCTTCCAGTATTAGAATTTCTTCTTCTGTAGTAGAACTGTTTCCTCCCTTCTTTCTGTTTTCATTTTCTTTGGTAAAGATACTGTTGTGTCACTTGGGATTCAGTTGGTTTCTCTGTGAGGTTCTGGGAGGGAGAACATCGTCTGGTACATTATTGTATACACAACACAGAGCATACTGCTTAGCTATGGTAGGCACTTGTCAAAATTTCTTCAATGTCATTGAATAGTAGCAAAAAGTTGCTCTGTTTTATTTTTACCAGTTATATTCTTTCAGTCTCTGTGTGGGGGTCAGTACTGACAGCCCATACCTAACTAGGTCTAGTTCCATCACCTATGGCCAGGCTGCAGGTGAACTCCTAGATCTTTCTTTGGATCACTGTACAGAGACCCTTCAGTGTGCACTCAAGCAGTCAGGTCAGGTGGAAAATGTCACATTGTATTATTGTTTCTCCTATTTATTTATCTGTTTTAAAAATAAATAATCCAGGACTTTGGAATACATGCTCTACAATTCCAGTCAGTATTTTAATGTTTGGTGCAGTGTTGGTCATTTAAGCTTCTTATATCTTGAAAAACATAACCTAGTGTTGTGTCTTCTTTTTTTTCCCAGAGAAACAGAGGCATGTGAGGTTCAATGACTTGCCAAAGGAGGTTTCTAACTTTTTGGTGAATTAGAAAGAAATTTTTGTTTCTCTTATATCCAGGACTGGATCCCTTCCCATGTCCTTTTTTTTTTTTTTTAAGATTTTATTTGTTTGACAGGAAGAGAGAGATAATGCAAAAGCAGGGAGAATGGGAGAGGGAGAAGCAGGTTTCCTGCTGAACAGGGAGCCCAATGTGAGATTCAATCCCAGGACCCCGGGATCATGACCTGAGCTGAAGGGAGATGCTTAACAACTGAGCCACCCAGGCACCCCTCCCATGTCCTCATTAAGTAAACCAGAAAATGAAATTGAGGTATTCTAGAAATATTCTTCTCAAATTGATAGTTTTTTAGAATTTTTTTTTAACTTCATTTACTCTCTTATTACCCAGTCCATCAGACAATATTGGCTGACTGCCCTTTGCATTAAATATGGTGCTATAGTTAACTTACCACTGCTCAGAGCTAATCTTAAATCTCACTCTGCCACCTAGAAGCTGTGGGACCAGTTCCCACAGCTTCTTGGACCAGTTGGTAAACCCCCTTAAACCCCATTTTCTCAGCAAATAGAATGGGTTTGGAGGAATTATAATAAGCATGATTGACTCTGATCCTAAAGATTTGTTCATTAACTGGATTCACGTGTATAGTTATCCAGAGAATAACAATGTCATAGCATAAAGAAGTTGTTGCTAGCTTGCAGTTCCATGTGAGGAGGTTAGGGTGCCAAGAAGGAAGTTGGTCACAGAGGTGGGCAAGGCCTCATGGAAGGGTCAACCTGAACCCAAAAGATGTGAAGTTGTGGATAGGAACCATCGATTGCTTTTTGTATTCTTGAAGTGTCTTGTCTCATTGATAGGAGAAGAAATTGCCCTCTGAATCTCTTCCCTTCCTCACTTGTTTTCCTCTATTGCCTCTCTCTGTGGTGGCTATCCTCCTTTAACCCAGGTCTTTTATATGGTGCTAATTTTTCACAAACTGTTAGCCTGTCATGCCAGCTTATTTTCTACCTGGTCTTTCTTTAGAACTTGGAAAGCTCATTAGTCTGGTTGGTAAAGCCATGGCTCAAAGCTCCAGATTCTAGAGATCTCATTCTGAGACAGAAAATCCATGGTGAACTCAGGGAAAGAAGACATTTGTTATCACTGCATTTTGTTTTACTGACTTTGTAGATTTGACATAAGTATAACCTAAAGAATGGATGTCAGATACTCTGCTTAAGTATTGATAATTCAAGATAGTTTATGTATTGAGTAAATATTAATGGAACAACCTTTTGAAGGTAAATTCCCTTCCATTGATTTACTTCTTTTTTGTTTGTCCCACCATACCTTTGAAAACTGTCAGGAGACACACATTCTATAGCTACAACACAAATAATGATGAAGGAAGACTGCTTAGCAAAACATCTGAGCTTCCCTTGCATGCTATCTTCTGTACCTGACCCTGACATCTACCCCAGGTATCAAGGGGGCAAGTCATATTCCATTTGTGAAACAAATGTTTCCCTTTATTTGAGGTACAGTCAGGATATACCAAAGCCCTGGGCTATCTCTTCTTAGTAGCAGGGAAAACCAGGCAAGTAGAAAGGGTGGCCCAAGCACTAATCTGTCAGTGAAGGCAGAAGTGGGTTAAGAAAAAATATCACAAATGAGTTTATGACCCTCTTCCTTACATTGTAGAGCTGCCTGTTGGAAGGCATGGGTTTCCGAGCAAGCAAAGAAAGGTTCTTTTTAACTACTACTGTCTTCTAGCATTAGAAATAAGCAGACTAGAATCTTGAGATAATCCTTGGGAGAAAGTAGGGTAATGAAACTGTCTCTTGATGCCAAGTAATTGCTTTGCCTTCTGGATTATGGCTATGAAAAAATTGTGAGACCCTAGTTGGTGATGATTTTTGGGAATGTCTCTTCAGCTGCCTAAAAACTCCTCATAGATTTGATTCATTGACCTTAGAGTTAGATATATATATATATTTTTTAACATTTTTGGAGATTGTTTTGTAAAAGGCTTTAATGATGGCCAATTATAACATGATAATCTTAGGTAAATGGTTTGGAACAATGTATCATAGAATTCAGGAATATTGAAGTCATGAAATTTAGGGAAAGAATGGTGAAGGGATGATTTACTTAGAAGCAAATAGTGCAAAATGGGACAAAAATCTTCTAAAACTCAAGGATGAGGTGACCTGATAGGGCCAAGGACAAGCAAAAAAGGAAATATTGATTAAAGTAGTTACTGGTGAGCTTTGGGATATTCTTTAAATTCATTCCCTTCTGTGATTCAATGCCATTGCAGATACAAAGGACACTGTGATATGTCTGTGAATCATTCATGAAGTGACGTTAAAATGTTCTCTTTAATTAGTGATGACAACCAGCTAGCCAGTTTAAGGGCCTCAGCGGACTGGATTAGATGAAGTCCACCAGGGAGAGTGTTCCGTGACCCAGCACATGGGAGTAAGTCCTCCCATCTCATCAGAGCTGCAGTGAGTGTAAACTCTACGTCTGAGTGGCTGGGAAAAACCAAAACAAAACAGAACAAAACAAAAAACAAAAAAATGGCCTTTTGACTTTAAGAAGAGACTTTTTAAAAGTGGGCGTAATTGGAGCAATGTATTTTCTAGGAGAATGAGACAGAAAGGAAATTGACTCCATGGAAAGCAAAGGCCTTTTTATATTAAAAAGAAAGAAATGAAAAACAGTGTGCCTGATTCTCCCAGGGAGTCAGAGAATGTACTTTCCTAGCAATAGAATAGGTACTATGTTTTTCCAAATCCTGTATTTTTTTCCTGGGTTGCTAGCCCCCACACAGAGGACCTCTAGGCCCAAATTGATGGTACCTGCATTGTGCCAGTTAAAAATGGCACGGCCTCCTCAAAAGACAATTTAGCAGTCTCTTACAAAGCTAAACATAGTCTTACAATACAATCCAGTGTTTATGATCCTAAGTATCCACCCAAATGGACTGATAATTCACATCCACACAAACCTGCACATGAATATTTATAGCGGCTTTATTTGTAATGGCCAAACTTAGAGGCAACCATGATGTTCTTCAATAGGTGAATGGATATTTGGATATATCCACACAATGGGATATTATGCAGCAATCAAAATAGAGCTATCAAGCTATGAAAAGAAATGGAAGATACTTAGGTGCATATTGCTAAGTGAAAGAAACCTGTCTGAAAAAGCTACATAGTGTAAGATTCGACTGATATGATGTTCTGGAAAAAGACAAAACTGTAGAGATAGTAAAAAGATCAGTGGTTGCCAGAATTCAAGGAGGGGGTGCTGTGAATAAGTGGAGAACAAGGGATTTTTATTGCAGTAAATCTATTCTCTATGATGCTGTAATAGCATTTGCCAAAACTCATAGGACTATACAACACAGGGTGTGGATCTTAATGTACTTGATGGACTTTACTTAATAGTAATAAAAGAATATTGCTTCATCCATAATAACTAATGTAAGATGTTAATAATAAAGAAAACTTGGTTGGGGGGGCAGGAGACCTAAGGTGACTCTCTGTATATTTTGCTCAAGTTTTCTATAAACCTTTAATTACTCTAAGAAAATGAAGTTTATTAAAAAAAAACTTTGGTAATGTTTTGGGTTCAGGAGTAGAAATGAGAGAGGACACTGGGGGTCCATGGAAGGAAGAGAATATCACCTCTTCCCACAAACAGCATAATCCAAAGCACACTTTCTAATTAATGTTAGGGCAAAACCAGGCTCCAAGGCTGGAAGAAATCAGCACTCCCAGATTGGGATATGAACCAAAGATCAGTTGCATTTCTTAGCCCAAATGTTGAAGCAGAGGAATACAGTCTCTTTGATGATGTATTAGTGCCTGATTTTTGACAGAAAATTATTTGCAAGATGGGCTATGACCCGAGTTATAGAACAGACCAATAAAACTTCCAAAGAGGAATTTTATTATATCCACAGTGCTGGTCAATGTCAGTGAAGGGCAAGTAAGATTTCTGTTCTACTGAGAAACAGCTGTGCCCGGCTATGACTCTGTGTGCCGTCAGAGGATCACACGTTTTGAAGTTGTTTTCCTAAGAGTGAGGATGAGTTGCCCTGTGATAAGCACCCACATTTGCCCAATCTATCCTTGCAGGCTGGCACTGAGCCTGCATTTTATGCCCAGACAGGAGACTTGTTTGTTCTTTCTAAGCATTAAGGACAAACCTCGGAGCACAGAACAATCTTTTAAAATATTAAAATCTGGTCATTTAATTCTCCTGCTTAAAAACCTTCAAAGCTTCCCAGGGCTCTTAAAGTAATGTTTAACATTTTAAAAGAGCCTCTAAGGTCATACAGCATCTGCCTTGTATCTACAAACTTTGTTTCCCACCACCACGCTTTGTTCACAGAGTGCCAGGCATGGTGACCTTCTCAATGTTTCTTGAATTGTACAACCTGCTCATCCTCTTTCTATATACTTCTAAGACTGATTTCCTCTCTTTTTTTCAGGTCTTAGATTAAATGTTACTTTAAGAGGAAATTCCTTGCCTGACATCTCCAAAAGTGGGGGGCCTGGGATTTTATTATTGTACCTTGTACATTTTTATAACCATCATCATGGTTGTAATTATTCAGCTATTTTCTTCTTTATTGGACTGCAGACTCCATGAGGTTACAAGTTGTCTCTGTCCCAGACACTGCTCTAACTTCTGTTGCTTGCTTAGCGTCTGGCACAAATTAGGTGGCTAAGAAATACTTTCTGATGACTGAATGATTTGTAACCATGTGTTTAGTCATTTTAGGCTCATGCTGAGATTGTTATATAATGAAACTGCATTGCTGGAAGATTCTTTAAGGCCAAATATTTTAAGCTTAACAAAGGAGATATATTTTTTTTTCAAATGTAAAAAGGCAACAGCAGAACTCTAGCAGAAATAAAATTGCAAGAAAAATTCAGTCCTCGTGCTTCAGAGACTAAACCAATCACCATTTCAGGGTAGGCTGAAAGATGTTTTCCTCCTGCCTCATCCATCAAAGTATTATAGTTGGCAGACTTCTTTATGAATTCACTTTTCCTCCCTGAATGATCTTGAATGTGGCCTGGTTCTTCTCCTAGTGACACTGCAAAGGCAGAGCATCAGAATATTCCAAAAACAGGGCTGTCTATGTCCACAACTTTGTCCAAAAGCTGACTATCAAAAGAGTATCACTTTCTCAAAGTAGGTTTGGCCTGCTACTCCTGAAAGCTGAAGGATGCTTGTGGCAAGGTTCATTTAGGTTCACATCTAGTGCTATGGTGGCTAAGCCCTTTAGAGTTCTGAGGAGAAGAGCTTCTGTTTTTAAATTCAATAAAGGTCGTACTGTTCCAACTTCTGAAGAAGATCTCAGAGTTGTTCTATTGTCTCATAGCTCAGAGATTCAAGGCTCCTCTTTATGAAGAGGGAAAGAATTTTCTTACTATTGTAGAATTCAGGATCTTTTTTTTTTTTTTAAAGATTTTATTTACTCATTTGAGAGAGAAAGAGAACGTGAGCAGGAGGAGGGGGCAGAAGGAGAGGGAGAAGCAATTTCCCCACCAAGGAGGTGCCAGACAGGGTCTCAATCCGAGGACTCAGAGATCATGACCTGATCATGACCTGAGCTGAAGGCAGACCCTTAAGCATCTGAGCCACCCAGGTGCCCCAAATTCAGGATCTTGAGAATATTTGTGATTAGCTCTTCTGAGATTTAAGTGTGAATGAAGAGACATCATGTAGTTTATGGCATTTGATGTGCTTATAAATATATTAGTGTTTATTAATCTATTAATATTAGGTAGAAATATTTCTAATATGCACATGTATGTTCTCCTTATTTAGTAAATTCAATACCATGAAATGAATCCATTTTTCCTTGAATATTTCCCATGTCTCCATGCTATGAATATTAGCTTATATTTTTTAGAATTATGATTGCAAATACAGAAACTGTGAAAGATTGGAATAAATGTTTATAACCCAAAGACATAATCTGAAAATTTTATTTCTTGGAATTTAGATTCCTAATATGACTTTATTTTCTCTTAACTTGTTCCTTCCCACTAAAAATAAATGCCAAGAAAATTCTAACTAAGTCATCTAATTTGAGGACTTCCATTTTGGGGAATACTTGTCATAACTTTAAGAGATGTAATAATTAATAAATCTTTAACTACATCTCCTGCAGTATTCTGCAGAGATGACATTTGTTTGGTCTAAACTTAGGGGAGGAAAACCTTCAACCCAAATTAATCCAATTTTTTGATATCTAGGAATCAAGCATTTTTACAGAGTCTGAGAGGTAAGTTATAAATAGATTTGTGTGTCTGTGTGTGATTCTTTCATCCAAACAACTCCCTATGGAGGAAAAACTTTTATTAATGCTTTACTTTGCTTTATTTTGATTGCCTACACCAATGGAGGAATTGTACTTCTAGAAAGATAAAACTGTCCTATTATAACCAATAACTAGAACATTGCAAGTAGAAAGCATGTTACACGAATAAAGGTGGAAAAAGAGAAGGACAACTAGGATGGTTTTCCTTATTTCCTAACTGGAAAGAAAAAATTTGCTTGTAGGTGACATGTGCAAAAATGATGACCTATGCAAAACACTAGCATTCCATAAATAAAGAAGTTAACATTGTGGGCCTACTATGTGCCTGATATTACATACCCTTGTGTTTCATTCAGTCTTTATAGTAGACTTGTTAAGTAAATACTATTATCTACCTTTTATAGAAGTTATAGTTATTGTCATAGTGTATGTGATCAGTAGGGAACATGTCTCTTTGACTCCAAATTTGGTGGTTTTCTTATTCTACTAATCATATATCACATAAATATAATGAGATTTTTGAGCATATTCAAGAGTGAAACAACTAAGGAAAATGCCTCTCTAGATCTTGGTTTCCAGTGAAGGAAAATATAATCCCTTCCTGAGAACAGATAATCACAAGCCTGCCCAGAGCTGGGTTTAAATACCTCAAAACAAAAATTTTATTTAAAGTGGTCTCAAATATGACCCTTTGGCTAAGTAAGTAACAAAGTAAATAAGTAAATAAATAAATAAAAGTAAAAATAAAAATCACAAAATATACAAGAAAGCAATGGACCATGAGTGAGAACAAAAACAACCAGAATCAGATCTGCAAAACTTCAGGTATTGAAATTGTCAGACTAAGAGTTTAAAATAGGTATATTTAGTATGATTTGAGATTCAAAAGATATTCATCACAATCTGTCCAAAGATCAAGACACTATAAAAATGGCCAAAAAGGGACACCTGGGTGGCTCAGTGGGTTTAAAGCCTCTGCCTTCAGCTCATGTCAGGATCCCTGCTCAGTCTGCTTCCTCCTCTCTCTCTGCCTGCCTCTCTGTCTACTTGTGATCTTTGTCTGTCAAATAAATAAATAAAATCTTAAAAAAAAAATGGCCAAAAAGTTCTGTCAAAGAAACAAGAGGAATTTCTAGGAACAAAACCATTATAATTAAAGGTTAACAACTGCAAGATCTGAACAGAGGCTTAGAAAGAGCTAGAGAAAGAATCAAGAAAATTAAATATAGTCCTGAAGAAGTTTTCTTTAATTCAACCTGAAAAGAAAAAAAAGTAGTTAATCAATTTGGAACATAGAGTGATACTTCTAATATATATCTTGTACTAGAAGGAGATAATGGGGAAAAAAGAAATATTTGAAGAGATGGTAGATGAGAATTTTAAAAGTTGTTAAAAAGACCTCAAGTCTTAAGTCCTTAATTACCAGCAAGACAAAGAGCCACATTATAGTGGAGAATGAGATGACAAAGCATAGATCTGAAATGTGTGGAAAGATAAGATTGGTCACATCAACAGAAGAGCAGTTGGAGAGAGAATTAGGGCTCAATGACAATAAAAAAAAGAAAAATGACTGTCATATTATTTTCAATATGCAAAGAAAAAAACCCCCAAAAACCTGAAGTTAGAATTTTAAGAATTGGAAGTCTAAACTGAAACTACTTTTCAGTAAAAAGAGCTCAGTACATTTTCAATCAAATTAAAAATTGAGTTTATAAAACTCGACACTTGTGAAGAAAAATTCTAAAGAAAGTGCTTTAGGTAGAAAGAACATAATTCCAGATGGAAGTTCTGAAATCTGGACATGAATGGCAAGGGGAAAAAGTGGTAAGTATGGGGTGAATCTAATGAACTCTAACTTTATAAAATAATAACCTCCAATTTGCAGTGTTGTAAAACAAGATGAAACCAAAATATTGGACATAATTCAAATATAAATTAGGAGGGGATGACTAGAGTTACATCATTCAAAGAGCATGCATTCTTTAGGAAATGTGAAAAGCTTGACCTTAAATGTAGCAAGAAAGCATGTTACAAAACTTAGGATCGAGAGTATATAATTTGCAAACAAACAGAGAACACAAAGAAGAGTGAGAAAATGAAAACTGTGATTACTTTAAAAGTAATTTGTAATTCATATACATTTATAAAGTAACTTATAAAGTAAATTATAAAATAATTTATAATTAATCCCTCAATCATAAGGCTAGAAGAATGGTTTTCAGTCAGGGATGATTTTGGCAACATCTAGAGACGGTTTTAACTGTCACATGTCAGGGATGGTGACATGATTTTGTCTAGTGAGCAGAGGCCAGGGTTGTCAGAGGACAGGGCCCTATAACAAGGAGTTACCCAGCCCCAAATATCAATAGTGCTGAGGTTCAGAAATTCCAGAATAGAGAACAATTAGAAGAAAAAGAATTAAAGATGTCTATATTAGTCATGATGGGTTTGTTTTGGTGTCAGACAACTCCAGAATCCCAGTGGCTTAAAACAGAAACATGTATTTGTCACTCATGCCTATTGCCAGACATCTGGGACTCTGCTCCATGTCTCCTGCCTTCAAAGCCCAGAATGATCAACAGCCATTCCCTTGAACTGGGCTAATCATAATAATAGCAGGAAGGTCTAATGGCAGCAATTTTATACTACTTCTTAAAAGTGAAGCACTTTGTTCCCATCTACAGATCATTTGTTGGAACTTGGCCCATCACTCAACAAACCACAAAGGGTCTAAAAAGTGCAGTCCTGATCTGTGCCCCAAAGGGAGGAGAATGGAAGCATTTGGCAAACCAGAAGAATGACTACCACCTCAGGCAGATGTGATCCAAAGAAGGCTACCATGGTCAGATTAGCATCAAATAAAACAACTTTGAGACAAAAGCATTCCTAGAGATAAAGAGTCCCTTCACAATTGTAAAATAATTCAATTTGCTCCAGGCCGTAAAAATTCTAAATTGTTACTCACCCAATAACACAGCCTCAAGAGAAACAGAGCAAAATTTGACAATCAAGAAGAAGAAGGAGGAGGGGGAGGAGTAGGAAAGGAAGGGAGGGAGGAGGGAGAAAAAGGAGGAGGAAGAAGAGGAGGAAGAAGAAGAAGAAGAAGAAGAGGAGGAGGAATCCATCAACAGAACTTCTGAGAAGGGGTTTACCTAGTGACAGCAACATTTTCAGAATCTGCAGCAAAAATAGTTCAGGCACAACTCTACACAGGTTTTGCTCCAGACCTATTTAAGGACCACTGGTCATTCAAATATGAATGAGCTTTCTCTTCTCAGGAGACATCACTATCTCTTATAATTGAAAGCTGAAGCATAAGATCATTTTACTCGTCTGCTCAAAACACTCCAGTGACTTCCTAGAGTCACTCAGAGTAAAAGGAAATATCTTTACAATGACCTCTAGGCCTCTTCACAGTCGGACTTTCCTTCCACTTGCATTTCTGATCTAATACTCTGTTCCTAGCCCACATTGCTCTAATCATACTGGTCCCTGCTGTTCCTTGAAAACACTGCTTACCCACTGTTATGGACTGAATTATGCCCCCCACCCTGATCTTTTCCTAAATTATTATGTTGAAATCCTAACCTCCAGCACCTCAGAATGTGACTATATAAGGAGACAGAACCTTTGAAGAGCTGACTGATTTAAACTGAAGCCATTAGAGTAGGCCACAATTCTGTTGGACTGGTATCTTTGTAAGACAAGAATATTAGGATACAGAGAGACACTAGGGGCAGGCATGCACAGAGGGACAGCCACATGAAGAAGGAGTAAGAAAGTGTCAATATGCATACCAAAGGGAAAGATTGCAGAAGAAACCAACCATGTATGCATCTTGATCTTGGCCATCTAGGCTCCAGAACGGTGAGAAGGAAAGTTTCTTCTGTTTAACCAACCAGACTGTGATTTTTTTTTTTTAATGGAAGCCTTAACAAATAAATATACATAATTATAAGAGCAACTATATGCCAGCAAATTTGACAATCTGGAAGAAATAGATGCATTCCTAGAGACATATAAACCACCAAAACTGAACCAGGAAGAAATAGAAAACCTGAACAGACCCATAACCAGTAAGGAGATTGAAGCAGTTACCAAAAGTCTCCCAAAAAACAAGAGCCCAGGGCCAGACGGCTTCTCAGGGGAATTCTACCAAGTACTTAAAGAAGAATTAATTCCTAGTCTCCTGAAACTGATCCAGAAAATAGAAATGGAAGGAAAACTCATTTTAAGAGGCCAGCATTACCTTGACCCCAAAACCAGACAAAGACTCCATCAAAAAACTGAATTACAGACTAATATCCTTGATGAACACAGATGCGAAAATTCTCACCAAAATACTAGACAGTAGTATCCAACAGTACATTAAAAGGATTATTCACCAATACCAAATGAGATTTATTCCTGGGCTGCAAGGTTGGTTCAACATCTGCAAGTCAATCATTGTGATACAATACATTAATAAAAGAAAGAACAAGAACCATAGGCTACTCTCAATAGATGCTGAAAAAGCATTTGACCAAGTACAGCATCCATCTTGATCAAAACTCTTCAAAGTGTAGGGATAGAGGGTTCATACCTTAATATCATCAAAGCCATCTATGAAAACCCACAGCATATATCATTCTCAATGGAGGAAAAACTGAGAGCTTTTACTTTAAGGTTAGGAACACAGCAGAGATGTCCATTATCACCACTGCTATTCAACATAGTACCAGAAGTCCTAACCTCAGTAATCAGACAACAAAAA
This sequence comes from Mustela putorius furo, assembly GCF_011764305.1. Taxonomy (NCBI): domain Eukaryota; kingdom Metazoa; phylum Chordata; class Mammalia; order Carnivora; family Mustelidae; genus Mustela; species Mustela putorius. The sequence goes on along the minus strand of NW_025422015.1, from coordinate 10,330,436 downwards.
GAAATGAAAGGCATCCAAGTTGGCAAAGAAGAAGTCGAACTATCACTCTTTGCAGATTATATGATACTCTATGTAGAAAACCCAAAAGACTCCACTCCAAATCTGCTAGAACTTGTACAGGAATTCAGTAAAGTGTCAGGATATAAAATCAAGGCACAGAAATCATTTGAATTTCTATACAGCAACAACAAGACAAGAAGAAAGAGAAATTAAGGAGTCAATCCCATTTATAATTGCACCCAAAACCATACTAGGAATAAACCTAACCAAAAAGGCAAAGAATCTGTACTCAGAAACCTAACCAAAGAGGCAAAGTATCTGTACTCAGAAAACTATAAAGTACTCATGAAAGAAACTGAAGACACAAAGAAATGGAAAAACATTCCATGCTCATGGATTGGAAGAACAAATATTGTGAAAATGTCTATGCTACCTAAAGTAATCTACACGTTTAATGTAATCCCTATCAAAATCCCATCCATTTTTTTTTCAAAGAAATGGAACAAATAATCCTAAAATTTATATGGAACCAGAATAGACCTTGAATAACTAGAGAAATATTGAAAAAGAAAGCCAAAGTCGGTGGCATCACAATTCTGGACTTCAAGCTCTATTACAAAGCTGTCATCATCAAGACAGTATGGTACTTGCACAAAAACAGATACATAGATTAGTGGAACAAAATAGAGAGCCCAGAAGTAGACTGTCAACTCCATGGTCAACTACTCTTCAACAAAGCAGGAAAGAATGTCGACAGGAAAAAAGACAGTCTCTTCAACAAATGGTACGGGAAAATTGGACAGCCACATGCAGAAAGATGAAACTAGACCATTTCCTTACACCACACACAAAAATAGACTCAAAATGGATGAAGGACCTCAATGTGAAAAAGGGATGTATCAAAATCCTTGAGGAGAACACAGGCAGCAACCTCTTCGACCTCAGCCGCAGCAACTTCTTCCTAGAAACCTAGAAACATTGCCAAAGGGAAGGGAAACAAGGGAGAAAATGAACTCTTGGGACTTCATCAAGATCAAAAGCTTTTACACAGCAAAGGAAACAGTCAACAAAACCAAAAGACAACTGACAGAATGGGAGAAGATATTTGCAAACGACATATCAGATAAAGGGCTAATATCCAAAAGCTATAAAGAGCTTATCAAACTCAACACCCAAAGAACAAATAATGCAATCAAGAAATGGGCAGAGGACATGGAGACATTTCTAAAAAAAAGACATCCAGTGGACAACAAATACGTGAGAAAGTGCTCTATATCACTCGGCATCGGGGAAATACAAATCAAAACCACAATGAGATACCACCTCACGCCAGTCAGAATGGCTAAAATTAACGAGTCAGGAAATGACAGATGCTGGCGAGGATGCAGAGAAAGGGGAACCCTCCTACACTGTTGGTGGGAAATGCAAGCTGGTACAACCACTCTGGAAAACAGCATGGACGTGCCTCAAAAGGTTGGAAATAGAGCTACCCTATGACCCAGCAATCATACTACTGGATATTTACCCTAAAGACGCAAATGTAGTGATCTGAAGGGGCACGTGCACCTAAATGTTTATAGCAGCAATGTCCACAATAGCCAAACTATGGAAGGAACCTAGATGTCCATCAACAGATGAATGGATAAAGATGATTTAGTTTATATACACAATGGAATGCTATGTAGTCATCAAAATAAATAAAATCTTGCCATTTGTGATGATGTGGATGGAACTAGAGGGTATTATGCTGTGCGAAATAAGTCAATCTGAGAAAAACAATTATCATATGATCTCCCTGATATAAAGAATTTGAGAGGCAACATGGAGGTTTGGGGGATGGGGAAGGAAAAAATGAAACAAGATAGAATTGGGAGGAAGATAAATTATAAAAGACTCTTAATCTCACCAAACAAACTGAGGGTTGCTGGGGGAGGGTAGGAAGAAGGTGGTTGGGTTGTGGACAATGGCGAGGGTATGTGCTATGGTGAGTGCTGTGAAGTGTGTAAACCTGGCGATTCACAGACCTGTACCCCTGGGGCTAATAATACATTATTTGTTAATAAAAAAATAAAAATTGAAAAAAGGCATAATCACCCCAGGGTGTTTGAATGCATTATCTTTGCCCAGAATACTCTTTTCCCAAATACACATGGGTCTCATTTTCTTACTAACTTCAGGTATGTCTTTAGACAAGTATCTGCTCAACAATATTTGGTATCCCACATAGAAGGAAACCTGCCCCTCCTGACACTTGCTATATCCCTTCCCTGCTTTATTCTTTGCACAGCACTCCTCACCACTCAACTCCCAAATATCTTAACCTTTTAATTGTTCCCTGTCGTATTACTAGAATGCAAGCTTCACAGGGTAAGATTATTGCCCATTTCATTTCTTTTTGTTCTCAGAACCAAAAGAGTGCTTATCACAAGGTAGGCATGCAATGAAGATTTATCAAATACATTTTAACAAATTACTCTCATTACTCTCAGTAATCCAAATATTAAGGGTTTAAATTACTAATTTTTAAAAGAGAGGGCAGGCATCCCCTACAGAGAAAAGTAAGCTCATGGCAAGGAGATCCAAGACCTGCCAAGGCAGGTGAACTCACAGCAAGGTGGGCACAGGGCTCATCATTTCACCCAGAAAGCCAAGCGAACATGCCATTGGCAGAACTTCTCTGGGGTTTCAACATTCAGTCAATAATTCCAAAAGTTAGGAGGAAAAATGGTTTCCTTTTATCCAAGGTATTATTAGAAGATATAAAATTTTCTCTTTATTTTTTATAAAGATTTTATTAAAATTTTCTCTTTAATGGGCAATTTCTTCTACTTCCTTTTTTTTTTTTTTTTTTTTTTTAGAAAGTTGAACTTCAGTGAATAGATATTTAGTAATAGGCTGCACCATTGGGGGGCTGGGTGGCTCAGAGGGTTAAAGCCTCTGCCATCGGCTCAGGTCATGATGGGTCCTAGGATCAGGCCCCACATGGGGCTCTCTGCTCAGTGGGGAGCCTGCTTCCCTTCCCCTTTCTCTGCCTGTCTCTCTGCCTGCTTGTGATCTCTGTCTGTCAAATAAATAAATAAGACCTTAAAAAAAAAAAAAAAAAGGCTGCACCATAAAGGAGAATAGTACTCTGCCTGTTTGTGTATGTGTGAATAGTGAACTCACTCAAATTCTAAGGTACTGAAATGTTTTGGGGCACCTGACTGGCTCAATCGGTGGAGCTTGACTCTCTCAAAGTTGTGAGTTTGAGCCCCACGTTAGGTGTAGAGATTACATAAAATAAAATCTTAAAAAAAAAAAGTTGTATTGAAATGTTTTAATGTGAATAAAGCAGGCTTTTGGGCTTTTTTGCTCTCTTGGCTCTCCTAATTTTTTAATTGCACTCTATATTAATAAACGGATTTGTCATCCTAGGAGGGTGTCCATTGATTTGAGTTTAAAGGTATACTTCCTTTCATTTTGCACCCATGCATGATATAGGAACTCAGTTGTGCATAAAGCACGTTACTTTCAACAAATAAACAAAACCAAAATATTTTCAGATGATTTGGCTTTTGTTAGTAAGGTGAAATGTGGCCAGGAGTGGTTTGAAAATCTATCATCTCATGGGCATTGAGAGTAGTTACAGATCTTGACTTTGGAGTTGTTCAGAGTTGGTCTGAATCCCGTGTGACCACTTCCAAATTACATGTCAAACATGTAACCTCTTCTCTGTATTTGTGGAATTCCCAATTCAGAAATGTATAAATGAGGATCATAATATTTACCTCATCTCATTCATGTAAAGTTAGGTGAGATAATGCACATAAAGTATTTAGACACCTAGTACATGTGTAATAAATGTTAACTATCATTAATGTCATTATCTCATGCCTTGACTTTCATGCTTGTTCCCTCTGTGTTTCTCTAAGTTTTCACACTGGCAAGAAGGTTTCTTTAAAAATATAACAACACACAATCCATAATCTTAAAATGCACTCCCCTGTGGAAGGGTCTGCATTATGAAAAGTCAAGTCTCATGAATCAGGCCACCTTTCCCCTTCCTCATGAGATCTCCACAGTTAGACTGTAGGGGAATTAAACTGGGAATGTGAAGAATCCTTATTACTGTAAAGACAAAGCAAGTTTCTCTCCAGCAGCTTTGAACACAACAGAATCCAAGCAAGGGATTACCAAATAAACCTAATGTTTTCTAAAATGTGTCTATTTGTTTTTTAATTTCAAGGCCAGAGAAATAAATTAGGGACAAAACAGTTCTTTGGTAACTTATTTGCCTTAATTTTATAGTTGTAGGCTCGGAGTCCTGGGCAGGGCATTTCTTCTCTTCGACATAGAAAGGAGGTCCCCTGCCTGTGAAGTCATGCTTTAAAGGGTTTTGCTTTGCCCTTGCCATCAAATGTGGAGTTCAGGACCAAGTGTTTGCTCCCTTTGTAGACTACATATGAAGTCCTTAGGACCCCCAAATTCCCTGCTCCAAACCCCCAAGTCTGTCTTCCTTAAGTAGACTATTGACAATGTGCACATGCCTGTGTCCCAGGCATGGCCAAGGAGCAATGGTTTGGGGAGTGGGGTGATGGAACGAAGGATATAAATGCAGCTGCATGTGTGGATTGGGTACCTAAATGTCTACACAAGGCCCCTCATCATGCAGGACAGAGCCTGGGATGAGAAATGAAGAAGAAACAGTCTGTAGCATAAAGGGCCGGGTGCAGGGGGGCTGCCATATTTGAGAACTCTAAGAAATACAAGAGTTTTAATTTAAAATCTAGCTTCTCACTTCTTTGAAAGTAAGTTATCAAACATATTTCATTTATCTCTTTTTTCCCTTGGTTTATATAACTTTTTTTCTGTGATATTATGTAGTTATGTGACATGGAACTCCATTTACACTCTTGCTCTGGATCCCACAAATGTCAGATGTAGGCTGAATCAAAGGACATATTACAGAGAGCCATAGATTATAGAATGTCAGAGCTGGCAATTGTCTAGATCAATATGGTGCAATCGTTTTATTTTACTAGAAGCAAAATTAGATTGTGTAGGGATTGACAAAAATTTATAGCTTTATAGATTCTTTGATGAACGATGACACAGGTGGCATGATTCAGTAGATATGATGATTAAGAATGGCTTCAACCATGTTAATTACTGTGTTTGAAATATCAGAAGATATTTATATTTTATGGTGTGTCTTTGACACTGAAAAAAAGTGTTTGGGGGGTGCCTGGGTGACTCAGTTGGCTAAGAATCTGACTCTTGATTTTAGCTCAGGTCATGATTTCAGGGTCATGAGTTTAAGCCCTGTGTAGGGCTCCATGCTGGGCATGGAACCTGCTTAAGATTCTCCCTCTCCCTCTTTCTCTGTCCCTGCCTTCCCCTCCTGTGTTTTCTCTCTATATTAAAAAAAAAAAAAAAAAGTTTGGTTAACTTCTCCTGATGGGTGGTTGTTGAATGTGTAGTGGTGAATTAGAGTTCAAGCCACATACCTCTTCAGGTAACCCCTACTTACTTCTAGAAAGTTCTAGTCTGAGTTCTTAAATGAGAAACAGATCCAAGTAGATCCTTATATCTAGGTAACCCCACTCTCTTCTACCTGATGTGCTCATCCTGGCCACTATTAAACATACCAGGAGAAGATGCCCAATGTGAGGGAGCTCCCTTGACTTGCCAAATACCTACTAAATGACTGGTAGGATTATTTTGCCCAACAAGGGTATTAGTGACTAGTTAGATACTCTTTTAGGAAATTTGAGTGTAAAATATAGAGAAAAACTGAGAGTAGGTATGGGAGCAGAAGTTAAGAGCCACACAGATAGAAAGCAGCACAGGGACATCATGTGTAAGCAGAAGCTTAAAGGGTAGAAGCAATGATGTCAAGGAAAGGTCCACAGACATGGAATCAAGGAGAAAAGCTGAGATACATTAGTTGTGAAGACTGGGTGAAAACAGATTTGTGGTTCAGGGGGCAATGGGTCGAGGGTGCAAGCAAAACCTCTTGGTCATTGGCAGTACTCAAATTCTCAGTGACTTACTGGTTCAAGATATTCCAAACTTCTTGAGGCCTGTCTGACTGAAACGGATTCCACCTCCCCCCAAGAATTCTTACCATGTTGCTTCTCCTAGAGCCTAGCAACTTAACACTGATCATGAATAACATTTATTGATCCCTCACTTTTCACCAGACTTATTTTAAGAGTTTTTCAAGGATTTTCCCTTGAACCTCAGAACAATTACTTGAAGTAAGTACTTTCATTAACCCCATTTAAAAATAAGAAAACCAAAGCAAGATTTAACCAAGAAAGGTTAAATCAGTTGCCCAAGGTCACATAATGTTCATATAGGGAATAGAACTTGGAAGTCAAAGGTGGGAAGTATGAGTTAGAGACCAAGCTCAAAGCAACCATACAATACCACCTCTGTATGTTTGAGATTTGTTTTCTGTCTTTTATGTATTTATTATTTTACTGCTCAACCCCTGCATGTCATATTCTTGGATAAGTTTATGTTCCTTGCAACCCAGAGTTCCTAAGTAATCCAATTCTCAGCAACAACAGACCTGCCGTTTCAGTCACTAGACAATTAATTTTAGCTTTCTTTTCATGGGCATATAGTTAGGTTGTTGTTGTTGTTGTTGTTGTTTTTTCCTCTGATTCTGCTGTGCACACAGCAGTCCAGCTCCTTGGAATATAATGTTCTATTTGATCTGCTCCTAGGAAGAGTGATTCTCTAAAACAGCACATCCTGTCCTAAACTCAGTTAAATTGTAGTCTGTCTTGTCCCCTAGATAGAGAATACCTGAGAGCACTAGTTGCTCTTTTCTTTTATTTTTTGTCTCTCATAGGCCTCACAATGTCTGGGGCAATGATTCTCCAAAACAGGTCAATAAAGGAACATAATGCCTTCCTATTTATATTCTGGACTTCAGATGTTCATTCACACTCTGTTCTAACTTTCCTTGGGAACAAGCCAATTTAGTCAATAGAGAATATATACCTAACCCAAGGTGGCTTTCAACTCAGAATGGGAATATGTGGCCTTTAAGAAAATTATTTTGGTATTAGAGACAGAAGGCCAGAACAAAAATTTTGTATTAGGATAGATGTAACTGAGTTAATAGTACATAATTAAAAAAATAAGACCTTATTTGTATAGCACTTTAAAGAGTGAAGAGCATATACATTTAAATGGTCTCATTTCAGGCTCACAGTATACATTTGAAGATTTATTATTGTGGTCTTGAAGTCTGCACCTGTGCTAAACCATGTGGGCAGCCATGTGGGTCAGTGGGATCTTCTCTGCTGCTGAAGTTCTGTGAGACTCTTTGCTCTGGCATCCTGTGTGGCACTGCCTAGGAAGCCCCAGGATTGGGCTGGGATGTGGTAAGGATGGAGGAGCCCATCTTCAGCTCCATCTGTGATCAATCCTCTGGGAATGAGGGGGCAGGTGATGGTTTGTTCCTTGGGTGTTACCAATCTGCCAGTCTCCTCCAACCCATCACAGACCTAACTGTGATGGAGGTTGAAGTATTTTTCTAAAAGACCAAATTGCAGAGGAAATGGTATCTCTCTCTTCTAAATCAATCCCTTTTTTCCCCTCCAATCCCTTTTTTTTCTGGTCCTCCATAACTTTCCTGATAATCCCCATTGTTTTCCATGAGGAGATGCTTCCACCACCATTTCTATCTTCCTAAACCTTAGTCCAACTATTAATTCAAAAGGTTCTTATTTGCTCAGTCATGCATTATTCAGAAAGGAGATTATGGACCATAGTCCTGCAAGTAATGATGGTCAGAGGATCTCTAAATCCACTGTAGTTTCCCCACCAGAGATAGCCAGGCCAATCTCCTCACAAGTTTACTTGGGATGCTGGTTCACACTGCTACAGCCAAAACTTTCTCTGCAATAATACACTCAGATTTCATTTGCAAGAAGAGCAGTCATCCTACCCTCTTGAGAAGAATAAACTCAGGCATAGTTGTGAGAGCCTTAGAATCTTTTCTGGGCTCGGATCAGGTTACCAGTACATCTACTAGGTACAAATGTGTTTCTTTTTGCTGTCAAAGAAGGATAAACCACTTCTGATTACATTTTAAAAATTTCAAATGCTTTCTTCCTTCACACCAAACCTAGCTCCCCTTTCCCAAGGGAGTGGGGTTAATTGATTCTAGCACAGTGTAAGAAAATGGAACCTTAGAGAAATTAAGTGAATTACCAAGCAATGGCAGATGCACGCCCTGCAATGTCTCACTCATAAATATTAATTGTATACTTTGCAAGAGATTTACTGGCAGCTCTGAGGAAACTTCTGATGGTAAATTATTGAATCTATTTGTTGATCTCATTTTCCATATTCCCTTCATTTCCTTTCCAGCTCCCTCTTTTTTAAAAAGAAACAGTGTTAAATATATTCAAAAGCTCTTGATTTAGAATGATCCAAGATGTAAAGTTTTGTCTCTTACACTGAGAAAGTGAAAATTTCTGAAGACAAGAAGGAAAAGGTTAAATATTTTTTATGTCATAACTTCTTTATAGATCCCCCAGAGTTAATGCTCATAGCATCTATATTCTGCTTGATCATCCCCTTCCCCAACTCTGTGCCTTACACAGAGTAGGAACTCAAGAGAGTCTCTTAGAATTCCGTGTATGATTTTATTGAGAATGTTTAAGTAAAATCATCCCAGAAGTCTGATTCTTGCCAATAATATTCATGCCAGGTCAACTCCCCATCAACAAATTCTGCTCTGCTGTTGAGATTTTTTAAAAATCAAATTATGTGAAAGTTAATATGTTTACCAAAATGGACGGATCTGAAAAATGTTTTTTTCCCTTTGTTTTTGAGGAGTACCATTTCTGGCAGAAAAATAATTCTGGCTTACAATTTTCTAAGCAGTGACTTGCTTAGGGAGATGTGTACTTCTCCCCCATCCTCACCCAGCTTTTCTGGTCAAGCCTAAAGACTGAAGACTTTAAAAAAACAAACGACCATCTCTTCCTCATTCTGTCTCCCTCTAAAAATTGCATTTCACCATTGCGCAGTCTTCTCTCCCTACCATATTTTGCTCTCTCTCTCCCTCTTTCTCTTCCTGTCTCTCCCATATTTAATTAATTAATTAATTAGTAATTGTTTGACAGAGATTACAAGTAGGCAGAGAGGCAGGCAGAGAGAGAGGGGAAGCAGGCTCCCTGCTTAGCAGAGAACCCTATGTGGGACTTGATCCCAGGACCCCAGGATCATGACCTGAGCTGAAGGCAGAGGCTTAATCTACTGAGCCACCCAGGCGCCCTGTCTCTCCCATATTTAATACACACCTGCAGAAAGTGGAATTTCCTTTGGCAAATGCTTATTATATATGTTTCAACAACTGCTTGATGTTCCAGGAATTGGTCTTTTCACTTCTGTCAGCAGCCTAAGCATCCCTGGGACATATTTCCAGATTTTCAAAAAAAGAAACCGCATTTTCAAGTTAAGGGTAATGAGCCACCTTTTATTTTGGATTGGTGGTTAAGCCATAGGGTGGGAACGACCCACGGTCTTTCCAGTAGCCATGAAAGAATGTGACGAACATTCAAATGCATTACTTTCAAGTCAGGGAATTGTAGACGAAGGTGTGCCACGCAGCGGGAATACATAGTCTGAATAAACATCTGGATAGGATGGACCGGGGAAGGAAAATAAACCTACTCAGACCTTAACAGAATGAGGTCTGATTACCACTGCAATGGCCAAGGGAGCTTTTCACTCCTTATCCTTCTGCTCTTCTGCCACTACTCCCTTCCCCACAGATACCAGGGATAGCACAGTGAACTGGAGGGGCAGCAAATGGAGAAGCTGAGCAAAGGACAGCCAGTTAGAGCCTCTTCCTGCCGACCTGTTGGTTTTTGAGCCCGAGTTAGGATAACATCAGAGGATCCAGAAAAACCTTATATCAGTCCAGAGACTGAAACTCGATATAAGAAAGGACTAGCTTTTCTTTTATATCTAAAGATGATATGGTTATTGTTTCCTGAAAACCATCAGAGATGCTATGAATTCTGTCCAAGAAATTGCCCAGAGAAATGAAGAAAAGGCATACATGAGAGAATAAGGATTCCTTTTTCTTTCCTCTTCATATTCAACTGTGCCCAACTTATTCAACAAATTACTTATATGTTCCATGAATAAATTTTTGGCAAAAATTTATATCGATTTATTTTACTTCAGTTGAGAAGCCTGCATCACCAGATCCCATTAAGCTTACAAACCTTAAATAAACAAAAGAAATTCTGAATGACTTGGGTGAGAAGGAATTGTTTCTGATTTAAATAATGAAGATTTAAATATACTCTAAGAGCTTTTCTAGCATTTGCTCAAGATGCTTATGAGTTCCTTTTGTTTAGGCAGTACTTCAAATAAAAATGCTCCCTAACACTGGAAATATAGCTTGGAGCAATTCAGATAATGGCTCCATAGCCTTGGTCCTCACTAGAATCTTACTTTACATAACACAACACATTGTTGGGAATTATAAAGAAGTTCATTATCTTCCTTTGAATAGGAATGCAGGAGAACTACTTATTTCAAGTATTATCTTAGATAATGTGTAATGTTCTCTTAAGCTAGCTAACTTTGGCCTGGCCATGTGCCCAAGTGTAGTTAATGCACATGGCCTTAAAGGAAATTTTATTGTGCTGTGTTGAATCATTTCTTGAGGATGGATATTCCATTTCTTCCAGTTATATAATAATTTTGATATTTACTCTTTGGGGACTGTTCTGAGATAGTCTAAGCTGTTAACCTATAGTGTGCCAAAATATAGACTAGGCCCCTGTGTAGTAAATTAAGCCCCCACGCAATGAAATGTTAGGGGTTCCCCAAAGCAATGGAAATGTCATGAAACGGAGGATGTGCACTCATTGAGAATGTCAGACCCACCCCATGGGATTGCCAAGAATCAGATGCATTTTTCTCTCCAGAAGAGATTAGACTAGTAATCTCCAAATACAGGGAAAAAAGTGCATGCAAAGGGTAATTGGTTTCTTCTTTCTTCTCATATCCCATATGGCTAAAGAATATCCAAAGAATTAAGTAGAAAATATAACATCTAAGATTTAGATTAGACAAAACAAGAAAAACTTTAAATGAAGATTGCTAAGAGAGAATGTGGAATCCCTTGGACCAGTTCTATAGCAAAGGAAATATCCTGGTTTTGATGTTGAGATATTTGTCACTGAGGGCAAGTGACTGAACCCTAGGGGTTCATCCAATGCCCTGAGCTGCATTCCCCACGTTCCTATAGTTCACAAACATTTCAGTTTGGGGTGAAGAAAGGTCTGTGAGATGCTGGCATCCTTCTATGTTGCCTTCCACTTGTGGGTTCTGGAGTATCAAACAAAGATTTCACTTTAATTTAAACTGGAACCTAGGTCTCAATGTTTCCAAACTGAACTGCTTTTCCTAAAAAGATTCATAACTTTGACATTCAAAAATAAAATCAAGAGTCTTATTTATAACCAACGGCTTAAAAATCATCAAACATTTTACTCATTTCCATATGGGAGCAAGGCGCCTATTTGCAAAAAGCTTGGGAAAAGACATACACTTGCTGAGATTCTCCTGGAGCTCACACCTTTGGAAATTGCAAAAGCCCACGTCATTTAATAGGGTAGTCCTATTAATTTGTGTGGTTGGTGGGTAAAAATCTAACACCTTGTCACTCAAGCACTCATTATGAAATCTAAATTGTGCTCCCAGTTGTGTGGTTCAATGAAATCACACATGACAAGCTTATTATCTTGAGAAATACAAAGCAGAAAAATGCAAGTTTCTACCATTGTTGTGCAGGCAAACTCCTTTGGATAAATAATGATGACAGATTTAATGAATCTGTGAAAGAAAGTTATAGTTTCAATATTAGCCTACACATTTATATAATCTATTGGCATGAAATTGTAATAAACATATTCATGTGAAAACATCATTTATTTTGAAAGTTCCTCATTATAATCTTCTTAGAATTATCCAACCATTTAATGCATTATTTAATACCTATTAAACAGAAAAATCACGCACCTTAAAAGACAAATTATAGAATTACTTTTCTCCAAAACATTTTCTGTAATCAAAGGCAAAGTTTCTCTTTCTTTGAATCTCCATTTCTTCCCACCAACTCATGCTACCAACAATTTTCTTCTTATATTTTTATTGTTACTTTGAAAGAATTTATAGGCTATAACTATGTTCCTCTGAGTTTTCTCTTTTCCACTATGTAAGTTTAGCTTTCCTAGACTCTTAATATGTCATCCTGTCCAACGGCTGAGGCATTCTAGGTTGCCCTCCTTTGCATCTCCATGGGTTTGTTATTATACATGTTGGCCAAGTTGTTGGGAGGTGAGGTGCACATGACGTCCTTTGTGCAGTCAGTCCCAACCCATGTCTCCTCATAACTGGGGCTCCAATCAGGCACCATCTCAGATTAGATGGAACCTACTAGGCTCTGTACTGCCTCATAGTGGGGCAAAGGCACTTCTATCACTGGGTTTGGCTTGATGAAGCAGTGGCCTGTTAAGGAAGAGGAGATCCAAAGTCTTCTCTCCCATGGCATCCTGCAGGGAACCTTCTCCTAATGGTCACCAACAACCAAGTAGAAAGGCAGGTGCTGAGGAGATGGTTCTTTCCAGAGTTTTAGTTTGATCCTACATCCAGGGCTTCTTCCTTAGGTAAATCAAGGGCTCTGGTCTATTTATTATCACAGCAGCCTTACTCTGTCATAGTCATGCTGTGAATGAGGCAAAGATGTCATCACAAATGTTTGAAAAGGTAAAGACAAATACCTTAGGAATTCTGGAATCTCCGATATGTGACATTTAAAAATAGATCCAAATTCTCTAAGCTGTCTGGACTCTTTATAAAGAAGTGGTAGATACAGTCACAGTATAGTGGTATGCTAGTATGTGTTTAATAACAGACTCTCAGAAAAAAAAGAACTATGCATTTATATATATATCTAAGTGTTACCATAAATTTTACTGATACAAAGGATGTATAGCACATAATTGACAAATAATAATAAAATATACAATGCCCTTTATTGTAAATTCCATATAGCTGACTGATTCTTACAGATTGATGTGGTTGAATTTTGCTAAACTCTATTCATAAGTGGCCAATCCCATGGTTGTAAGAGATGAATGAGTATAGTTCTAAAATGAGTTATGGTTAATATTTTTATTTACATTAGTGATCAGTCACTAAAGTCCACTAAAGTGAAATCAGAGCAATGATGTGTCAGAATTTCATAGTGTATCAATAATGTCAGCAAATTTTTGCTACAAATCTGGGAGAATAATCCTCAATTTTTTGTGCTGCTCACATTGTGATGGCGATAGACACAAGTTTAATCTACATTATTAACATTTTCTCCATTACTTCTCATGACTAAACAGGCTGTGATTGGTAGCCACCATGATCAATTTAAAGCTACCAACATATTACTGATTGCAGAGCTGAAGAGATGCACAACAGCACATCGTCATATATTCTTCCTACCATAAAAATAGAATATGTGGTAATAACCCCAAAGGCATAAATAATAGAAAAAGTAGTACAATACTTAGGATGTTATGAGTTTGGGGTATTTGTTATGTTTCTTTTTAGTATGATTCATTTAATATGTAAGTTTGCATGATGTGATTTTTAATAATGGCTTTAACAACTGGCTTACAAAATTCCTGAAAAATTTCTTGTCAGCTCTTGTAAGCCCGCTCAAGTGGGCTCCAGAATACCACAGACCACACCTCAGAAGTATTAAAACATTATAATGATGGGAAACTAGAGCTGGAATGGATCTTAACCATTGTTCCTGGTAAGTGTGGACTCTTGATGTGTCATGGTTTGTAGAGGGGATTCTATCAGCACAGTAAGTTCTGGTCTGGTTCCCAGATTCCTGGTGTTATGAATCACTGTGAAAGCATCTCTAGTACAAGTTGGCCCTTTTCATGGGGAAGCTTGGCAGGGGAGTGGCAGCTTTTGATAAAGGCCAGGCCGATTTCTGTGTCTGTTTGCCATACTCCATGTTTTGTACATGTGTGTGGGAGAAGAGGCGGCAGAGAAAAAGGCACACGTTGGGAAGTCGTATCCTACCACCCAGTACTCTAAACCCTAAGGCCATCTGGAGCTTTAGGAATGTCTGGGCTCCTCTAGGATAAAGATGTTCTCTATATATTCAGAGGCAATCAGAAAGAGTAAGCATGGAAATGGTAAAGATTTGAGAGAGAAATGAAGTTTCAATATTGTGATTATGCAGAATGGAAGAGAGAAAAGTTAAAATCATCAACTCCAGCTGGGACTAGAATCATAATAACTCAGAACAGTTAACATTTACTGTTTCACTGCATATTTATGATATGCTAAGTACTTTACGTGCATAATTTCACTTAAACTTCACAACGACCATTATAAAATAGGTATTATTTTTCTTGCCATTTTTCAGATAGGGAAATTGGTTGAGGTAGTTGCACAATATAATACAGATATAAATGGGCAGGGCTGGAATTGATAGAAATCACAAACCTTTGAATGAAGAATATATGCAGTTGTATGATTTTTTCAATCAACTGTCCATATATTGGGACCAAGAAGAATAGGGTTGAGCTTTACTGGTTAGATTTGATAGAAAAACAAGGGAGGGGTGGGAAGAGAGTTGCTCCTCGGTCCTCTGGAATTCTCATCTATGAACAGGATGAAAAGGGGAATAAACTTCCGTATTTCTACCACCTTTAAAACCCAGGGTCAAATTCTACCAAGAATAAAAAAGTGTTATGGGTAACCAAAAGACTGTCAAATTCCAAGGTCCTGACACCAGGAATGAAGACTGTAATAATAATTCCTTCACCTTAAGCTTCTGGAATAACTTAACTATTTGTCTTCATAGAATATAATCTTTATCCCAAAACTAGCCTGAGAAAAACAGAGGCAAATGACTTCTGGTTGTCAAACTGACAGTAGGCTTTAATTAAGAAGTGGTGGTGATACCTATTCCTGGATGCGGAGTAATGTCTCAGCAGGCTAGTCTACAAATGGCCTGAAGCTCTACTGGTAGTAGGAATAAACAAGACGAAGTGGGAAAATGGTCCGTTTTACAATGGCCTTATGATATGTCCTGTCTGGGTCTGCTCTGTCCTGAGTTGGTGGTTTGGGTTCAGTGTGGTCTTGACTCCTTGTGCTATCAGCCCTACTTATCACCTTTAAGGTGGCAAAGCTACTGGCAACAGTTTTCTTTCTGTTACACAAGCCATCTCTCAACTTATTTAATGTTTAAAGATAAAGCTTATTATAGCTGTTACCATGGTGGTTTTAAAAGCTAGACCCAAATGTAAGCCTGAGGACGAGGATGCAGGAAAAGAGAAATACTTCCTAATATCATCTGTGGAAGTTTTAAAATATGACCTTAAAATACCAAGGTAGGGGTCTATGTCTTTTCTCTACAGATATAACTACAATTATAGGCTAGGTGGTGATCTCTGAGTCCAGGTCAGAAAGGGCTGTGCAACTCCTACCTGGTCTTCTTGGGATTCTCCAGGACACTCCCTTTCACAACCCAGTCTCCATGCTGTGAGAAGCTCAAGCCTTATGGAGAATGACAGGTAGATGTTCTGTTCATCAGTTCTAGTGGAACCAATGCATCTCAGCTTGCCAGAAAAATGAGTGAAGAAGCATCTTATAAATGGGTCCCCTCCTTCCAGATATGCCTTGTTCCAGCTACATAAGCCTTTCTGGCTAAGTCCCCAGACATTGAAGGACAGAGAAGAGCTGTCTCAACTGTGCCCTTTCCTAATTCTTGACCTACAGAATCTGGCATGTGAAAACAATGCTCACACTGTTGTGTGCTTTCAGAGGGAAAAGTTGCCTGGGTTCTTGTCTCCTGGAATAGTGGAGGTTCTGTGAGTCTGATTCACCTCAACAACTGCCAAGAAACTGGCAGTGGCCTAACATTTCAAGTTAAAGTTGACAGAAGAAAGACAACATAGGAATAAGGACAGTTACTATAATCCATATAATAATGATACTCGCATCTATTTTCACTGCAGTGCTGATCTGGGGCTATTTCTGTATCTTCTTATTCTTTTGCACTTCAGTCTTTCAATGTTTTGCATACATAGTCTTCGGGGATGATTTCTATATCTTCTTATTCTATTTAACTTGAATCTTTGCATATTTTGGGTGCACTGTGGCAGCAGGCATTCAGAGCAGTATTAGGTGCCCAATGGCAACATCTGTGGAAGTTTTAAAATATGACCTTAAAATACCAAGGTAGGGGTCTATGTCTTTTCTCTACAGATATAACTACAATTATAGGCTGAAGCACAGGCAATGATCATACTGTGGCCCAAATCAAATATGGAGTCAAATGGTTCACATCTTGGATTGCTCTTGAGAGGCCACCAGGAATGAAATTGGTGAGATGCTTCCTCTAGTTCCTAGAACGATCAGACCCAGGCAAGCTGTGGTTGAAAATTTTTCTGGGGGTAGGGGATTTCTATTTCCATAGTCCCAAGATGATATAACAAGAGTGAGCTCCATATTGAAAAAAATGTTCAAAGGATGCCCAGTTTCTGCAATTGTATCAATATCAAAATTATCTTTTTAAATATAGTTTCTTGTTGATATTTTACAGAATGGCTTCTGGGTTAAATTTCACTTTTTTAAGTGCAGAAAAACTGAGAAGATTGGCACTTATTTGGGTATTGTTATATGCAAATTGGATTAATCTTTGGGTTAATAGGTCTTCTTGCTCAATCCAACAATTGGCTATTTCCTTCAATCTTTGGAAGTTTATTGCCTAAGAATCATTCAGCAAACTATTTATTGAATGAAATAGTTGCTTTTATGTAACATTGTTATGACCTAGTATAGATATATTATTAATATTAAAAATAAATAAATATTAAGTAGTATACAAATTAAACATTTGCATTATCTGCAATCAAAAACATTTCCAGGAATTATAGTTGATTTGCCATCCAAAGTTCTTCCTACAATTATAGAAATCAGTTTCAGGGCAGTATATTAACTTAAAGAAAAGGAAATCCTGCATATTCTGGAACCCTTATTAATTGTAACTTGCTTCTAAAAACAAAGGTGGACTGGTGAAGTAGACATGAATCTTGGTTTTCCTACTGTTTAGAGCTCTATAGGCTAAGTAAGGGAGAAGATGTGCCCATCCCACTCCCTTATAAGGGATCACCATTTACCCCGCTTTGCTCTAGAAGCAGTTCAACTTTATATCTGATCTCCTGACACAATTATTATTAGAACCCCTTTTCACTCTCAAAAGTGTTCTGGTTTGGATGATAAATTATATGGTCACTCTATTCACAAGTCTAGGAGAAAAGTTCAAGCTCCCTACCTACACATATATACATGGTCCAGATTCCCTCTATGCATGTGAATCACTGGCCATAAGACAGAATCCTGTGTCCAATTTCTTCCATCATGTGTAAAAATGGAATCCATTAAATCTATATTCCCCTTGGTTTTTCACTATAAAACCAAATTACCTGCAATCAAGGCTCAGTTTGTTTCATTTGTATGAATCAAACACCTGCAACTTTTATGAAACATCATTTGGGATTAGTTTAAATTTTGCAAACATTTGTAATTGTTAAAAGCTTAATCTAAACATAGTACTTACTCTAAGGTGGGCTAAGTGCTGTTTTTCAGAAGAATTCCTTAGTTTTAAATAGATTGAAAAGCCAGATACAGTGTAGAGGAAAGAATATCAGACTTGGGGGTCTGGAGATCTATGTTTAAATCCATACTTTGCCCTCTATGTGGAGTGGGACAATACATGACAGTTTTCCCAAGATTGTCCCAATTTACATCTGCTATTCAGTGTAGCTATTAAAAATACCCCTTTTCATTCTCAAATGTGTCCTGGTTTGGAAAGCAAAGGATATGGACCCCCTACTTAGAAGTCATGTAAGATCAGGCAAAAAAATTAACACTTTTGTGTCTCCATCTCTTATTTGCCTAAAAATTTCCATTCCAGAACATTATTTTGAGGAGTGAATAAGAGTGTGCGAGCATGAAAAAGCATTTAACAACCCAATATACTAGGCAAGTGTAACATAACTATTTTTCATGCTTCTGCCTGGGGTCAGCAAGACCTCCCATGGTTGAGTCCATTGTCAGAGCTCTCCACTACATCCTGTGTACACCACACTCACTCCTGTTTCCTAATCCTTCTGCATATTCTCCCCATTTTCTGGAATATCTTCTCTTTGTCATTCTCACTGTTCACCTTCTTAGCTAACGTCCCAACTCAAATCACATCATTTGAAAGAAGACTTCTGTTAGTATGTGTAGGGGTTTGGGGGTGCAATCTAAGATTCTGACCACTTAAGTAGGAAATGAAGTACAGTTTTATCAATTAGGGAAAGCAATGATACTACAATGCAGAGCTCTAACCAATGGCTGGATTAGTTCCAGGCTGGGGTAGGGAATTCTATTTCCTTTTTCTTCACATGCATAGGTGTGCCAAGGTGGAAAGAGAGAGAGGAAAAGGGAGAGAGGAAAGAAGAGAAAGAGGGCCAGCCTATAGAGCTAAGAGCCCACTGATTAGAAGACCTCAAGTCTTCTCACACTTGAAATCATGAAAGAATGACAAATTCTTTCATCCCAAACTAATTTCTCTCTTCTTTAACACCATTTTTACTGGTGGCAACACTGCATAGTTTAATGAATTGTTCTCTGATCGTTTCTTGGCAGTCATTATTTTAAACAGTAATGATATTATCAGTTCTTGGATATCACTGGTTGGTTCTTCACTTCTTCAGTATCTTTGAGATACTGAAGATCTTTGAGATACAGTATGTTTGAGATACTGATCTTTGAGATACTGAAGATCTTTGAGATTTGAGAGAATCTAAGATAAACTGGACTCTTACTAGATAATTGTTATTGGTCAAATGATTGAGTTGCAGGCTTAAATAGCCAAAGTTTTAGGGGAGAAACTTGACCTTTTCTAATTCGATAAGATCACATGGTGGGACTGTCTTCTATCGCGGAAAATATCCCTGTCACTACATTGCTATGAAAAACACCCCAGTTTTACAAAGAGAGAGAGGTGCTGAGATCATATCAGCAAATACTTTCCCACCTCCTTCATGCTCCTAAAAATGTAAGAACAGAGGAAGTATGGAGAACAACCCAGAAAGCCTATGAAAAGACCAACTGCTGGTCAACAAACTCATCTCCTCTTCCTCCTGTACCTGTAGCTACATTTTATTTCCCAGCCTTCCTTGCAGGTAGGCGTGTCCATGTGATTAGGTTTGGGCCAGTGGAATTCTGGCTGATGTGTTGTAGGTCACTTTCTGGTCCACACATGTTCTCCCATACTAAACTCCTATACTCTTGCCCTCCTGCCTGGCCAGAATGGAAAAGGCCCACAGGGAAACAGTAAGGGTCCTGGACTGGAGAGCTTTCATTGGGAACTGGTCCCTAAATTAGTGCTTGCCAGAGAGCTACCCAAAATGAAACACTGGCATCGGATTTAAAGAGGAATAAACTTGTATTATCTTGAGTTGTTGAAATTTTAGGTTTACCTGTTATTATTGTTAGTTAGTATTATTGTGCTAGTGCCTTCTTGATATAATCAGAATAATCAAGGATTTCTTTCCCTCACAAATTATGTTGCTAATGACAGTTACTTTAAGAATCTATTGGCTATAAAACATGCCTTCATTTCAGAGAGGTTAAAAGGTGAGACAAAAATATGTATCTTAAATTGATGAAATAGGATAATTCAATGTTCCTGCATGGAATTTTTCATGACCATTACATGAGTCCCTTAGCAGGCACCTTGAAGAATGGAAAAACTACTCTCTCTGATTATCAAAACGTAGGCTCTTAGAGGATTTAAGTTAATCTGGTTGATTGTCTCTCATGTCCCACACCCAGAACACCACTGGATATATTCTGGGAGTTCAGTAAAATTAGTCGAATGAGGGACTAACGTTCACATTTCAGAAACCAAATGGAAATTTATTAATTTGTGATAAGCAATCTAACTTGCTCATGCTGCTGCAGCGTTCAGGTCTGTGTGAGGAGGAATTCTCCATCTGCAGGTAAGCCTCATGGGAAAATGAGCAAAAGTGAGGAGCTTAGATCCAAAACCCAGAGATACTGGGTGTTTAATGGCCTCATGGTGTGATGCAGGCTAGCAGGGCTTCTGAATCATGCAAGAGGAGACTATGTGGAGGCAGAAACCTTACCTTTTTATGCGGACTCCCGAAGAGCTGCCTCGAGACTGCAAAGCTGAGTTTATGTATTTATGTGAATCGTAGTCTTCAGTGTTAAAAAATCTATAAAGCTGTTTCCTCTACTTGGCTCTAAAAAATTTCAAGTGGATGCTTTTTTCCTGATGACTGTGTTTAGGTCTCTGTGAGGATGTCTCTGTCCCTGGAAGAGGAAAACATACCATGTAAGAGCTTGTCCTATTCAGATGTGCCTTGAGTTGGCTCTTTCTGGCAGGGCAGTAAGCAGGGACCGTGTCCTGCCCATTGCTGTATCCCCAGTGCCCAGTAAAGTACCTGGCGCAGAGTAGGTGCTCAGTGCATATTTTATGAACAAGTTCTAACTACTGGTTAGAATAGCTGAAAGGATGACTCAAAGCTGAAAACTGTATCAACTCCTATCTGGAATTGGAAAATAATATTAGCCCCGTTTTTTGGAGTTTCTTTTTTTAATGAGCCAAGCGTTTTACATATATCATCTTGTCTAATATAAAAGGAAAACACTAGCATTATTTCCAAAATAGGAAGAATTTGAGACTCAGAAGGACAAGCCGTTTGCATAAAGTCACAGAGTGTCAGAGCTCAGGTGTGAGCTGAGGTGTGATCTCAGATTAAGCCATTCTTGCCCACTATGCCTAAGAAATGATGTGCTTTGAGGAAGGGGATAGCATCATTGCTCTGAAAGGACACAGCTCCAGCTGTGTACACTCCTACCTTCTTGGTGGAGGCACCCAACCTCCAACTGGCAAGTCTACCCAGAAGTGAATAATGCTATATTTTTTTTTAATGAGAAAAATGGTTCTCATTTGAGCCATACCCTTTCAGGTACAGCCTGAGGCAATTGTGGTCCCAGGTGAGAGTGAGCACAGAGTGATTGACCACATGCTATCTATTACTTTAGCTGCTAAGATCTGCAGTGAATTCCAGATGCCAGTTTCTACAGCACAGTATTATAGGCTGCGGGACCAAAACATTTGCAAAGACATAGACTTCTTGGAGATGCTAAAGGTAGGTCTCCCTGGGAAATGAAAATGTTGCAATGTCATCATCCTTTAAGTTATAACAAAACATTCCTAGCTTTCCTTTTAATCTGAATGAAAAATCAATACAATTTTACCCTGTGGCAGACTAGAACTGAGACTTCTCTTTCAAAATAAATATCTCTGACATCTTGTTTTATGCACAGTTTATTTTTATTCAGACAGTTACAGTTTGTTTTTCCTCCAGGAAGTAAGGGTGGCAGAATACTCGTGACCCCCTTTCTTCCTTCCCTGAGTCCTCGCTATTCTTATGCTTATTCATAGCATCATACTGCCCACAGATTGAAAAGTTTTTACATGTGCTGGGACAGTTCAAGATAGCTCGTGTTTCACCCTGGTCAGCAAACATATCTCCTCTATTTTATTCAGTGCTAGGAACTCAGCTCACTGAGCTCATTCTCAGGGAACTGATTATTTACTGGACATCAGTTTCTATAATAGTAGTTTATCATTGTCTTTGCAGAAGTCATGAATGCAGTGGTCTCTGTTCTCTGAGTCCTGGTTGAAAACCAAGGAAATTTTGTAAACGTGGTGATTCTATCTAGAAATTTTCATGTAGGCACAAGACCAGTTAGGGTCTCTGATTACTGTGCATGCAGCAGGGGCCCCTGAAAACACCCCAAGTGTGAGGGAGAGTTCTCTTCTTTTTCAGTGAAATGCTTCTACCCTAGTTTTTGCCCTGAACAATGAAGATTAGAAGATATTCTATGGAATTTAAAGTCAGTCACTTTCTATACTATTTCTGAAAAGGAGAATATGAATAAATATCTTTAGATGACATGGGCTATCTTTGAAATTATTGTCAGTAGAAGTAATGCCCTTACTATTTTCTTTAGCTAGTGTCATACCTCTCTCTATAATGACACAGGTTTGTTACTAACCTCTCTGATTATTGCAGCGGCATTCAGAAATAGTATCTCACATGAAATATTGAGGTCATAATGAGCATGGACTTGCAACCACGATCTCAACCTGAACATGCAGTCTGTGTTATATTTCCTCATTATCAAATACAGTCATCCTGAGCCTCCATTTTGCCAGTTTCCTGAGAAGCTGGCATTGTTTGTTTCTAGGAACTTCCCAGTTTATTCTAGAACAACAGTGGCAATCAGAATAACAAGAGTAACAACAATAATCCCTAAATTCAAAGTGGTTCCTCTAGTTTCTGTAAGAATGCAACACCGCAAGCCTTTAAGGGCCTTAAAAGTCAATGTCTATGTGGCTTTCACACCTCATTTTGACAAGCTTTCTCCTTGAAGTGCTCACTGGGCAAGGCATGCTTCTTTTTACTTTCAGACCCTGATGGTTTTATATTGGTAAGAGGTAGGTTTACTATAAAGCTAATTAAAACTGGCTTCAAGGGCCCCTTTCAAAGACCTTGGAGGGTCCCTGACAATGTGTTCATATGATTATATATTTTATAAAATTTTCTCATGCAAAATATTTTAATCATCATCAGTGAAGACCACTGTCTCCACTCTGATTTCTTCTCATGTTAGGTGTCTTTGGTGCTTACTGGCATTTTGGAAGTCACAACACATGGAGTCAAGGAAATGTTTGGTTTATTTACATCATGTTCATTGTCTTACATGTATGATTGTGTTATTGCTAGCTGTAAGCATAGTGCAGGAATGGCTTCCAGAGATCCTCTTACGTATGACTCTTTCAGCATTGTAAAACAATGGTGTGGGACCAGAGGTTTGTCGTGATATCTAAAGATATCCTAAGTCACTGGAAATATGTAGGTAGAGGAAAAACAAAGTTTGAAGGATTCGTAGGCAGAAGCTAGTCTACAGTGAATTCCCTCAGTTGTCAGGTGTTTAATGTTGAAGGAATTCCTGCTGATGTCTAATGAAGATGTTCTCCAAAAAGAAATACTTGTTGATGCATTATATAATTATAACATACATTTTTTAAATGAAAATCATGAAGATCATTATCAGAATTTTTGCATTTGTAGAGCAGAATACTATAGCAAAATTTTAAATACTAAGCCATTCTCTGTGTGAAATCACATGTTTTAAGCATTCCAACATATTAGTTCACATCTTGTTAGAGCTGAGGTATATTATTGTGAAGTAACCTGGAGGTTCCAGATGAGCTGGCTTACAAAATTACCACCAACACAGCAAAAATCCTCAAGAAAGAAGTGATCTAGTGACAGAACTCCTACATGGATCCATTGATATGTTACTAATAGTAATTATATGTTACTATAATAATGTCATATTATTCAACATATTAGTTTTAGCAGTGTACTTAATGTTTTAATCTGTGTAATTGCACATATAATAGAAATATACCTCACTATAATGTGGTAGCAGACTAAAAATAAGTTTTTTAAAATGCCTTAATTTCAGATTAAGATAATGTCATAAATCGTTATCCAGAATTATTAATCATATAAATTCATTACTATGGAAAGAGTATTCTAGCAGAAGCCAAACACATAGCAGAGACAATTCAGGCAAAAGACAGTTTGGTACAGGGGTGCCTGGGTGGCACAGTCTGTTAGGCATCCAACTCCTGGTTTTGGTTCATGTCATGATCTCAGGGTCATGAAATCAAGCCTGATGTGGGGCTTTGCACTGAGTATGGAGTCTGATGAAGTTTTTTTCTCTCTCTGGCCCTCCCTGCCTCACTTGAGTGCATTCACTCCCTATGAAATAAATTAAAAAGTCTTTCTAAAAAAGACAATTTGGTACAAAAGACAAAATTTGGCATATCAAACCTCTCTTACTATAACCAAAACTAAAAATTTGTATGTCATCAGCACACAGGGATTTCAACAACTTTACTGGGAAAATTCATTGACTTTGATAAATTCCATGGTTGTCCTTGTAAATTGAATTTCGCACTGTTTAATAAAAACAAAAAAGCATTTTCTTCCCCAAAAGCACCATGCTGGTTATATTTACAGGGAATTGAACAACGTACAACAGAGAGTAGAAAATATTTCAAGTACATATGAACAACAACAGCAGCAAAAATAAAAAGAACAATGTTCAAACTGCTGTAAGATCGCAGGTAGTGAGTACAAGATAAGATGTTGTATATATTGTATAATTTATAAAGTATTTCAGTAAGTCAGACATGACTTCCTGAAAGTCAGGAGGACTCTCCAGACAAGAAGGTACTTGAATGACACATCAATCAAATACAAATGTACGAGATGAACACCTTGAAGAGCAGAGAAGAAAGAACAGTCAGTTTTATTGGTAATGTTTTTTATTATTTTTAAACATTTGAAAGAGTAGTTATGCCCATTACATTTTTAAGTGAATGGGATTTGCCTTTCAGAGGATACAATGAAAAATGGTGTTCTTTAAATAATGATAATTACTGAAAGCATGGGAGTTTTTGAACGAATCACTGTATTTATTCACTTCTGTATGATTACACAGAGAAATGTCAAAATGAAAAAGCAAAAATGACTCAATTATCGCAAATCATTTATCAGAATTAAATCAAGGGAAAATGTGTAAAAATAAAATATCTAAGTAAACAAGATATCAAGGACTACTACTTTATTGTTGTAACTACACTAAATGTGATGGGTTGGCCCTCGTCCTATGCTACTGTTCTCCATGAAACCGTATGAGTAAGTTTTAATTCTTTTGCCAGCCAAAAATTCTGTAAGAGGAAGTGATAAGCAGAGATAATGAATATGCCCTTGGATTGCTTGATAATCCAATTAGTGAAGGGGAGTGACTCATACAGATAGATTGGAAAAATATTTAAATTTCTTGCTGTTTTGACATAAAATAGTGACTTCAATGACTATATTGTAAATGCATAGTACAACCTGACAGTGAAGACATTGATGTGACAAACAGATCAGTGGGCATCATCATTGAAAGAGTATTTAAAATTGGTCACCACAAAAAGGAAAAAAAAAAAACGAAAGAAACAAAGCAAAAAGAACCTTGAAATGACCTGAAATTTTCCAGCTCATATATAAACTATAGTCTTTATGGATGTTTCCTAAATTTGACAACTCAAAAGATGTACATAATATTACCAAAAGGAGTTGTAGAGCTGAAAGAAACTTTTCCTAAACTTAAATAAAGATCATAATACTGTAAAATTCAGTGTACTATGCTAGAAGAAATACTGAATTATCTACATTTTTTATACAAAATACACAAATATCATATAAAAAGTCATTGAAGAAGATGCAGCTGAAAAGTGTAAGCAAAAACAGAATCACATAGGTATGTGGGATAGTTCTTTTAAGAGAAGTAGTTTTACAAATAAAGCTATTATATTTATGAATTTGTAATATTTTCTGTTTTTAAATGCTTTGAAAATTTGTGATCTGTTATGATCTCTCCTCCTAAATTTACTTGAAATCCAATTTTATATTCATAGTTTTTCATTTTTTTTAAAGATTTTTTTTTTTTTAATTTTGAGAGAAGGAACTAGTGGAGGGGGCAGAGGGGGAAGAGAGAGAGAAAAATCCTCCATCAGATCCCCCCACTGAGCATGAAGCCTCATTGGGGCTTGAGCTCAGGACCATGAGACCATGATCTGAGCTGAAGCCATAGGTCAGACACTCAGCTGACTGAGCTACCCAGATGTCCCTATAATTTTTTTTTTTTAAAGGACATCTTCTCAGTCATATAAGCTTTACATCCATGAAACCCTTGGTCTGTCCCTCTCATTTTAGGTTCCAATCCAGTGTGAAGGTTTCTTCTTTCCCTCCTCTTTGGACCACTCTCCCTTCTTGCCTGGAACCAGTTGTGCTTTACACTTTAGTTGGGAAGATCAGAAGGTGACTTAGGCTTTAGGAATCACCTATTTCCCCCCAGCAGACTGGAAGCCCAGCAGAGAGAGGCAATGTTAAGGAGGGTGAGGGAAACGGAGGCCAAACCAAAAGTCTACCCTTGGGTAGCATTCTGCTGTGTTCAGATTGCTTATAAGTGTGCCTGTCCCTTGCTACCGCAGGCATCCCCCTATCTCCTTCATTCTCCACAACAAAAGCAAAACATCAAAGCAATAAATTAAGGACTTACTTGATCATATGACTCTCACTGATTAATTTATTGGGTACTTGCTCTGCCTGAACAATTCTGTGCTGTCTACTATTGTTGTCTTGAAAGATTTGGGGCTTTAAAGAAGGACCATGTATGGAGGTTGGAGGCCTGGTGGTCCGGTGGCCACTCAACGGCCCATAAGAACTTTGTCATTTTCTAATTGATATGCTGGACTTGAGGATAAGCTTTTCTGAAAGAAAATGTCTGTGTTTAAAAAGATTTCAAATATCATTCATCTTTATGCAATTTTAAACTCACGATTTGTAAAGCTCCTCGAGATCCAGCCCAGGCTCATTGACTGCTTGTCCATGATGCGCATTCTCTATGTCGGCCACCGGGAACCACTGCTCTTTTCTCAAACATGCAAACTGCTCATGACCTCCACACCTTGCCCACACTGTTCCCAACTGTATCCAAGAGCCCCTTCCTTCCCTGTCCCTTACACAAATTTCTTTTCCTCTCCCTTCCAGCTTAAAAGCCACATCTGCTCAGTGGTGACTCTCTTGACCTTGTTCTTATTTGCTTTTGCCCTCTGGCAAGCCCAGGCAATGATTTATTTATTGATTCAATTTCAGCACGGGACTTTGACATTGCCTTGTAATTATTTGTCCTGTTTGCTCATTATGAGTTTTCCTACAACATTTATCTTGTTAATCTTGTATGCTTGAGACCTAACTCAGGACCTGGTAACATACATAACAGGTGCTTGGAAAAAAAAAAAAAAAATTACTCAGTGAACGAAGAGGAGTTTTTAAAAATAAGATAAGCTAAACTGTGTTTGTCAAGACAAAGGGATACTTTCCCGAAAAACCATTTCTTGAGCTACAAACCTCTAGTTTGTGTTTGTACTAAACAAACGAAATGGCAGATAAATCTTGCCTTCATTCTACTCTGTAATCCCTCTTCCCTTCCCTGTTTCACACAGCCTTAGGCTCTCCGCATGATGTTTCCTTCTGGTCCGTTTGAGGAATTGTATGAATCAATGGTTTCTTTCCTATCAGTTGCTTCCTCCCTTTGAAACGGGAGGGTGCAGAGCATGTGTTTGTCCATTTCTTTTAACTACTTTTTTCCAATGCTTATTCTGCTGGGGGATATCTAATGTCCCTGTTTTTCAGGCCTCTAAGGAAGATTCTTTTCTTCTTTTGATGCGTTTCTGAGACAATAACCTCAAACCACTGCCTGGTGTAGGAATCATGTGAATATTACATTTTTATCAAGAAAATAGAAGGTTACTTGAAAAATACATGAAGACAACAAATATTTATTGAGCACAGGCTGTGCTACGTAATGGGGTTATAGAGGTGACCAGGACAGACAGAGTCCCTAACATCATGGAGCTTGTCTAGGGTAAAAGAAATACTCAGAACAAGTAACTACATTAATTCCTAATGATTATGATTGAGATGAGGTCATGAATGCCCAGCCCAGAAGGGCCTGGTCAGGGCGGATGGGGCTCTAGTCTGACATCTGAAGATGAGCAACTGTGTGATATGGGGAAGATGGGTTGAGGAGGGGAGCTTTAAGGATAGAAGCAGCAACATATCCAGAGATCCTGAGCTCAGAGGAGTCTGCAAAGATTCTGGGGAAGAGAAAAAGTCTGTGAAAAGGGGGCAGAGAGGGCTAGAGAGACTGATTAGAGATGAAGTTCATTAACAGTGAAATAATAAAGCAGTGTAGTTAGCCTTGAAGTTCTGATGCCATCCAGAGGTTCCATTTCAGACTGACTTTCTTATCTCGGCGTTATTGCTTTTTCTGCTGTTTAATTATGAGTAAAATACGATATTTTCTCCTTTTTTCGTCCCAAATGTAGTGCATTTTAGCCAAATTATGGGTAATTTCAGCATCTGTGGACATGTGTGGAACTCCCAACTCCTTTTATGTGTTTGCTTCTAGGAAACAAAGCCTCCTGAAATTCAAACAGACCACTTACTGTGTTCCTCTGGAGCCCCCCATTTCTGAGTTGGGAAGTGGCTGCCTTGCTACACAGGTGTCTTGTCTGTGATGACTTCTGAATAGCAAATGATAAAGCTGTTCTTTCTGCCAGGAAAATTGTAGTTTTCATAATTTTATTGCTGAAGAAATAGTTGTCATGGCAATAATTTACATAACTTTGAACAGTCATTGGTTAAGTACTGTTAATGGTGTGCTTTCAGTGTACCAAGAAAGTACCGTATAATGAGGATTTTGCTCAGTCCTTTGTCAGAGTTGGTATATTTCCTGGTTTTGCTGACATAATTGATCAAATTTTTAGAGCCTCAGGTGATTTCTATACATGTTTATTTTAATCCCTCAAGATGTCCCATTATGTCAGGAATTGTCCCTTTGCTTCTTTGTGCTTTAACCTCATGCTCAATTCATTTGGTTCAGTTGTGCGGATTTACAGAATGCATTTGTCAGATCCGAATCTTAGCAACTCTAAAATAATTTAATTGAATTCAAAAACTATTTCCAAGTGCCTACTGTGAGCAGGGCATAATGCTAGGCTCTGCAGAGGATAGAATGGATTCTGAGAGATGTGCCTAAAGAATGCAGAAGGAAATTTGGAAATAAAATAAATGTTCCTTGATGTGATGATTAATGTTAGAACATTATGAAATAAATATGAACATTACTTGATGTTATGATTATAGAGCATGGCCTTGCTCTGGGTTAGAAACTATACCCCAGGCCACTGAGACAGAGGTTGGTGTGTGAGCACTGGAAGTCACAGCTGAATTTTCTGTACTCCTTTAGGGTTTATTTTCTCATGGTTTTTGTCAAAGGGAGGCAGCATAATGAAATTATTAAGAGTGGAATCTGGGGGGCACCTGGGTGGCTCAGTGGGTTGGGCCTCTGCCTTTGGCTCAGGTCATGATCCCAGGGTCCTGAGATCGAGCCCCACAGCGGGCTCTCTGCTCAGCAGGGAGCCTGCTTCTCCTTCTCTGCCTGCCTCTCTGCCTACTTCTGCCTACTTGTGATTTCTCTCTCTGTCAAATAAATTAATTAATAATAAAAAAAAAAGAGTGGAATCTGGGACTCCTTCACTTAAGCACATTTCTTATCTTCTCCACTGAGTCAGTTTCCTTTCTGTGAAATGGGGTCATAAAACTATTTTCTTTAGAGATTCATTTTGAGGAGTTAATGAGGTAGTGTGCACAAAGTACATAGAGGAGTGAGAGCATATGCTGGGCAATGATAAAATTTCATTTGATAAATGATAAAATAATTTTGAAAATAAAAATTTTCAAAATTTTCATTTGAAAAATGATAAAATATAATTTTCATGATAAAAATGACAACATGATGATGATGGTGGTGACGATGATGAGTGAAGGATGGTGATCCATGTACATACATGGGGCACATCTTGGTTTCCTGATTTAGTCCAACTTTGGGTCTTTCTAATTGGTGAATTGTCTGGCACAAAAAGAAGTACACATTCATCCATCCATCCAGCAATCATTGATTCAATAGACATAAATTAAGAGTCACTAGTTAGATGCTGGAGGTGTAGTGATGAATAGACATAGTTGGGGTCAGGGGGAACAATCATTGGTTGTAGCCAGTTTGGATTTCGTGGAGCAATAACATTGCAAATACAAATTTGGAGACAGGCACTGCATTGCCAACATTTTACTTTGCCGAGTCAAGATGCTTAAAAGAGGCCATTGCATTTTTGTATCACCCCATTTTAACCCCATAGCAGTAGGAAGAATATAATATTACAATAGATGAATCTATAAAATTAAATAAATTTAGCACTGAGGAGAAAGAGCTGACTGTTGTCCTGGCCCCAAATGGGTGCTCAATAATTATTTGTCGAGCGAATGTACCATTTCCTTATTTTCCTCAGGCCGGTGCAGACCAGTATTTTGGAATATATTGTATTTTGGAATATTTTGGAGAAAGTGGTCTTCTGTTCATGCACTCAGATTAGACTCTGAAGACACCTTTTATTTCATACAACTCCAAGAAGAAAACTAGATGCAGAGGTGTAAGGTTATTCGTTTAACAGAAGGTAGTCAATGATGTTTAAATAAAAGGGGTTATCAAGGGGAAGGCTTGGAGTGCTCTTTGATAAATTATGGCAATGGATTTTAGTTCATAAATCAAAAATCTGTATGAGCTTTTTGTGAATTTTATATGCTTTGTGGTTGAAGGTTATATTCCTGAGAATTTAATCAGAAACTTCATGGTTAACAGTTAAATATCTTAGGGACACAGTTTTGCCATTCAGTAGAGATAACGAGATAGGACCCACAGACATATAACTCAAGAGACCTTTTATTCACCGGGATCATCTTTTATCAATGCCCTTTGTTCACTGTGATCCTGTTTTTGAGGAATGTTACTATTTTCTCGCCTTCTATCCTTTATCTTTCCAGCACACAACTATAATAGACTTGTGTCAGCAGGATGTTTCTTCCTAAGGCTTATCAGATACCTCCAGCTGCAACATTTTCTCTTAATTTTCACCAAGGCAGAACAATTTTTTTTTCTTAATAGTTTTATATGCACAGGAACCACTGATCCAGGATTAGCTATAATCCAACTGCTTTCATAAGATTGAAAGTAACAACATTTCTTTTCATAAAGATATACTATATGTATCTAATGGAAAGGTGACTTTGTGCTTTTTAAAAGTGCCACAAATTGAAGGACTGCAAATTAGTGTGGGAACAGCTCACTGAAAGGGTGTACCTCTTTGTGTTGTGATTGTCCCTGTAAACTTAGATTCTCTGGGGCTGCAAGAGGCAGACTGATGAGTGGGGTTTTTCTCTAAATATGTCAAATTGCAGACTGCAGGAATAAAGAGTCACATTTCCTGAAAATCAGAGGGTCTTCTGAAGGCCTGTCTCAAGTGGGCTCTGATAGACAGATGTGGGATGACCACACTGCCAGAAGTCCACCTCAGATTCCTTGGGATTTAGATATTAAGTTATCTCCAGGAAATGGCATTATGATCATTTAGATTTTCTATTTTGATTTTTTCCACTTTCTGTAATGCAAATAAGTTATTTTTATAATCTCTGAAAAAGAGCCTTATGCTTTTTCAAATAAAAGATCAAGTACTAGATGTCGAACACCTAAAGTTCTTGAAAAGTAGTTCACATTTTTTTCAAAACCTATTTACTCTTATTCTAATGTGTTTGGTTATTTTTGTTATTAACTTGTATCAGTGGAAAATGTGTAAATAGCAGAATATAAAGGACTTGCAGTTGCAAAAGAAAAAGTCACCAATTATATTTTCAGAAAAAAATAGATGCTGTCAGGCAGGAAAAGGGGAAAAATATTCTAAATCTAGACATAAAAGAACTTTTTTCCAAACATGAAAAAGAATTCCAATCCATTCCACTGAGTATGGGGGCGTAAACTTTGTGTTCCTTGATTCTTTCTCCCAACATAAGTAACATTATATTTTATGCCTTTTAGTTAAGAATACAGTGATATATGTGTTGTACACAATTTTTTTTCTTTTATGCATGTTAAAAATAAATTTATTATATAGGTTTTTAGGTGAGTCTTACTTACCTTATTTGAGCCTCTGTTTCTTCATATCTAAAATAAGGTATATTCGTCAGTTCTTCAGAGATATAGAACCAATGGGATATATAAAAATGATCTTCATATTATTTATATTATTGTTAGTCATTGGCTTATGAAGGTGATAAATGATGGTTTGTTTGTATCCTATTTATTGTACATAATGATGCTTATCATAAGGGGTTGGCTCACATGACTATGGAGGCTGAGAAACCTTACCATCTGCAACTGACAAGGTAAAGTCCCAGGAAGCCAATGGTGTAGTTAGAAGGCCTAAGAGACAGAGTCAATGTTGTAGATTCCTGCCCAAATCTCAAGGACTGAGAACCAGAAGCACCAAGGGCAGGAGAAGATTGGTGTCCCAGTTCAAGTAATCAGGTAGAGAGCAAATTCAACCTTCCTCTGCCTTTTTGTTCTATTCAGGCTCTCAGTAGATGGGATGATATCTACCCTCGCTGGGGAGGATCTTCTACTTTAAAAGCTAATGTCTTCCAGAAACACTTTCATGACACTCCCCAAGTAATGTTTAATCAGAAATCAGAGCATCTCATGACTCAGTCATGCTGACATATAATATTAACCACCATGTTAATATATGACGCCAGCTAAATCTGCCAGTCAGGGTCCAACTAGAATATAGAAACACACAGGAATTATTAAAGAAGCTCAGTATAAAGAATTGTAAACTATAACAGAGGATTACTGTAATGAGGGATTGGCTAGTAGGGAGGAAGAAAACTTTAAAGAGTATAAAAATAGTGAAAGCAAGGACCTTATCCCTCAAGCTGAAATAGAACTTCCAGGGAAAGGATTCTTCAGAACTGAGATCCAGAACTCATTGGAGAGGGCGTGACCCGGGATCAGTGAATGGCTCAGAGAACACTGGTGCTTGCAGCTCTTGCTGGAACTCCACTGAGGTGCCAGTGGAATTTTTTGTGAAGCTGCCTTGGGGAATGGGTAAGGGAGGGATGTGTCAGGAGAAGTTTTGAGGTAAGCATCCAGAACACAGGAGTCTCTCTAAACTTGTTCTCTAGTTAACACTCTTATCTTCTGCGAGGTATCCTTGTCTCCAACAGCACTCTGGTATGAAATAACTCAAGTCTTTGGGAAGAGTGTAATATATTTCGAGTCCTTTGAAAAAAAAAATTGGTTTTGAGTCAGAAGTAAGAAGAAAGTGAGGAAAGTAATATACATACAATGAAAATGTTGAGATCTTCCTCCAGAAGGATTTAAGGCTCATTTTCAGCAATATGCTGAGAATATAAATTAGCTTGGTGGTTTCTCAGCTACATCCCAAAGGAAATATTAATTTGATTCCTGTACGTTGCAAGAAACATAAAAAAAATAATTTTTAGCTTAAAAAAAGAATTCATTGGAAAGATATTAGGGAAGTTCAGAAAATTAAAGGAAGAGAATGGCCTTTGGTTTATGGAAGGGAAGGTCATAGAACAGCACTGGAATCTAGAAGCAGAAATTAATACCCTTTGTATCTTTATCTGTTACCATGACCTCAACTCAGCTCCAGTGAATGTCCATCCCCAGGCCTCACCACTAAGCATGGAAGACAGCCTCTGACTGATCCAGCTTGGGCAAGATTGAACCCTTGCCTGAATCCTTCAGTGATAACCCAGGGCATGGGTCATAGGGTGTGGTCATGACCAAAAGATGTCTGAACTGGGTATCAGGGTCGGTACAAGAAATACTGGCATCCTGTTTAGTTAGGCAGCCAATGGAGATAAAGCTGCATGAAGGAGAAATTTTACTTGTAGCCTGTTCTTGCTAATAAAAATGTGAGGAGCTATCTGGAAGCAGCCAGCTGTTCCTCATTTGGGTATGTTCAATTTGTGACTGGTAGGACTTCCATTTCCATCAGATTCAGCCTGACAATAATGAACATCTTCCTGATAACTCTTGTCATTCCTTTCCAAGGAGCTGAAAATGGTAATTAATGCAAAAGCTGTGTTTATTGGTTCGTGAAATTGAGTGTGTACAGTCCTTTGATACTGTGTCTTCTTGATAGTGAGAGTTTGGGAGGGGGCGGGAAGCATACTGCACATTAAAGATTCAATTTATTTTACAAGATATTACAACAAAGGCAACCTCATGTATATGAAAATCTTGGGCTTTTGTTTGCTTTGCCAAAGTAGAGACAACAGAGCGAGGAGCAGGTGTTCTTCCCGTTGTCCTTCTTCCAGGGTCTCAACCCACTCCTGTACTTTCTTTACCGCTTTAATAAGACCACCACAGGGTTGGGACGACATTCTGTTTTGCTCAAGGACAGAGCTCAGAGTTCTGTCTCAAAAATGCCTCTTACTCTTGCGTTCTTAGTGGGATGCCAGGATAAGCCATTTTAACTGATTCATTTCCAAAGCCCTCAAGGAGGCCTTGAGGCATGGAGGGTAGAAAGACCACTTTTGCAGCAGAAGGAAGTAAGAAGCTGTGTTTAACTAATTAGGATTCTGAGATTGGTAGCCTCCTAGCTGGAAGCCTTGAGTATGTTCTGTGTTTTGTTATTTTAAGTTGTTAGTTTCAGTTGTGGCCAAATCTGACTGGGTGGGGTTTTGTGATCA
The DNA here is from genome assembly GCF_011764305.1 of Mustela putorius furo. Taxonomy (NCBI): domain Eukaryota; kingdom Metazoa; phylum Chordata; class Mammalia; order Carnivora; family Mustelidae; genus Mustela; species Mustela putorius. The sequence continues at coordinate 10,295,997 of NW_025422015.1, read as the reverse complement.
AATATTAGTCATGATGGAAGTGAAAGAAATACTGAAGGGAGTCTCCAAGGAATTTCACACACACACACACACATACACGAGGAGTAGGCAATGTGACCACAAAGACAGAGACTGGAGTGATGCAGCCACAAGCCAAGGAATGCTAGCAGAAGCTGGGAGATGAGTACAGGAAAGAGTTGTAAACTTTGAACAAAAATAACAGGAAAGATGCTCAAAATTTGGGAACTTCCTGGATTGGAAAATCTAATGCTTCAGGACTCTAAAACACTGAGTAATGAGAAGGAAAAGAAGTTTGAACAAAGATTCAGTATTTTTAAATTTTATTTATTTTTAAATTTTATTTTTTTTTAATAAAGCAGAAACTTATTCTTGCAACAAGGAACTTATTGAGAACATTTCCTTCCCACCAAAATCTATTTTTTTAGGTGACTTCAAAGAAGCTATCATAAAGCTGAAAGAGAGACATAGTGGCAAGAAGGTCATGAAATTAAACAGTTTTAGGTAATATGTCACAGGTTCTTAGCATGTGGATTGAATAGAAACAAGTAGAGCCAAAGGTCAGTGAGTTGTTGAGGGAAATATAGTGTCAAAATCATCACAATCTTGAACTAAAAGAGCCTGTGATTGGGGCGCCTGGGTGGGTCAGTAGTTAAGTGTCTGCCTTCGGCTCAGGTCATGATCCCAGAGTCCTGGGATCGAGCCCCACATTGGGCTTCCTGCTTGGTGGGAAGCTTGCTTCTCCCTCTACCACTCTCGCCGCTTGTGTTCCCCTCTTGCTGTGTCTCTCTGTCAAATAAATTTAAAAAAATCTTAAAAAAAAAAAGCCTGTGGTTATAAATCAGCCTGAAGACTACTAATTTACACCAATAGGATATGGGCTACAGAAACTGTGTAGCCCCCATAGAAGGAGCACTTCCCAATGTCCAGTCCGAAAGTGACCATAGAGTATAATAGATAGAAAGAAACTCCCAGAGAACAGAACCAGGGGCCACAAAGAGCAATGGGCAAGAAAGTTTCTCAGAAAAAGCAGAAACAGAGTCGAAGTGCAGCACTTTGTCCATTGCTAAGGCATAAGCTCTTTATTATTTCTTCCTGGAAGGATTCCTTTTTGCTGTGGTTTCTCCCATTCTTTTCTTCACACAAAGAGATTTTTAAAAAATATTTTATTTATTTATTTGTCAGGGAGAGAGAGAGAGCGAGCGCACAAGCAGGCAGAGTGACAGACAGAGACAGAGAGAGAAGCAGGCTCCCCGCTGAGCAAGAAGCCTGATGCAAGACTCCATCCCAGGACCCTGGGATCGTGACCTGAGCCGAAGGCAGCAGCTTAACTGACTGAGCCCTCCAGGCATCCCTACACAAGAAAAGTTTAACTGAACTATGGTTTCACTGGTGCACAAGGAGACAAACCTCTCCCTGCCACCAGGGGACCCTGGACTCTGTCCCGAACACAGTGCTGGGACGGGACTTTGGCTTGACTAACTTGGGGAGGCAGTGCATGTTTTGTTGTTGGGGAGAGGGTGTATTAAATGGTCAGACTGTGCAGCGGTGGCTTACTGGCCATAGACATCTATGCTTCACCTTCTATCATACTGCTGAGAAACGGTGTCTTATTGAGGGTCACAATTACCAGCCTTGCTTTCTTCAGGGTGAGGTCGTATGATCAGTACTTACAGTGAGTACATGAGTACACTCACTGTGAAAGAAAACTTTTGTATCATTTCTGGTTTACGAAGTGGGCATGCCTTCCCTTCCCTCTCCTTCCCCTTCTGCCTAGATGCAGTGAACTCTGAGACCTTATGGAATGGCAGAGCGATGGGGTGGCCGGGGTGAGGATCTCTGAAGACGAGGTGAAAACATTCACCAGCTAGAAACACATGCATTGTGTTGTTACATGAGAGAGAAGAAACAACCTCTGTGTTAAGTTGTAGAATTTATTTATTATATCATTTTGTGTCATGCTAAGCCATGCCTCATATACATGTATACCACGTACACAGAGACATACACATGCTAATTCTACTCACAGCCATACAGACACAAGAAATCATGCTCACTTTCTTATACTTCATTGGGAGTGCGTCTGACTTCAATGTTTGGGCTAGTCAGCACAAGTACCAGAAGGTCCCCAGATCCATGACCTCTTGGGACAATTGAGGACATATTTACACTTAAAGAGACCAATTCTTGATTAGCAAAGACTACCATTACAGTTTGGAATTTATCCAAAATCCTTTGCTCCTTTGAGTCCTATCTCTCTTAAAAGAGCAAGAAGACTGTTGCTAAACATGGAGATGGGTACGTGAAGTGCTGGGGAATCAAAGCTGTGAGAACTGGAATGGACTTATGGATAATTATATAGATGGAGAAGTGAGGCAGTTTTCAGGAGATGACTTGCAGGTGGTAGAATGAGGCTTAGGGGCAATATCTGCTAATCCTTTTTTCAGTGGTCTTTCTACCTGATTGGTTTTCTTCCCAATTCAGAACCCACTTAAATCACACACTGGGGACAAATCAGTAGGTCTAATAAAAGGCTTATTCCTAGAGGAAATTAAAACTATTGACAACAAAAGAGTTTAAGATGACTTGTAAGCTCCAATCATCTCACTCTAACGTTACTTCATGAATGATTAAATAGAAAGTGGTTATGGCCAAGAACCACTGACTCTTCACTCATGATGGGATTTACTGTTTTCTAAGAAAAAGTATTTTCCAATTTGCAACCTTAATATTTTATTTTTTAACCTCATTATTTTTCTAAATTTCAAGAAAGTATTTAAGTATATCTTCTGCTCCTTGCTTCTTAAATTCTGAGTGGATAGTCTTGCTATATTAACAAGGGTTCTGGGGACCATCAACATGAGCTGTTTTAAATTGCAACTTTCGTCCAGACCTGCCTCTATTGATTGCTGCCCTTTCTTATCTAACTTCAGAAGCCTGGAACTTCCACTTTCTGCCTAACATTGCAACTTTCATCTAACTTCTGCTGTCATTCTGTCTAGTGCTTCCTGAAGTTTGCACCACCAACTACTAATTCTCTGCATCATACATTCAAAGTCTCATTATAGCCTGTACATGCCCTATCTCTTTGAAAACAATCCCCAAATTAAATCTTTCGACCTTGAACCTCTTTGGGAAAATACTTTAACCCCTTCCTTCTCTTGGCTATCTATCATCAAAGTTTTTGAGTTTTCCATAATCACTCTCTGTACCTCATATCTTTTTTACTCCATTTGTCATTGCAGTGTGGATGTTCCTCCAAAAGTCACCAATAATTTCCTAATTACAAAGCACTGGAATTATTTCGTTCCTACCTCCTTTGACTTCCTTGTAGTACTCAATGTTGGTTATCACTCCCTTTTTTCCTTGACACTTTTGGTTCTCCTTCTTCTCTCTAACTGTATCTTCTCCATTTCCTTTAACAAAACATTTTGTTTCCCTTAATGCTAAACCAGAGATTCAAATAACATCTTGTTATTAAGATAATTGTGTGAGTGAACTGACATAATTTATATAACAGTTATGGCAACCACTTGAGACAGAGTAAGTGCTTGGGAAAAAATGTAGTCACTATTAATGACTTCAATTTTAGATTGGTTGATTTGAAATGGTTGTGACAGCTAGAAATAGACAGCTAGAAACAACGATCTGGATTTCAAGAGTGAGATCTGGGGTTGTGGATCTGGATCTGTCAGTGCACCCATGACAGCTGGAGATATTGGAATCCATGAACTCACCCAGGGAGTGCATGCATATCCATCAGGATAGGCTACGGTTAGGGGGAGGTAGCATCCCCAAGAGTTAGTAACTTTCAGCAACAAAAGATTAGTTCTCACTCATGCTATGTATCTATTATGGGTCTGCAGGTGTTCTGCTCATTGCTGTCATTCAAGGACTCAGACTGCCTGTGGACAGGAAGGTAAAGAGCTCTAGAGGGTCTGACATAAGCAAGGAAGTGCTCTGGCCTCCAAGTGATCCAAATTTCTTTTGCTTACAGTTTACTGGGTAAAACTTATGAAGTGCACTTATTCATTAACACAGGCAGGAAGTGCAAGTCTATCAAAGACTGGGGAGATGGAGAGCTAGAAATACTCAGTGATATTGAAAATGAAAAGCAAAGAAAATACTTAGGAAAATGTGCTATATTATCTTTCATTACCTTCTACATTTTCCTTCCTGTACCTAGATTGTTTGTCAAATCTCCTTTTTCCAGATACTCAAGACTGATACTTCTTTAAAAAAAAATTATTTTTGAGAGGGAAGGGAGAGAGAGAGAGAAAGCAGGGGGAAGGGGCAAAGGGAGAAGGTGAGAGAGACTCTCCAGTAGACTCCCCGCTGAGCATGGAGCCTGACTCCAGGCTTAATCCCTGGACTCTGAGATCATCACCTGAGCTGAAATCAGGAGCCAGAAGCTTAATTAACTGAGCCACCCAGGCACCCCTCAAGCCTGATACTTCTACATATCTGTAACTCTTTAATCTTACTCACTCTTTCCCTCTAATTTGAATATAAAATTCTATGAATTCAATTAGCAACATATTTGCTGAATCCATTCCCTCCTTTCTATCAGCTCTGGGACTCTCATTAGAGGCTCCAAACAGCTTTCAGTCAGAATGACCTTCTAAAGCACAAATTTTGTCATCCCACATGATTTTAAAAATAGATTTTTAAAAATAAAATAATTATTAGTTTAGGATAAAGATGGAGTGATGGTGTTATGTACTAGAATTTAAATTTATTAAAATATAGAAAGGGAGCAGGAAAAATATAGAAAACAGAAAAAATATAAAGGAACAAATGTGCTTCTCTGCTTGTGGCATTTGATATGATCAGCTGCTCTTTTTTAAAACTACTCGTGTGGTTCTAGCACTGTCTCTCGTTTTCTTCTCATGGCTTCTCTGCCCTTTACTAGCTCTTTCTTCCTTTGCAGGATGCTTAACTAGTGGTAATCCTTGGGGCCCTATTTTGGTTCAAGTCTCCTCTTCTCTTACTCTGTATCTTCTCTCTAGTGATCTTGCCCATATCTTACCATCAGTCCCCCACCATACCCAGGACCAAACTTTGTCTTAATGTTCTCTTAGAAGGAAAAGCATAATGTGTCCAAAAGTTAGCTTGCTTCTCCCCAGACCAGTTTTCCTCTGCCTAATTCTTCACAAGTTGCATGAGCCCGACTTATGAGAACCGTCTTGTTTCCCGTCTTCTCCGCTCTCTCTACACCACTGGAATAAGCACTTTTGTTTCTAGGCTAACTCCTTAGAGCCTTCTTGACCTCTTTTCCATCCACATTGCCACTGCATTGATTCAGGCACTCATCATTTCTTGCCTGGGAAACTGCAACAGAGAATCTTTGTGCATCTCCTCCACCCCTCTTTCGCCCAGCCCTCAACCCACCAATATATCTTGCCTCTACTGCAGAAGTAGATGGATTCTTCTAAAACCCAAAGCAGATCTTGATACTCCTCTTTTATTTCTTCAACATCTCTCTGTTGACTTCAGGATAAAATCTGAGGTCCTTAGCATGGCACAGAAGGTTTCCATGACCAGGTTCTCTCTTGCTTCTCAGTTTTGCTTGCAGTCTTACCTCTCCATATTCCTCAGGAACACCTTAATATTCAGATATGTCAGTGTTTGGTATATTAAGGCACACACTGTTTACTTCTGTGTAAAGATGTTACACAGTTCCTTGTGCCTGGCATGCTCTTCTCTTACCCTTCCTCTCTCTACACACCTATTTCCTTATGAGGTCATGTATAGTCTACTCATCATTTAAGATGCCACTCTGGGGTGAATTATATCCCAAAGTTTTCCTACCACTCTTGAAACCTCCCTCTCTGTTCTAGGTCCATTCTCTGATTTCCATAACATTCTGTATTCACCTTTACTTTTATTTTTTAAAAATATTTTATTTATTTATTTGATAGACAGAGATCACAAGTAGGCAGAGAGGCAGGCAGAGAGAGAGGGGGAAGCGGGCTCCCCGCCAAGCTGAGAGCTCGATGCGGGGCTCGATCCCGGGACCCCGAGATCATGACCCAAGCTGAAGGCAGAGGCTTTAAACCACTGAGCCACCCAGGCACCCCTGTATTCACCTTTAAATTGGCAATTGGTTATTAAACTGTGAAGGAATTTTGTACTAACCATTTTGTATTCTCCTTGAAGAAAATACTTTTTTTTGTGCATCCTTAGCACCTACAATAATACCTGGCACAAATACAACATTAAGAAATACAATGAAATAAATGACCATGTTCAGTGCTCCCATGGTACTTTGTCCAACATTTCTCACTGCCTTGTAATTATTTTATTTGTATGTCTTTCTCTACTTGATTATGACATATCCTCAATATTTATGCAATTCTAGACACAAAGAAAGTAGTATAGAAATGTTACCTGATGTGGTCCAATTTGAAATTCTTTTATATTTCAAAATACTGTTCAATATAAGGATTTATTTTTGAGTTTAATATAAAGCAGGGTATATGAACTGTAATTATCCTAGTGGTGACTGTAAGATACAGAAATGGGGAAAACCTAATGCTAATTTCATTTAGACTTATTTCCTCTTCTATAATTATTCTATTTCTCTTAGTTTTTCAAGGTCATTCCCAACAAAAATAAGATGTTTACAAATTTTTTCCTAAGGGAACTGGAAGTATTAAGAGGAAAGTAAAAACAGAAAGGAAAAAAAATAGAGCAAAGAATAAAGGAAGAGAAATGAAAAAGAAAAATAGGAAAGTTTACTTATCCAGAGTGCTGATATTTATTTAAAAATAAGGTAAAAATTTAAAAAGGATCAATTAATCAACTTCCATTTCATGAAACAGATTTTAAGTTACTTTTACATATATTTAAAACCACCTATAAATATTTATACATTGTTTAAAGATTTTATTTGTTTTAGAGAGAAAGGGTGCACATGAGCAGAGGAAGAGCAGAGGGAGAGGGAGAAAGAAAACCTTACTGAGACTCTCCACTGAGCACAGAGTTTCGCTTGCTCCATCCCCAAACCCTGAGATTGTGACCTGAGCCAAAACAAGAACCAGATGCTTAACTGACTGAGCCACCCAGGGGTCCCTAAATATTTATACATTTTTAAAGAATTAATTAACAAGTGCACTGATCTAACACCCTGTTTAACTTGTAGATTTAACATTTAGTAGAAGAATATGTTTTATTCCCTCTGATATTTGGTTTAATATCACCTTTTGTTATATACTGCAGTGAGAAGACACTGTAATAATGCTGGTGTAGAAGAAACATTGACATTTCCAGCACATCTTAAATGCATTTAGGCAATATTTGAGAATAACAAATAATTTCTGATGTGTTTTTTCTTATCTGCCATATTTTTGTATTTTAACAAACTCTTTAAGTTTACTGGTAAAACTATCCCATCAGTTTTGAATTTTTTTCTTGGGGGAAATGATTAAGGAAAAAAGAATCTCTGTTCGGGGAAAAGTTCTCAGTAACTTGAGTTAATCAAAGTACAAATAAAACAGGATTAAATTCAGTGAGGCAGCTACACTTCTAAATATGTTTTCCATCTCTTCAATCAAGACAAGGGGCTTGTTTTTAAGAGGCTCATAATCTAATTAGGGAGACAGAGCATATACATAAAATCATGAATAGCACTCTGGGGAATCCAAATGAGTAGTCCAGACAGTAAATGTTTCTAATTTCAGAGTCCGGAGGAGTGCCTGAAAGCTGGGGTGGCTGGACTTGAATTGATCCTCACAGCAATGAAGGGATCTTCAACAAGGGGTGGGAGGAGGTGGGGGTGACTGTAATGCATACAGAGTTTATTTTGGGGGTAATGAAAATGTTCTAGAATCAACTATGCCGACAGTTTCACATCCCTGTGAAAATACAAAAAAATCATTGAATTCTACATATCTAATTAGTGAATTGTATAATATCAAGGTATGTCTCAATAAAGCTGCTATGTTTTTAAAAAATCAGCTATGGTCTTGGCACCAGTTGCAGAAATGTAGCCTTTAGCAGCTGTGACTATTATCTCCTCTGACCCTTTCCTTTTCTCACTCATTCTCTCTCTATCTCTCTCTCTCTTTTTTTTTTTATATGAAGGCTAACCAGTGGTGCTTAACTTCATAATCTAGTCCATAAGTCACTAGACAGACTAATGAGAAGTGATATCCAAAATAGATGTGGATGATGGCGTACTACCTGGGGTTTCTGATTAATTGAGATGATATAATAATGACGGATGTCATTTATATTATTGTGTCTCCTTTCTCTGAGTAGAGCATGAGAACGACTGTCTATGAAAAATATTTGCAGCATGTTAGGTAAAACTTGATAATACTATATGAGAGGAGAATATGATGAAAGTCCAGAATGGATGCAGAATGATCCATCTTTGGACTCTTTTGCTCTCGTATCCATTCTTCTCTCTTTTCTGACTGGGCTCTGTATAACCCACCCTGTGGCTGTGGGTGACTTCTGTTGGAGGTCATTTACCAGGTTATAATGGCAAATGGTTTCTGGTTTAGTTTGGCCAGTAGGAGGCATTAGCTGGTTGGAGGACAAGAAGTGAGAATCAAGAGAACCAAGGGTATTTTTCACTGTGTCTTGCTGCTTTGAATAGCATCTCTGGCAATAGCTGCATCTTTCCTGTTGCTACAGCTTGTGCCTTGGCTGCAGCTTTGCTCCAGTGGCCTTAAATCTTGAGCTTTTTGCCAAAACCTCCTCTCTTTATTCTTCTAGCTGAGATTAGCTAGTGTTAATCTATGTGTTTCCTAACTATCCTTTGTTTGGCTTCTCAGCTCTCCCATCACCTGTGTAACTAATTTCTGCCCCCTAAGTTCCCTTTCTTTAAAGCATTTTGAGTGGTTTCTGGTTTTCTGCTTGGAAACTTAAACAGTATGAACTTAATAAATGTTTGTTGAATGAATACACTAAATAAGTGGAGAACTGGAAAAATTCTGGGAGTGCTACAAAGGATGGTAAGAGGTGGGGACATTGGGTAGAGATAACGAGTTTGATTTTAGACACTTAGAATTTGAGAAAATAAGGTTGTAATAAATCATTGGCTAAAGTAGGGAAGGACATTGGGACTAAGAATCCAAAACTTGGTATCTGTTTCCACAGAAATAAGTCCTAAAGTAAAAATAATAGCAATAGAAAATAATGAACAAGGAGGAATGTATAAAAGATGAAGAACAATAAAAGATCTTGGAGAAAAACTTGGGGACCCACAGAGATAGACTATGAGGGATCCAATAAAGGATGAAAAAGTTTAGCCATTAAGGTGGGGAAGGGATCTTCTTAGCATTGAGGGCAATGTCATGGAAACCAGGTAAAATCGAGAAGGCTATATAGTAGAGGGTAGTCATGGAAAAGAAAGACTGAAAAAGATTACTCAGTTTGGTGATTGGGAGGTCACTGATGATCTGGAAAGTGCAGTTTTATCTGTAGTGTGATAACTGATTACCCATTGCCAAAAAGGTAAGTAGGTGAAGAAAAATTGAGGTTAAAAGTATACAGAGATAATGTGATTATAGAAATTCAGTGATGAAAAACAAAGCTTGGGTAACAACTAGAATGGTAAGAGGCAGCTTGTTTCTTGTTTTGTTTTGTTTAGTCTTAAAATCTAAAAACATTTGTAGATGAAGGGGAAAATACCAGTGGTTATTACATGAATGAAAATGAAGAAACCACAGAGGATAAATGATGGAATAAAATGTTGAGGAAAAGATCAAAACTATCACTCAGGACAAGGGGAATGAACATACGGGGGAAAATGTGAACTGCTTATTTTGAAATAGAAAGTCACAAGTGCGTACAGGCAGAGCAGAGATTGGGGAAGATAAGGAGCTTGTGATAGAGAGTCTGGTGAGAGTGGGGGTCCCAGATAGTGAGGAGCAGTTTGGAGAGAGTGCTTGAGGGCAGAGAGCAAGAAATCCTGACTGTTGTCAGCAGAGAAAGTGGTTGGTGGGTCACGTGAAGGAAATGATGGTTGGCAAGGGTAGGTTGGAGAAGTAGGATGTGGTGTTGTGGGAGAGTCAATAGCACTTGGTAGCCATATGAATGAGACAGCCCAGAAAGTTCTGGGTGGAGGCTGCTCCAAGTTTATTGCTACCAATTAAAAAACGTTTCTGTGGGGATGGTAGGTAAAAGATAATGAGCTTGATGGATGGCATCTTTAGTCTGATGGATGACATCTCTAGTCTGAATTGAAAATACCTAATATGCAGTTAGAGATTTTGGACTAAATCTCAGAGAAGCAGATGTGAATTTAAAGTCAATGGGACAGAGTTGCTAGAGAAGCCAAAAAAGTGAGTAAGAGCTCTTAGGTACACAGTGTAAAACAAGATAGTTAGAATGCCAAGGACTGAATGCATCACCACATCTGAGGATAAGAGAGGAAATGGAGCCAAGAAGAATATGCAGATATGAAAAATTAAGAACTTTCTCAAGTGGAAAGTAGCAGCGCTTCTAAGTTAAATTCCCCTAACTCAAATGTTTCACAAGTAGAGCTACCGGTTTTGTCCATATCATGCACATTTGCATCCCTAATAGACATCTTGCTGAGCACTTGAAATGGCCTTAATGTTTTTCCGCATTTACAAGATGAGCCCATTCACAGAGAAGCATACTAAGTGAAAGAGAAATTTCTGCAAATAGGCACATTCATGGGCTACAAAGCCCACTTGAAAATTCCTGGAGATGTATATGTAAAAGCTGAATCGACGTGTGTGGATGGTTGAGAGTGAGAACATGGAGCTGTCATGGTCAAGCCATCGAGTTCTTTCTGTAAAATCAGAAAGATGACTTTTCTGTTCCATGTCCTTTGAAATAGATTACTGCACTGCCATGTTCTTTCAGGAACTTGCTGTGGCCAAACACTACACCAAGGTGATCTTGTCTATCATAAGACATTGGACACATCGATAGGCTACAATGTTATTTTATTCATCTGGGATAAACTGTTTAAAACATAAAAAAGCTCTAGTTCCTCAGAGTTGATATATTTTGAAGCTGGAGGTGGCATCCTGGATATAGTCGTCTCCTATCCCCGGTGAATTCAAGCCAAATTGCTTAGACCAGGGGCCGAGGCAGGGGCGCAGAGGCAGAAATAGGGGCTATATCAGTACCTGGAAAAACACAACCAACTTAAATTTACTTTAGGAGAGTTTCTTGTAGTTGTTAAAAGGAACTTTTACATTAAAAATAAATCAAACTTTCTGCTTTGATGCAAAATTTCTGATCCAAAGACCTAGAAGCCTCTAAATATTTCTGTGCCAGCCATCTAGCAATTCCTTTAAACTTACAGATTGTGTCCTGGTTTCAAAATGAAATTTTATCCACATAAGATGATTCTATTTCATAGCGTTCAGATCTGCCTTCTCCTCTCCATTTGACTGTCGTGCACAGCTCAAACAACCATCTCTGGCTTGCTTATGACACTTACTTCTTAACCCTCTCCTTAACCTTTTATCTCATTCATGCGAACTTGTTTTCTCATTGTGGGATCAGCATAGACTTTTTAGAACGCAAATTGTTAATGTTATTCATTTATTCATGAAGATCAGTTGAATACCAACTATTCGTCAGACACTATCTTTGATGCCAGAAATAGAATAGTGATGAAAAAGAGTCCAATACAATCAAGTATTCACACTGAAGGACACATGAATATATAACAAAAGAAACTGACCTACATAGCAATGTCAGGAAAGTGGAGTCTGATCATGGGGGAGGGGTGAGAAGCAGGGAGAGGAAAAAGGAGGTTGGTTGATCCAGATGGACGAAGAGTGTGTGCAGCAGGGGTGGGGGTGGGAGGATGTGGTATGTTTGAATTGCTGAGAGAAGCCCAGAGAGCAGAATGATAGGAGTTGGGAAAGGTAACAAAGGCCAAATATGCAGCTTATTATGGGTCCTTTTGGTGTCTTCGGTTTTTAACACAAAAGCATTGCAAAGTAATAGCTTTTAAACATGGTCAAGGTGGGATTAGGTTTACATTTTAAACATATCTGGCTTTGATGTGACTATCAGATTGGAGGAAAATCAGTGCTTTGGGGGAGTCTGGACTGTTCTTTCCCACCATAGGCCAGATGAGAGATAATGGCAATTCAGACCAAGGTGGTGACAGTGGAAGAGGAGAAAATGGATGGATCAGAGAGATATTTTTGTAGTGATGTGGAGGCAAGATGAATATGGGGATGAAAGCAATTTAACGTCAAGGATGCCACTTATGTTTCTGGCTTATGAAGCACCACAGATGATGGCGACATTCACTGGGATATGGAACACCAGATGAAAGCTAGTTTTGGAGGAAAACTAGAAGTATTGAGTTTCAATACATGGAGTTTAAAGTGACTTTGAGATTTCTCAGTTTAAGTGTTTAATAGCCTCCATTGCCCGAAGAGTTAAATTAAATCTCTTTAAAACGGATATTTCAAATCTTTGTAACCTTATCCCACACCCATCTTCTATCATACTCGTATATGCTCTGTATTTCAACCATTTTGAACTAGCAGAAAGATCCTGAATGACCAAAGTGTTTCACAGCTTGATAGCTTTGCAGATACTATTATTTTTGTCGGACAGATTTTTTTCTCTATTCCCTTCTAGAATATGAAGTTAATGCTCCTTCTTCAAGATTCAGTTTAAACTCATTTTCTATGAAAGATTTCTTTTTTTTTTTAGTTTGTTCCTAACCTTATATGTGTGTATATGTGTGTGTATGTCTATATGTACACACACATATTATGTATATTTGTGTACGTGTATGTATATAATTTTTTATGATTATCAATTTATTAATCTCAACCACTAGATTATGAACTCTGATGTCAGGAATGATATTTTGCTCATTTATATAAACACATTTCTGCAAAATGCAGCAGTCAACATATGAATTCAATGAAGAAATCAATGAAAAAATGAATTCTGAATTCTTTTCCTTTCTTCCATAAAAATATTTTTAAGAATAGACTATTTTTGGTTAAGATAACCAGAGACCACTGATAAGACTGAAAATAACCAGAGCTCTGTCTTTCTTCTTTTTTTTTTCATTGAGCAATTATTTATTGAAGAGGACTTAGTGGCTCATCAGCAGAAAGACACATTGGAAACTAAAGTAAATGCAAGATGTTTGTCATCAAATGCCTGTTTCATGAAGGTGCAGTACAAGGGTTGGGTCACAATGACATATTGCCCACCCTTGAGGATATTGGTCTGATGCAGGAGATTGGACAAGAAGTCTGACCTTGGGCCTGGCTGTGAGGAGAGATGGACCAGGAGTTCTTTGAGCAACTTTGAGGGTGGTTACGTTGAGCACCATTGATGGCAAAGAATAAGGCTGCAAAGCAAGAATTTCTGCTGAAACTTTGAAAGGTCTAAATGATAAATTTGGTACATCTATATAGGATTTTAAACATCAGGGCAGAGTCTAGATTTGAGCTGATAAGGAAGACCTCTTACGGTTTTGAGCAGGAGACATATTGAGGACATATATTTTGATATCACACAATCACTTAAGTAGCTGCTGATGCACTATAATTATTATGATAATTTAGATTAAAAAGCTTGCAGGTGATGCAGCTAAATAGTGACAAAGCCAGGATTTGAACCCACAGAACTCCTTGCCTTGTGAGAGATTTCTATTAATAATATTGAACCAAAGAATACATCTATCTCTCTTTCCTTGCCTGATCCAAAGTACAACTCCAGTTAAAAGCCATGTCTTTCCTAAGATTCACAGAATATCATTTTAACATGACCATAAACTAAAAGTTAAAACCAGTATGAAAAAATCAGAATTTTTAAAATGTTTTCTCCCCCTATTAGAGAAATGATATAAGTCCATTAGGAAAATCTAGGAAGAGTACAAAAAATATAGAATGTGAATATACTCTCACCACCAAAAAGAAAGCCACTTTTCATATTTTACTTATAAATCTTTCCTGTCCTTTTTTTTTGTGTTATCACCTACATTCTGCCAGCTTTCCTAATGGGGGAAAGCATCTAGATGTGCAAAAGGCTATTATTCCAAGCCACATTCCAGTGGGTGATCAGAGTGATTGTGTATTCAAAAATACATGAAAGTTTTCCAGTTCTCTGCAGGGCCTGCACCTCCTGCTTCTTCTGCAGAAAAGGTTAGAGGAGGAGAGAGAGCCAGGCTCACCTTGGGCAGACTGACTCTTCCCTCTCTTTCCCTCCCTTTGAAGAAATAAATGAACTTGATAGCTTTAAGAGTCAGGTTTGGGGGGTCCCCAAAGGCCTGAGCTTTGTGCTCAACACAGTTTTTAAACAGGCAGCCTTGCTACAGGGGGTATTATTCAACTACTGGGAGTTATTAGCTCAACTGCTGGAATGGATGAATCATACTCTGAATCAGATTTATTTTCTTATAGATACCTCCCTAAAGAAGTATGTGGGGAGAACAGATGATTGTTAAGCAAGTACACAGGCATTTCTAGCTTCCCAGGATATGAATGAATTTGAAATTCCACATCTGAGTTTTAACACCATGCATCCTATAAGATTAAGGGGAAAAAAATGATAGCAAAAGTATGTACAGATGACACATTTGTCCAGCCAAATGGGATATACAATACAGTCTGAGGGGTTATAAAATATCTACATACACAACGCATACATAATTTATGCATAAATATGTACTCATATCCACATATAGGCAGACACTAACAACAGCAAAAAAGTAAGTTCCAAACCTATGGTATTTGTCAGAATTATTTCTGTTTATTTTATGGCAACTTTGAAAACCCCAAATACATTCACTTTACTCTTGTTTGCTTCTACAAAATGACCATATTTCTAATCAGTTGGTATAGTTTAATTCCAATATGGCAGAGTGGTTTGATAATTATTAGACATCTTTCCCTCTAAGTGTTCACTCATTATCTTATTACTCACTTGATTACTTGGCTGAGGATGAATGTCACATAAATTGGCTGTGAATTTCTCAGCATTATTTTTAAGGCCAATGAACACTGTCAATGTTTCCCTCACCTTGTCGGTGTCTGTGTCTCATCCCGCCATCTGCTCATGCCCAGGTATAGTCATTTACGTATACTTTATTCATGGCCCCAAATCCCTCTTTGTTCTCCTACCCTATGAATTACAGTGAATTGTGTGGGAATCTGGAAGGAAGGCAACATGACACATCTCCTCAGCCTCTCCTGTTCAGAGCCCAGTTGGTGCCATCTTTAAATACATCGCTTGTATGTCTCG
The DNA here is from genome assembly GCF_011764305.1 of Mustela putorius furo. Classification (NCBI taxonomy): domain Eukaryota; kingdom Metazoa; phylum Chordata; class Mammalia; order Carnivora; family Mustelidae; genus Mustela; species Mustela putorius. The sequence continues at coordinate 10,280,781 of NW_025422015.1, read as the reverse complement.
TTCTCCCAAAGCCCTCATTCAGGAGACTGTTGAAGATTTGGAAGGGACCCATTGTATTATAAAACACCATTCTAGGGAAATGTCAGTCTGTTCAAAGTAGTCAAAAAGATCTTCTCAGGTTTCTTTTATCCAGAGGATCTGAGAGGGCTGCTCACTATAAAGTGTGGGTCAAGCAAATGAGTCTTCCAAAAAATGTCTTATTTGACAGCCGTGCTGCATAGTCTGATCATGGCTCAGAAGCATGTATTCTGCCAGGGAGACATGGAACAAGAAGGAGACTATGGTCTATTTGTAATTTTCTTTTTTTTTAAAGATATATTTGTTTGACAAAGAGACCACAAGTAGACAGAGAGGCAGGCAGAGAGAGAGAGAAGCAGGTTCCCTGCTGAGCAGAGAGCCCGACATGGGACTCGATCCCAGGACCCCGAGATCATGACCTGAGCCAAAGGCAGCAGCTTAACCCACTGAGCCACCCAGGCACCCCTGTAATTTTCTTAGCTTAAATTACCTGCTATCACTATTAAGTTTCCTCCTTTATTATTCTTTCTTGTCTTTGTCTTAGTTTTCTTAGAAATAGTAATTTAAAAATCAGCCAGGGTTATGGTATTTTTATGATCATCCATCCTTTCATTCTGAAGTAGAGGAGACTTTGATTCAAATAAGTGGTCCTTCTTTGAAAAGTTGTATATTCTTACTTATAGAGAACCCAGCTTATAACATGAATGCAACTATAATCCTATACTGTAGATTGTTGATGTGCATTGATCACCTTAAATCCTTTTCTAATTAAAGAAAAGAATATACCCATGGGCTTTATCAACTCAGGTTTTAAGAATATTTTTAGATATTGAATAATTTAATAATCAAGTTTTAGCTATTTGAGCTATGTGCTCCAAATCAATGACACACAAAATTTATATCATTAAAAACAAAGTTGCAAATACTCTGGATACAAAGATTACGTCAGCCAAATTGAAGATATTTATAGATTTGTAGTATTCTTTATTTGGAGTGTTTTTCCTAGATTCCCTCTTGAGGACCAAGACTTTTATTCATAAAAGTAAATTATTTTAATTATCTCACAAAAGATGATTTTTAAGCATCTATTATACAGTAGGATGGTGAATAAAACTGGCATGGTCTTTACCCTCTATTAATATAGAGTCTATCAAAGGTAGATGGATATGGGACAAGTAATACTCTTGATGACTAATTTGCCAAGAAGCATAAGATAATGTAGGAAACATTTGAAGATAATATCTTACTTTTTACTTCTGAGATTGTAGGATGACAAGAAGACAATTTCTTCAATTTGGAAGTTTCCTCCATTGATGGAAGTCCCTTGCAACAGAGAGAAATTTAATTTTATAATTTTAATGTAGAAAATAGAAAGAGCACCCCACTCAGGCTCATCTGGCTTTGTTTTGCTCTAAGTCTTTGCTCCTAGCTTTCTCATGCTTGGCTCCATTACTTTCTTTAAGAATAGTCCCCATTCCAGCCTTTCTTTGCTGTATCCTGCTTATTTTTATTATAACACTTGACATTCTTAGTAACCACTTGATATCTTTTATTGTCTGTTCTTTATTCCCAAATGACAGGACCCATATCTTTTTTACTTACCTATATATTACCCAGCAACTATTATTATGTCAATATATAGTTTGTTCTGAATAAACATTTGATGAATGGGGGCGCCTGGGTAGCTCAGTGGGTTAAAGCCTCTGCCTTCAGCTTGGATCATGATCCCAGGGTCCTGGGATCGAGCCCCGCATTGGGCTCTCTGCTCAGCAGGGAGCCTGCTTCCTTTCCTCTCTCTCTGCCTACTTGTGATCTTTGTCTGTCAAATAAATAAATAAAATCTTTAAAAAAAAATTTCATGAATGAATGGATACACAAAACTCTGAAGACAATGATACAAAGTTGAGTTTCTGGTTGTTCTAAAGAATATAAATAATGCTCTTATCCTCTTGATTAATGTTTATTAAATTATGATCAATGAAGTTTCAAGAGATTTTATGAGTTGTCCTTTAAAGGGTGCTATGGTTGCATAAGTTTGGTAATCATTGACTTAAATAAATTTGATTCCTCAGTGCTGGATTTCTAAGAAAAAATTTATATATAACACATAATTTCTAGTAATGTGAACACACACACACACACACACACACACACTATACTCCGTGGGTATAGTTTGGAAAATGCTTGCTTACTTTGTTAGCAGGTGGGACATGTTAAGTGACAGATAACCAAATTTTGCAGTCTCATTCAACGGTTTGCAAAAGTTAGTGTAGCTGACTCAAGGGTAGTCTCAGGAAAGCACTGGGACATGAACTAATCAAATGGTTGTTCCTCCAGCTTTTTGGACTTCTGTGTAAAGAGACTTCCTTGTCACAGCAAAGAACTCCGCACTGTGTGAAGTAATCGAAAAATGATCAATCAACTTCCTGCCCTGTTTCTTCTTGCGGAGCTATTGTCTGTGTTCTTCAAGGTTCATCCTGCTGAGATTTTCTGTCCTGGAAAATCCTTATATCACACTTGTTACTTTTTTCTGAAAAGTGGCTTGCTGGTCTTACCCCTGTCCTCCAGGAATCCTGTATCAATACATTGCATAGCAAGAAATGTTTAAGATCAAGAGAAGCTGATGTCTATCATCTGGACAATTCATGCTTAGAGTCCTTGTCCCTCTCTAGTGGGTGTTCTTACTTTCTAGACCAAAATATAAGATCCTCTGAAGTTACAGGGAGACAGAACTCTGGAGAAGGTCCACCTGACCTTCCCCTTCCTCAGATGGTCCAATAGGCAACTTACAAAGAAGAGGGAACGAGGACTGCTTTGCGGATTTGCTTCAGTGTCTTTGCCTTTGTGTCTTTGCCTCACCATTCAGTAATTCTCCCCTTTCCTGGTGACATTGTTCTCCTGGGGTAACCTTAGAGGCCCTACATCTTCCCTTAACTATGTTCATTTGGAACAGGGAAGTCGTTGAGTGGCAGGGAGCCTTCCAGACACTAGCCACTTCCATTTAGTCTCTGCCATGCTATTCTCTTCTGCCAGGGCCTGAGGATGGATAATATCCTTACCCACCTTTCTAATGTAGCCTGAATTCATGTGTTACTTGTAACTAAAATTTAACTTGACAATAGCAGGCTGTTCAAAATTTGCTCCTATCTTGATTCTAGCCTATGCAGTTGTAGTCCAACCTTGGCCTGTGGAAATGAGTTTGTCTAGCATGGTGAGAAGCATCACCTCTCCCAAGAAGGTTACATTATGGATCACTGTTTCCCCCTTTCTTGGAAGTGTCCCTTACCTGCTAAGAATTGCTAGTGATGCAATCTACCTTGAAGACATTAACATTCTCCCGAGAGGAGAGTTTACTCAGAGTGGCCAATACTTGAGCCTTAAACCAGAGATCATTGCATCATTCTGACTTGGAGTAAACTGTTTTTTTTCTTTATCCTTAAATTGAATACAAAATTATTAGAGGCATGAATAGTAGTGTCTGTAAAGTGTTTTAGCACCATAGAGAGTTGGGATACTTTCTTCTTACAACAAAGTTATTGTATGAATGTAATAAAATATGTGTAATGTGCCTTGTACATTGCCTGGAACATATTAGATACTCAGTCAAACTTAATTCTTTTTTTTTTCCTCGCATGAATCTAATACAAAGAAAATGAAAATGCATCTTGATGCTTGCTTTTGGTATCCAGTTTTTCTCTACCAGAACCCTAAATGCTCCTAGGTCAGAATTCTAGCTGTTATTAGATATAAATTAAATTCTTCTGCAGGTAATGCTGATGACAGGGATGAAGTTGAGGGCATCTCTTCTGAACCACATTTTTAAACCAGTGAACAAAACTGGAAGAGCCAACTGCACAGACTGGGTATTCATATCTCTGTGTCTCATTGACATGCCGCTGAGTTAATACCTTCAACATTCCCAGCCGTTCCGTCTTGGTGGCCCATAATGTCTTCTTTCTGCAAGGGAGGCAAATACTATTTTTGATCCTGATTACCTGGATTAATATTGAAAATCGTCTTCAGGCTGGTGTCCTAGAGAAATTGGAAAAGTTCCCTTTCTATTTGAAGTGACTTAAACTGTGAGGCTGGAACAAAGGACTCATCTCTTCGATAATCATCTCACCTTCTTGTCATTCGGAGTCCAATTAAATAAATGACTCCCTGGTCTTTTGTCAATTGTCAGCAGATCTGGCTTTCACTTTTAATCAGCTTGCACATCATGTGGATTTTAAATTCTCTTTTCGCCCTTGCCTTTGTCCATGAATATGATGAGAGCAGGAGTTGAAGCGAGTTGGTTTAAGAATAAGAAAAAAAAAAGAATAAGATAAATAGCAGATTTCTCTAAGCATTCTTCATATTCCTTCTAAGCTACCTTTTCTCTTTCCTCAGCAAAAATAATTAGGCGGCTGGTTTCACTTACCAGGATCACCAAATGACTTCTGAATGTTACAGGAGACCTCGATTCAGAAAGATGATTTTAAAGACTGTCGCCCACCCCCACCCCCACCCCCCAATTTTCACTTCTATTTCTATCTTTAAAGCACAGAGTTTCCATTCAAACAACAAAAACATGCTCTTTAATTGAAAATTGATTAGGGGAAAAATGGGTCCTTGAAAACAGGAATGTGTTGTCTCTCTTTAAAAGACTTCAGAGTCTGTCCTCCTCATCAGTGGTTATGGTCCCATAATGAGTGTTTCTGTTCTACTCAGAATGGGTGAGAGCTGATCCTTTTTCTCAAGATAAGGTCCTCGACTCAAGGAGGAATGCAAGATGAGGGGGCACAGGAAGAGTAGACAGAAATGGAACAAGAGAAGAAATAAAGGGACAGTAGCATCACACACACTGATCAGCAGTGTTAATCTACACTTGGGTGGAAACTTGACTTCAGTCATACCCTGCAAGGTTGGCAGCAGAGCCATTGGGAGACGAGTCTCTGGAAGTTGCAGTCCTTTCTGGCAGCAGCACAGGGGTCTAGCCTGGCACCTGGGATCAGTGTACCTATCATCTTTACCTTCAACTCAGATGCAAATGTAAGCTTTCAATTAATGTGAGTCAGGGCCCAAAGCAAAATAACAAAGGAGAGTTAAAAATAGCTTACAAGCCTTTTATTTTTAGCGGTACCATCTCCTAGTATTCCACTACCTGCCCCTCCAGTATTGCTCGGCAAAATTGAACAAGACACTGGGATGGCATGGCTGAGTTTGAAAGCTAGAAAATGAAAATCCCTTACAAGGAAGGCGAAAATCAAAGCATTGTGCTGTCTCAGGGGCATTTACTGGATTTTGTGGCCAGAGTTTAATTGCCCTTTGGGGTGGGGGTCTAAGAGTTGCACTCCATAGATGGGAAATCAATGAATTTGCCATGTACAACCAGTATCCTCACCTTTGGTGAAAGGATGAGTTAAGAAAAAAAGATACATACTTACCAGCAAAGGTAGACTAGGAGAAAAACTACCTATGTTGGCTTTAGTGGTGGTGGAATAAAATAAAGTCCTCTCTAAGAGTTTGTAAGCCTAGGCCTGGCCCTGTTTCATTCAGTGTTTTGAAGAGATAGTGTTCACCTGTTGAGGACACTGGAGGTGATCATGCGTATTAGCGTTGTCCCCAGTGAACACTGAACGGAAGCAAATGCAAATCCTCTCAGTAGAGTGATGCTCTTTACACAGGCTACAAGCAGGTGTCATTGGAAGTGACAGAAAGGAAATTTAGGTCCCCCAGGAACTTCAAATGGAACATCAAGATCCATCTTACTTTCTTTAAAGGTGTAATACAAATAGTTCTAAAAAGAAAAGATGAAATAAATCTATGATCAATTAATAAGACATTAGAACAAAGCAGGCAGGTTTAGAAAAGATCCAAAATACAGTTTCTGAAAATGAAAAATATAATTGTAATGAATCATTTCATAGATAAAGAGCAGATTAGACAGAATAAAGAGAAAATTTATGAATGAAAAGCTAGACATAATGAGATTCAATAGAATACAGCAAAAAGAGGTAAAAATAGAAACCTGAAAGGGACATTAAAAGATGGAGAAGTGGATGAGAAGCTTTCACATGTATTTAACCAGTACCCAGGAAGACAAAATAGAAAAAATGAGAGGCAACATTCAAAGAGGCAACGTGTGAGCATTTCCAGAATTGAAAAGAGTTATGAATCTACAAAATACAATTGACCCTTGAACAATGATTGGGTTGGGGTGCTGACACCCTGTGTAGTTGACATTCACATATGATCCTTGACTCTCAAAACTTTACTACCAATAGTCTACTGTTGCCTAGAAGACACATCAATAATATAAACACTCAATTGACACAGATTTTGTATGTTATATTTATTTCTCACTGCATTCTTGTAGAGAAATGAAAATGTTGCTAAAAAAATCAGAAAAAAAAGAGTAAATACATTTACAGTACTATGTTGTACTGATCGAAAAGAAAAATTCACATGAAAGTGGACCTGCACAGTTCAAACTCATGTTATTCAAGGATCAGCTATAAAAATAGTCCTAAGCAATGGGGAGCCTGAGTGGCTCAGTGCGTTGGGTGTTTGCCTTCAGCTTGGGTCATGGTCTTGGGGTCCTGGGATAGAGCCTTGCATCGGGCTCTCTGCTTGGTGGGGAGCTTGCTTCCTCCTCTCTCTCTGCCTGCCTCTCTGCCTACTTGTGATCTCTCTCTCTGTCAAATAAATAAATAAAATCTTAAAAAAAAAAAAAAGTCCTAAGCAAGATACATTCCTTTTAAAGAAATCCCCACATAAATACATTGTAATGAAACTGTAGAGCACCAAAGGCCTTCAAAGCTGCCAGAAAGAAAAGGTAGATTACTTGCAGTGAAGCCAGTCTTTGACTGACAGCGGCTTTCTCTACAACGGTAAGAGAGAAAAGAGGGGGAAAATGCTTGGAACTCAAATAAACTGTTTGGAATCAACCTAAATAAGCCAGTATTTACAACAAAATTAGTAGAATAAAACTATCACAAAAATTTTCTTCACTGAGAAATTCTACTTGATTTTTCCCCAACTAAACAGCAAGAATGAGTCTTTTGCTATCAATGAGGCTATTCATTCATTAAATATGAATAAATTTTCTCTATTTCCAGCATCTATTAGGCATGTAATGCCTACTATGTTCCAGGCACTACTTACCTTATGTGCTGGAAATAACAGAGTGAATGAATGTGGCAAAGTCTCTATTGTCATGGATCCTACATTCTTTTAAAAAGGTATTCACTAACTGGTTATAATGTGCAAGGTATTTCTTAAAAGCCATCTGCATGCAAAAACAAAACAAAACACAAATATTTTGAGCCAAGGATATTTTCTTAATTTTCCCTTAAGAAAATTAAAATTAAAACTTTCTCATTTTTATTTAAGTTCCTGTAAAAAAAAAAAAAGCCAAAAAAAAAAAAACCCAAGATGATGAACTGTACTTTCACAACCAGATCATAGTTCATAGCATTTTTGCTTCTAAATTAATGATATCTGAAAGTTTTCTGCCCAAACATCCTACTGAGAGTTGAGGAAATATTAGACAATTAAATTTAACTCAATAATTAAGTCCATTAGGTAATCATATCTTACTAGATAAAGAAATGATCAGGAAATTAAGAATTTGAAACTCGAGAGTTTAGTTCCAGTTGACTAGAAAAGTATCCAAAAGCTCTTCAGAAGTAGGAACTGTGTCTGTTCTGTTGAGTGCTCCATGTATAGTTCCTGACATGAAGTAAGTACTCAATAAATATTGATTGAATACCATGGTGTGAATGAATGACCATTGCAAGTCAACTAAAGTAAATGGCACCATGCAAAGCCAGTCAGAAAGATGGAAATAAAAATTAATTCCATTTTCCTGTCTACATTCTAGAGAACTGGAGAAAATAAAATAGGACATAGGAAAATACTTATGACCCTTTAAATGAAACCCTATATGAATTGAACTATGATGCTATTATAGTCTCAAATTTTGTGATCTGAATTTGTTCTTCACCCAATTGTATTAAATAGCAGCATGAGTAGAGAAACCCAGTCTTACCATACTTGTCAGCTAGTATCACTCACTGGCAAATCTTCTGTGTGTCTGGGATTAAATGGATAATGCAGTGTGTATAATGTAAAAGAAAATTAAATACAATGGCTGTCTGCCTCTGATAAAAAATATCCTTAACATTTGCTGATCTCTTCATTTTTTGGGTAAGAGGATGAGCTCCGGATTAGCATAAAACGAAGTAAATTGAAGAAGTAAATTTGTGCCAGAAAATTGTCTGCATTTTTCAGTCAGGGATGAATGGATGAGTATTGTAATCCTACTTGAAATCTAATTAATCTCAAAAAGAAAGCCCTCAGGGGCCAAAGAGCACCTCTTGAACTTTCTATGCATAGTACCTGGTGTGGTAGGCAACAAGTATAGGTGTGATCCATTCTCTGTGTTGTAGTGGTGGCAGTGAACAAACGCCCATCCAAAGATATGAAATAGCCACACCCCAACATTGACTTTGAAGTGGCAAATATTGCTACAGGGCAGAAGTTCATCATTTCAAAACCTTAAGGTGAAGAAGGTTCTTAATAAATACTAAGGATCATTAGCAATTGGCTGCAGCATAAATATATTAGAAAGGGACATCTTTAGACCATCAAATGATTTGGATTAAAAAAAATAGATGCTGGTGATAATTTGAATGTATGAAATCATTCCCACATGCCTAGACTGCAGCAAAAGGAGGAGGAAATGGGTGACAAAAGTAATTTGAATGCAGGATGTTAAGACAATTATATTGCCCGATACAGAACAAACATGAAAAGTGGCCCTTTGGGCCAGTTACCCAGAGCCTAACAAGTACGGGAAAGGATACATAGATAAGCAAGCTCTCAATTACTAATTTTTTAAAAAGTGAGTTTATTATAAAGATATTGGGGAGACAGGAAATTGGAATAAACACTAGGGAGTTACTTGTTTGGTGGTTGGTATCTGAACTGGCCTGGGATCCTCTTTGGGGCCATTTCTCTACTGGAGAATCATCATTAACAAACACTGAGAAATAATATCTTAACTTTCCCTCAAGCCCCAGAACAACCATATGTACTGGTTTTTAATTCACTGTTATGAGGATAGGGATTTTTCCTTTTCCCAAATAAATATAGCAAACAGAATCTACATACTTTTCACAACCTCTCCTCACTGTCCTATTGCAATGACTGAAGACACATTAAGTTTTTAATTATTAGCAATCTGGCTAGCCCTTCATAACAAAGCCTACTCGCTAATTGAGATGAAATGTGTTTTGTCATCAACAAATTGAAACAATATTGTCTCTGCAAGCCGCAATATTTGTTTCTCCCTTTTCATAGCTTCTTAAGAAAACATCATTAGTTTAGCACCATTTGGTCATCATACCCTCTTTGAGTTTCCTAGCCATTCCAAAGGTATCAGATATTCTGATACAATGCATAAATATGTTAAGCTCCATTCATTAATTTTGGAAACTAAATGGTTATGCTTATTAATTTGACCTTTCACCACTCTCTAAGCTTTTAAAATGGAACTGAGAAATGGCATTACGTGAATCCACTTTGGGAAAATGTGGATAATGCCAGTGTTCTTTTTTGGGGGGGAGAGGGATTCTTCAAGGGCAAACCAAATTGTTTCTGTTCTATATGCATAGGTTGGAGAGAAGCAGCTTATCAAAAAGACAGGAAATAAAAGAGCAGGGTAACTATGATAGAACTTCAATTTAGAATTTCTGAATTCTTTGTGCTCAGCCTATTGCTCATGGTGGTGCATTTGAAAGTCACAAAAATCAATTTGAGAGGGTGTTAGAAGACACACAGCATGAAGGCCCAATCTGCTGCTTTCATGCCTAAACCCTCCAGGCTGTCAAGGAGGTTCATCAAAATCCATTTTTTGGATTTACATGTATTTCAGGTTGGAGCGCTTTCTTTAAAAAACAGGAATATGACTGGATCATTGACCTCAGTGTCACGTCTTGACCACAGTCTTTTCTCTTCAAATCAATGAGTCTAGTACAAAAACAGCAGAAGAATGTCCTAGGTTTTATCTTAGGACTCACTATGCTGACGCAGCATGAAAGAGGGACATGCCAAGAAACATGAGAAAAATGCCAGTGGTGAAAAAGTTTCAGATGATTTGTGAACTCTTTCTTACTCTCCTTCCATAATCTTTTGTGGCAAAATCCATAGCATTGAAAATCAGGCATTTTCATTTCTGGCATTTCCGCCAAAAAAGAATTCATTGGCCTTACCTGGGGAAAGAATTATGCCTACAAGCAGTAGCACCAGTGACCTGAACAATTTCGTCTTCCACGCTATCTGTCATCTTGTGTCCCCACCGATTTTCTTCGTCATTTTCTGTCTTAAAGAAATGAGACTGCCACCTTCTGGTGGCCTTCAGTGTAATTAGTGTAATTCAGTGTAATTGTCAATAATACTGTCATTTTCTTTGCTCACCAGATAACTGTGTCACTGTTTGTATCATTAAAATATGCTTGTCTTGGGTTTCAGGAATAATGATTTGGATTTGGTCCACAAAATGGAGAACTAACTGAGTACCAATAGTTTTGCCCCCCCTTTTTTTCCTTTTAATGTTCCCAAGAACCCATCTGTGCTGTAGGTATTGCAGTGGAATAAAAAAATTACTTGATGATTCATTTGGAGAATCAGCACATCAAGCAAATACTGCATGTAGTCACAACTATATAAGGAAAATCATTTGAATTGCTCACAAAGTGCAATAAACATGATTTTGTGTATACAATCATACCCAGTATTACGTATGTCACCAGTACACAATGTATGCAGTATGATTATATATAATAGAGAGCACAGATATAAATTATAACTTTATGGCATTTTTTAATTACGTAAAAGAGAGCCATATGGTTGAATATCCAAAGTTAAATGTGATCTAATATCTTTACTTCCAAATGAGATAATCAAAACGCAGATAATATATGCTCCAAGTCATATATGCTAAGAAGCAAAATTCAACTGTACACTAATAATTTCTGAATTCAAACCTGGGACCAATTCCTCTCTAGTTTTAAGATCTTAGGCCCTACAGAAATACCAAATGCTCCAGTGTACAATACTTTCCAATAAGATAAAATTTATCTGACTCCTGTTTTTCAGCACTGATATTTGTTGACTAAATTAGTGGTTCAAAAATATTTCTTCCTTGTATCCACTCTCTCTCCTGACCTTGTCTATTTGAAGAGACACCGTATCTTAGTTATTTCTTTTCTCTTTTGTGCAGAGAGATTTTAAAGAACATATAACATAATTTCTGTTGGGAAAAACTTCTCTAGTTCTCATACCGATTATCCACATTTATATACTGTCTTGTTCCAGAGAGGATTTTAGTTGTCCATTATATAACATGAAGACATGTCTACTGCTTAAAAAAAAAGCCATGAAAGCAGACATTAACAGTATACAATGAATTTAATATAACATAGTCTATAGCTTCGGACCAAAGAATGCTAGTAACACACATGTATCAAGATAAAGTTTATTAGTGTTATTATTGATACATAATAAAATAACTGTAGAGTGTTTCCCAAAAAAGTGAGTTAGGGAAAGCTACTTGCAGGCTGGAGTTGATTACAGGCTGGAGTTGATTACAGGCTAATGGTCAGAATTTGTTAATGAGGGACTTTTTCAAATTGTCAGAAGTTTTATGAATCCAGGCAAAGTTACATCAGTTCATCTGTGGCTTATCTTGGGTCTCACTAAGGTGGGAAATTGAGTTCAGAACATTTGCTTACTTGTCATGTTTTGATATAGTTTAATCTGTTTTGTAAGTGAGAGGATAGTTTTGCAAGTTATTTTTTCTATTTTAGTTTTCAATATCAAAATAATTTCATTGTTGGCAGCTTTGATTTTGTAGAGATAAAATTTGTATTTTCTCTCTCTTACCCTCTAATAGCTGTTTTTTCCTTTTATTCTTCAAATATCTATAAATGATCAGACATGTGGTGAACACTGTGCTATTGTTATATGGAGCCTATCATAGCTAGACAGTGATTGAATTATATGATTAGAACACCTTTATTTTTATTATTGTTTTTAAAGATTTTATTTTTCAGTAATCTCCACACCCCTCATGGGGCTTAAATTCACAACGCTGAGATCAAGAGTCATATGCTCTATCAACTGAGCTAGCCAGGCACCCCATGAATAGAGAAACTTTAATTTGACTTTTCCCAGTCTTCATTTTTAATAAAGATTTTAATTTTTTTGAGGAAAGATTCTAATTTTTAACTGAATTACTCTCTGCAATGGACTGAATATTTGTCCCCTCCAAAATTCAGATGCAGAAATCTCAGCCTTCAGTGTGATGCTGTTAGGAGGTGGGGCCTTTGGAAAGTTATTAGAACATTAGAGCCCTCATTAGTGGAACTAGTACCTTTATGAAAGGGACCCCAGAGAACCCTTTCGATTTCTTTCCACCTTGGGAAAATGCAACATGAAGAAGGTAATCTGCAGTCTGAAAGAAGACTCTTACCAGAACTGGGCCATGATGGCAGCTTAATCTTGGACTTCTAGCCTCCAGAGCTGTAAGAAATAAATTTCTCTTTTCCATGTGCCATCCAGTCTACAGTACTTTGTTATGGCAGCCCAAGCCAAGACCACTCCTAACTCATGTGGGAAAAGGTTTGATTTTTGCCTATGAGACAGAGAATGCTGACTTACTCCTAACAATACAGTTATTATTTTGTAAATGAGCACATGGCTGTCTTAAATTACAACTTGATTTCTCTAATTTTATAGTTAAGTGAAGCCACTCAATGAAGCTATGGTAATGGCGTGTAAGTTAGAATAGTGTTTCCATTCCAGAAAGTGTTTCCATTCCAACTCAAAGCGAAGGTGTATGCCCTCTTTAAAAATTTTCCCCTTCTGATGGCTGAAATGAGGTAGATGTAATGGCTGAAGGTTGACCAGCCATCTTGTGCCATGAGGTGAGATCTTTACAATGATAATGACAAAGGCCAAAAGAGAAGAAATCAGAGTCTCTAAGGATGATTGAATCCCATGAACCACCAGCCTCCAGAGTTCATTTACTTGAGCAAGAAATAAATATTCATCTTCTTTCTATTCCATTTCTACTTCAAGACTTCTGTCACTACTGAAATTTATTCTGCTCAAGAGGAAAATAAGCAAGAATTGAAATTATTGTATATGACAAGCACCCCTCCCCTCAAGGAGGACAATGGTTGTAATACTGAATATTTTAAACTTAAGAAATTTCAATCATGAGACTGTGCAAAGCTTCTTATGTGCTACTTCTTACATTTCAGGAAATTTTGCAGATGTGAGATTGTTTGATCCCTAGGCAAACTTGTAAAGAAACAGGAAAAGTATTATTGACCATTTTAGTATTAAGGGAACTGTGATTCAAAGGAATTATCACATGCCTAAGCTTAACAAGTAGAGTAGTGATACATCCAGGGTTAAATTCCAGGCCATCCCTGGTCTAGGGACTTTACTACCACAGCTTTTAAGTGGCAACTCATGCTTTTCACGTGCTCAAGAGCATGAAACATTGATTCGAATTCCATGTTTTTGAGGGAGCAATTGAAGTTTCAATCTCAATCACAACTGAAATCTTTTTGGAGACTTCTAAATAGAAAGGGTCATATCTGGGAGCCCCGTATCGTAACTCTGACTCTGTTCTAACTTGACTTCTTGTCTGTTAAATAAAAGAACTAGAAAAAAATTATCTCAAAGGAATTCATTCTCTCTGGGCATTCATTCAACACTGATACATTTTGACTGGTAACAAGAGTCTAACTAACATACATCTGATTGGTAGCAAGAGTCTAACAGACATTCACTTGTGTGGTTCCTATTTTTGGAGAAATTGTAAAGAATCCAGAGAATGTTTATTGGTTTAAAAAAGAAAATTTCCACTAAGTATTTGGGGCCACTCTGCTGTGGGAATCTTTAACTGAGAATAAATATCACCAAAGCTTTGTATGAATTGGGAATAACTTCAATTTCTATTGGTTTCCATGGCAGTAGTGCTGCCATACTTAACAATTAAAAATACAGGAAGGCCATTTATGTCCGAATTTCAAGTAAGCAATGAATAATAATTTTAGTATCAGTATGCCCCTTACGGTATTTGGGGAATACTAAGAATTATTTGTTGTTTATCTGGAAGTCTAATTTAAATTTATCTTATATTTTATCTGAGAATCCCATGTGGCAGATACTGGAGACTGGCTTATTCACTATCCAGTTCAATCCCTTTTCAGTGCTTTACTGTACCATGGAAGCTGTAAAGCATTGTGCATGTGATTTAGGTACCATCAGTCTGACGCCCTTATCCCCAGAACCGGCTTACACAGTAAGAGAAAGAAGGCATGAAGCTCCATCTCACTAGAGCAGATCATACAAAGGCAACGTTCTCTTACAACTCACAGATGTGAGCAGAGCTTTCCAGATTTGCAAGCGGCTTGCTGTTCATGGCAGGAGATGCAGCCCTTTGGGGAGCCCAGTTCTGTGGTATGGCCTTGAGAATTATCCCTGGAAACTCAGCCTAGTCTATTTTCTAACCATTGCCTTGATCCTATAATAAACACCATTCTGCTTAATTTGGTTGGAATGGTTTCTCTTCTTTGTAACTGGACCATGACTGATAAGTTCCTAAATTATTTTAAGTGGAAAAGGGAAGGGGAATGAAAGGTTTTCCTCCATTTTAAACTTATAAACTTATAAACAACATTTATTAAAGGAAAAAAGCCTCCATCTCACCCTCCTAAAAACAAATCCTATATTTCAGTTCATAAAAAAACCATTTTGTGTTTCTTCCAGTTCTAGTTCCTATGCAGACCTTGTTTCTCACATTGCAATCACAATGCAGATATAATTTTACATTCTATTTCTCTGCCTTAACATTATGCCATAAATACTTTCTGTGTTGTTACATAATTTACATAATTATTTTAATGGCTATATAACAGTTCCAGTTGATGTATCATAGTTAATTTAAATATTCTCTTGTTTTTGGATATAAAGGGGTTTTTTGACATTATAAATAATTCTTAATTAATAAGAGGGTTTTTTCCCCCTTCTTCTGAATTGTTTCCTTAAAATATATTCCCAGCAGTGGAATAACTGGGTCAAAAGGCTATGAACATTCTGTGTCTCTTAAAATGTTTTCCCAAATTGCTTTTCACAAGGGATGTGAC
The DNA here is from genome assembly GCF_011764305.1 of Mustela putorius furo. Classification (NCBI taxonomy): domain Eukaryota; kingdom Metazoa; phylum Chordata; class Mammalia; order Carnivora; family Mustelidae; genus Mustela; species Mustela putorius. The sequence continues at coordinate 10,265,557 of NW_025422015.1, read as the reverse complement.
CATTTTAACTAGGTGGCAAATTTTATTGATGACCGAATTAAGGAAAGTCAGTGAAAGCTAAACATCATTCAGAATGTTTGTGGCCCAGCTATACACAACCTACATATGGAAAGGGAAAATGCATGGAACATGTGGCCAGAGTGTATGAAACCAGCAAAAAACACATGAGAAAGTTTTGTTTTAAATAAAATACTATAGTCCCTGATTCTTTAAATGAAGTATGTCTTACTTATTTTAAAATTAAAAAAAAAAATGCCTTTTCGTGAAGACCCAGAAGTAGCTTCTCTAAGCTTCTATTTTGTGTTCTCATTTTCACAAACTTTGCCTCTTACTCAGTTGGAGCAAACTGTCAAGACTCTGTTTCTTTTATTAATGGACGTTATCCCCAAGTGTTTATTATTTGGTTTTAGATTTGGTTTGGAAATATTGCTGTTTAATCCACTTGAATGTATAGGTGGCTTCTTGTGAGGAGAAAGGGAGCAGGAGCCTTACTGACTTATTTTAAACCAGATTGTTCTTTAAATTTTCTTCCAAAGATTTTCAAATGTGGAGGTTTTTTTTTTTTTTCCCAGTCACTAAATTTAATCTAGACTCATGAATGTCATATCTTCCTATTTTCCCCCCAAAATTACCCCTGGTATGGCTTTTCGGGTATGCAACTCTAATGAACTGTAGGTCGTTTCTGGGAGAAGATGTTTCATGTGGGAGATACTGGGTGGTTCCCATTGGAAGATAGTAATTTTGGTCTCATTTAGAGCCATTAAAATAGAAAATATTTTCAAGTGTCAGATCTCCTTTAGATATGTTGCTATCTTGGTGGAAAGTTTAGACAAAATTGGCTACTTAATAATTATGATGGTAGCCAACTAACTTTTCAAAGAGATGACCAACTTCTGTCATGGGGTTCTGACTGCTTGCTCAAGGCAGGGATTCAGCAATCTTTTCTCCAACAGCTCAGGTAGGAAATGTTCTAGCTCTGTAGGCAATGATTTTCTGTCCCAACTCTTTAATTCTGACCTTCTAGTGTGAAAGCAGCTATAGAGAATATGTAAATGAGTGCATGATTGTTCCAATAAATGTATATTTACAAAATCAGGCTGCAGGCCTGTTTGGCCAGCTGATCATAGTCTGCTGACCTCTGACTTCAGGAATCTGCTTTGAGATGTCCTGCAGTCATAATCCAACTTCGTTTCAGAAATCTCTTAACACTAATAGGATTGTCAACTTTACAATAAAAGGAAGAATTTAATAAGAAAAAGAGAACTTGGCTTAAAATAAACTCAGATAATGTCTTAAAAAGAAATAGAGGTTATATACTTACGAGATAGTCCAGAAGCTATAAGAAAGGATAACTAGGAATTAACTCAAGAGAGTTATCCAGAATTGGAAAAGGTTTTAGAAAATGGATTACCTCAGAAAGTTCCAACCAAAAACTTAGGACAGGGGTTGAAGTAGTTGACCAGCCTCAGGAGAAATACCTCCTGTCCAGGCCCTCCCTCATATTATTATAATATTCCCTCTTTCAGAGTTTGAGTCCATTTAAGTACAGGGTTATTGACCCTTGGACAATGCTTTTCACTGTCTAGAGTTGACCAACATCCTTGGAGCTCATGAGACAGACTGCAACACTGTACACTGTACACTGCTCCTACTCCAGTGTGGAACCCTGGGGGCCTGTGTTAAAGGTTGAGTCTCTGGAGTGAAGAGGAATGGAGGAGGTTAGGAATCATCACCCATCAGTGGGAGAGTCACAGCAATAGCTAGAAGTGCTACATAGGCCGTTAATATGTTACTGATATAAGTGAACACTAATTTTTCACTATTTTAATTCAAGGTTAGTCAATGGGCTCTCTTAAGTGATATGTGCTTATTATTTTTTCTGAGTTGGGACCTGCTCAGCTATCTTACTTGTAGTAAATATAATGCACTTACTAAGAGCTGACTGCTGAGTTTATGTGGCGGTCCATGTGATACTGAACATAATTCTTCCAGCAACTACTCTTTTAAGTGGGGAATATGATTATTCACATGTTACAAGCGAGGAAACAGAGTCACCAAGGGTTTAGAGAGCTGCCCTGAGTTACACCTGAATGTGGGCCATCATACACTCAATTATCTGGACTGTAATGCCCTTAAATATGACACTATACAGCCTCCTTTTGCTTAGATAGTAAACAGGACCCTTTTATCCTTTTTTCCCCTTATTATTTCAAGTAACCAAGTAGGCAAAAGTGAAAAAGAGAACCCTTCCTTTTATTTCAGAGTGGTCTAGTGCATTTTAAAACCAGCCCATGAGAAACTTAAGAAGTGAGACTTTCCTGCACATATAGAAATGCTAATTTGGCTGTATTTCCACTGCTTGTTCACTAAAGAAGGTACACTAACTTCACAGGTGAAAACAGGTGTCCCTCTAGAGGTATAAAATAAGATGGATCCCACAGAGGACAAGGATTCTCCTTGTCTTTCTTGCAGGAGCAATAGTGTACATATTTCTTCTCAATCTGAGCAAAATCCGTTGACTTCTCTTCCTACTATTGGACTTTCTGATAGCTGTTTTTCCTTCTACTCCTTAGTATTGTCTTGGTTCTTCACCCCTTAAGACAGATGCCCTTGCTGTTTCTGGTTCCTCGATGGCTTCATCACCATTAGAGAGGTTAGCTTTTCTTTAAAGTTGGAGTGACATCTCTCCAAATTTCAGAAGTTGACATGAGCATGGAATAAGTGGGGGCATAACAGTGAAGAGGCAAGGCTGTCCTTTTCCTCGATATTCCATGGAAAATCACCTTTCCCTTAGTCTTGGTTCCCAGGCTCTGGAATTCCATGGCTGACCAAAATATTGAAGACATTCAGATACCATGACAGCTTGGCCAAGTTTTAAATGTTATCCAGAAATGATGCCAAAGAAACCAAAAGCAAATAATTACCACCATAACCTCTCTCATTCTGTAATAGGAAGAACATTTTTAGGAGCAGAGTGGGCTGTAATCTGAGAAAAAAGAATGGTTCTTCAAAGTAAATTCATTTTGTTTTATAAAAAAAACCCCAAAACTCACTACATTGTCCTAATATTTTTCACTTTGCCTCTGACAGCTTATGACTTAATTTTGAGCTGGCCCAGGTCCAAAGGCTGATGTTTGGGAAGAGCTGGTATAATGGAAAGAATCTTGTTTGGGAGTCAGACAGATCTGGCTTCAAATCCTGGCTTCTACACTTGACCTTGAGCAATTCAAATGGTAAGTCTGAGGCTCTCCTTATGAAGTGGTTTAGGAGGCCTCCAGGAGATAGTGCTTATAAAATACCCATGAGCACCAGGTGAGCACCTGGTAAGAGCCTGTTCCTGATTCTTGTCTGCTCTGTCTTCCTTTCCTCCATTATGTACCATAATCATAGAATAACAAGAAATAAATAACCCTACGATGAAGCTGTTGTTAATGGTGGTGTTTTTATTGATATAAGCAAATCAGTTATTTGAAGTGTTGCCTTTCTATAAATTCACAAGCACCGATTAGTAAAAATGATTTAGGTGATTCCTAAATTATACCCTTTGGAACAGTTAGCAAATAAACCCGAAGTAAATTAAACAAACACAAACGTGGGGAAACGTGACTCATTTCTCAGAACTTAGGCTAGCACACCTCTGTTAATGTGAAGGCTACATGGGTGTATCATTTGACAAGGGCTTTCACACCTTAACCAAACTTTAGTCAAGCTCTCATGAGCCCCTTTCTTGACTAGGTCTTGTCCCTGGACTGCCAATCCAGTTCAACAAGAGTCTGCCACGTCAGTTTAGCAGGATTCCCTCCACCCTTGATACCAAACCAAATTCCTTTTAATCATTTTCTACTGGCGCCCTCACCCTGCCCATTGGCCATAACTCCCCATCTGCCCCAGGTTGTATTCAGAGTTGTATTTAATGTCTCTCCCCTGTTGCAATAGTCTTGAAGCCTACTGTGGTAATCTTGAATAAAGCCTTTCTTGCCTATTTAACTCCATCCAGTGCAATTTTTCTTTGACACATTGCAAACCCACACCATGTTGGAAAGAGATCTACACAGGAGGGTGTGGAATCCACCTGAGGAATTCATCTCAGAAATAGTCAGCTCCAGGCTTTATAAATTTTTAAAAAAATTAAATTTCAGGGGTTAAAACAAGATGGAATTGTTCTAATTTGATTATTTTGGAGATAATAGAAGTCAATCTTCACCCCCAGGGGATAAACTACTAATTTGGGAGGGTATTGGGCGAAAGAAGCGTCATTTCCTTTTTCATTGGCGAAATGGTTGTTAAATGTTTTCCATTACCATAATTTTTCTAGTGTTTGGAAGACTAGCAAGGAAGTCTTCACCGATGACAGGTTTGTTACAGGTAAAGGTGCCAGAGGTTTTTTGTTTTGTTTTGTTTTGTTCCCCACAAGTGTCAGCACTGATGCTGCTATTAGTAATTACCTCCCCACCAACCCTTTTCCTTCCTGGGGCTTCACATCAGTTTCTTAATTACGAAAGAGAAAGGAATCCTGAGGGAAGGGGGAGAAAAAGGGAGTTCAGAAAGTTTACTTTTCTCTACAGAGCTGCTCAAGAAACCAGATGATTTGTACTATACCATTTTATCCTGAAGTTCTTTTTTTTCTGCAGTGGTTTATAAATCATTTCATTAAACGGCCCCCCACTGAGTGCTCACCACTCCCATCCTCTCATGTCATTCTCTGGCCTCTATTGCTAACCTGACACGGTTGCGCAGACATGAGAGCATTTTGAGCCTGTGGCACTCAGCTCATTGGAGCGTGCGCATGTGAGCAAGGGCTTTCTGGGCGCTCATTACACAGCTTACTGCCTCTGACTTCCGCCTCTCTGTCCTGCTTACAGCGTCATCTTTCTAGTGGTAGTGGATAAGAAGGATCTGGAAGAAGACTCCTCCAATAATGCTTGCAACTTTTAGGTAACACTGAAGTCTGAGAACTGGCAGGTTGAGGTGAATCAGAGGCATGAAGCATGGAAATATTTCGATGGCATTTCAGAGACTTGTGGCGGGCTCATTTCTGCAGTGGGTAGCATGGTGCCTGCATTTGAGGAAACTGAACTCAGATGAGCAAGCGAGCCTGGACTTGCGGTTCTGAGGTGTGAACAATAAGCTTCTTTCTTGGCCCCATCTTCTCTTAATGTCAAGGGCTGAATCTGCTTTTATTTATTATTATTATTATTATTATTATTTTTGTTTTTGAGAGAGAAAGAGGCAGTGGGGTGTCGTGTGTGTGTGTTGCAGTGGGGAAGAGGAAGAGAATCCCAAGCAGGCTCCATGCCCAGTGTGGAGCCCCATGCAGGGTCGATCTCACGACCTTGAGATACTGACCTGACCCAAATTAAGAGTCAGATGCCTAACTGACTGAGCCACCCAGGTGCCCCTGCATTTTTATTATATGACAAAATCCAGCCAATTGATGTCTAAATAAATTCCTTGATATTTACCAAAACACATCATTAATATCAATGGAAGGGCTAATTCTTTTTTTTTTTTAAGATTTTTATTTATTCATTTGATAGAGAGATCACAAGGAGGCAGAGAGGCAGGCAGAGAGAGAGGAAGGTAAGCAGGCTCCCTGCTGAGCAGAGAGCCCAATGTGGGCTCTATCCCAGGACCCTGGGATCATGACCTGAGCTGAAGGCAGAGGCTTAACCCACTGAGCCACCCAGGTGCCCTGGAAGGGCTAATTCTTAATGCCAGTGGAGGGAGGGGGATGTCTTAAGAATATGGTTTGAGTGGGATTCTAGTGTTGGTTATGTGCCTATGGGTGACAGCGGCCATGTACTGAAACAGTTGTGTTTGTGTAGTAGGTTGCTAAGGCTGCTACAACAAAGTACCACAAACTAAGTGACTTTAAACAACAAGGCTCTTATTCTTATTTTTATTCTTTCTTTTTTTTCCATTTCTTATTCTTATTCTTTTATTCTTATTCTTTCATTATTATTCATTCAATTCTTATATTCTTATTTTTATTCTCTCACACTTCTGGAGAGTACAAGTCCAAAATCGAAGTGTTGGTAGAAGCACACTCTTTCCTGGCTTCTAGAGTCTGTCAGCCTTCTTGGCCTTCCTTGGCTTGTAGCTGCTTAACTCCCATGCGTGTTTCCATTTTCAGGCAGTCATACAGAAGTCTTCTTTCTGTGTGTCTGTTTTTATAAGGTACTTGCATCTCTGCACATGTCTGTCTCTGAATCTCTTCTCTTCTTATTATAAGAACAATAGTTTTATTGGATTAAGGGCCTACATCACTCCAGTATGATCTCACCTAAACTTATATCTTATAAGTTACTTCCTGAAAGATCTTATTTCCTAATAATGTCATACTCATAAATACTAGGGGTTAGGACCTCAACAGATCTTCTGGGGGGTTATAATTCAATCCACAACAGGAAGTGTACCTCCTTCTTTTTAAACACTATTTCATATATGGATATGCATGGTTTATATAATTATTCTAGTATGTTCAGATTGTCTCTAAATTTTCACTAGTACAAATAAAGCTTTAATTTTATCTTTCATCCCCTTGTTTAATATTTGTTCATTTGTTGTTTGTCCATCTCTTCCATTAGAATCTAAGTCCCCCTGGTGTTAAAGACGATATTTATCTTTTTTATCATAGTCATCCTAGTGCAAAGCACAATGAGAAGCACATGGCCAATGAATGAAAATATCCTTGTCCACTCATATGAGTACTGTTAGCAGGAAAAACTTCTGGAGGTAGATTTAAAAATTTAAAAGCTATTGCCAAGTTATTCTCAAAATTAGCTGTACCATTTACATCCCCACTGATATTACCTATTGCCACACATATTTATCTACACTATTTATTATAAATAAAGTTTTCCCCAACCTAATGGGTAAAAACTAGTTATTCATTATCATAATATGATTTTATTTTATATCTATCTTATGAAGCTACTAGATTCTAAGCTTTTTTAAAAAAGATTTTATTTGGGAGAGAGCAAGGGAGAGAGAGAGAGAAAGGGAGGGAGAGAATGAGGAGGGGGAGGGGCAGAGGGAGAGGGAAAAGACTCCCTGCTGAGCAGGGAGCCCAATATGGGGCCCAATCCCAGGATCCTAAAATCATAACCTGAGCTGAAGGCAGATGCTTAACTGACGAGCCACCCACGTCCCCTGATTCTAACCTTCTTACAACAAGGATCTGGTCACAGGTATCTTCATATTTTTTGCAATCTCGATTTAGAGCATAGTAAATACACAATAAATAGCTATTGAATTGACTGCTATCCATTTTTGAATTTTTATTTAATTGTCTTCTCAGGCCTGTATCAGTTTCTGAGAGCTGCTGTAATAAATTACCACAAACTGGGTGCCTTAAAACAACAGATATTTATATTCTCATAGCTCTGGGGACTACATGTCTGAAATCAAGATGTTGGCAGGGCCACGGTCTCAGAGGGCTCCAGAGGAGAGCTCTTCCTTTTATCTTCCTAGCTTCTGGTGTTTGTTGATAATCCTTATTATTTCTTGGCTTATGTCACAACAATCCCTGTCTTTGTCTGTACATGGCCTTCTTCTCACGTGCCAAATTTCCTCTTCTGAAAAGAATTCCAGTCATTGGATTAAGGCCCACCCTTATCCAGTATGACATGTTAACTTGATTACATATGCAAATTACCTATTTCCAACTGAGGACATATTAAAAAATCCTGGGTGACATGAATTTTGAGGGTTATCATTTAACCAAGAATAAAGAATCCTTTACCTAAGAAGGGTAGCAGACTATGCCACAGCAAAATATGCCATTTTGTTATGAGAATTATTTTGAGCTGAATGCAATTGAGAAGAAATAGATGTAAGGAAAGCTCCCTGCTTCCCAACCCTCCACTTGCCTAAATAAATTTTGCAGAAATTAAATGTGTCTCTCTCTTCTTCCCTCTACCAGGAAAGGCAAAAGTTAATTACTGGAAACAGTTTTAAACCCTATCAGGTTGGAAACAGCAGAAAACTATATAATAAACTTTACTAACTAGTCTTCATCTATCGTTGGTTTCCTCCCATATATTCACTGCCCCATAGTTTGCTATCATTACAAGGCAGAAAACTTTCCTTGTCCTATCCTTTCTCCACAGATTTATTCTTTCTTGATATTGTTCTGTAAGCTGGAGTTTTAAGCCATCACTTTGAGTTACTCAGTTTTCCCTGGGTGTCTCCCATGTGTACATGAGGTATATATGTCAATAAACTTGTTTGTTTTTCTCTTATTAATCTCTTTTATTACAAGAGCCTCCCACAAGAACTTAGGAGGTAGAGAGAAAAATGTTTTCCTCTCCTACTCCATATGTCTTTTAAGACTTTTGTAGTTATCTTTATAGCTCCAGCACCTTGAGATAGCTCTTGGTTATGCCAGGTATGAAAATATTTTTGGCTTTCCTTTGGCTCTAAATGAGACCTAAAATCTCTTTTGCCCTTGGTCATTACTGTTTTGAAGTTCTCCCCAGTTGCTTAGTCTTTTGCCCAGGAGACATAAATGCCTTTTTCTCCACAGAGCTCAGCTAAAAACAGGCGACAGATTGCAACAATCCAGAGAGCCTGCCATACTAGTGTGAATCCCTCAAGACTGTCCTTTTTCAATTAGTATGAATAATTTTCCGCCTCTGACTACTTCTTCTTTCTCAGATCCTTGCCCTTTGAAGCCTGGAACTGGTGTAAAAGCTAATTTGAAATTAACATACAATTTATTTCTTTGCTAACCTCTCTTGGCTAACTTCCAACTTCTTAACTTGGCCTCTTACAAATACCTTAGTCGTTTATTTAATTCCTTTTTAAAGAGCTCATAACTGTTTTTCTTCAGGTAATGTTGAAACCTTTTAAAATTCTATGTCTCTTGTGTGTGTGTTGGAGGCTGTACATGTGTGTAGGTATATGTGCAAAGCTTAGGAATTGGACTAATATCTTTTAACATTCTGTCCACCTCCAGTACCTACAAAAGCAATACAAAGTTTGATCTGGAAGTAAACGGTCACTTTTCTCTATCACTAAATTTTATAAGTTTCTGACAGTGCTCACTCTTTAGGGGTAAATAGTTGAAAAGACACTTGAGCAGGTGGTCCCAGAAGACACCACCTTTAAGACCATCCCTCTTGCCTTGGATGATAATATGTTTTGGCCTTTGTGATTCTTTTCATTTTCACTTGTGCCAAGTAGCTTTTCTCTAATCGACTTTTTTTATGGACTGCTACACACCATATTGATATTTTCTTTTTTTTTTTTAAGATTTTATTTATTTATTTGACAGAGAGAGATCACAAGAGGCAGGCAGAGAGAAAGAGGGAGAAGCACGCTCCCTGCTGAGCAAAGAGCCCGATGCAGGGCTTGATCCTAGGACCCTGAGATCATGACCTGAGCTGAAGGTAGAGGCCTAACCCACTGAGCCACCCAGGTGTCCCCATATTGATATTTTCTGCTGCTGTTTCTATGTGAGCCACAGCTAAGCAATGCCACTGGAAGACATGCTACCTAAGACCTTGTAGAGATACTTCACTGCATTTCTTCTTATATGGACAAGTCTCTTATCTAACCATACCTTGTCAGGGTTCACAGTCGTTTGGGCCTTTTATTTCCCTCTCTCAATCCCTTTCTTCTTCTCAAGTATTTATTGAGCTTCTATTCTCTACAAGGATTGGGGCCCGAACCCAGTGAGAAAAATTAAAACAAGACATGGGATTTTCACTGAGAGACTACATATACAAATAGGCAATGGAAAGACCATATATAATAATAGATTCTGACCTACAAATTCTATAGCAACTGGCCTGGAAAATCAAACCACTGCCTCTGCAGCAATCAGCCAAGAATAGTCAGGACTTACTCTATGAATGACTACTTTTCCCCTACTTTTTTCCTTTGCTTCTAACAGGACCAACAAGAGAAAAACAGTTATACTCCCCAAACCAATCACATAAAACATGTTGCATTTAGTTAGCGTATCTCCTGCTTCCCATGTCAACAAACCTTCAATCAGAGCACACTTGGAACTTTCCTTGTCTGCATTATAAAAATTTCCACTCTATTCCTGCCTTTGAGTCTCTGCCAAGCAATTGTGATGATGACTGACTCCTTTGTTATAGTAAGTTCTGAATAAGCAGTGCTTGTTCTCATTTGGTTGGCCTTTGTTTATAACCACAGTTTTCCTAGAGGACCCACTAAGATCCACTTTGCACTGTCCATCAGTTGTTGAACCACCTGTGATCTTCTGGAGGCCTCTAAGCTTTGTTTCTTGAGGCTTACTGAATACATGCCACTGTGGTTAAGTCAGCATAGGTTTGAACTTGGGTCTTTTTATATTGAGTTCCTTGGCAATTTATTCCCACTTTGGTGCCTGGGTTTTGTTATTAGTTTCCACTAGTTTGGCATCCTTGATGGAATCAGACCATTCCTTTTTACATCATTTTGTTCTCTTTTGTGTTTCCATTTTGTGTTCTGTGTCTAAAAGTATTGTTTGTAATCAGAACAAGAATCACTAAACATGGGGCGCCTGGGTGGCTCAGTGGGTTAAGCCACTGCCTTCGGCTCAGGTCATGATCTCAGGGTCCTGGGATCGAGTCCCGCATTGGGCTCTCTGCTCGGCAGGGAGCCTGCTTCCCCCCCCCCCTCTCTGCCTGCCTCTCCATCTACTTGTGATTTCTCTCTGTCAAATAAATAAATAAAATCTTTAAAAAAAAAAAAAGAATCACTAAACATAATGTAGACATAGACCCTATAAGCCTATTGCTCAAAAGCCAGCTTCACTGACAGGTGAGTTTTAACCATGGCAGCATCCTTTTGGAAAAACACCGTTGTGTGTCAACAATAAAACCAGAAAGGGTTCTCCTTCAATCTTTAGTTTTTGATGTGAGTGCTTGACTTGAGAGTTTGAGAGTTTTCTCAAGAGGGTGTAGACTGTCAGGTCTGTGTTTAGAAAAAGCCAACCATTAGTTGAGGCTCAAGGTATGAAGTGCACATTCATAATCTTTAAGCCATGATTGCTAGCTCTCATGAACTTGTTTAATGTCCCATAGCTAAATGATCTCTTTTTCTTAGAAAAATTCCTCCTTTTTCTGTATATTCTCTTAATTCTTGCACTTATCTCTCTAATGACAATAACTGCACTGAGGATAATTTGGCCTTCAGTTGCCACCTGGGAACATTTCACTGGAACACAATTGTTCATTTGAAAAATGCCTTAGAAAGAAAGGGAGTAGAACTGCTCATGCCAGTGGACAGCAGTGTTTGCTGACAGAGGCATCCAAACAAAATTCTTATCAAAAATTTCTTAACAACAAGGTTCTTTGGCCAACACTAATGACCAATTTGACAAACTTGTAATGAAAGGTTAGAGTCATTTCCCAAGTAAATTCTCCTCATCCTTGTCCTCCAATTGCCTCTCTATATCCAACTCTTCCTTTTCTCTTTTACCTTTCTGATTTCTCCTTCTGTGCCTCTGTTGACTCTTCCCTTCTCTTCCTCTTGTCCCAGCTCACCTACCTCTTCTCATTGATTCTCTTAAGAATCCAAATGCCAGTTTTCTATAAATATCCATCCCTCTCTGAGTCAGGTACATAGGCCACTGAAGAAGCTAAACCTTGGGATCAAATGAAGTCAAGAGTTGTAATTGAGGATTTCCTTAAACCCAGACAAGACCAACAAATATTCATAGAAGAATTTAAAATTCTTTGGGGGCATAAGGCCCAGGACTACTTGATCTATGTTAAGTTGTACACATGTGGTTAGAAACTCAGATGCTAAATTCTGGATGGCAAAAGTTGTTTGGACTAATGTAAAGGGAACCATAGGATCTTTTTTCCACAGTAAATTTGAGAATAACCCCTCCCCCATCCCCATAGTACAAAGTTACCTAAAAGCAAAAATATCTCCAATAAGAATCAGTTGAAGATGTGTTGCACAACAATGTGAATGCAGTTAACACTACTGAACTGTACATTAAAAACAAAATGGTCAAGATGGTTAAGTTTCTTTGTAAGATTGATTTATTTTGGAAAGAGAGAGAGTGCAAGCAGCAGGAGGACAGAGGGAGAGAGAGAGAGAGAGTATCTCAAGCAGACTCCTCTTAGTGAGGATCCTGACACAGGGCTGGATTTCATGACCCTGAGATCATGACCTGAGCTGAAATTAAGAGTCAGATGCTTCACTGACTGAACCAGCCAGGTACCCCAACTGGTTAAATTTTGTTATATGTTTTTTTTTTTTACCACAATTAAAAAATTGTTTTTTAACTTGAAAATTTGATTGAAGTATAATTTAATCAAACAAACAGAAGAGAGATGAAATCAGGGAAGATTTTTGGAAAGATTAGAGAATACCTTCTAAAGATATTTGAAAATTTAAAAAGCAGGCAGTCCTTTCATCTCATTTTGACAATGGAGTTCAACATGAAATTGGAGATCTAATTCAAAAACAGAAATTGGAATAGGAAATAGTACCTTTACACAAATTATACCTGACAACATTTTCAAAAGGCTTTAGAACAAAATGAGATAGAACTCCAAATAATCTTTTTTAAAAAATTTAATTTTATTTTTTTTCAGTGTTCCAAAATTCATTGTTTATATACTATACCCAGTGTTCCAAGCAATATGTGCCCTCCATAATACCTACTACAAGGCTCACTCCCTGCCCCCCAAACCCTCAGTTTGTTTCTCAGAGTCCACAGTATCTCATGGTTTGTCTTCCTCCAATTTCTCCTAACTCCCTTCTCTCCATCTCCCAATGTCTTATGTGTTATTCCTTATTCTTCACAAAAGTGAAACCATATGATAATTGACTCTCTCAGCTTGACTTATTTCACTCAGCATAATCTCCTCCAGTCCCATCCATGTTGACACAAAAGTTGAGTATTCATCCTTTCTGATAGAGGCATAATACTCCATTGTATATATGGACCACATCTTCTTTATCCATTCATATGTTGAAGGGCATCTTGGCTCTTTCCACAGATTGGTGACTATGGCCATTGCTGCTATGAACATTGGGGTACAGATGACCTTTCTTTTCCCTACATCTGTATCTTTGGGATAAATATCCAGCAGTGCAATTGCAGGGCCATGGAATAGCTCTATTTTTAATTTCTTAAGGACTCTCCACATTGTTTTCCAAAGTGGCTGCACCAACTTGCATTCCCACCAACAGTGTAAGAGGGTTCCCCTTTCTCCACATCCTCTCCAAAACTTGTTCTTTCCTGTCTTGTTAATTTTGGCCATTCCAACTGGTGTAAGATGGTATCTCAATGTGGTTTTAATTTGAATCTCCCTGATGGCTAGTGATGAACATTTTTTCATGTGTCTCTTAGCCATTTGTATGTCTTCATTGCAGAAGTGTCTGTTCATGTCTTCTACCCATTTTTTGACATGATTATCTGTTCTGTGTGTTGAGTTTGAGGAGTTCTTTATAGATCTTGGAAATCAGATCTTTGTAGTGTCATTTGCAAATATCTTCTCCCATTCCGTGGGTTGCCTCTTTGTTTTGTTGACTGTTTCCTTTGCTGTGCAGAAGCTTTTGATCTTGATGAAATCCCAAAAGTTCTTTTTCACTTTTGTTTCCTTTGCCTTTGGAGACATATCTTGAAGGAAGTTGCTGTGGCCAATGTCTAAGAGGTGACTGCCTATGTTCTCCTGTAGGACTGTGATGGATTCCTGCCTCACGTTGAGGTCTTTCATCCATTTTGAGTTTATCTTTGTGTATGGTGTAAGAGAATGGTTGAGTTTCATTCTTCTATACATAGCTGTCCAATTTTCCCAGCACCATTTATTGAAGAGACTGTCTTTTTTCCACTGTATTGTTTTTTCTTGCTTTGTTGAAGATTAGTTGACTATGAAGTCCACTGGCATTTTTCAAAGAGCTGGAGCAAACAATCCTAAAATTTGTATGGAATCAGAAGAGCCCCTGAATTGCCAAGGAAATGTTGAAAAAGAAACACAAAACTGGGGGCATCACGTTGCCTGATTTCAAGCCTTACTACAAAGCTGTGATCACCAAGACAACATGATACTGGCACAAAAACAGACACATAGACCAGTGGAACAGAGCAGAGAGCCCAGATATGGACCCTCAACTTTATGCTGTGCAGAAGGTTTTGATCTAGAAGTAATCTTAAGGGCCTATTGATCAAATAGGTGGCCCACTTCCCAACACACTGACAAAGATACTTATAGATATATGTAAACAAAAATGACACTGGAAAAGAAGACAGTTCCATTTTACAAAATGAAAACAAAAACAAAAACAAAACAAGGTAAAGAAAAATCCTTTAATTTAGATGATTGAGGGATACTTCAATGAATGAAAAAGAGTGAATATCCTGCCTTACCTATAAACATTCAAGGTAGAGTAAATATAAATATGCATGACCAACCTCATCAGTCACTGGTAGATATAAATATTTCTCTTTCTACATTAAACTCTGCCATGTTTGCTCAACCTCCTTCTAAGAGTAAATATATCACTCAGATGGTAGGTATTTCATTATAGTCACAGATATTCCCTATCTCCCAGTCTTTAACTGTAATCTTGCTGAACCCTTTCTACTGAAAAACCTTCCTCCCTGACCTGTGATAGCACTCTGGAAATTTTTTTTTTTTTTAAGATTTATTTATTTATTTTAGAGAGATAGAAAGAGCTAGAGCATGACCATGGGGGTAGAGCAGAGGGAGAGGGAGAGAATCCTCAAGCAGACTCCCAGATGATCACAGAACCCAACTCGGGGCTTAATCTCAAGACCTTGAGATCATGACCTGAGCCCAAATTGAGAGCTGGACATAACCAACTGAGCCACCCAAGTGCCCCACCCCTGAAAACTTAATAGGGAGAGACTTACTTAGCAAATGAGATTGTAATATTAAATGCACAGCAAAGGGATTATTTCTTGAAGTTTCAGAGAATGCCTCTAATCAAGTCATGTTTTTTCTGGATATTCTTTTGCCTTCTCCATTATATTTGATACATAGTCCAGACAAATACCTTCACATCATACTGACTCTATGAACTAAAATCTACTACATCCATCAGATCCTCAGTTATCCCATCATCCCTAATATATCTTGAAGCCAGAAGCAAAAGAAGGGATCAAATTTGTGAATTAAAGCTTAACACCTCCTTCTCATACTGCATACCAGTCTACATACATATTATATACATCCTTCTCATCCTTCCATACTCATACCATACCATCACCTTCTCATACTGCATTCTACATACATATTATATACATCCTGTCCTGCCAGTAAAAAAAAAAAAAAAAAAAAATGAGGATATCAATTTGGTCAGACCTCAAGGCTCTCAATAATATTGTCATCTTTATTTCCTGATTGTACCTAAAGTGAATGCCATGCTGTCATCAATTCTACCTAAAGCTACTGGTTTTACTATACTGGAGATTTGCTCAACCTTCTTCAGCGTACATTTACACTAGAATTGTCAGTGCCATTTTTGCCTTTACCAAAAGAGGACAACTTGGTCAGTTATATCCCATGGTTTTTCCTAAAATTAACACAAATTTCCCTTGTGATTCAGTTCTGATAAAATATGTGGATGATCTCCTACTTAGTTCTCTGGAACAAGGAAACCTGTAAAAAAGATTCAATTTACTTTCTCTCAGCCGTAGCAGATAAAGCACATAAAATTTCAAGATAAATTACAATTTTTCTAAAGTACACTTCATTATTTAAAGTATGATCTATATAATGAGAGAAAAAGCACTCTCTTTACAGACTAAAGATAAACTAAACTTATCTAAGGTGCTTCAAAAATAACTATTGAGAGAAATTTCTACATTTTGCTGGATATTGTAGGTAATGGGTGCTAAATTTCACCAAAATTGCAACATCTCTTTAGGAATTGACTAAGTCTGACCTAAGAGACTCTTCAGGGGGCTCAAATATGTGCCTTCTGCAACCTGAAGAGGGCTCTTTAACAGCTGTACTTAGGCATCAGTAACTGCAAAAATCCCTTTTGTCGATTTGTGCATGAGCAATCTTGACAAGCTTTTGGAGTTGTTACTCAACTTCATGACAATCACCAAAAACCAATTGCTTATCATAACCTCCCTCTTGATGTGGTAGCTGCTGCTATAAAACTTGTCAGTGCTTCTGCTGGCTGGGCTCCCTCCTTGACCTCATGGTTCCTCATGCAGTACAGATATCAGTGCTGGCTGAGAACATGCAGCACTTTTCAGCCAGCCAATTAACCTCTTATGAAATTCTTTTGCTCGCTCCCTCTCATATTACTATTCTCCATTGTAACACCCTGAATCCCACCACTCTCTTATTCCTACAGGAAGAAGAGGAGACTCATGATTGTCTTACCTCAGTTAGCAAGCTCTCTGTACCCTGATCAGATTTATGGAAACTCCCATTGAGAACTCTGACCTAATGGTTGATGAATCATACCTCAAAACTGAAACTGAAAATTATCAAAGAGAATAACATATGCTATCCCTATCCTTAATTTAAGTTCTCCTTTAAACTATAGTCCTCTACCACAGGTGTATATTGATCTCTATCATGAGTAAAATCAGCCAAGATGAAGAGCTTATGCCACTTACTAGAACTTGTCAACGAACTGAAGACCAGAGAGTAAACATATGCACAGGTGGCACATAGGCTTTTAGAGTAGTGCATGACTTTGGGATGCTTTGAAAACAAAAGGAGTCTCTCACTTTGGCAAGAGAGACTTGCACTTTCATTTTTTCATAAAAAATGAAAGAAGCTGAGGAAATTTTAGATGCACTACCACTTCCCAGAGAGGTGGCTATTATAAGGGATGCAGCCTATGCAAAAAGACATAATATGGAAGAGAAAAGACATCCTCTAGCATATCATTGTGTCAAGCAAGCAGCCATAACCAAGGTTATGATCCTATCTAATTCCTGAAGGGATTAATCTCTGGAGGGATTCAAAGAAGCCATTCTAAAATATTAACACGTGACCCCTATTTTGTAAGGGAAAAATGAGAAAAAATCCGGTTGCTTTCTTCATTCAGATAGTCTTTGGTGTTCCCAAAATGGCCTGAAACCATTCATCATGGTACAAACTGATTACTCTCCAAAATCAACACTGGTGGGGAAATTTGGAAAAGATTGATAAGGTCATTTTTGGGTCCTGTATTTTTTTTTTTTTTTGGAAAAATTATAAAGGTAAGACAATACCAGAAACCAAAGCCTCATGGTCCATTTGAACACCCTCAAGTACATTTTATCCAGCTTTCATCTCCATGGGATTTGAATTTGTTTTAGTTGTTGCATATCTATTTTCAGGATAGGTTGAAGCATTTTCTTGCTGTAAAATGACAGAATTGTATTAAAAAGCTGCTTCATTTTGTTTTCAGCCTGTTACATGTTAACTTTTATGTCAGCAACAGAGGTACACACTATATGGGAAACAATTTAAAAGAACACTGTAAAGTGTTTCCCCTCTCCTAAAAGTTATACTGTACTTACCACCTTTAATCTTTTGGAAAGGTTGAAAAAAACAAAGGCTTTAAGTTAAAATTAGAAGAATCTTCAGAAACCTCTGAGCTCCCTTGGCCAAAGTTATTCTCACTAGTTCTTCATGATCGACTCCTTCAGGGACACTTTGATAACTGGAAGACTCATGCATTTAGTGATTCCATCTTCAAATCGAAATTCCTCCTTGCTCCACGCAGATAGGACAAAATACTGCAAGGGACTCACGTGCTATACACATTCCCTTTTGCCAGCATATTCCTGGGTAGCCTCTTTATGGTCTTCAACAAGGGGGTTTCATGTATTAGAAGACACATCAAAGAAAACCTGCCCTTGAACCTCCCTGAAAGCAACCTTATCAGGAAGTGTTAACAACAAGTACAGCAGTGAAACTCCAGGTTGTCAATCTTTGGGCTCACATTTTGCAAAGAGTGATTCAGAATTCCACACAACTGGAAAAACTAACAAAGGTAGGACAAGAATAGAGGATCTTGAAGTCAGAATTCTCAAAAATTCTCTGCAACAGCTTATCTTCAGAAGAAGAATCTAGCCCCAAAAGTTTGGAACAAGCAGATGACCTCAGATAGTGGTGCTCAAGACATTGGATCAAAACACCTGTCTGATTCTCACTTTGTTTTTTGTTTTTGTTTTGTTTTGTTTTGTTTTTTTAAATAACATATAAAGTATTATTAGTCCCAGGGGTACAGGTCTGTGAATCGCCAGGTTTACAAACCTCACAGCACTCACCATAGCACATACCTTCCCCAATGTCCATAACTCAATCACCCTCTCCCTAGCCCCCGCCCCCCCAGCAATTCTCAGTTTGTTTTGTGAGATCTCACTTTGCTTTTGATGTGCTTGTGTATATTCAGTCTTCCTCTACTTTTCTAAAAGTCACTGCTTTTTGACTACCTGTGACCCCTTTTTTCTTCCTTCCTAGTAATATTTGTTACAGCATACTCTAATGCCATTTTTGAATTATCCCAAGTGCTATCCACTCTCCTCAATCTTACTATTACATATGACATCTATCACCAGAGCTCCATGATCAAAACCTCTGGGTGATTCTAGTCTCATCAAATGAGACCATGGGGAATTGCAGTTGGTCACATTTCCATTTGTACCTACATGAATAGATGATATTTATTTATTTATTTATTTATTTATTTGTCAGGCAGAGAGGCAGGCAGAGAGAGAGGAGGAAGCAGGCTCTCTTCTCAGCAAGAGACCCTAGGATCCTAGGATCATGACCTGAGCCAAAGGCAGAGGCTTTAACCCACTGAGCCACCTAGGCGCCCCAGTAGATGATCTTTAAAAAAAAAAAAATCAACCTCTGACATTGCTAGTGTCCTTCTCTTCCAGAAAAATAATGAATTATTATAATCTCTTGATCAGATCCTAGGTAATTCTAAATTTTAATTTAGCAACCTTTGAAGTGCAATGGGCCAAAAACTTCTCATCTGAAAAAGACTAATAGAGATTCAAATATATAACCCAGTTGATGTAATGCCTTGGTTCCAACTTTGTGTCATAAATGACTCCTTTTTCCCTGGATCTCCATGTGTCCCTACAGAACACAACTTCTTTGTGGCCAAGTCACTAATCCTGTTTGTATCATAACAAAACCCCATTTACCTTAGGAATAGTACTCTGAGAACTCTCTATACCCAGAGAACTTAATTATATAAGTCATTAAAGCTGAAGACAAGTCTTTTAATTATAATTTTATAAAAATAAAATTCTATATCATTATGATTTTATAAATTAGATGTGGATTCCTAAATGAGGGCACCCATAATTATTCTACCTGGAAGAATTACTGACTGTTTATACAAACAGAGCAGTATTCACAATGATGGAAATCAGACAAACAGAAAAGACTGCAAGAAACCTATTTTGTGAGAATTTATTAATAACACAAACTCTGCCTTAGATGGAAAACAGGTCAGTTTCAAATAGTTGGCATGAGTAGTGATGGACCTTTGTATTGCTGTTTGTGGTTGGCTAGTTCTTGAGACATCTGTGACATTGCTTATAATTTTTGCTGTACTTGGGTCAGTGAAATGGGTAGAAGGAAGGTGCAACAGGGGCACCTGGGTAGCTTAGTCAGTTAAGCATCCAACTCTTGATTTTGGTTTAGGTCATGATTTTAGGATTGTGAGATTGAGCCCTGAGTCAGGCTCTGCACTCAGCAAGGAGTCTGCTGGAGATTTTCATTCTGTCTCTGTCTCTCTCTCTCTCCCACTCCCTCCTTCTCTTCCTCTGTCCCTCCCCCAACTACATGTTTACTTGCTGTCTCTCTTTAAAATCAATCAATCAATCAATCAATCAATAAATCAATATATCCAAAAAGAAAAGAAAGGTAGAACAGAATTAAGGAAAATTCTTAAGGAAAAATCTACTGGTTCTCTAAGACTGATCTTTATAGAATAAAGGATTTATTCTTTTGACCTCAGTGAAGCAACTTGAATTCCTGGTTCTGAATCACCTTTCAGAGACAATTTGTTATTATCATTTTTTGATAGTGGGTATGATACTGGTTTGTTGTATTTTATCCTCCTAATTATTTCTTCACATCCAACTCAGATGATTGTTAAGATATTATAACAAAAAAAAGGTCAAGAAGATTTTGTGATACTGTTGATTATGGAGACATAAACAATCCATATGCAGAGAACATCTTGACATCTACCTTTTACTGACTTGGTCAACTTTCTACAAGAGAGATGATGCTAAATCAGGAGCCTCAGAGACCGATGTAAAAACTGACAATGATAAGTCTACATATGATAATGGAATTTTGACCACAATCTCTACAGCAATTTGTCTAGAATGGCCAAAACATGGTAAATGACTTACCAATTTTCTTAATTTTTCCCCCCTTTGCTTCCAACTCAATACAAATCAGAAAGCCAAATATACTCCATAAACCAATCACATAAGACGGGCCACTTCTATTTAGCTCACCTCTTCCTTCCTTATGCCAAACTTTAATCACAGCATATCTTAAGCTTTCCACTTTTTTACATCATAAAGCTTTCCCACCTCCCTTGTCTGCATTTGAGTTTCTACCAAATACAAGTGATGGTTGATGACTCCTTTGTTATAGCAAGCTCTAAGTCAATAATATTTACTTGTTTTCATTCATTTGTCTTTATTTCCATAGCTCCTCAAGGAGCTTACAACCTAACGGGAAGAGATAGTATTAAATGTGCAATTATCATACACTAACCAAAAACAAAGAAATAGAATTATAAACCAAAAAGTATAGAGGGGGCAGTAAAAAGAAAGTAATATTTCCTCTTTTGATTGGCTTATTTTATTGTATCACTCTTCTTCACTTTTGGTGAAGAATGATAGAGTAGCCTAAGGACTCTGTTGAATACCTTAGGAGACTCGGGTTGTAGGTGAGAAAGCCAACAACTGTAGATGGCATCCACTCATCATTAGTTAGAGTTGCTGTCCCCACCACAGTGAGCCTACATCTAGAAAGCAGTAAGGGACACTACAGCCACTAAGATGTCTATAGTAACATGATACTGAAATAACTTATGAGATCATCCTTGACAGGGTGTGGCTGATAATAGAGCATGCTCTGTGACTGGAGGCTGAGCTGGAGGAGGAGGTGTACAGTTAGGATATTGTAGTTATGATCCTAGTTAAGAGAATCATTGATGGGTCTGAGTGAAAGGGGAATCTTCTGAGAGAGAGAATTTTCTACAGATTATTCCTAGGTCCAGTCCACTGGTGAATATATGATCTTCCTACAATAGGAAGGTTTTTGTGATGGTTGGATGGTGTGAAAAAATTCTGAGTACCTCAGAAGAGAATGACAGATTTTGGCTTGTCATTCCTTGTGGAAATTGAAGCTTTCTGGAATAAGCCCATGCATCAGTTCATGCAAAGCAAATGGCCTTTTCTTGCCATATGGGCCTCGTGATAGTTATTGCTCCTCCTCTCTAGGTGCCAAGAACAAACTGAGTGTAAAAACTGGGAGTCCAAAAATTTCAATGTCTGGAGAGTTTTACCATATGTTTTGGCTGCCATACAAAAAAAGGTCTGATGGCCTGATAATCGTTTTGGGGACGACAGGGGAGGCACAAGGATCCCAGGTAATAGAATTTTACTAGTAGGATATTACTAGTAGTAGAATTTTATCACCATCATCACCAAAATTAGTATAGGGCTTGTTTTTACAAAGACATTTGATAATTTCAAGAGCAAATGACCTAACGCATCTATTTTCACCTTTTGAATATATCTTCCACTGGGCCTGCGCAGTCAGTTCTTGAGCTGTACACATTCTAGTAGGGACAAAGTTGGCTCAATAATGCCATGCTTGCTACTGAAGCTGCTTGCTCTTTCATGGTTCACTAATCCCCTTTTATATGGCATACTACTTTTCTTTAGATATAATTGTATTTTCATTCTGATCATAGTTAAAATTTGTGGGCCTAGATACAAGTCTTTACTTTGAAGATGAATTTGCTTAATTCTTTTCTAATCCTTTAAGCATTGATTTTTTTTTCTAGCTCTCAGAGAAGATATTTATTTTATTTCAGAGTTTGAAGAGATGCCTCCCTCTAGCTCATGAGAACTGTCAAGAATTCTTACTTTAAAAATAATCCCTTTTCTTATTCACTGATTGACCTGTTTCTTGAGTGTCAATTCTTATAATTATTCCTTAGTGTAAAAGATCAGAGTTGTAATGAAAATCTTAAAAATTTCACTCACATATTACAAAGGGTAAGTTTGCTGTTATACTCTCATTATTGAATCTCTCATCTTATTTACCATATAAAAATCCTGACTGGGAAAGTGGAAAGCACTCTTGACTTCAAATCATATCATTTGTTTTTTTTAATCATTTGATAATTATACTAATATCAAGTTTTTGATATTTGTGGAAATATCCACATCAAGTGGGTAATAGTTTTGCTAATAAAGGAATTAGTTTAAATTCTCTGAGCCTCAGATTTTTTAAAAAAAATCTATAAATTAAAGATAATAATATATAACCTGACAACCTCAGAGATGTTATGAGGAAAAATATAATTTTTTTCCAAAATATTTCATGAATAGTAGTGTCCCAAAGTCATATAATTTTCTAAAAATTAGTAATAATAATCATAACAACTCTTAGAATATTTAATTATTGTGTAGGGCACATGTTTTATGGTTCTGCTCAGAATCTTTCCCCAGGCTAGAACAGTTATTTCCAGCTTTTGGAAAGGCTGACAGAAGATGACCCTCAGCTGTCAGACTTCTTTGGGTATTATCTCAGTTGAAATCACACCTTACTCAAGGTCATGCCTCTTTCCAGGGGCAGTCCACATCCAATGACTAATTAATACAGTGACATAAATAGCTGACCAGGTTGTCTCAACCTGGAACTACTCTAAAGGGCCATCCAAACTGTAGATCTCCCCTTGAGGTCAACTAATGCTTTACAGAGGTTCACAGCAACCTCTGCTTGGGCTAGTCCTATTTCCTCCTGTTCCCTTGAACAGGTGCTGAAACCATGACTCTTCTGTAGTAAACAACCTGCATTCTAATCTTCATGTCAAAATCTGCTTTCCAGACATATCAAAGTGTCATTTTGAGTGCTAGATCCAAGACAGCAGATGCTAAGATGAAGTTTTGAAGCTAGATGCCTTACCACCCAGTTGGAATGTGGAACTGTTGGTGCATGGAATACAGGTAGACCTTGGCACTAGCAGGGCAATTATTTAAATGTTCATTGGTGGAGAACTGGGATGACATGCCTATGAAAGGGAATTGTGCCAAGTTGGTGTCATGTATCAAGCATTTGAGAAACAGTAACTGTAAGGACAGTACATTTGGGTAGATATTGATAAGATTGCACTCTGAAGAAAGATAATGGAAAGCTGAGAATGATTAATTGACAATAAAAGCTAAGTGTGAAAACAAGGGGACTCCTCTGGTAATGTGTAAAGAGACTCTCATTTCTTTCACTGGAAATGCAGAGAAAGCAGAAGGCTGACTCCAGAATGAAGTCAGCCTCCAGAAGGCTGGCTCTGAATGAAGGCTGGTCTGCCACACCAAGTTAAAAAAAAAACCCTGCTATACCCAGCCCCCTTCCTGCCCAAAGACCATATTGGATTCTTGGCTTATGAAGTAAGAACTATTGTAGTAGGAATAGCCAAGTGAAAGACCCTAAAACTTTCCCCTATCTTTCATATTTTATTATTAAACTAATATATATGATCAAAAAAATATCTTGTGTAAATGTCAGAAATTAACACATTCCTAAAGCCCTGAAGAATTAATTTGTGTTGAAACTACCATATCTCCATTTAGTTTATCAATCTGGACCTTGCAAATACTAGAGTCCTGAAGGATGACAATGGATCACTTAAACTCAACCAAGTAATAAATCAGTTGCAGCCACTTTGCTTGAAGTGGCATCTTTGCCAAAATGTATTAATCAAGCTTCAAGTAAATAGTATTTGGCCATTGATCAGATGTATTATTTTTCATTTCTATCCAAAAAGAGGAACTAAAAATATATTCATTTGACTGGATGGTAGTGTTTATCATTTTGTTCCAAAGTTCTGTCAACTCTCCCTTCAGCTATCATAATAAAGACTAGGTAAACATCTTATAGAATATTATGTTGGCCAAATGTATTGATAGTATCATGCTAAACAGAATGAATAAACAAGAAATGGCTCATGGGTTGGAGAAATTGGTAAAAACTCTTGTACTCTAGAGAATGGAGAATAAAACCAACAAACATTCAGGGACTCTCTGCATCTTCTACAACATACACCTCCTCCAAATTAAAAGACTATTTATTTTGCAATTTCTGTCATAAGGAAGAAAACCCAACATCTTTGTAAATCTTTTCAAGTTGTTATTACAGCATTTCCCACATCTAGAAACACAGCTATGACTTATATACTGGGTGATGCAAAAGGCTGTCAAATTTGAGGTAGGGCCAGGGCAAGAAAGGGTCCCAAAGAAAATCCAGTCTTCAGTGTGAATGCTTTGCCACTTGAGCTATATGACCTGCCAGACCCTGTGGTATGAAGTATCAGTGGTCAAGAACTATTCCATGTGGAGTTTATGATAAGTCCCAGAACAGTACAGGTTCAAAGGACTTTGGGGTAAAAATATGCCATTTGAAACAGAGAATTATACATCTTTTGCAAAAGAGGTCCTGGTGTATCACCAATTTCCAGCAGAGACAGAGTATCTGACTATGAGTCACCACTACTAATTTGGACAGAACAGTCTGTTATAAGCTGGATTTCATCAGAACTCACTGTGTCATAAGGTAGAGCACATCTAACAACTAACATAGATGACAGAATGGAAAATGTTCATCCGGATCAATCACAAACGGGATTAAGGACACCAGAAATCTGGATGAGCATGTAGGCCAGATACCCACTTTGTCCACCCATATTGACCCAGCAGCTCTCATTCAGTCTGCATCTATGGCACCATGGGCCATTCTTTATACCAGTGGACAGAGGAGGAAAAAGTCCAAGTATGGTTTGTAGGAGGTTATATTGAAAATAGATACACTGTAGTACCAAACAGTATCAAATATACTATTCAGACATATTTTTTTTTGAAAGAGAGTGGTGAGAAAAAGTCCTTTCAATGGTTAGAGTTTCAGGTAGTATATCTAGTCTCCTACTTCATGGCTTAATGTATGAAACATATACAAATGGATGAACAGTGGTGAATGACTTGGTTATCTTGTCTAGGCCCTGGAAGGCAAAAATATTAGAAACCTAGGGACAAGGAAATCTGGAGAGGGCTACATGAATGGACATATGGTATGAACACAAAGTATGAATATATTTGTATTGCATATTAATACCCACCTGAGTGTGTATCTACTATAGAAGAGGCACTGGACAACCAAATAGATTGTTGAAATCAGCCAACTTTTGTCCTTGTTCATTCCATTGCTACACATAGGTATGTAGCAATGTAGGGCATTGCTACATATGCCCTACATTGCAGGGAGGCAAGTTCTACACAGGCACAACAGCACTTCAAAAGTGCTGACAACTGCCAGTAGCAGAGTCTAAAGCTGAGCTACAAATACAGCACCATACTTTGGGAAGACCAGTAGCTGCTTGGTGGCACGGAAAGAGCTGTGATTCATTTTTACAGGAATAGAAACATATTTTAGATAGGGGTGGTTTACATTTCTGCCCACAGGGATTTGGCCAATACCACTATTAGGGGACTTATAGAATGATTCCCAAGCAAGGATCCCTTTGTATCAGACCAACAGACACACTTTATATCAAAGGTGGTACGGTAAGTGCCTGTGACCACAGAATTCATTGTTCATAATGCATACTGCGTTACTCAGGATTTGCCAGCCTGGTAAAATAGAGGGCCCATCTGAAGACATAATTCAAAAATAATACAAGGATGGGGTTTTATCCTCTAGGACAAAATACGTTGAATCAAAGATCTTTTGATAGTGCTATGTCCCTAATAGGTGAAATATATAGTTCAGGGACCAAGTGTGGAGCAAATAGGAGTGACCCCACTAGCCATCACTCCCATTGATCCATTTGGGAAATTTGTACTTCCTATCCTGTGAGTTTAGAGATTCCTATTCTCAAAAGGGAAGTATTTCCATGAAAGGACACATCAAAAGTCCCACTGAACAATAAACTAAAGCTGTCATCTCAGCATTTGGAGATCCTTATGTCAAAGAACAGAAGGTAAAAAGATGAATTTCCATTTTGATGGAAATAGTGGTGCTGATCAGGAGGAGGAGATAGTGTTGCTGTTACACATGGAAACATGAAGGACTACACTTTGCACCTGAGTGATTCAATTGGGTACTTCTTGGTACTCTTTTTGCCCTACATTGACTATAAATAGAAAAGTACAGTAACCACGATTAGACAAGGGCATAGTGATAAGATCTCAGGAATAAAGGTCTGAGTCATATCATCAAGCAAATTATGGAGACCAGAAGGAGTGCTAGTTGAGGTTGAGAGGAATCAAGACTAGATAGTAGAGGAGGGGGAAAAAGACCACCTATCACAGCACTGAGACCACCTCTAGCAGAGGAAGCTCTGGTTCTTCTTACTACCCTTCCTCTTCCAAGCTTCCCTGGAAAGAGAGATCTGCCAGAATCCTGGAGGAGTTGTCCCCAGAACCTATAGGAAGAAATGGATTCAAATGGTGCAAGAGTAGGCTGTAGTGAATGGTGTATGGTGAATGGGATATACTATTCCACTGCCTTTCATGAATGAAGAATTTAGTGTCCAGCTGCTGGCCCTGTAAGCCCTGTTTGAGAGTTGTTTCAGCTGAGGGAAATTGGCTCCCCCAAGGTCATACCTCTCTCTTTCTGGTGGCAGCCTATATTCAGTGACTAATGGCATGGGGGAATATGGTCTTGGATCTTGCCCCACTTGGATCAACTCTGGACTATCACCGTAAGCTGTGAGGCTGCTGGTAGCCTTGCATCAGGTTTCGTTTCTCTCTCTCTGCACAATCTGCTTTGGTGTTGCTCCCACTATTTCTCTGCAAGATTGGCCTAATCTAACATTTTTGCAGGGGTGGCAACCCACACTGCTGAGAAAAGTAAATCTAGACTAAGGGTGGGGGCTTGAAATTACTGGAGCTGTATTTTTTTCTCTTGTAAAGGTAAAGTTTGGACCTTGAAAAAGTGGGACAATTAAGCTCTATGGAGCCAAGAGGGTAGGTTGTGTAGAGTATGTGTTTGGTTGGAATTGGGGGGTAACATTAGTGGAGAAAGGAGAGAAAAATTCATCACACATGAGGAGAGACTGAGAGAGAGAGAGAGAGACAGACAGAGAAAGAGAGAGTGTTGGAGAGAGTCCCTGACCTGCCTACTTTCCATTTTCTGGCTCTAGTTAATTAAAGCTCCGTGTACCTCCCTGACAATCTTCTGAAACAGAGACCTACTTGTCCTCAATCTCCGTTACATACAAACAAGCAAACTGCTCTGTTAGCTAGAGGTGATTGCTCTCTTTGCAACCAAGAGTCTTCACTAGAACAATTATATAGTATCTTTGGCTTTTTTTTTTTAAATATAAGAATCTGAACAAATGTTTTAGGTGCACAAAATAGAAATGAATTGAAATTTGTATTAGTCAGACAGTGACCCTTCGAGAATACTCCAACACTGTATGAGCTCTTGGCCTTCAAGTGAAGTAGAACTAGGACAGAATTATCACTCACATTATTTTTCTTGCATTCAAATGTCTTTGGAGCAAGGAGAATTCCATGAGAATGGAAAAGCTGCTTCATTTTTCCCACTGGGACATTTTACAAAGAGGCAGGTTTGGGAGTGAGGGCCAGAGAGAACAAGAGTGAAATCATACTAACATTATTTAATAAGCGTAAATTTATAATTAGAATTCTGATGAGTTTGTCACTTCCAATTTCAAAAATTAATCATCAGAGGGAAAAGTATTAGTGAGATTTGAGGAATGATATTGTACCATTATCAGAATAAAAATGGGAAGTTATTGGAGATGTGCCACCAGGCAAGAGTCTGTTTTTCTGGACGGGGTGCAGTAGCGTTGTGCCTGAATTCAGGATGCCTGTGAATGGCGCAGCAGGTAGCCATGACAAGAAGAAGAGGGTTTATTAACAGACCAATGGTTTTCATAGTGAGGGCTCTGGACCAGCAGCAGTACCAACCCCTGGGGACATGTTGGAATGTGTTCAAAATGCTCACCACGCCATCCCTACCTTGGGAGATGCCCTGAACCCTAACCTCCTGAAAATGGCATCCTGTGAACCCCGTTGACTTTGGATGTCAGCTGCTAGGTTTATTTGGTTTTATTTTCTCATATTTGTGAGAACTACTCTTTGCCTCAGCTGTGGGTAGTTTATAGTTTATGGGGTCAGCTGAGGTTTACACTGCTCAGACGGTAAGGTGATGGGAAACCAGGAAGGGAGAAGTGGAGCAGGGAACATGAGCTAGAGTTGTACTTAACTCTCTTTCTTCTAATTTATCCTTGCACCCCTTTATCCAAACCCTCTTCTTCTTGTCATGGCTACCTGCTGCGCCATTCACAGGCATCCTGAATTCAGGCACAACGCTACTGCACCCCGTCCAGAAAAACAGACTCTTGCCTGGTGGCACATCTCCAATAACTTCCCATTTTTATTCTGATAATGGTACAATATCATTCCTCAAATCTCACCTCACTAAGGACATTTTACTTAGTGATAATGGTAAAAGATCTTTCTGGGACAAATACTTTAATTACATAATCATATCTTTTTAACTAAGTTTATTTTCTAAACACTTTCCTTTTAGAAATTAACTGGAATATACACCCAGGATATGGTATGTATGGAGTCCATATATGGAGTTTATATATATCTTTCTGACTTACTGAGTTGTCTGAATCCATATTCTCCTACTCTGTAGACAAGCTAGATTCAATCTGGGTCAAAACCAAAAATCACCAGACTGAACCTAACCTCCAAAACGTAGTAGCAGGGCACAGAAAGTATGTATTTCTTTCCCCACCTTCTTAAAGTCTTCATGCATATTGTTGAGTTTTCTGAAAATTCCTCTATACAGGACAATGTCTACTTATTTCTCATTTATTAGATGGTCTACAGTTGTGTGAGAAAACTTGGTGTTAAAATGCTAACATCTATTATTATGAGGTAAGGGGTGAAAACCATTAGTTTTCATTGAGTCTCAAAGTACTATAACACTAATAGTAGGATAGCATTGTCAACGAATCACCAAATTTATTGAAATCTGAGCAAAAAACCCAAGAAACTACAGCCTCATAATCCCAGAGTTACTTAGCATTACCTGAGAAAGGAAAAAATGGCTAATGAATTATAATTAAATATGCACTTTACATGTTTTCCTACCGTCTTTGTCTTTTTCTTTTTCCTCTTAGGTTGTGTTTATTATTCCAAGTGAGTGAGGAAGTGTAAGATTGATTGTAATCTAAATTTTATTTCTCAATTCCTAAAAGTTGCTTAGAATTTGGGTATCTGGGTGGATACATGGAACTTGCCACCAAGAGTACAACCTGGTTTGATTGGGGAAATAAGTAAGAAATGAGGTTCAAAGTCTCTGTCATCATCATGATCAGTGTATTTCGTCTAGTTCCATCCTGTTCAGGTGTCCATGCAGAAAGCAGCAAATTCCTACCTGGTCCTTGCAACTTTTCATGGTTGTCTAACACTGTGTGATCCCCTGCTTTCTCTGCACACTTGCATGTACCACTACTTAACAATGATCAGCTACTGCCCAACATATCTTAACTATTTTGTTTTGACAGCTGGCTTGCAAGGCCCCAGAGCCTAGGGACACTCTAACCTACAGATGTTGGAGCCATAGATTCTTGTATAAGATGTTGGGGAAAATCTAGATTTGCTTCCTACTCACTTGGGTCAACAAATATTTATTATTTTTAATGTGCCATGCTAATAGCTCTCCTCAAAGATTTTCTCATAGCAAGAACAACAAAATGTTTCCCCAAGAATCTCAGAAGTCATGCAGTTCAGCAATATTCTAGAGAATGTTGTTCTCTAAGGCATGCTTAAAAAGAAAGCTATAAAGGGAGAAAAGAATATTACAAAATTAAGCAGAAGTAAATCGTGCCACATCAGAAAAGACGGCATACATAAGTAAAGAAAGCCAGATGGTTTTCTTCATTAGAAGATATGGAATCTGAAACTAACATGCAGAAGGAATTTTGGTTGTCAGCTCTTCTTCAATTCTAAACTTCACCTTCAAGTAGGAGTTAAATTGATTTTTCCAAAAAATTGTTCTAAATGCTTTATAATGATTTTGAGTTTGTTTGGGGAGATTAAGCTGGTATTTTCCTTATATATATCATATATTCCTGGCTTTGGAATCAGTCCATGCTCTCTCTTTTTAAACAATGTTTCTTTTAGCTTATTAAATCTAGATATTGCATCTTGCTTCACATTTTTCTTTCTGCATTTTTCTGAGGCCGAAAGGGTCAGCACTCCATGTTTCTCTATATCTGATATTTTTCTGGGATCACTGCCTATTTTTTCTTTTCCTATTTATTGTGTGTACTCTTGTTCTTGATGTCTTAAGACACTGTTATTGACTTCATTGCTTAGTGTCAATAAAATGCATAATTATAATTAAAACCCTGTCATGGAGATTGGTCACCATGTTTTTATTATAAAGTAAGATTTGGTGCTAAAGTAAAACAGTTCTATCAAAACCTTATCTACATTGGTTATGTAATAACACAGATTTGTAATGTATAAAATATGACAAATATTTGTAATTCTTGAGAATTCCAATGATGTCAAGCATATAGGAACTGTCCATAACTTGACAATAGACTTTATCAAAATATATTTTCTAGTATCTGTGATGTGTCTCTTTTGCAGTCCCATCACTCTATTATGAAACTATATGTAATACTTAAATCTGATATCCCTTTATTCCCTAGGAGAATGTCACTTCCTCATCTCAAAGACACATTTGTACCAAGGTAAGTGACTGAGGCTTTTTAAATGAGACAGAGCTAGTAATTACTCAGGTGTCCATTGCAGAAACCTTAAATTTGTATCTCCAGAAGCAACGTAGTTGCATAGGTGTCAGCTATTAAATGTCTATGAGCCCCTGGGGAATCAGTGGATGCGCTTAAGAGAGCCTAGAAACCCTCTGAAGTATTGGGTATTTGTGCATTTATTCATTTTTTTCTATATACATCGGGCATTCTATCAAATTCATAACAAGTTTAATAATCCTGATCCTAAAGGGAACTAGCATAGGACAACTGCATGGAGACTTCAGTGGAAGAAACTGTGTTTAATTCATTGATGTGAATGTTAGATAATAGTGACCCCCAGGAAGGTGGGTGATAGCGACATTTACCTTCCAGACCATCCAATACTTTTTCATTTCCCATTGAAACTTACTAGCATCCAGATGTAGCATTCTTTCTTTCAGTTCATTTGTTCATTTATTCACTCATTCATCATTCATTCTATATGGAAAAGATTGTGATTTTATTGCAAAACATAATTATACAACAAATTTCAAAGAAGGTCAAATAATTTTCAAAACCAAAATTTAAAATTTAATGACTTAGGCCAAAGATTCAATTATGTTTTGGAGATCTCAGAAGTATTAGGGGTGAAAGAATGGTTTCCTTCCTTATTTATTTTCTTTTATTCCTTTTTGTGATGTTTCCCCTTTTTTGATTTATTTTTTCTCTTTTTTCTTTTCTTTCTTCTGATATTTTTGTTTCTTTTGTTTTGAAGTTTCTTCTTCAGTGGAACTGGGTAAATGAGAGCTTTTCCTTTTTTTTTTTTTTAAATTGACTCATCAATGTCTAAAACCTCAGTCAATAGTGGCATAGAAGGTAAGAAAACAAACAAACAACACTACCACCCCATCCAAGCCATACAAGTCAGTTCAGAAAGGATCCACTGCTCTTAGAAAAGGCTTCTGGAAAAGACTGTTGGCAGTTTTGTTATCCCTGGTGTCAGGAAGTTCATTGGAAAATCCCCTACATGTGTTCAAGATGCTTTGGAAAATTAAAGAACCTAATCTCCAGGCAGAGGGATGCAGTGGAAATTATTTTGGGGTATTAATTGATTTTACATTTGATAGGAAATAAAGGTTCAGTGAAACCCTCCTGGCTGTCTTTTCGTGCTCTGAGTTTTCCAGTTCAGTGAAATAAGTAAGAGTTGGAGCACTATCTTACCTAGAGAAGGGCAAAAATATATTTTTTATAGGCTTTGGAACACAGGGATTTTTTAAAATTTTTTTATAAACATATAATGTATTATTAGCCCTAGGGGTACAGGTCTGTGGGATTTTTAATGCTAAAGTACTCTGATATGATCTGTGCTGTTTTCTTCTCCCAACCCTATCCTCCAATCACTTATTCTTTGTGCCTACATAAAATGAGAGAGCTCCTGAAAAGAACCCTGAATTTACCCAATAAAATTAAAAGACAGTTATTCAAACAAAGAAGCTATCCTGTTCAAATTCCTATCACATGTAAATTTATTCAAAAAACCTCTTAAGACGTGGTTTGCTTAAACACTACCAAATAGACTGAAATGTAGGTTCTGCATGAGGGCTTTTGAGGCTTGGAGGATGCTGATGCTTCAGGATCTCTGTGCAGGGGAATAGTGAAGAGTCTTAGGGATCTCTGAGCAGGAATATCGTGATGGAAAACCACCCAAGCTGGGTAGATAAATATAGATTGGCACACTTGTTTTTGGCCAATGTTCTCCAGATGTTCACAAAGCAAAGAGCTACCTCCTTGTGCATCCTCCTTGACTGAGTTCACATTAGTCTTCAAAGGGGTTTTGAATTGCCCTTTTACTGATTCCTTCATAAGTGTCCGGAACCAGAGTAGAGAGTATTTGGAAGTAAGTGCTGGTATAACACAGGGACTTCTTTGGTAAGCCTTTCTTCAGAAAGTAAATCAGGTAAATACGCCTTCCTTCCATAATGCTAGGCTCCTTTCTGACAATCTGTATTCTGTTCTAACCCTTCCCATGCAACATTCTTTAACCCCCTGCTACTCAGTGTTTCCACACTCTCCCTCTGGATACACCAGACTGATCAGAGACGGTACGTAGTCTCATGTGCCTTTTCAGTCCAGTCATTTGGTATCTTGGCTGGATGTCAGTGAGCTTCATATGCCGAACAAGTCCTGTCTTATGGCTAAAGAGGGCGTTCTCATCCCAGGTAAGATGGGGTGGAAGTGATGGGACGTTCTCCAACTCTTTTTTTTTTTTTTAATTTTTTTTAAAAGATTTTATTTATTTATTTGACAGAGAGAGATCACAAGCAGGCAGAGAGGCAGGCAGAGAGAGAGGAAGGGAAGCAGGCCCCCTGCTGAGCAGAGAGCCTGATGTGGGACTCGACCCCAGGACCCTGAGATCATGACCTGAGCTGAAGGTAGTGGCTTAACCCACTGAGCCACCCAGGCGCCCCGTTCTCCAACTCTTGTTGTACCTCTGTCCAATAACACACCTGTGGTCTTATTTTCTTCTGAAGTTTTTAATACAAACAGTATGATGATCATGAGAATTAAATTTTTTTCCTTCAGTAATTGACCAAGTCTTATTTACATAAAAACTGTGTACTCCTCTTTTTAACAAATATTAGTCACATATCTTACAAAATATAAAACTCAGCCCTCTTAGTTTACAAAAGTACATGATTCTCCTTTTTTTAGGCATCCCTCCACCTTACCTCTCAATGAAGTCATATATTAATTAACAATGCTTCTACAGTTCAGATAAATGGCAGCTTCTTCTCAAATTTCTTTCTAATCCTCAGTCTTTTCCCTTTTATCCAGAGAAAGGAGTTTGGTGTTTCCTATCAAATTAGAAATTATGAGACACCGATTCTTTAGATATGATGGCCAAGGATTATGTCAAAGACTTAATGTGTTGAGATTTTAAATATCTTTGCCTTTGAAACCTTGGTCTTCAGCTTCCACTTAGCTTTTCTAAGGTGGATTTATGGTTCAAAAATTGAAAATTAGGACCAAGTCTTGAATTATATTCAGAGCTTGAAGGTAATCTGTCATGATAGTTAGTGTGATCCAGCCATTAACCAGACCTGTCCTCATAGTGCATATTCCCTCATGATATAATTTAATCAACTTCACTGGATCTACACAATACCTAGTACTATATTTATGTGAACAGGTGAGTGCTCCTAGACTCTTTTTAAATTGATAAGAAACTCACCTTATTTTACAGTCTCCAGAGGTATATGTAATGGTGATGATTTACAAAGTTATAGGAAAAGACTGACTAATAGGAAATAATTGGTCCTAAATCCACAGAGTTCTTGGGCAAGGTGGACAAAGGATCTGGCCATGTAGTTAGTGAATAAAAGAAATACAGCACTAAGTACGTATGTTATAAAATAGATGATCTTTGTCACGGTATATAAAGTCCACAGAACATTTGCTTAATTTGGTTTCATTTTTGGTGAAGGTTTTAAAATGCACATTTAGGAGCCTGGGTGGCTCAGTTGGTTAAAGCCTCTGCCTTCAGCTCAGGTCATAATCTCCGGGTCCTGCGATCAAGCGGCCATCAGGCTCTCTGCTCTGCAGGGAGCCTGCTTCCTCCACACACTCTGCCTGTCTGTCTGCCTACTTGTGATTTCTGTCTGTCAAATAAATAAATAAAAATCTTTTAAAAATAAATCCAAACAGCACATTTAAAAAATAAATAAAATGCACATTTAAACATAAAGCAGTACAGGTAATTTTACATTTTTTTTCCAGTTTTCTCAACTTGCTCTGCACAATGACTACGTATGATTATTGTGTTGTGAATGAGTCACTATATCAAAGTAAAAGCATTTCTTTTTTTTTTTTAAAGATTTTATTTATTTATTTGGCAGTAAAAGCATTTCTGATATTAAAACTTCATTCTTGTTTCCTAAGAAATCTAATCAAAGTGATAGCAACATATTCTCACAAAGGATAGTCTATGAAATGATGGAGTACCTTATTCACAGGTCACAGTAAAATAATCAGAAGATTATTACACTTCATAGAATCCTATGCCCAGTGACAATATCTGTGACAATGGTAGCCATAAGCACTTGGGAAGGAAGGTATATGAATCATTGAACAGACACTATTGTCATTAATAATAAACACTGGGAATAAGTTGTTAAGGTTTTCATCATGACTGCTACTGTTTAGACTGTAGATTTATTTTCAAAGTTTGAATTGATGACCACATAAAATTAGGAACAGCACCCACAGAAATAGCAAAATGTAAGTTAATATATTATTGAGGCCTTGAAATCTAGTCCTTACTAATTATTGTAATGCATAGATATTTACATTTTGTGGTTAACTGCTGAAACAATTAGGTAGCATTTTCTAAACAGTGATATGGAGCTATTAAATTTCCTATACAATCCCCTTGGGGCTGTTTTTAGTCAGGAATGGGAGGTAGATAGAGGGGTCAGATGCCTTTCTCCTCTTATTTCCTACCTAAATCCTAAACTACCTTTGAGGCATGTTTGATGACTTTCTTTTCCAGGATGCTTTCTTTGGCTCCTAGACCCTCTGTTCTCTCAATTCCCAAACTGTTTATTATTTGGAACCTGACTTTTGGCACTTAGCCACATACAGCCTGACACTGATGGACTTCCCCATAGAGATTATAAGTTTATTGAGGTCAGAGGCTGTTCATTATGTTAGTTTTTATTTTTCAGGGCACATGGCATTGTGTACATGACAGGCACTCAATGAAAATTTGCTGAATTATATGCAAGTAATATTATCATAGCATTTTTGACCTTATGAAACATTCAGAAATCATTTCATTCAAGTCCCAGTTTTGTAGATGAGGAAAATGAAGCCAATAGAAGTTAACTTCTTGATCAAGGTCACATGACTATTGTATAATACAAAAATAATCAAGCACTTTATTTTCTTAGGATGTAGATGTCTCATTCATATTCTTACTTACCCTGTTTGTTTTCCTACAGACTTTGCTGTTCACTGACAATTCAAAATTACACCTCATCCCCTGTACTGCTGGGGTAAGTGAGAATTTGACATATTTGTAGTTCTCTTTACAGCTCTGATGCTGTGATTAATATGCACAAACACATTTGCTAATGTTTGTGATCTTCTAATTAGATAGTTTTAGGTTTCGTCATTAAACTTCTATCCTTTGTCCTAAACAGAGTTATTTCATCCCTCTGGTCATATAGAGCTCTGTTTCTGCCCCAGTTTTGTTATTTTCCACAATCAGACCTATATTGTGGTTTGATGAATATATGTTTATCTCCCATACTATTCTGGACTTGCTTGAGGGTGAGAGAATGATATAGTAATCACCTTGACTTCTCTATATCACTAGTCCTGTGCTTTGAGTACAGCAAGAACTTCAAAAATGCTGAAAAATGGTTTTTCAGTCTAATATGATTTAATGATGATTACAAGAATCTGTTCTGGAGAAATCAGACTTCTTGCATGAAAATGCTGCCCAAATCATACTGCTTCTTATCTTAAAAGAACAATTATAATACATTACTTGTCAACACAAACCAACTAACCTATTTCCTAAAATGTGATTAAAACCCAATAAAATATCTACTTAGAAGTAATTACCAGGTTAGGAAATAAAAAGCTTAACCATTTCGTATTCTAATAGTGAAGCATTAGGACAGATGAACTTGTGAAACTTGAGTTGAACTTGTGGAATCACTACATTGTACACCTGAAACTATTATTGTGTGTCCACTATCTCAAAACAACAACAACAACAAAATCTTGACCATCTCTCCCTTATCACTGAACCACTTAGTAAGGCTGTTCATAATGTTCTGTGTACAGTAACATGTACAGTTTTAACTCCATATCATAAATATCATATTTGTAATAAAGTGTAGAAATGGATACAGGGCAATAAATATAGTTGTTAGAGAAAAAAGCAAATACAAGTTTACAATAAAAATTTCATTTCTTGTAATGAACTTGTCATTTGCAGCTTGAAGAAAGTTGAGAATGAAACTGGAAAGAAGGGTTGAAGCCTTTGTTTATTAAAGGTTATAGAAGGAAGTAGTGTGAAGCATTGGCAAGACCAGTTGACAAACGGCAATTTTTGGTAAATACCAGACTCAGAGGCACTGGTAAAGAGGCACCATCTTTCTGAGGCTTCTCTAAAGACTCCTGAACAGGAGCCTGAGATGAATCTTCAGGGAGCTTGCAGAAACTTTCAGATGCAAACAAAACAAAACAAAAACAAAAAACAAAGCAAAAAAAACCCCCACACCACCTTAAAACAAGCAGCCAACTTTGCTTATTTATTTATTTATTTATTTATTTATTTATTTATTTTTTTTTTTAAGATTTTATTTATTTATTTGTCAGAGAGAGATCACAAGCAGACAGAGGCAGGCAGAGAGAGAGAGAGAGGGGAAGCAGGCTCCCTGCTGAGCAGAGAACCCGATGCGGGCCTCGATCTCAGGACCCTGAGATCATGACCTGAGCCGAAGGCAGCGGCTTAACCCACTGAGCCACCCAGGCGCCCCAACTTTGCTTATTTAAAAGAAGAAACGTTTTTAACCAGGATTCTTGTCTTATCACCACTACCTCCCAGCATGTTTGCCATCCCATCTGTATGACTCCTTGTGCCACAGTCCTCTCTTGGGATCCGCTCTCTCAGCATCAGCAACAGCAGGGGTCACTCTCAAGCCCTTTAAATTCCACGTGATGCTGTTTTCTGAATGTAACTTAAGACTTTTATCTGTACATCCTGTTGTTACTAATGTTGCACTGAGTTTTAATGATCTAAGGATGAATTTTTTCCTTTATCAATAATAGGAAAGCGTATTTAAAGAGATACGTGTTTATGAAGTTTGTATGTTAAAATCTAAGAAATGACTGAAACAGGATATAGTCTGTGGAATATATATGATACTGTCTCCGCTTGCTTTGTTCCTCTTCATGGGGCATATCATTCTTCCAAGGGAGTAAAACTCTCACGTCATTAACAATATTTATTGGGTGCCTAAAATGTTTATAGCACTGTCAAGAGCATCGTGGAGGAAATGCTGACAGTTCAGGTAAGTATCCTGAGATAAGGTCTGTTCAGATTCAGCTGCACAAAACGGTGGGAAGGGATTGTATCCACAAACAAGATGCAGGAGTCCAGTGGAGTGGGGTTCTGTGTCACAGAGGGAATAGTAGCATCTGGAAAGAGTGGGTGGCATCTTCAGGGTAAAGGTAAAAATTGAGCATGATCAAGTCAGCACACTTACTTAAAAGTAAATTTATTCTTTATAATGACAGGTATTCCCATGTGGGTAGGGGAGAGGTGATTCTATTTGAGAGATGGATGTTCAGTAGTAGAGAATGGACTTGCATTGAAGTGGTTCTTTGAGAACTGTAGCATATTAGGGATAATGCCTTGAGGCTTTGATGTGGAGAAAATTCAAAGGCCATGTTGTTATGAAGCTTTCTGTTTTCAGTTCCTTGAAAGAGGGGAAATAGGAAATGGTGCCAGAAACACATCATAATTAAACTACAGGAGCACTAATTTGGGGACTTAAATTCTTGCAAGGAACTCTGCCTTAAGGTAGCATGGACTGCATAAGTATAGGTTGTTAGGGTATAGGAAATAAACAAAACCATAGTTAGCACATACTGAGTCAATATCTGTTGTTTGCTGCCTAGCATCCACTGCCCTCTCCAGAATTTCTTTTGGTCACCACCCCTTATTCGCAGCCATCAAGGCTGTGTGGTTTTGACTTCACTGGTGTCTCCAGACTGTCTTGAATCTATCAGTGTGTCTCTTTTCTTCAACTGATTGACTGAATCAAGGATAGTCATATTATACCGGTGGACAGAATTCAATGTGAGATGTTGACTGGGAAGGCACTACGGAGAAATGTCTACAAGAAAAAAAGAGGCTTTTTCTCTTTCTCTCTTCTTTGGACAACATAAGGAAGTAAGGTCCAGAACTGACATTGTGACTTTTGATCTTTTTTGTTGTTGTTGTTTGTGTTTATTCTGTTTTGATTTGCTTTTGGCTTTGGCTTCTACAAGAAGAAAAGTTGGAGCTCTTGGAGAATGGAATGGATGCCTCTGGGTGGGTCAATGGTGGACTGGGGTAAAACAAACACTGGCAGAGTATATAGATAGAGAAACCTGGCCTCTGGTGACAGTGTCAAGGCTACTAGATCAAGCTGAACCCTAAAGCTGACCTTTATAGGGATGAAGACTATTCCTTATATAGTCATATTATAGCTCTTTTAGGTATTGTTTGTCATGATTCTATGTATCTGTACGTATACATGTGTATTGAATGTGGGAGTAGGCACAGCACAGGCCAACCAATTGGTAAAAAGACAGTTGTAAAAATGAGCATAGAATGGCTCAGAATAGAGTGAGGCCAAGTCATCTTACAATAATGAAACGACCTTCTGTCAATCTCAGTACACCTAAAATTATTCTGGAAAATGCTAGTGAAGTAACTGAAAGATTCTATATTAATGATAGTTCAAAACCACCTGAATCAAGAGAAATGAACAAAGGTCAGTACTTCTCTATACGAGCAACAACTGGTAAGCAAACATAATGGAAAAAAAAATTCCATTTTCAATAGCACCCCATACCCATTAACTAATTATGAACTAATATAAAAAGGTCCTATATGAAGAAAATTACAAAAGCCTAAGAGAGACATAAAAGAATATTGAGGTACCTTTTAGCATGATGGAAGGAGTCATAATTGTAAAGGTATAAATTCTTCTTAAATTAATATTGTAACACTATTACAATATATACTTGAATGACTTTTTAAAATTTAAATGATTTTAAAGAGGAAGAATTTATTTGTAAGAATAGATGGTTTAGGAATTGTTATTTTTGTCTAAGTATCAGAGAAGGTCTCTTCTTTCCAGGCCAACATTAATTGAGTCTTTTTGTAGAGCAATAAGTGAAACTGTCAAGAAATTTGAGATAGACATCAATTTGAAGGGTTTTTCAATAAAACTACTTTATTTTCTCCCCAGTATAATAGTAAGTTAAAATAAAGCATCACCTGAATTGAAGGTAACCTTTTCTAGAAACCCTATTAAATGTTCTAGAGGAATTGGGGATTTATTCCCCCATCTTATGTGCGACTGTGGTTACAGCATCCCCTCCAGAGGGACCTACTCACCTCTTTAAAGACCAAATAGCCATTTAGTGATATCATCAATTACAAATTTTTTTCTCTTTCCTCAGTCTTCCAAACAAAAATATGAAGCTCCCAGACTCAATTTTTATGATAAGATGTAGCCTGAGAACAGATTACTCTCTCCCTCTCTTTCTCTTATTAAGATGTGTGTAAGTCATCTCATGGGAATAGAATGACAGCCTAAGCCTGGCTACACTCTGCTCCCTGAGTGACAAAGGGTCATAGCAAAGAAAGTACTTTCACATTCATGTTCACATTTCATATTCATTCAGTAGATGTTTACAGCATTGGTTATCAAAGAAGTGCAAGTTAAATCAAGGAGATAACTGGTTTTGGTCAATCATTTTTATAAAGATAGGGTAATAAAGCTGCTGATGGGTAATGAAAGAAGCATAGCTATGTACTGGCAGTAAGTATGCATACTGGGGCAACTTTCTGGTGAGCAATCCAGCAATGCACATTAAGACATTTTAAAATCTTCAACATGTCTTACCCAGTAATTTCCCTTCTTCTTTTTTTAAAAGATTTTATTTATTCATTTGAAAGAGAGAGTGCACATCCTTGAGAGAGAACACAGACAGTGGGGAGGGATAGAGGGAGAGGGAGAAGAAGACTCCCTGATGAGCAGGGAGCACAACTCTGGACATGGGGCTCCATCCCAGGACCCATGAGATCATGACCTGAGCTGAAGGCAGACATCTAACCAACTGAGCCACCCAGGTGCCCCAGTGATTTTACTTCTAATATTGTCTCCCATGGGATAAGATATGCACCTAAAGATTGACAAGTGCTTATTTTCCTCATTTTAAAGTAAAAAAATCTGGAAAAAGAGACATCTGAAAAAAGAAATAAATGAAGAAAGGGCCCTGAAGAAATGACATGCAGCCCTTAAAAATTAAAACATATTTTTCCTGCACATCATTTATAATTTTTAAATTGAGCTGTAATACATTTAAAGTGCACCAATCTTAAATCCAAAATTCAGTAACTTTTATATACACCCATAATCGGCACCCTGATTGAGAGCAACTTGTGGTATGTCAGAGGACTCCTCCGATTGCCTCCTACTCAGTATCACCCCCCAAAGGTAGTCGTCATTTTCCCCATTGATTACAATTTTCCCGTTCTCTAACTTATGTAAAGAGAATT
This sequence comes from Mustela putorius furo, assembly GCF_011764305.1. NCBI lineage: Eukaryota > Metazoa > Chordata > Mammalia > Carnivora > Mustelidae > Mustela > Mustela putorius. The sequence continues at coordinate 10,224,240 of NW_025422015.1, read as the reverse complement.
GCACATTATACACTTTTTTGTGCCTGCTTTCTATGATGCTGAATGTAATTATAGTTCATTCATCTTCATTGATGCATACTGTTTCATTTTATGAATATATCAAAATTTGATAATCCATCCTATTGAGGGATATTTGAGTTGTTTCCAGTTTGGAGTTATTGTGAATGAAGTTTCATCTTTTTTTTTTTCCCCAATCATATTTTTGAACATTAAAAATGCTAAAATAAAGTGCTAATTTAAAAAACCTGAAAATACTCATCTGATGAAGAATTAATTTGAGAAATTCAGCTATGTAGAAAGAGATTGGAAAGAAGTGCAGGAAATATCTGACTGTGGTTATATTCCAATGGTAGTACTACGGATAGGATCGTGCATGAAAAGGATACTAAAATGGGACTCTATTTCAGTTTTGGAAAAAGGACCCCAAGGTATGAGTACAGGTGGATTTAGGCTGTAGATATCCTGCATTTTGGCTATTAAGATATTGAAGAAGAAGTGCCTTAGAAAATAAGCAAGAGAATTTGATCAGGGAGAGGAATCTCCATCTGCAGCAGAGGAATGATTTTCTCCAAATCTTAGGATAGAAGATTAATAAAGAACACTTAAAAGTTCTCATGCATGTCACAGTTGCCCAATGTCAGACAGAAGTAGAAGGAATATCAAGCTGTGGCCCAAAATGACAGAGTAGGTTTGGTGTGGGGATAAGGATGCACTGAGGGTTGGGTCCATGAATACCAATAGTGGGGCAAGGATGCTTCTGTGTCTTGCTTAGTGGGCTACTCTGAGGACATTGGTGGTGACCTATATCCTCTGCTAGAAGAGTGTTTGGAGAGCTTCATTAGAGGAAGAGACTGATGGACTCTCAAGGGGTGTGGGAGGAAAATTAGTGGCCTGCTCAAGGAAAACATCATTGGCTGTATTCTAAAAAGCACAGCCTTGTGGTAGATATTAAGGAGGGCACGTATTGAATGGAGCACTGGGTGGGTGTGATGTATAAACAATGAATCTTGGAACACTAAAAAAAAAAAAATTAAATTAAATTTAAAAAAAGAGTACAGTCTAATGATTCTAATGAGGTCTCCAAAGAACCCGTAGTGGGTACCACTGAGGGAAAAGGTCAGCTTTCCTAACCTACCAGACCTGGAAGAAACAATTACCAACTGCACTGGGATCACTCAGGACAGGCTTTTCTAGATTCTTCTCCCAACTTCTGCTTCTCTGATTTAGAGGCACTAGATAACTTAGATAGCCAGTGAAGGGAGGGAATGTGAGGGGTGGAAGCAAAAGAAAGAAGTCAACCATCTTCTCCCATCACAACTATAGGCAGAGGAGGGGAGTTTATATATTTAAAAAGCTTAGGATTTTTATTATTATACAGAACTATGCACTTAAATTACTGCAATGAGGTAATTATTATAACTAACAGTGATAAGGACTCATTTTTATTATTTAAGAATGATAATAAATATCATAAAACCTGCCTTAAATTTCAACAGAGGACTGAAAAGGAAGCAACCACAGAGATTAATCTAAATAGCAGTAAGGAGAAAAATAAAGTTTTATTAAGACTGTATTTTCAAGATTCCTGTTGCCACTTATGTATGTTTTCCAAATTTTATGCAATAGCATTTGTTAATTTTTAAATAAAAATGAATTAAAAATAATTCTTAGCAAAAGAGAATGAAATACATAGCATGGACAAATAGAAACAGAGTCAGAGGGTTAACCAAACAGTGGCATATCCTCGATCAGTAGAATTTGTCATGTCTTATGACTACTTAACTTCCAATGTTTGAGAAACTTCTTATATTATGAGTCCTATCTTCCCACAGTATAAACAGGAAATTCACTTTTCCAGCCTTTCTTATAGTTAGGGTACAATCAGAGGACCTCAGCTTCACCAATCAAATGCATCCACATGAAACCTTGCATTAGAAGAATGTAACTTGAGGAAACAAGCACTGTGAGTAGATTCTAACTTTTCTGGCATGAAAGTCAGTGGAGTTGTTTTGTTTTCTCTGGAATCAGTGGATGAGTCTCTTGTGCTCAGCATCAGCAGTGTAGACAGCAGTATCTGTGCCCAGCAGGGGCAAAAACAGGACATCATCCTCTCCCATGGTGTGATTGGTATTGGCTTTGGCGTGTAGTCTCCAAGCCTCTGGCCTTTTGAAGATTCAATAAACTAACTGATGCCCTTTAATAAATGGTTCTACTACTTATGCTAGTAAGGGTAAATTGTTTTATTTTCATCTAGAGGAGGAGATGCCTTGGACAAAGTATCCTTCACTCTCCTCCCCATGGAAATGTGTGCATTGAATTACCAAGGCCTGATGCCATTGAAACACTTAACTAACTCCCTTGTTCATGAGACAGTTTTGTGATTATCATTTGTGTCTACTAGGAGAAAATGCACTGAAAATGCTGATGTGTTCTAGGCATTAAGACAGTCATGTTTCTCATTTTTAATTCACAAATTATAATTCTGGTTTGTACACAAGTCTTTTGTAAGCTTGCTTTATTATGAATTTGTCCTAAGAGATGGATTTAGTCTCTATATGCTGACAAAATCAAATTGCTAAATTTAAAAGCTAGGATTACAAACTGGGTCTTGTTATATTTTTTCTTTAAATTAGTTGACCTCTTATAAAGACACAGCCATGTCCATTTCTTTGTGACACTTTGATACTGCCATGAGATTTTCCTTTCAATATTTACAGTTATTTATATAAGCTCAAGAAGAATTACTTGTGTGACCCTTTTGGTCCTGTTGAATATATCAATAAAATATGCTTTTTAAAAGGATAGAGCAGTTCACCTTTAACAAAATTTTCTACATAATGCTTTAAAGTTTCAGTTTGATCCAAGCAGCTGCTCCCTCTTCATGAGCCCGTCCAACCTAAATGAAAAAAAAAAAAAAAAAAAAAAAAAAAAAAATAATAGACTCACCTTGGAGTTAAATTCAAGTTTATAGCTTTACATGTAAAGTAGGGAAGAGGAGCAATGGAAATAACAAGTCAATTTGGATATGGAATCAATAATCTCTCCAGAAAATAAGACAGATCTTCATTTTTCAGAATTCTTTTTATAGGTATGATTCTCTTTTAATATTTAAACAATCTTATCAAGTGTTATGGGACTCTTTGCACCTGAGCTACAATCTTTTGTTTGGTCAAGATATCACAATTTCTTCCATATTCTTTCAAATAATTGAATCAACATAAAATATTGACTCAGTGACCAAGTAAATAAGGGGCTTGTTGAGAGATAGTGATTCAGATGCGATGATTGTGATTTAGTCTCAAAAAGTTCTGTGAGAAGCAAAAAGTAAAAGTGTGTATGTGTAAGGATACTTCAGAAAATTAACAGTACACTTGAAAATGGGTTGAGAAGGAGTAGAGATTGCCTGACCTAAATAAAGCACAGAAGTCATGTAGGAAGCATTAAAAGTGACTTTAGCTATCAGAAAGTAGATGGTTCTTTTATGCAAAGTTGTCCTATAGAAATCATTAAAATCAGGACACTTCAGTCAATTGGTCTTAACTTAAATTTGATAGAGCAAAATCAGTTGATAGAATAATTTTGGAACAGATGAATGGACAGATATTTTTTGAACATATTAGAGAAACAGTGGAATAACTGAAACTCTTTCATTCCTGGTGAGGGTGAAGAACATAGCAGTCACATTTGGAAAACAGTTTGGCAGCATCTACTTTAACAGATGCCTAATCTCTGACCCAGCAATTCTACTCCTAGATATATATCCAAGAGAATAAATACATGAACCGACAAAAATACAAGTGCAGAAATGTTCATAGCAGCTTTACTCATAATACCACAACTGGCAATAATAACCAAAATATCTATTAATAAGAATGGATAAATAAATTATGGAATTCATAAATCAGAACATTACATAGGGAGAAAAATAAGAAGAAACTCCAGATACACATGATAGTATAGATTAATTTCATAAATATAAGAGTGAAAGAAGCCAGAAACAAAGGAGTACAAATTGTATGATTATATTTTTATGAAGATCAAAACAAACAAAAAGAATCTATGCATTTAGAAGTCAGATAGTGACCACCTCTGAGTGAGGTATTGACTGGGAAGGGGCACATGGCAAACTTCTGGGGTTCTGGGAATGTTCTTAGTCTTGACAAGATGGTAATTGCAAAGGTGTATATACATAGAGCTGTACAGTTACAGTATGTGTGATTTAGAGTATGTTATACCTCAATAAAGTAATTTTTAAAAACATAATTAAGTCCATATTCAGAGGAGAAAATCATACTTGGTTACATCTTTCTTTTTATTTTTTTCCTCACTTCTCAACCACTTTCAGCTTAGCATACAAATAATTGTACTATCAGACATTATTAAATAGAGCCAAAGGTTGATTGGTTCTCTACAGCTCAGCTGCTGGATTGTTGCTAGTCTTAGTTGGGAAGATCTTTTGCAACCACTATATTTTCCATTCCTTAAAACTAGTATCAGCAAGAGCCTTTCATATTATGTTAGCCACCTCTTCCTGAGTGGCATTTATCATAGCCAAAAACAACAAACAGAGACGTTTTTCTCATTAGTTTGGCTACCTATCATGATGACTTTATCAAAGCATCACTCAGGTGAAAATCAGTGGCTTGTCCATTCAACCATATTCTTGTCTCTACACAGGACTGTTGTGCATTGAACTGGCATAACTTAAAACTTTTTCCAGTTACAGTAAAATGCCAAGCTATATATTTGATCTAGAAAAAAATAAAAATAAAAACCAAACAAATAAAAGCAAAGGGGAAAAAAAAGGATTTCAAACCAAATAAAAGAAACAGTAGTATGTAGCATCTGGAAAACTAAAGGATGGGAATAAAGTTTTGCTAAAAAACTAGGGATCAAATAAAATCCTACAAAATAGATGCTGATCTTTCTACCCCATCCACCCCCCCCCACCTTGTTCCCAAGTGCTGGGAACCAGATTTATGACTTTCAGCTTTACCTGACCAACCAAGAAGAAAAGACCAATAGATGTCATTTAGGTAGACACTTCCCTCTCCAAATCCTGATTCTTCCTAATTACCTTGCAGAGAAACAGTTATGAAACTTTCAGTGTCCCATTCTCAAAGATGAATGAACAATCCAGTATACTAGAGATTTCAGGAAAGATTTCAACATGAAAGAAACTAAAATAAAAAGAAATTTTAAAAAAAAGAAAGAAAGAAACAGGAAACTAATGTTATTTTGAAAAATAACATTAAAAAATTAAGAATATTATAAATAATATTTTTCAGAGAAGATGTTTTCATTAGTTGGGAAGAGGATACTGTCAAAAAGTAATGGAGATAAGAAAGAGATCTTAGAGGGGTGCCTGGGTGGCTCAGTGGGTTAAAGCCTTTGCCTTCAGCTCAGGTCATGATCTCAGGGTCCTGGGATTGAGCCCCGCACTGGGTTTTCTGCTTGGCAGGAAGGCTGCTTCCCCAATCTCTCTGCCTGCTTCTCTGCCTACATGTGGTCTTTGTCTGTTAAATAAATAAATAAAATCTTTAAAAAGAAAAAAAAAGAGAAAGACCTTAGAAGATAAAAAAAAATACTATGGTAGAAATTTCAAAGAGATCTATAGAAGAGTGGAATGTAAAAGTTGGTCAATTCTTCCAGCAAGTAGGGCTAAAATATGAAGAGATGGAAAGTAAGAGAAAGAACAAGTTAGTGAAGCATTTAAGAATGCATAATATCTGATTAGTAGAAATTTTAAAAATAGATAAGTGGTGGTGGTGGTGGTGGTGGTGGTTGGGGATGGTTGTCAAAGAGAATACAGAAAATTAGTCAACATTAAAAGGGCCCCACTATATGTCGAGCACAACAAATAAGAAAGGTCTTCTATCAATTTCTGAATAGCTGAGAAGAGGGCAATAATAGGTTTCACAGAAAGGACTGTGAATCAGATTGACACTGAAGTTTTCAATAATATATTGGAAGCTAGAAGATAATGGGACAATGACATTAAGAACATCAAGAGAAAATTCTTTCTGACTTGGAATTTCATATCCAGATAACCATGTCTAAATGTTTAAAAAACCCTTTTTCATATGGTCAAGATTCAAAAACTTTTTTCTCTCACAAAGTCTTTTTGGTCAAGCTAATGAGATAATTACTCGAAAAATAAATCAACAAAGTAGACATGCCATCCATAAAACAGGATTCAACAAAGGAGAGAGGACAGTGGCTGATGATTAATGGAAGTCCCTCTGTAGACAACAGAATATCAGGAAAGAGAGAAATTGGCACATGTTGGATCAGAAGGAGCAAAGCTCTAGGAATAATCTCAGAAAGGGAAACAATGGATTTATTATATTCCTTGATGTGAAGGACTGCACTGAATGGTGATATTCCAGTTCTGTTGAAAATTTGGGAAGGCATTAGTGATGGGAAAGTGAAATTAAGAAAAAAGAGAAAAAGAGAGAAAATATAATCATTAGCCTAATTAACTTCTAGTAAATTAAATTATGTAAAAGAAAAGACATTATCATTGTATACTGTGTGGCTCAGCATGGAAATCACTGACATGGTAATAATATGCAGCAATGCAAACACTGAGTATTGAGAAGAAAGAGGATGTAAGTGCAGATAGGAATGAGTGCTATGGCAAATTGTATTCTTCCAAGATTGCCCTATCAGTGCTTCCCATCCAAATGCTCTGCTGCTATGTAATCTTGCCAATCTTCCATCCAGAGATGGAGTTTATCCCCCTTCCGACCTTATAACCCAGTTGTTACAAACAGATTGCAGTTGAGGAATGCTAGATGATCCCAGAAACTAGGTCAGAAAAAGACATATAACTTACATCCAGTTTTCTTGGTATTCTGCTTTCCGGGTTTTCACCTGCTATGGAAGAAGTCCACCGATCCAGAGACTGCAATGCTGGAGAAATCATATAGAGAGATAGAGACCATGTAGAGGCCCCCAAGACTTAGCTTCAGAAGACTCCAGCCAGGTAAGCCATTGCAGCAAAAATCAGATATATAAATACCAAAGGTGACTCCTTCAGGATGACTCCAACTTCAGGTCCCATCTGACTGCAGCTATGTGGAAGACCCGGAGACAGCTGGGTGAGCCCACCTGAGCCTTGCAGAACCAAAGACCTGATTGGTGCTTAAGCTTTTGTGTCTGGGTGTAGATTTTTATAAAGAAATAGGTTAGACAAACAAGTGTTAAATCCTTATTTTCCATAGTTAGAAGTCAAAGAAGATGAGTATAAAGTAAAGAAGCCAAGAAACAGAAGTATAAACATCTAGTTTAGAAACATGGTTGTAAATATAAGAAGAAACAACCCAAAGAGATAAAAGTAGTTGCTTCTAGAGAATAGAATATGAAGGCTAGGAACAGACGAGACTGTTCAGCCAGCATAATTTAATTTATCCATTTAGAAATTGTTTTATTTTCAAATTAATTTGTTTAGCCAGGAGTTTTTTAGATTTTTTTTTGTTTGTTTTTTGTTGTTGTTGTGTGGTTTTTTTTGATGATCAGATACAATTTAATGTATATTTAATTTAAAAAATTATAAGGGAAATGAACATACAGTATAAAAATTTTATAATTGTACTTAAATTATGTTCTGTTTGGGGACTGGGAAATGTATTTTTACATTGTTTATGGCCAATCGCTTTTGTATTTATCAATTTAAATCCTGTGTGTCTTTTTTTTATCATCTCTCTCAATGTCAAATTTTTTAGTCTTTTTTTTTAAATTAATTTTTTATTTTTTATAAACATATATTTTTATCCCCAGGGGTACAGGTCCGTGAATCACCAGGTTTACACACTTCACAGCACTCACCAAAGCACATACCCTCCCCAATGTCCATAATCCCACCCCCTTCTCCCAAACCCCCTCCCCCCAGCAACCCTCAGTTTGTTTTGTGAGATTAAGAGTCACTTATGGTTTGTCTCCCTCCCAATCCCATCTTGTTTCATTTATTCTTCTCCTACCCACTTAAGCCCCCATGTTGCATCACCACTTCCTCATATCAGGGAGATCATATGATAGTTGTCTTTCTCCGCTTGACTTATTTCGCTAAGCATGATACGCTCTAGTTCTATCCATGTTCTTCTCTAGTGCACATGGAACATTCTCCAGAATAGATCACATCCTCGGTCCTAAATCAGGACTCAACTGGGATCAAAAGATTGGGATCATTCCCTGCATATTTTCAGACCACAATGCTCTAAAGCTAGAACTCAACCACAAAAGGAAGTTTGGAAAGAACCCAAATACATGGAGACTAAACAGCATCCTTCTAAAGAATGAATGGGTCAACCGGGAAATTAAAGAAGAATTGAAAAAAATCATGGAAACAAATGATAATGAAAATACAACGGTTCAAAATCTGTGGGACACAACAAAGGCAGTCCTGAGAGGAAAATATATAGCGGTACAAGCCTTTCTCAAGAAACAAGAAAGGTCTCAGGTACACAACCTAACCCTACACCTAAAGGAGCTGGAGAAAGAACAAGAAAGAAACCCTAAGCCCAGCAGGAGAAGAGAAATCATAAAGATCAGAGCAGAAATCAATGAAATAGAAACCAAAAAAACAATAGAACAAATCAATGAAACTAGGAGCTGGTTCTTTGAAAGAATTAATAAAATTGATAAACCCCTGGCCCGACTTATCAAAAAGAAAAGAGAAAGGACCCAAATAAATAAAATCATGAATGAAAGAGGAGAGATCACAACTAACACCAAAGAAATACAAACTATTATAAGAACATACTATGAGCAACTCTACGCCAATAAATTTGACAATCTGGAAGAAATGGATGCATTCCTAGAAACATATAAACTACCACAACTGAACCAGGAAGAAATAGAAAGCCTGAACAGACCCATAACTAGTAAGGAGATTGAAACAGTCATTAAAAATCTCCAAACAAACAAAAGCCCAGGGCCAGACGGCTTCCCGGGGGAATTCTACCAAACATTTAAAGAAGAACTAATTCCTATTCTCCTGAAACTGTTCCAAAAAATAGAAATGGAAGGAAAACTTCCAAACTCATTTTATGAGGCCAGCATCACCTTGATCCCAAAACCAGACAAGGATCCCACCAAAAAAGAGAGCTATAGACTGATATCCTTGATGAACACAGATGCGAAAATACTCAACAAAATACTAGCCAATAGGATTCAACAGTACATTAAAAAGATTATTCACCACGACCAAGTGGGATTTATTCCAGGGCTGCAAGGTTGGTTCAAATTTTTTAGTCTTTTTAAATAAATCCATTTTATTGTCTGAAAAAAAAAAACCCACTAAGAACCATTGTTCTTAGCTGTAAATCTTATGATATTCCATTTTTTTTTAAAGATTTTATTTATTTATTTATTTGAGACAGAGAGGGCTTGAGAGAGAGAGAATGGGCGAGCGGAGGGGTGGAAGCAGAGGGAAAAGCAGGCTCCTACTGAGCAAGGAGCTCCATGTGGGGCTCAATCCCTGGACTCTTGGATCATGACCTGAGCAGAAGGCAGAGGCTTAAATGACTGAGTCCCCCAGGCACCCTATAATATTTCACTATTAAAGCTAAATGCATGTAATTGCTTAACAAAAATAAAAAATTAAATTAAAACTCGGCAAGAAAAAAGGGGGATATCTGCCTTGCCCAGCAAGCAAGCCATGAGAAGAAGATTTGCTGGAGGACATGAGCATGAACACACTTTGAAAATTCCCAACATATGCTTCATTTTACCTAGTATTTTTTTCTAATTTTCCATTCTTCCTTCAAACTTATTATTCAACAAAAGTTTGAGAAGAATTCAGTTTAATTTATGATGAAAATATGTGTTCTATTACCAATTTTGTACTAAATGTACAAGCTTTTAACCAACTTAAGCCTCAGTTTCCTTATTAATAAGGGCATGGGTAGGCATGTATATGACATTGAAGATGTCATTTCCAAAATGTTATAAAATTTAGGATCCCTTGAGCTCTACCCTAAAGCTCATCATTACTAGTTTCTAAGGTGTTCTGTTTTAAACTGTCTAGGAGAAGGAGTTGTCATTTCTTGTTCTCAGGAGCCATTTATACCATTTAAATCATTGAGCATCCCAAATAGTTTTGTTTATGTGAATGACAGCTTTTGGTATGTACCTTAGTAGAAATTAAAGACAAAAATTGAAATCAACTTATTTGAAAATAACAACAAACCTATTATGTGTTAACTTATTTTCTTATGAAAAATCAACTTTCCTAAGTAAAACAATGAACAGAGTGGCACTGGCTTATATTTTTGCAAATTACTTTAAAGCCTGGGTTAATGGATGAGAGTTATATTATCATATCTGCCTTTGCATTCAATCACTGTAGTATCACTCATTAGGTAACCTCTAAAAAGCACTGTATGCTTGCCTACAGAATGAGAGTGAAAAGGGCAATTAATATTTTGATATTATTATAAAAATAGTTTAACCTCACACATCCCATGGAAAGGTTTTGAGGACCTCTGGTGTAAGACATTAAAATGCACTGACTTTGAAGAATGTCAAAGATGTAACCTCTGAAAAGTCAATCAATCTTCGGAAAGTTAGCAGATATTAGATTAGAGATGAGCTATTTTTCTTTTTTTAAAAAACGTCGTTATAAACAGGGTATATGAATGGACTCAGAGAAGCAGCATAATGCAATGGTTAGTGCTGCCTCTGGAATCAGACTGCACAGGTTCAAATTCTGGCAATGCTATTTATCAGCTGTGACAACTCAGGCAAATTACTGAGTCTCTCTCTGCCTCCGGGGTTACTATCACTAAGTCAATATCACTATACACTTAGAATATTGCCTTGCACAGTAGTCAGCACTAACATGCTGGTGAAATAATAGAAGCTTCCTGCAGGGGAGAAAGGTGAAATTCAGTTCATTATGTGAATGTTGACCAAGAAGCAGAGGGTCTGTGTCTGTCCAGGCTTTACTACTCATGGGTCACGTGACCGTAGGCAATTATTCTACAACCTGACCCCTAGTTCTCTGATCATGCATCCTTTGCAAGACTGTTGTAAGTCTCAGCTGATAAGATATTTGTGAAAACACTAGGAAAAAGTTCAGTGTTGCTCTGCTCTGTGTTTATGAAGGGGTTTTCTGATTCATACTCTCACCTGTGAGATGATCTGCCTTAAGTAACTATTGCAATTTTTGATAACTTCAAGTATCTGCTGTCCTTCTGGATTTCCTTTGCCTTTGGGTATCAGCAATGCAACTACTGAAACATTCTCCTCTCTGCCTCTTGGCATTTTGGCTTCTGTTTTCTGTAGGGTTCCTTTCCAGAGTAACCTCATTAGGAGCTTTGAGATAGATGATTTAGTTTTCACATCATGTAACGTTTGCTGAGTTTATTAATTCCCTGGGGCCTCCATGGGACAGTAGGGGGAAGAGAGACAAAACCCTCTTAGAAATACCATTATTATTGTAATTATTCACTGTGGACAGAGATGGTTTTATTTTAGATTCAAAGCATTGCTGGGAGGAGAGGAGAGGAAGGAGGGCCTAGCCGTTGAGGTTCTGTGGCCAGTGAGCCCTCGGGCTCAGACAGCAGGCCAACTAGAAGGATGAGAGGCCACACAATGTCTGGCCCAATTCCGTCAAGCTTAGACCTGAGGGAGATGAAGTAAGTCCAGCAACTCAATCTCCTTGAGTCAACATCAGGCTCTCAAGCAGGGCTAGTGATTGATCCATCCACTTGAGCAGAAGCTAGGAGCTTAGGTTCTTAATTTCATGATTCTGTCGCCTATAAAATACAGTCAAAAACTTTTCGCAGAATAAGGTCTTTACAGTATTCAGAATCTGCTCTGCTGCTCTTCTCCATCTTTGTCTTTGCATGGGCTAGCGCTTGTGTGATACATCTGTTTTGAGGCTTAGTAAACTTTTATTTTTCCTTCAAGATTCAGGTTAGTCACTAATTCCTCTGGAACTTCCTGAGAAAGCTTAGGCAGTTCCTTTTGGTCTGCTTCCATCTAGCTCTAATTTATAGCATCTAGACTTACTTAAAGCCTCTAGGGCATTTATTCATACATAGTGGCTCGACACATCTATTTCTACACTGGACATTGAGTATTTTTGTAGGTAAGAGGTCTTACCCAGGTACACACTTTTCGGCAGCCTTAGGATCTTTCACAGTTCTTACTGGAAAATCAACAGACATGAGAAATGCCAGGATTGCTACATATTTGAAGTTCTAACGTAGGGTAAAATGCTGACCACCTGTGGGAACCTTCCTTCCTTGGATGCTGGACATCATGCTCTTGAAACTGATAGTGAGGAGACAGGCAGAGTGAGTGGTGCTGATGAGGGGACTGTGTAGATTGTTATGCCCAAATAATGGATCCGTGATTAAAGGAGCGAGACTGATACAAAACGAAGGTCAAGCAAAGCTTTATTTTGCGCCAAGCATCAAGAATCAAACTGGCAGTCCAGGGCCGCACCTCTTCCAGAGAGAGGGTGACCCTGCTCTCCTTCATGTACGGACTGGCTTTTAAGGGCAAAGGCCATGTGGTTGGAACTGCACAGTGTTGCTAGGTGACCAATTGAATTACAATTTCACCTTGGTTAAGATTGGTGCCCAAAAGACTCCCAAAGGGCAGGGCCCATATTCCTTGGTAGCTAGGGAGACAGTATGCAACCCCCCTACTGATCAGATGTCTCCACCTGGCCTGACCCATCCTTGTATCTATGCTTTGTTACCTGAGGCTGGTTTCCGGACTTGTTTTTTGAAGCAGGTCCCCTGGGGGAAGGGGAGCAGAGACAGTTTAAGGGTTAAACAACAATGTTATTATTTAACCTCAATGAAGCCTCTGGCTAAAATATAAAAATATAAAGTAGGTCCTTACATAGATGACAGTAAAATGCAACTTCTTGCAAGACTTGGTTGTATGTAGGTGAGAGCAGGAGCTAGTAAGATGGGAGCATGGCTAGCCAGAGAACACTGCAATTCAAGATTTCATCCATCCAGCATGGCCTAGATGATAGAAACATGTAGATTTCCGTCTGAATGCAAGAGATAAGATGGTGCAGCAAATAGCATTTGGGCTTTGGGCATTGTGCAGACCTGGGTTCACGTCTTGTTCCCACGACTAAATGGAAACTTGATTTTGAATGAGTAATAGAATACCAATCTCTATTTTCTGGTTTAGTTCTGTCCAAAAACAGGACTACATATTCTTAAAGCACTGAGTCGTTTTATCAATTAAAGCTGATTAATTTTCAAGTGTTGGGTTTTCAGATTTTACCTCAGGCCCTTACTGAAGTTGTAGGGTATTCTCAGGATTTTTTTGTTTTTGTTTTTGTTTTTGTTTTTTCTCTTAAAATGGACATAAAAATAGTACTAGGCGTGTCGTAAGCATTAAATGAGAGAATTCATGTAAAATGCTTTCATAATACCTGACGTAAGAGTTTAATACATGTAAGCCAGTATTTTTATTAGATAGTATATGAGGCATCCAGTGATAACAAGCGCTCCTCACATGTTAGCCTCCTTCTCTTTCAATAAGATGGAGTGGGACAATTACACTGGCTTGGTCTTATTCCAGTGGTCACTTATTTTTATATAGGTCAGATGAAAGAGTTGTGTGAGAATGTGAGCTGCTTCCTTCTTTCCTCCCCTACTCCTTCCTTCCTTCCTTCTTTCCTTCCACCTTAGAGTATTTGAAATGACATAGGCCAGGTTCTTGTTCTCTTGGAACATGTGTTGGGCGTCACACAATGCAGATATCAGGTGCTTGTAGTGTTAAATTTTCTGTGCAGCCTGGGGATAAAGAAACAAAGGCTAACGGCCTTTTCCTTTATATTAGGTGACCATGCATTTCTTCCCTGAAAACATATGAAAGCCCTGCGCCGAAGAGGGTCAGCTTCAGAAACTCTTGTTCCTGATGACCTGTGACTCTGAGGATAAATCTCAAACCTCCACACTGCTCTCTGGGAGACACACATTGGAACAAAGAAAACACATCTTGTCTAAAAATAGAATTATAAGTATTTAATCTATACTGAAGAAGTATAGGCAGGAATAGTAGGGATCTGGAGGAGAAAGGGAAGGGGTGGCGGCACTATCACCAGCTCAGCTGGAGTTTCCACCCCTTTTCCAAGGGGCACTGAAATGGAGGATCCAGAGCCATGGCTGGGAGAGCCTCCTGTGGTGTTTGGGGCTCAGGTGGATTCTCAGCCTTATCGCAATCTAAATGAACTCTTTTCCCCTCCAGCCTGCAGGAACAGAAAAGACTCTCTTCTAGAGTGAAGATGGGTGGCCTGGTTCCAGGGATTAGCAAGTGTAGTGCAGCAGCTTCAGCTTCCGTGGGTTTGATCCAGGCGAGACAGGAGGATCTCAGGGCTGCCTGTCAGCTGCTCAGTGGCTTATGAGAACTGAGTGTGGGTAGCGCCATGTTCTTTCAGACAAAAATCTTTATAACCTCCCCCCCACCCCAGAAAAGCCTACCTTCAGTTCTTGATTATGCTATAATTTCATGTGTTTACTCCTGGTTCCTGAAAACATTGACAAGGGAAATTTGCCCAAATGTTAACTATTATAGCTATAGTAAGACCACTATTCAGAAATAATTTATATTTTAATTTTATTTATTTATTTATTTATTTTGAGAGAACGAGAAGTTGTGCACATGCAAACAGCAGGGAGGGACAGGGGGAGAGAGAGACAGGAGGCTTGATCTCATGACCCAGAGGTCATGCCCTGAGCTGAAATCAAGAGTCAGACATTTAACTGACTGAGTCACTTATGTGCCACAGAAGCAATTTATATTTTAGGTAGGTATCTTAGTCCATTCAAACTGCTATATAGCAAAAATACTGTAGCCTGGTGGGCTTAAATAACAAACCTTTATTTCTCACAGTTCTGGAGGCTGGCAAGTCCAAGATCAAGGAATCAGCAGATTTGAACTCTGCCCTTAAAAGAATTTTAGTCTTTGGGGAGCCTAGGTGACTCAGTCAGTTAAGCATCTTTGGCTCAGGTCATGATCCCAGGGTCCTGGGATCGAACCCCATATCATCAGGCTCCCTGCTCAGCGAGAATCATGCTTCTCCCTCTTCCTCTGCCTGCCGCTCCCCTTGCTTGGGTTCTGTCTGTCAAATAAATAAATAAAATCTTTTTTTTTAAAAGGGGGGTATTTCAGCCCTTTAAAGAGCACCAATTCCATTCCTGAGTCCTCCACCCTCATGACATGATCACCTCCCAAAGGCCTCACTTCCTAATGCCTTCATATGGGGGGAGGGTGTTGGGATTTCAACATGAATAGAGGACCAGACCTAAACATTCAGTTCATAATGGATAGCTTTATCCAAATGATCACAAATGGGGCAATTATAAATGTTAGGATAAACATGCTGATAAACAAGATTGATGGCACTGGCCTTTACTCAGATGGAAAGAGTTGTGTGATCTTCCTGACTCATGAAGCCTGCCTGCCGCCCAAGGCATGGATATTGTTATCTGTTGATTGTACTGATCACAGCAGGTATAGACCTCCGTGTTGGGGCAGAGTCATAGGTCTTTATGCAGATAAATATGCACTTCTGCTAAGAGGATTTGCTGCTCATACTTCAGGGATTAAATACTTATAACTAGAGAAAACAGAATAACATACCATCTTAGCTCATCCAAGGGGCAGGAGCTCTTCGGTGAGATCTCTTTTATGTGCAAAATGAATTTAAATAAGACTTCAGAATAAATCTCCTTACCTAAGATCTTTTTGAAATTATGGATTTTAAGATGTAGAATTTACTTTAACAATTATATATTTAATGTGGGTTTTAGAATCAGTTCTTTTTTTTTTTTAAGATTTTATTTATTTATTTGACACAGAGAGAGAGACAGTGAGAGAGGGAACACAAGCACAGGGAGTGGGAGAGGGAGAAGCAGGCTTCCCGTTAAGCAAGTAGCCTGATGCAGGGCTCAATCCCGGGACCCTGGGATCCTGACCTGAACCAAAAGCAGATGCTTAATGGCTGAGCCACCCAGGCACCCCTAGAATCAGTTCTACCACTGTACTTGTGTGCAGTTTTTCACCTCTCTACATTTAACTTTCTCGGTGTGGCAATGGGGTGGAATCAGGATTATACTGGACAATATGGTTGGGAGGAGAAACAGGGAGAGAGGAAGAGATAAGGAGGAAGGAAAGGAGAGCGAACTATATTTTAAAGAATTGTTCACTGTATTTGATTGTAGAGGCTGGCAAATTCAAAATCTGTTGAATAGCCTGGCAGGACAGAGACCAGGGAAGAATTGATATTTTAGCTTGAGTCTGAAGGCAAAATTCCTTCTTTCCCAGAGAATCTCTGTCTTTGCTAATAGGCTTTCAACTGATTGCATGAGGCCCACCAACATTATAGAGGATAATCTGCTTTACTCATAGTCAACTAAACTAAATATTGATTATCTCTAAAAAAGTCTTTAAAATAAAAAAATAAAAATAAATTTAAAAAATCTTTACAGCAACATCTGGACTGACATTTGAACAAACAATTGACAATCCAAGTGAATACATACAATTAACCTTCATGGTACCCTTATATGTCAGCGTTTGGGGGTACATAGGATTGAGGAAGTTGGAAAGAGGATTTGAGGGGAGAGGGACATAAAGATAGACTATTTGGCAACCCATGTGTATAGAAATGCCTACCAGGCTTCCTGAGAGTAGGAGGTAGAAGCATTTTGCACATTGCTGAGCTCCTAGTGCCTAGCACAATACCTGGCACATACTGTAGTAGTTTCCCCAAGAGTGTTGACTGAATTCACTTGAATGTTATGAAAGCAGGTTTGAAGAAATGAGTGTTTAGTGAGGTGGCTCTAGAGAGTAGCAATATCTCAAGAGCTGTTTTGCAAGAAAAAGGTAAATACCACTGCAGTTTTCTATCATCTTTTGAGTACAGAACAAAGCACCACATCAAATCAATCAGATGGAATGATATCTTCTAAGGTTCAAGACCAGATCACAGTTCCAAGCTTCACTCTCTGCCTTATTAATAGAATAAATTTAGTCACTGAACTGGATGATCACCTGTGCTGGCAAAGATTTTAAATCGCTCCCTTTTTAACCGTGCAATTATATAAAGGATTGGTTATACTGCTGGGCTATGATGGAAGTCATTTATCACGTAAATAATCTCAGAAACAATCTAGCCTTAATGGTCCACACCTGCAAGGAATGTGACACCAGATTTACTCCCAACAAAGAAATGGGCTGGGAATCAGAATGCATCTTATGTGTTTCAGGACAGTGAAGACAGAATGCAAATGAATAAAGTTGGAAAGACCTGTAAGGAAAGTGCACCCTGGCTTATACGACACATTATTTTGGAAGTCACTGAAATGGTTGTTCAAAAGCTACTGAAATATTACCGTTTGAGAAATCAGTTTTTGGTCAGTTCATTTTCATCTTCTGAAAACCAGGAGCAGGGCATCTATAAAGGGAGAATGGAATGATGAAGATCATGGAGATGCAGAATGGCACCTCCAAGGCCATTGTGTCACCGAGTGTAGCAGCTATTGATCAAAATGCCAGTTTGGCTTTGTGTATCAGTTGATTCTGATGAGAATCTTTCTCTTCTTCCTGTTGCTTTCCTGGTTTGCTCTCTTAATGAGCAGATCTTTGAAATGGAAAATTAGTCATTGAGCATCAGAGAACAAAATTAAAGGACATATGAAAATACGTCATACAGGCATGTTAGGTACAGAGATGCTGCATTTTTTGTGATGTTATAAAAAGAAATTGTCTTACAAGGACAGCTTGAGGCAAAAGTTGTTTCTGTTTCAGCTTGAGGCTGAAAGTCGTCACTGCAACACATGCTTTCTGCACCTGTTTCTGCCCCTTGTCTAAAGTCCTTACCATTCCCCCAACGCACGTGCACACGTGCACACAGGCGCGCGCACACACACACACACACACACACATCTCCTGCAGCTATCCCAGGTCTTATTCCTACAGAGTCTGATTTAGCTATTCCTCAACTAAGTTGGAGCCACTGGATTTAACTGTTTCCCCAGACCATGACACACCTCCTGGAATAGTGAAGGTGCCCAATAAATCTTGTAGGAGTGAATGAAGCTTCAGTAAGACATTAGATGAAACTGGCTCAGCCACTTCAAGGGTTGGGAGTGTTTAAAATTTAATAAGAGATTCTTAAAGCTAGAACCTCTAATGACAGAATTTTTGGCAATGTGACAGACAGTGGCCACAAACATGAGAAGCTAGTCCTGCATAGCAGTGACGATGTTGTGCTCTTTTCTGATTGTTTGTAAGCAGAGGTGATTCTTGGCATTTCTCAGAGTTCTGAGTTCTGTCTCCATCAAGAGCATTGAGTCACAGAAGGCTGCCAGAGTTGACAGCCATCTCTCCTCTTCTCCCATGTAAACGGGGTGCCTCTTTTTCCAGTCCTCCAAGGGAAGCATGGGCTAAGATAGTCCAGTCATAATTTGTCCCGATGCAGATAGCACCCACCCTGTATATTCAGCAGCCTCTCTTCTCCAGAGTAATCTGTTCTATCAAGTTAATTCAAATTCCACAATGTCAGACCTATGTCTTTGCTTTCCACCAGAACCTAGTAAAATATTGTACAAATAAAAGTTGTTAAATAAATACATTTTTTGCTTCATGGATTTCAACCTACTGGTAAGAACTATAAATCCTTGAACTTCTGGTTTCCCTAAGGAAGTTACTTTTGAATTTTCCAGTATCTTCTTTTTTTTTTTCTGGTTTCATATTACATATGTAAATTTCTACTCAGAATACTCTCTAGTGACTTTTCCTTCCAAAGGTCAGTTTTGCCCAACCCATGGCTAAGAATAGGTCCCAGCATGCTGAAATACTGAGCATCCTTCCAGCTCGAGACTATTCACAGAGGGCTCTGACTATCTCAGAGCTCTGCCTGGCTGCCTCTGGCCAGAGCAACATCTCTGTTCAACCTAACTTACTGTTCAAATGTTATCCTTTTCCTTGTACACCATGATGTGGGGATAAAGAGTTGAAAGCATTGTTCTATTGCAGAGGCCAGCAAACATTTTCTGTAAAGGGCCAGCTGGTAAATAATTGGGCTTTGGGGGCCATATGGTCTCTGTCTCAACAAAGCTCTACCATGTAACATGAGAGCAGTGAGACAATACTGAACAAATTGGTGTGACTGTGTTCCAGCTAAACTGTTGAAAAGATAGGCAGCAGGATGGTGATTTGGCCTGGGGACCATGTTTGCCCACCTCTCGTGTTTGGGATGAACTTTACTCTCCTTGCTGCAGGTGATCTCCTGTGGTCCTGGCCCTGACAACCTTTTCAGCTCCAACTCTTCTACTGGCTCAAATGTCCCACATCCTGGGAAGCAGTCACCCTCGTCTCCAAGCAGAGTTATGTGGCCTGTGTCAACTCCCAAAGCCATATATTCACACACCTTCCCACTTCGATGTAATAATATGTTGTAAGGTCAGTCTTCTCCAGCAGAGTATAAAATCGTTTATGGTAAAGACTGTGTCGCAGTTATATCTGTACCCATCAGATAGAGCATACTGTCTGTCACATAGTTGGTTCTCTGTACTTCTTGCACGAGAAAAGGAAGAAGAAAGGAAGGAAGGATGAAAGGAAGATTCTCTCTGGTGAAACATTTTTATATATAACGTTTCATTGCCTCTAGAAAGGGTCAGGGTAAATGTTGGTCATAAAGAAAGATGAGTGAGGGCAGGAAAGAGAAGGGGTAGATAGTAGGTTTAAGGAGGAAGTGGGACTAACAGAATAGGAAGTTGTCTGAATTCTAGAAAGTTCATTGGCTGTCACTGAACCTGCATTATGTCTGAATTACTTGGTATTATCCCCAGATAAACCAGCATCATAAAAATATATGCCTTCAGCAGTGAGATAAAAGGTTACTGTGGCAAAAAGCAATTCAGCAATGCATTTGCAGTACCTCTGGGGCTAGAATTTATGACAAGGAAATGAACCAGAAGTAAATGAATCAGAAACCATAATAAGGAACAATAGCAAGCTACAATTTAGTTCATAATATACTTCCATTATAAAGTATATCTAGAAACTTTATGAATTAATTTCTTTTTCTTCCTCTTTCTTATGAATTGTCTCCAGGTTTCTACTGTGATATAAATACTCATATTATGGTATCAGTGTAATTTCATTTCATCCCAGCCAAGACCTGGAGCAGAAATTTCCCCAGTCTAAAAAAAATAAATAGTGCAAAGTTTCATAATCTAGATTGAAGTGTACCTCTCTGATTCATGTTTCTCTAGCTGTTAGGGCTTAACCACTAAATACTTTAGTGATGGGTAATATATAGTGAAATATAAGAAATAAAATTCAGAAAATGTGACAATTAAAATAATATTCCTATTTTCATGCTGTAATTTGTAAGTTATAAATAACTTCTATATATATCTTTAACTTGTCCTTAAGATCTGAATGTTATGGGATTCCTGGGTGGCTCAGTCGATTAATCATCTGCTTTCAGTTCAGGTCATGATCACAGGGTCCTGGGATTGAGTCCCACATCAAGCTCCTTGCTCAGCAGAGAACCTGCTACTCTCTCTCTCACTCTGCTGTTCCCCTTGCTTACTCTCTCTCTCTCTAACAAATTATAAATAAATAACATCTTAAAAAATAAATATCTGAATGTTACAGGAACCTAGACTATAAGTACTAAGATTTCAATCTTTCAGTTTTTCAATATTGCCTTATATGACCTACTTCGAAGCACTGAAGAGACAGGCAAAGCCTAAGCTTGGTATTTCCCACCCAAACACCAGTTCCTGCCAGCATGCAAAACTGTCATGTGCCTGGCAAACATAAGTTTATTTTTCTACTGATTTTTTTAGTTTATACCAAATGTTCTATTCATAGCACTATGACCTAATTAAAAAAAACAAGTTGTAATAGGTAAAAAACAAATCGCCTGATAGCAAATTACTTTTGAAACTCATTCCCCAGGCTAGTATCACTGAACTTTTTCAATTCTTACAAAGTGGTCAAAACTTTACCATCTAGAAGGTAATCAATGAGTTAGGAGAGGCCAATTATTCAAATAAAGAGGACATCATAAAGATAAAATATGTGTGGTCATTCTTGCACAGAAGTTACAATGTATTGAGATATAGCTGTTCAGTTGAGGTCCATAGGGATAAGGCTATTCCCCTTTGTAGAGTGTTTATGGCCTCCTTTAAGGGAATGGTCATTCCTAATGTCCATTACCAGGGAAGGAGGAAGTATTTAATGAAAATATGAAGACTATGAAGGTAGGTCTTATGTACAGACCTACCTTCTTTGTCTATCTTTGTCTCTCTCAGTCTTGTTCTCTTTGTTCTAAACAGAAGAGTATAAATGTCTAGCTCTCTGTTCTCATGAGACCTGGAGGATATGATGGTATCTCCTATGTGGAGATGGACCCGAAGAAGGATGAGTAGCTACTGAGCCCCAGAGAGCAACTGGTATCTGTTAAGTAGAAGTATCTATGGCCATATTTCTCTAGAAATTAAAAAAAATTTTTTTTTTCTTTTTTCATGGCTGAGCCAGGGAAAGTCTTACCCAAATGTTTCAGCCTTGCATCAGCTATCCCACCAGCACAAGTTCACCTCTGGAGCTTCTGCTAGTTACTTGAAGAAGTGGCAAGTTTCTCTGAGACCAGAGCAGAAGCACTAGAAGGAAATAGGAGAGCTTTCTAAGAGGCTTAGGGTACAGTTGGGACTCCATAGTTCAGTGGCCACCATCCATGGGAAGATCTTCAGGTTCTAATATAGGTTCATTATAAAAAGGATCATGGGTGCTTAGACCAGGTAGGGATCTTCCAAAATCATATAGTCCATTCCCCAGAGTCTAGATAGAACTGAAGCAAATGCAGTGCCAAACCTACAATGCAGTGAAACAACATACTGGTTTATAACACTGCTTCGAATCATTTCAACTTATGGTAATAATGCTCTGATAACATTAAGCATGTAATTTGAAAACACAAAAGATAATAGTTTAAATTATACTTTTAATGAGATTAGTTTCTCAGCTTTTAATGAGATTAGTTTTTCCTTCTTAGCTTCACTTGATTCTTCTGTTTATTGCTCCTCACAACCTATCAGCAGACAACATTTTTTTTAAGTCCTAAATATATACCAGGGTGATGGAAATAAGCTGAATTAGTACACAAAAACTTTTCTTAGTTGTCCTAAACCAGTTAACCTAAGACATTTTGATCATCGCCAAAAGGAGAACATATTTTTGGCTTTCTCTCATGCTTAACTATACCTTGTCATACCCACAATAAAACTTTCTCTCTCATGTTTCTCAAAATTTGGGAGACTAGTTAAATTATTCATCACAAGGCAGATAACATGTTAAGCTCAGCTTTTGCTAAATTTTTTTTTCCCCCTGCTTTCAGTTTTGCCCCTAGGACACATCAGATTTATGCAGAGGCAACATTCCGGGTCATTTGAGTAATAAATCTTGCCCAAGTTCTCTGAGGAAGCATATTTCACTGGCCAAGGGAAATGCTCTTTTTATTTAACCAGCAACATAAAGGAAGCAAATGTTTTCAGCATCAGCATTTCCCTTGGCCTAATATATGTTTTAACATTCTATAAGCTTAAATGATTTTAATAGTCTTATGTTCAGAAAAAAAACACATAAACAAGATGTAGAGGATTTTTTCCTTCAGTATTTTCCTTTCTAATGCCTATTTGGGGAGAAAAAAACTCCAATTTCTATATCTTGAAGAAAATATTCAAATCCCTGAAGTTATCCCTGGAGCACATCAAGGGATATGTATTATTAATTATTAGGATCTAATAGCTAATATTTATTTAACGTTTTCTATGTGACACAATTTTTTGAAAATGTTTTGAATCTTTAAAAATGTCCTGAATCCTCGTAACAAAGACTCTGTAGTCTAGATGCTTTTATTGTATCAGTCTTTGTTTTATAGCTGAAGACATGGAGGGGTAAAGAGGCTATTACATAACTTACTCAAGGGGTACCTTCGTCGCTCAGTTGGTTGAGTGACAGACTCTTGGTTTCTGCTCAGGTCCTGATCTCAGGGTCATGAGATCGAGACCTCTCAGCCCCCTGCCCCCACTGGGCTCCACTTTCAGTGGGGTGTCTGCTTGAGATTCTCTTTTTCCTGCCTCTTCCCCTGCATGCACTCTCTCTGCCCCTGATTGTGTTCCCTCTCTCACTGTTTCTCTCCCAGTCAAATAAATAAATAAAATAATTAAAAAATTTTAAAAATTTAAAAAATCTTTAAAAAACATAACTTCCTCAAGGCACCACCACCATTAAGCAGCAGACAGAGGGTTCAATTTCAAGTTCCTCCAGAACCTGTGCTCTTAGCCACCAGGCTACATCGCATCCTATTGTCTATTGTCAGCCTCATGCCAGATGCCTGACATGCAGTATTGCTAATACCTGCCACAGTGGGAAAGTAAATATTTTTACCTCCCATTTTCTAGACAAGACACAAGAGGCTCACCACACCCGAAGAACTCGCCACGGCTCCCATGGTTCACGAGCAGCAGCTCTGGGATGTGAACTGTGATCTTCTGCTGTTAAAAATTTCATTCTTTCCATGACCACAAATTTTTGCTGAGTTGAGTTGCAATGAAAATGTTTAAAGTTTTCACTGTGCACTCTAAGATCTACTTTGGGAGAAGAATAACCGAAGAGCTTATTCTAGAGCTTCCAAAGAAATTTTCCAAGGGAATTTACATATTCACAGAGGAAATTACATTAAACTGGAGACTAGGTTCCCAGGATGCTGGTGACTGGGGCTTATAACTCAGAGGCAAGCTATGAGTTGGGGATCAGGCTAGATTGGTTTCCTAAGGAGGTCTGGGAATTTAAATGTGGGAGGTGAAGTGTTAGGAAAAAAGAGAAAGAGAGGCAACACAAAAGACACTCGTGTATAGTATCTAAAATCCAGATTTGGGGTCTTTGGTAGCCCAAAAATGCTTTTATAAAATCAGCTGGAAATGGGACAAAGCCACAAATACAATTAGATAAAATGTTTCCAAGTAGATTCAACCATTCTGGGATTAAGCTTTAGGATACTAAGTTATAAAACCTACTAGTATATCTCAATATATTCATTTAAGCTGCCATTCAAATAAAGTGTAAGTTCAAAAAAAGAAATACCCTGGAATAATCTTTTCTTTTCTAGAACACCAAAAAAAGAACTTTTAAACTACTTTAGGGAACATGGTGACTGTACGAGTGAAAGCCAAGGGTTGTTTTAAAAAACAGACAGTTACTCTATTCAGGGGTTCGTTACTTATGCAGTTATTTTAAAAGTATCCATCTATAAACTATTTCAAGGAACAAATACAAGAAACAAGAGACTAAAAATACAATTAGTTAAGAGATTTAAAAGACCTCATAGGAACAGCAGGATAAAACGACAATTAGTTAACTGACATTATGAAAAATAGCTGAAACCTCCTGTCCCAGCAGGGACCTCGGTTTATGATGACAGTACCCTCAAGGATGGCAGAGAGGGGGCGTGGCTGAAATTGACATGGCAGGATGGTGACAAGCCACCTTAGTAGAAGCAACCTCTGTATTTTCAACATCGACTCACTTCTGGTTCTCAAAAGTGGCAGAGATTCTCCAAAGTGTACAGTGGGGCCAGCCTTCGGCAAATGGTAGATTAGGTGATCTTAATTTCTCTACCATCTCCTTTTTTTCATATTTCTTCCTCTCTCTCTAGGCAGATTCTCCCAGACTTGCCTTTTCCTTTTAGAGTGAGATATCTAAAAGACCCTTCACTCTGAGTCCATGGGGTTAATGGGCCATTCACCCCTGGAACATGTTTAAAAGCAGTATTAGAGGTGGATGTGGGTGTGATGAGGAGTGGAGATGTCCTCATACAAGGCTTGTTGCAGTATTTTGTGTGTAGCTGGTCATTATCCATTAGGGCACATTTATTGTTTTGTGATGCTTTTACTATAATTATACATTGTGTGTGTGTGTGTGTGTGTGTGTGTGTGTACACGCGCGTGCGCACACGCATGGGAGCTCAAAGGCAACGAGAACTACATTTCAAACCATAAGTCATGGTAAAGAACATTTGTACTCCAGGGGCAGTGTGGTTAATAATCTAGATTCGTGAGCCAGCATATAATAGTTCAAACCCCAGCTATGCCTCCAAGTAGTTTTGTGACTTCGGGCAAGTTTTTAACCCACATGTGACTTAATTTCTTAATGGTGAATAGGTATAATAACAGCCCCTTTCCCACAGGGTTGTTGTGGCCATTTAAATAAGTTAACAAAAGCAAAATGGTGTGGAAAACAAAGACAGAAGAAAAATTATTAAATTTCCTTACTACCTACAGCCCATTGACAAGTCCTTGAAATAGGCAGAGTGACATTCCTCTAGGGACTCAACTGCCTTGAAGTTAATACTTTGCTAAGTGCAAAAGACAATCCTAGTCTGACCCTCACTCCCCCACCCAGGATCCTGTAAGTCTACTTTAACATATAATAACTCCTTTAAGAATTTCCTTTATCTCTAAACCTCTCAAGATATATGCTGGCAATCATTCCCCAAGCATATGGCCTACCGATATATGTCTGAAGGGTCCCATCACTAAGGTTTTATTGGACAGCAACATATTACCTTTTCCCAACAGTAGCTAGCCCCCTCAAGGTCCTGGAAGCCTTGCTTTCAAATTCCTTAGAGACTTATACTCTCCTTAACATCCTTCCAAGTGGAAAGAGTATAATGGGTTACTCATGACCCTGGTGTTGCTCTTTCTGCCTAAGGATGCTATCTCCGTGCTTTAATAAAACCACCATTTTGCACCCAAGATGTCTCAAGAACTCTTTCTTGGCATTGCCTTAGAGCGCTTTCTTACATCACAAAGCACTTTAAAAGTGCCCAGCATAAAATAAATGTTCAATCAGTTATATTGGCTATATATCAGTTCTATATCAATTATATTGACTGTTGTTATTCCAGTTATTTACTGTCACTTGGGTAGGCTGGTTGTCTTGCTGTAACTGTCCTTGTTGGAGAAACTGAGAAAGAGCATCACTCCTGATGTCCACAAAGTGACTGAGTTTCCCAGGGCCCCTACCAAGGATGGCTGGGCAACAGCTGATGGTGTCTGATTGCACCTGCTTATTTTCCTAAGCCAGTTACCTTCAGTTTGAGTTGTCTCTGGAGTGAGGACAGGGATTTGCTCACCCATGCATACATATTTATTGTGTTAAGTCTTCTTAGATGCCCAGAGCTCTTCTCAATGTTGATGATACAGCAGTGAGCAAAATGACTGAGGTTCTTGCACTTAAAAATTTTCAGTGGGAGAAAGACAATAAACAAGTCTATGTTTAAAATAATAGGTGGTGGTAGGTGCTGTAAAACAATCAGGCAGGGTAAGGAAGATAGGTAGAAGATGAAATGGTGGTGGGAGATATTGGAGTTATGCTGTTTTAGTTGGGATGGACAAGGAAGGCCTCTCTGATAAGATGATATTTAAGCAGAGACCTAAGTGAAAAGTGGAGTGGGGGAATGCATGCAGCTAACTGGGACAAGAGCTTACCTGGAAGAGGTAGCTTAAGCTCTGATATGGGACAGTATTTGGTGTGTTTGAGCAATATCAATGAGGCTGATATGGATAAAGTGCAGTGGGTATGGGAGAGAGAGTAATGGAGAGAAGGTCAGAAGATCAGAAGAAGTGAAATTATGGAGAACCTTAGAGGTCATGATAAGGACTTTGTATTTTATTCTGTGTGAGATGAAAAGTTATTGGTGCATTTTGATTGGAGAAGTGACTATTTAAAAAAGATCACTCTAGTCATTGTGAGAAGAGTACAGTGGAGCATGGGTGGAAGCAGGGAGACTAGTTAGGTGGCAAAAATCCAGGGGATAATAGTTATTAGAAATATGAGGTAGTTCTCAAAGTAGGGAAAAGTGGTGGGATCCTGGACATTCACTGAAGAAATAGCTAATGAAATTTGCTGATGGATTGCATCTGGATTGTGAGCAAAAGAGAGGGGTCAGTTAACTCTCCCATTCTTAAGTATTGCAAACTTAAATGTTGTTGCACCAGCCAGGCTTCTTGGTTGTAAGTGACAGAAACCTAATTCAAACCAGCATTTTTTTTTTTTTTTAAGTGTGAAACTAAACTGAAAAAAGCAGGAGTAATTCTGCTCTCAGGAACCTCTTTTTCTCAATCTGTCCCATAAACTTTCTCTGCAGTCAGCTTCTTTCTCTCAGAATATCTTCATGCAGTGGAGACATTGCTATGAACATTTATAAGCCAAGATCCCTAACCACTTCTACTTGGAGGGGAAAGAATTCACTTGGTCCTGGTTTTGTCAAGAGAATTCTTGAAGGAAAGTCTTTCTGTTACCACAAAAATGTTGATCCAAATATCCAGGTGAGTTTCTGCCCATTACCCTTAATCAAGAGCTATTTGCAGTGCGCCAAAGTAGGTCACCTCTCCCCAGTCCCACTTTGGTTTCCAAATAAGAACATTGATCAGTTCAGAAGCTATAGACCTTCTGCTTGACACTGTGAATTTGGGAAGAATTTCAACTATTTGTACAGACCAAGAATCAAAATGGTGGGTCCAGTAGGTACCAACACTGTGGAAGATATGGTAGGGAATGAGTAAGACCTGACCACTTGTAACAACCCCACTGGGATTGGTCGGGCTTTTGTTTTGTTTTGTTTTCAAAAACCTTTCTCAGTTTAGTTGATCCCCACAATAGTCCCTGAAAATGGGTAAGACTGGAAAGAGCCGCCACCCTCTCTCTACTCCTTTTCTCTCTCCTCCCCTTCTCCAACCATTTAGAGTGAAGGAGATTCAGTGTTTAAGTCATTAGTCATGGATAAAAGCTCTTAGAAAGAAGCTTCAGGTATGGATTCCTCAATCTTCTCAGTGTTGCTCCCAACTCTATATAAAACCATATTCAACCAATCACTGATATGTTCCCTAAAAGAAAATGCTGATGATTCTGTGGTTTTTCTAAAGAGACTTCCCAGTTATGAAGGTGCCATTTGACAATAAAACAAAAGAAACCTAAAACATCAAATGAAGAGAAATATATCAGATAACTCTTAGGCTGAAAAATGCAAATTGCTGCACAGAAATATTATGGGAGGCTATTATGAAATATTTTGGACCAAAACATCAGTACCATATCTGATGAAAAAGCAACCTACCCAAGGAGTAAAAGACTGTAAAACAAACAACAAACAAACAAACAAACCCAGAACAAACTTGAATGGGAATGTAGAGGAAGGGTATTTGGTCATTCTCTGATCTGAGTAGCCTCTGCACTACCCATTTAGAGCTTAGTGTACATGGCATCTTCAGAAGTCAAGGGCAGTGATCTGACCAGGTGAAACAAGTTAGTCATGCAAACCAGATTTTTCATGTTGAGAGTTTGTGAAAATTCTTACTCAATTTGGCTCCAGGCAGTGTCTGGACTGACAGCAATGATAAACACACCTTTCTAAGCTTTGTTTTTTAGATGTCTAGACACAATATATGTATTTTTTATATAACATGTGCTATTAATCTCCATTACAAATGGCTGTACAGTCCACAGATTCTTATAATGAAGCCCCCATATTTGGTGATGTGAATGATTTTTCTTAAGACATTGTATTACATATCAGTTCAGCATTTATTTCCTTATTCACTCACACATTCACTCCCATCTTCTTGCCTTCCAAAATTTCTATAAACATCTCCTGAGGGCCTGTTCTGTACAAGACCTCAGGCTAACAGGACAGGGTCCTGTGAATTGGGTATGAACATCTCCAAAGGGATGAATTCTGTGGTCAAGGCTATAGATGTGGTAAGTCACCAAAATCAAGCCTTTGTCTTGAGCTTGAGTTTTAAACAAAATAGAGACTATTTTGTTAAGGAAGTCAGCCACTCAGCCCACCCCTGGCGTCTTGCTTTTTTTAGTAGTTCTCATTTCCTCTCCAATAATGAGGACAATTAACTTAGGTTAGAGAGTTATCTAGGGCAAGCAATTCTAAATAAACTTTGGTATGTATATTCTTTCATTAGATGCTGACAAAATCTGCCATTCAGAGGTAGATGGCTTCCAATGCATGTTTTAGAATTTCAGATTTATTTCTATGAATGAGGTGGTAATTGTTCTTGAGAATTCACTTTAGAAAATCAAATAATGACTTCACTTTTATCTTGCCTTTTGTGCTTCCCCAAGACATTCAGACTAATTTCCTAATCTCATTGCTTATCCTTATAAATCAAAAATAGTATCTATGATTTGGAAGCTCCTTAAAAAAAGAAGGGACATAAGGAGGTAGGGAGTGTTTTGATCTTAGATATTATGACTGAAAAAGTTGGGAAGAAAATTTAAATGATGATATTCTATGGCTTTCTCTTAATTAGTGCCCATGACCTGACTTACACCTTCCACTCTTAACAACAGTGTATTCTGTTATTCTGACATCCACATATTTTCTTTGGCTTATTTGAATTAGCTCTGAGCCCCCAAAGCATTATGCTTTATTCTTCCCACAGTAGTGCTGGCAAATGAGTAAGAGATCAGATGGCATCTTTGGTCATTATTCTATCTACCTAGATCCAAACAATGAGCACTTAGATCTTACCTAGATAATTTCAGGAGGTTTAGAACAAATCCACAAACTTCATATTTATGATACAAGATTATTTCCTGTCTTAAAAAGAAGTAAATTGCCTTGAAATGCTCTCATTATTTTAACCCAGAAAGGATACACATTGCTGACCAGTTCATCAAAATAATGTTTGTCATTAGGATTATTGCTTATTCCACATTTAGAGCATGAATAGGAACTGCAAAGTAACACATTTTTTACTGCGATGATCGTTTCATGTTATGAATCTAGCCCCTTTTGTGCATGCTGCAATCATACCATGAGACAGGACAGAATTTCTCTTTCTGATGTATTGGCTCCCTTGACATGTTTAAGTAACCTATCAATTGTGACCTTATTATATACACACAGAGCTTTTACTGCACACTCAGTTCCACTTGCAACTCTGCTATTGCTCCTCTTCCTCCAATAACAATTCATTTTGACCTCCGGTATAAATGCTGTTGTGTAGCCCTGTGCCAACTGTTAACTCAAAAGAAAAGGGTGTCTCTTGAAAAACCCTGGAATCTAAAAAAAAAGAACTGAAAGTTAAAACTAGAGTAGAGGAGAATCCATGTTCCAAGTCAGGCAAGTGAAATGCCTCCTGAACAGGTTCTGAACAGAACCAAATTCAAATTTAGGGCCTAGATAGGACTGCCTAACTTTTTATATAAGGTGGAAGTTTGGGAACCAGAGACCTGCATTATTTTTTCTTTCTTTTTTTTTTTTTTAAGCTTGTGTGTGTGTGTGTGTGTGTGTGTGTGTGTGTGTGTGTGTGTTAAGAGAAAAAGAAGAGGGTGGGAAAAGGGGGAGGGACAGATGGAGAGAGAGAACCCTAAGCAGGTTACACACCCAGCGTCGAGCCCATTGTGGAGCTCCATCTCACAACTTTGAGTTCATGACCTGAGCTGCAATCAAGAGTGGGATGCTTAACTGACTGAACCACTCAGGTGCACTTGTTTTATCTTTAACAACTCCAGTGAGGTCTGAGCTACTGGGGCAGTGGACCCTCCTCTAACAGAATGATTGACATTTCTCTTTTCAAATGGACACACTAACATGTATGGATTGCTTTGAAGGACACTGGGAAAAATCCTTTCTTTTTCCCTCTTCCTCAGAGTTATAGGACTTTGAAATACACTTCAAGATTCATACCAAAGTCACAGTATCTAAACCCCATGTGGAATATCTGTCAGCAGTTGGCAATGACATATATTATGATACCAGGCATAGCTGTATTCCCCTTGGTAATTCTCTACTGTCATCTGTAAACATGTCAGTCTTCCAAGGTTACATGGCACTATATTTCTGAGAAGCAATGAGAGACATGTGTTGGAGATTCCTTTGGATCTGGTGTGTATATATTTTCTTTTGTGTCATGTAAGGTGACAAATCCCCAAAAGTCTTTAAAACAGAGGTGTAACTAAAAGAAATGTTTATTTTGAACTATATGGTTATAATGTGTACTTTAGGTAGATTCATGTGTGACATGTATAGTGTTTTTCTGGGGCAAATATTTAACATAAATTTTTCTTGTATACAGAAAATCAGATGAAGTGATTGGGGCTGCAGTAAGGCCTGTGACAAAACTTAGTAAAAAAAGAGAAATATAATCATATGTGAACATCTAAATAAATTTGCTGATGACAAATATAACTTCTCAGTGAAAAAAATTAGGGTTTTTTGTCTTTGCTCTTTCACTCTTTTCCCAAATATTGGAACTATCTTTCTTTCAATATCTATTTTTAAAAGATTTTCCTCTGATGTTCTATTTTGAAAACTGTCAAACCTACAGAAAATTTGCAAGAATAGTACAATCAACACCCATATGTCATTTACTCTGATTCGCTAATTGTTACCATTTTGTCACATTCATTTTCTCTCTCATTCTCTGATTATTTGATGATCCATTTTAATGTCAGTTGCAGATAATCATGAACTTTCAGTTCTCTATATTTCAACAAGTATCTTCTAAGAAGGAGGGCTTCCTCCTGTAAAACTACACAATAGGGGCACCTGGATGGCTCAGTGGGTTAAGCACCTGCATTTGGCTCAGGTCATGATCCCCAGCCCATGGCAGAGAGCCAGCTTCTGCCCCCCCCCCCCCCCCCCCACTGCTTATACTCCCTCTCTGTCAAATAAATAAACAGGGATGCCTGGGTGGCTCAGTCGGTTAAGCAGGTGTCTTCAGTTCAGGTCATGATTCCAGGGTCTGGGATCGAGCCCTGCATTGGGCTCCCTGCTCAGCAGAGAACCTGCTTTTCTCTCTCCCTCTTCCTGTCTCTCTGCCTATTTGTGATCTCTATCTCTTGGTCAAAATAAATAAATAAAATCTTAAAATAAATAAATAAATAAAATCTTAAAACAAAACTACACAGACAAAAACAAAACAAAACAAGGCTACACAACAGTTATCAACTTGATAAAGTTAATATTGGTATTATATTATTATACAGTTGGTAGCCCATATTAATATTTCCACATTCATCTCAATAATGTCCTTTACCCATTTTTTAAATCCAAGACTCAATTAGAGACCATACATTGTACTTAATTGTCATATTCAATATACCATTCAGAGCCAGAAGAAAACCATACTCTTTGAAACACTTCTATCCAATAGGACTTCTTCTTCTTCTTCTTTTTTTCCTTAAATCTAAAAGGAACCACCATTTTTCCAAAGAAAGGTTGCTGGGTTTGCGTGCTCATCATATGTGCACAGCCTGATGCTGTGCTGTTTTCTCTGTCTAGACTTTTCTGATAGTTCTCCATATCAAATTAATTGATGTGGATGTTTTTTAAAAAGTTTATATTTTGAATTTTATTCTCATGGGACTATTTCTCCTGAGATAAAAAGGTAATACCTAAATATAGGCTAGTGGTTGGCAACCGTGTTCTGCAGAGGACCAGATAGTAATTATTTTAGACTTTGTGGGTTTATTTATTTATTTATTTATTTTAAAGACTTTATTTATTTATTTGACAGAGAGAGAGAGATCACAAGTAGGCAGAGAGGCAGGCAGAGAGAGGAGGAAGCAGGCTCCCTGCTGAGTAGGAAGCTCAATGTGGGGGCTCAATCCCAGGACCCTGGAATCATGACCTGAGGCTTTAACCCCCTGAGCCACCCAGGTGTCCTGCTTTGAGGGTTTAAAATGGTCTCTTTCTCAACTATTCAATGCTGCCACTGTACCTTGAAAGTATCACAGATGATATGTAAACAAATAAGCATGGTTGTTTTTCAATAAAACTTTATTTACAAAAACTGACACTGGCCAGGGTTTTTTCCTTAGGCAATATTTTGCTGACCCTTCACCTAGGGTAACATGATAATAGGTGATTATAGTTAAGGAAATAGTATTCTGGGGTAACTTAATTTTATGTTAGCTCCAGAATTCTGAAAACAGTCTTTTTATAGGTGAAAAAAAAATTCTTCTGGTCTTTGGAGAATATGAAGCCTGATCTCAAGACACCCACAAACACCCTTTTAAGAAGTTAGTAAGTATTACTCCATGAAAGCATTTTTTACTTATGGATTATCCTTGCAAAAAAGAATTGAGTCTTTACAATGACAGAGTGTTCAAAGATTTTTATGTAAACAAAAGAACAAACAAAATTAGAATATTCTACTGGAAACTTCAGACCCACAGTTTTTTAGGGTTTTATTTAACTTTCGGCTAGTTAACATACGGTGTAATATTAGTTTCAGATGCACAATATAGTGATTCAACACTTCCATACATCACCCACTGCTCATCACAAATGTGCTCCTTAACTCCCATTACCTATTTCACCCCAACCCCCTTCCCCCTCCTGTCTGGTCACCAGCAGTTTGTTCTCTATAGTTGAGTCCTCAGACCCACATTTTATAACTATCTTGACCCTCTGGTATGAATTTTTAGGAACCGTAACTGGTTTTTGGGAAGTAAGCTTTACTGAGGTGAGAGGGGTGGTTAGTGACACTCTCATGCCCTCAAAACACAGCCAGTATACTGTGTCTACACTGGGTGGCCTGCCTAGCTGCTCTCTCTCCACTTGTTCAAATACACATTGACATAAACTATGCAAATCCTGAACTGTCAGGTGATCAGGCCTAGAGCCTTCTGGTGCTTTCAGAAACTCAATGACAAATTGCTTCCCTCATCCTTCTGTTCCCAACTTCTTGAGTTTGGCTGTGTATACTACTAAATTGAAAAACAACATGGAATCACTCTTGAAAATCATTTTTTAAAAGTGAAATTTCAGGGATACTTGGGTTGCTCAGTCAGTTAAGTGTCTGACTCTTGATGGCATATCATGTCTTGATCTCAGGATTGTGAGTCCAAGCCCTGAGTTCTGTTCCACACTGGGCATAGAGCCCACATTAAAAAAAAGAAAAGAAAAGAAAAGAAAAAGGTGAAATACAACATTTGTATAGAAAAACATGAACAATCTTAAGTTTACTACATCAGTGAATTTTTATTAAATAAATACAATAAAACAAAATATAAAAAAGCAATAAATAAAGCATCACACTCTGCTATTAGCCTCACTCATCATCCCTCCCAGTAATCCCCTCCCCTGCAAAGGAAACAACTGCTGTTGACTTTTATCTCATGCATTAGTTTTGCCTGTTTTGGAATGTTATAATAAGAATTATGTACTGCATACTTTTTGGTGCCTTATTTTGTTGGATGTTATGCTGGTAGGATTTAAGCATTGCTTGTATGGCAGTAATTTATTCATTATCATTTCTATAGAATATTCCATTATATAGACATTTCACACTTTATCTATTTGTTTTGATGGAAACAAAACTATTTCTAGATGTTGGTCAGTCCAACTAATGCTGCTATGAACCTGCTCGCTCATGTCTCTTTGGTCTTTTGGAGCTCATAGTACAAGGAGTCGAGTTGCTAAGTCATAGGTTATATATATAAATTATATATATAAATATATAATAGATAGTGACAGTTTGCCAAAGTAATTACACCAATACTCATCCCTACCAGTTGTGTGAGAAATCTAACAGGTCTTTTGAAATTAAATTGTCTGTTTATTCTTACTGATGTGTAGGAGCTCTTTTATATTTCAGATAAAAAGCTTTTTTAGGGTGTATATATTACAAATACCTTCTCCCATTCTATGACTTGCCATTTCATTCTCTTAACTATGTCTTTTAAAAAATTTGTACATTTTATTTATTTTTTTTAATTTAAATTCAACTTACCAACATATAATGTATTACTAGTTTCAGAAGTACAGGTCAGTGATTCATCAGTCTTCCATAATACCCAGTGCTCATTACATCAAGTGCCCTCCTTAATGTCGATCACCCAGTTACCCCATTCTCCCATCCTCTCTCTTCCAGCAACCCTCAGCTTGTTTTCTATGATTAAGAGTCCTTTATGGTTTGTTTCCCTCTCCTGATTTCATCTTGTTTTGTTTTTTTGTCTCTTCTTCATGATCCTCTGTTTTGTTTCTAAAATTCCACATATAACTGAGATCATATGATAATTGCCTTTCCCTGATTGACTTATTTCGCTTAGCATAATACCCTCTAGTTCCATCCACATCATTGCAAATGGAAACTTTTCTTTCTCTTTTCTTCTTCTTCTTCTTTTTTTGATGGGTGAGTAGTATTCTTCTCTATCCATTCATTTGTTGATGGACATCTCAGCTTTTTCTGTAGTTCGCCAATTGTGGACATTGCTGCTATAAACATTGGGGTGCAGGTGCCCCTTTGGATCATTGCATTTGTGTCTTTAGGGTATTAGTACTGCAATTTTTCTCTATTTTCAACTTTTTGAGGAACCTCCATACTCTTTTCCAGAGTGGTGATATCAGCTTGCATTCCCACCAACAGTATAAGAGGTTTTCCCTTTCTTTGCATCTTTGCCAACATCTGTCATTTCCTGATTTGTTAATTTTAGTCATTCTGACTTGTGTGAGATGGTATTTCACTATGATTTTGATTTGTATTTCCCTGATGCTGAGTGATGTTGAGCATTTTTTCATGTCTGTTGGCCCTTTGTATGTCTTCTTTGGAGAAAGAATGTCTGTTCATGTCTTCTGCCCATATCTTGACCATTTTTTGTTGTTGTTTTTTGCGTGTTGAGTTTGATAAGTTCTTTATA
The DNA here is from genome assembly GCF_011764305.1 of Mustela putorius furo. NCBI lineage: Eukaryota > Metazoa > Chordata > Mammalia > Carnivora > Mustelidae > Mustela > Mustela putorius. Next base: position 10,188,516 of record NW_025422015.1, on the reverse strand, counting down.
GATTTTGGGTACTAGTCCTTTTTCTGATTAGACATTTGCAAATATCTTCTTCCATTCTGTCAGTTGTCCTTTGATTTTGTTGACTGTTTCCTTTTCTGTGAAAAAGTTTTAACTTGATGAAGTCCCAATAGTTCATTTTTGTCCTTGCTTCCCTTGTCTTTGGCCATGTTTCTAGGAGGAAGTTACTATGTCTGAGGTCAAAGAGGTTGCTGCCTGTATTTTCCTCTAAGACTTTGATGGATTCCTATTTCACATTTTGATCTTTCATCCATTTTGAGTCTATTTTTGTGTATGGTGTAAGGAATTAGTCAAATTTCATTCTTGTGCATGTGGCTGTCCAATTTTCCTAATACCATTTGTTGAGAAAACTGTCTTTTTTCCATTGAACATTCTTTTCTGCTTTGTCGAAGAGTAGTTGATCATGGAGTTGAGGGTCCATTTCTGGGGTCTCTATTCTGCTCCATTGATCTATGTGTCTGTTTTTGTGTCTATACCATACTGTTTTGATGATTACAGCTTTGTAATAGCCCTGAAGTCTGGGATTGTGATGCTTTGGTTTTCTTTTTCAGCATTCCTTTGGTTATTTGGGGTCTATTCTTGTTCCATAAAAATTTTTGGATTATTTGTTCCAGCTTTGTAAAAAATTTGATGTTATTTTGATAGGGATTGCATAGAATGTATAGATTGTTCTAGGTAGAATAGACATTTTAACAATAGTTGTTCTTCCAATTCATGAGCATGGAATATCTTTCCATTTCTTTGTGTCTGCTCAATTTCTTCCACGAGGGTTCTATAGTTCAGAGTAAAAATCCTTTACCTCTTTGGTTAGGTTAATTCATAGGTATCTTATGGTTTTTGATGCAATTGTAAATGGGATTAACTTTTTAATATCTCTTCATTCTGGTCATTCTTAGTGTATAGAAATGCATATAGAATGCATTTAGAATGCATATAGAATGCATATAGAATGCATATAGAAATGCAACTGAGTTCTGTGCCACTTTGATTTTATATCCTGCCACTTTGCTGAATTCCTCTATGAGTTCTAGCAATTTGCGGGTGGAGTCTTTTGGGTTTCCCACAGAGTATCATGTCATCTGCAAAGACTGAGAGTTTGAATTCTTCTTTGCCAGTTCAGATGACTTTTATTTCTTTTTGTTGTCTGATTGCTGAGGCTAGGACTTCTAGTACTATATTGAACAGCAGTGGTTATAGTGGACATCCTTCCTATGTTCCTGACCTTAGAGGAAAAGCTCTCAGTTTTTCACCATTGAGAATGATTTCGATGTGGGCTTTTAATATATGGCTTTTATGATATTGAGGTATCTCTGTCCCTACACCGTGAAGAGTTTTAATCAAGAAAGGATGCTGTACTTTGTCGAATGCTTTTTCTGCATCTATTGAAAAGATCATATGGTTCTTGTACTTTCTTTTATTTATATAGTGTATCACATTGATTGATTTGCAGATGTTGAACCACCTTGCAACCCAGGAATAAAACTCCCTTTGTTGTGGTGAATAATCTTTTTAACGTACTGTTGCATCCTATTGACTAGTACTTTGGTGAGAAATTTTGCATCCCTGTTCATCAGGGATATTGGTCTGTAATTCTTTTTGGTTAGGTCTTTGTCTGGTTATGGGATCAAGGTAATATTGGCCTCATAGGAAGAGTTTGAAAGTTTTCCTTCCGTTTCTATTTTTTAAAATAGCTTCAGAAGAATACATATTAATTCTTCTTTAAAAGTTTGATAGAATTCCTCTGGGAAGCTGTCCAGCTCTGGACTCTTGTTTTCTGGGAGATTTTTTATTAATACTTCAATTTCTTTGCTGGTTATGGGTCTGTTCAGGTTTTCTATTTCTTCCTAGTTCAGTTTTGGTAGGTAATACATCTGAATGCATCCCTTTCTTTCAGATTGCCTAATTTGTTGGCATATAGTTGATCATAATATGTTCTTTTTAAATATTTTATTTATTTGTCAGATGGAGAGTGAGAGTGAGTGAACACAAGCAAGGGAGCAGCAGGCAGAGAGAGAAGCAGGCTCCCTGCTTGGCAGGGAGCCTGATGTGGGACTTGATCCCAGGACCCCAGGATCATGACCTGAGCCGAAGGCAGATGCTTAACCAACTGAGCCACCCAGGCATCCCGGTCGTAATGTGTTCTTAAGATTGTTTGTATTTCTTTGGTGCTGGTTGTGATTGCTCCTCTTTCAATTTTGGGTCCTTTCTCTTTTGTATAAGTCTGGCCAGGGTTTATCAATCTTATTAATTCTTTCAACAGCTTCTGCTTTCATTGATTTGTTCTGCTGCTCTTTTGGTTTCTCTTTCATTGATTTCTGCTCTAATCCTTATTAATTCTTTTCTCCTTCTGGGTTTAGGCTTTATTTGCTGTTCTTTCTCCAACTCCTTTAGATGTAAGGTTAGGTTATGTATTTGAGACCTTTCTTATTTCTTGAGAAAGGCTTGTATTGCTATATATTTCCCTCTTAGGACCACCTCTGCTGCATCTAAAAGGTTTTGAACTGTTGTATTTTCATTTTCATTTGTTTCTATGATTTTTAAAAAATTTCTTCTTTAATTTTCTGGTTGATCCATTTGTTCTTTAGTAGGATATTCTTTAGCTGTTATGTATTTGAGTTCTTTCCAAATTTCCTCTTGTGGTTGACTTCTAGTTTCAAAGCATTGTAGTCCAAAAATATGCAGGGAATGTAACCAATCTTTTGATACTGGTTGAGACCTGATTTGTGACCTGGTATGTGATCTATTCTGGAGAATGTTCCATGTACACTCGAGAAGAATGTGTATTCTGTTGCTTTAGGATGGAATACTCTGTATATATCTGTGAAGTCCATCTGGCCCAGTGTGTCATTCAAAGCCCTTGTTTCCTTGTTGATCTGCTTACATGATCTGTACATAGCAGTGAGTGGGGTGTTAATGTCCCCTTACTATTATTGTATTATTACTGATGTGTTTCCTTAATTTTATTATTAATTAGTTTATAGAATTGGCTATTTCCATGACAGGGGCATAAATATTTATAATTGTTTTATCTTCTAGTTGGATAGACCCTTTAATTATGATATAGTGTTCTTCCTCATCCCATATTACAGTCTCTGATTAAAATCTAATTTCTCTGATATAAGGATTGCCACCCCAGCTTTCTTTTGATGTCCATTATCATGATAAATTGTTTTCTGCCCCTTCAACTTAAGTCTGGAGGTGTCTTTGGGTTTAGAATGAGTTTCTGTGGACAGAATATCAATGGGTCTTGCTTTTTTTTTTTACCCAATCTGATACCCTGTGTCTTTTGATTTGGACATTTAGCCCATTTACATTCACAGTAAATATTGAAAGATATGAATTTAGTACCATTGTATTACCTGTAAAGTCACTATTTCTCTATAGTGTCTCTGTTGCTTTGGGGCTCTGTCTTTTCTTGAAGGATCCCTTTTAATATTTCCTGAGGGCTGGTTTAGTGACCACAAAAAATTCCTTTACTTTCTGTTTGTCCTGGAAACTTTTTATTTCTCCTTCTATTTTGAATTACATCCTAGCTGGATATTTTTCTCATTTAACACCATGAATATATCATGCCAGTCTTTTCTGGACTGCTAGGTCTCTGTGGATAGGTTGCCAGATTATGTTTCTACCTCTGTAGGTTACAAACTTCTTGTCCTGAACTTCTTTCAGGATTTTCTTTTGTGTCTGAGATTTGCAAGTTCCACTATTATATGTCTGAGTGTTGACCTATTTTTACTGATTTTGAGGGGGCTTTGATGTGCCTCCTGAACTTGAATGCCTGTTTCTGTCCCCAGGTTATGGAAATCCTCCACTATAATTTGCTCCAGTACACCTTCTGCTCTTCATCCTCTCTCTCTCTCTTTCCTCTTCTTCTGGGATCCTAGTTATTCTAATGTTGTTTTGCTTTATGGTATCACTTATCTCTTGAATTCTCTCACCATGATCCAGTAGTTGTTTATCTCTCTTTCTTCTCAGCTTCTTTATTCTCCATCATTTTGTCTTCTATATATCACTAATTCTCTCTTCTGCATCATTTATCTAGTTGTTAGAGCCTCCATTTTTTTTAATTGCATCCATTAATAACCTTTTTATTTTAACTTGATTAGATTTTGGTTCTTTTATTTCTCCTAAAAGGGATTCTCTAGTGTCTTCTATGCTTTTTTCAATACCAGCTATTATCTTTATAATCATTTTCTGAACCCTAGTTCTGACATCTTACTTATATCCATACTGATTAGATCAGCACTGCCTCTTTTTCTCTTTTTGGAGGCCAGTTTTTCTCTTGTCATTCTTGCAAAAGTGGTCACTTTTCTATTTGTTGAGTTGCAGCTATTCTTTTCAGATCTCTGATTGAGTTCACAGGTGTTCAGAATGATTTGATAGCTAGCTAGCTGAATTCCTGGGACCAGACAAAACTGAGGTCTCCTATTCCTCTGCCATCTTGGACTCTCTCAAATTATGTTTTTTGATGAACAGATGAACTTGATTTCAATAACATTAAATTTATCAATACATTCTTTAGAGTTAGTGCTTATTATGCTCTAAGAAAACTTGGCTTATCTCAAAATAAAGAAGATATTCTTCTGTCATTTTTCTAGACAATTTTCTAGATATTTTATCATTTTACTTTTCAAATTTTATTCTTTGGACCAACTCTGGGTTTAGTTAATTTTTTTGCATTATATACTTGTTTTTCTTTCAGTTATTTCTATTTTTATAGGTATCATTTTCTTCTACTCTGTTCATATTTAATTTGCCATTCTTTTTGTAATTGCTTAAGGTAGACATTTACATAATTTTAAGATTTTCCTCTTTTCTAATATATGCAATTAAGTATACAATTTTTCTTCTAAATGTAGCTTTAGCTGCTTCATAAAAATGATGTAATGTCATATTTTTTATTATTATTCAGTTGTATTGCCTAATATCCATTCTTGCCCTTTGTAGCTCAAAATAAGGCAAATGCCTTGAGGGAAATGTGATACAGATGTTGAAAAGATCCTTTTTTTTTTTGAGGATCATGACATCTCAAGTCATAAATGCCCTTTTAACCTTTTAACTTACGACTTCCAAAAGCTTAAAGTGCCCAAACCACCAGTTTCTGCTCAGTCTGACTGAAGAACTAATCACGAACCAGCATATACCTAGAAAGGGAAAATGGTGGAGAATAACAGGTAACTCAATGTGACTTCTTTCTTTCCAGGACCTTACACCCTCATATCCTGACTGCCTTCATTGCTGTCTCATTTTTTTTTCCACAAACAGCTATTTCTTAAAAGTTTTATTCAGTCTTTATAGATCTCCTCAGTGGGAAGCTGGCCTGAATAAGATATTCTGTCATAGCAGAAACACAAATTGCCTCAGCAAATAAGGTTGGAGCTGGGGAAAACCTCAGAGATTAAGGTTTCATGACTGATCAAATGTCATTACCTAGGTTTCATTACCTAGTGACAGTACTAGAATTTGTAATTCTTGATTCCTTATAAAGCACAAAGAGCATGGGGATGTGGCTCAGAGGTCATAGATAAGGCACACACGGCAGCTGGACTTCTCATTCCTCTCCACAGCCTCAGATTTAGGAACAATGATTTTCTAATCCTGTAAGAGGTCCTAAATGCCCCCAACTATGTGGATTATAATTTTGAATACAAGAAAAAATAGACCCTTCAACTGTGTTCCCAGACCATGAACCTCTGTTGGCAGTTGATATTGTATGACATATTGATCTTGCATTTACCATGTACAAAGACTAAGACTGTGGGTACAAAGATGAAAATCACAAATTTTTCCTCACTGACAAAGAGAGAGACAAACAAACAATAAGAAAATCATTTTCATGTGGGGGTGCCTGAGTGGCTCAATTGGTTAAATGTTGAGTCATGGTCTCAGGATCCTCAGATTGAGTCCTGAGTCGGGCTCCTCAGGGGGAGTCTGCTTCTGTCTCTCTGTCTGCCCCTTCCCACATCTGTGCTACCCTCCCCCAATAAATAACATATAAAAAAAGAAAGAAAAGAAAATGATTTTCATGTGGTTTAGACGAAGTGCAATGGAAACACTGCTGAGGAGCAAAGAATTGCCTGGGAAGTAAGGAAATCCTTCATGAAGGAATGTCGAAATAACTTTCTAGGCCCCAAATGGAGATGCTCCTGCCTCAGATGCCGCATCAGCAAACAGAAACTCAGGTAACTCTGGCGTCCCTGAAGATATCTGTTCTGCTTGGCCAGAAACACAGTATGCTGTTCAGCCAGTCCCCAAATGCTAAACCAACTCTGGCTCTATACTCACTTCCTGTTACTTATTCATTTTCTATTTTTCTCTTCTTTGTTCTTTAGCCCATAAAAGCTTCTTGCCTCCTACTCCATTTTACAGTTATCTGGACCCATGGGAATGGAGATTGTCCACTTCCTGAAATGTTAAATAAAGTTTCTTTTTATCACCTAATTGTCTTTTCAAATTATTTTTTAACATGTCCTAACATACATACTCACATGTATGTTTATATACAAAGCCTGTTCCCATATGCAGATAAACAGACCAACACACAGACCAACTATTGTGCATCCAACTTTGTGCATATTCATATTCCAAATTATTCTCTTCTATGTAACCCAGCCTGGCAATCTGCTGTTGACCTCTTGGTTTATCCTCTGCCTCAGCTCTGCATGCACCCCTCAGATCTGCTGCTAGATGCTGACTACCTATTCCAGCTCCCTCACCAGACATGAGTCACAATTTATCTCCACATAAATACCCTCAAGTCTGAAGAAGCACCAGGAGCCACCCAGGAGTGTCCATGTGGTTCTGGGTTTGCCTTGAAAATTTTGGATGTAAGTTAAGCACATTCTACCCCATCTGTTATGAAGAAATAATTGAAGCACAGAGGATGTCTACCTGCCTCTTCTATACCCCCCCACACCAGCTCCTTCCACCCTACCAGTAGCAGAACCAAGGGATTTTCTTTCCTTGATGTACAATTACAAAAGCAAATGCCATGTGAAATGAACACTGGAAAAAGCCTTCAATGTACTATTTATTACAGGCTGCATCACTGGGTTTCCATTTCTGTCTGCTATGATACTTCTTAGAAATACATTGGAAATTAGAAAAAAAATATTAAATATGTATATAGGGGTGCCTGGGTGACTCAGTTGGTTAAACATCTCCCTTAGGCTCAGGTCATGATCCCAGGGTCCTGGGACTGAGTCCCATGTTGGGCTCTCTGCTTAGGGAGCATTCTGCTTCTCCCTCTCCCTCTGCCACTCCCCCTGCTTCTGTTCTCTCTCTCTCTGTCAAACAAATAAATAAACTCTAAAAAGAAATAAAAGTAATATAAACATTTTTTTCTCCTAGGGTGTGTTAATGTTATACTTATGCCAAGAACCTATTAAGAACTGGAAATTTAAATATGAATAAGAAAAATCACTGCATTCAAAGAAACTTGATAAATACATAAATAATAAAAATAAATATGATAAAATTATGGGATTATGGAGGACAGAATAATTAATTTGGGCATTTTGAAGAAAATATAAAAATTGTTCAGTAGGGATGCCTGGGTGGCTCAGTGGGTTAAGCCACTGCCTTCGGCTCAGGTCATGATCCCAGGGTCCTGGGATCAAGTCCTGCATTGGTCTCCTTGCTCTTCAGGGAGCCTGCCTCTCTCTCCGCCTATGCCTGCCTCTCTGCCTGCTTGTGTGCTTTCTCCCTCTCTCTCTTTCTGACAAATAAATAAATAAATAAAATCTTAAAAAAAAAAAGAATTATTCAGTATTCGAGATGTGCCTTGAAGGTAAGATAGAAATTGTATAAAACTTCATACATGTAACTAATTTGTAAAATGAGATCTGCCTGTCTTTATTTCCTTAAATGCCATACATTTGTTTATATATTTAAGGAGCAAAAACCTTATGACAGAGGTACTCCTGAGAATGGACTGATGAGGAGATTTTAAGGCTGAAAGTAAATTCAAGTAAACAGCCAAGGCACCACGATTAACATTTGCTATATTGAAAAGGTTTGTCTACTGCCCTTCATGGCAAAATAGGAAATATTGACCAGAGGGATGTATTGCATCGGACTCTGGCCAAGGCGTTAGGTGGTATTCTATTCTCAGCTCTACAGCAAATGTGCTTCCTGACCGAGAATAAATATCTTAACTTCCTTTTGTTTTCAGAATCTCTCTATTCCATCGACATTTGGATTATTCTGTTTCTCATAGGTAACCATCATCATGGGCCTATCTCCGACATGCTCTCATTTCCCAATGACAATGGAAAATACACAAATGTTTTTGCTCAGATTTGCCAAACAAGAGGCTGTAAGTCTAAGTCTTTAAAATGAAAACAGTCCCACTAATCAAGATAACTAGTGCAATCACAATTGATTCTTAAACTCCATGAAGAATCCTGTGGAGAGAGTCACATGTTGGGGGATGAATGTGGATGTTCCTTATTTTAAACAGACAGTTTCAAAGTGAAGAAAATGTTAAGGAAAAGGGAAAAAGATGGGCACATATTGACTAGAGCAACAAAGGCAGGCATATCTGAAAACCAAATGGAATATATAAGGGCCAGCTCAGTTTACACAGGAACCAAATGGAGAAGAGGAAAATATGAATCTGGCCACACCAAGTATCCTGGAGCTAAAATGACCCACTGGAGTTGTTCCACACTGAGCCATCATGTCCTTGGATGACACCCTTAGAGTATGAAAGTAAATTACAACAGGCTTTATCATCTCAGTGCAAATATTTTTATGGTAAATAATCTTCTGACGGTTTCCTCACCATGCACCTTCATGTGTCACTCCTTGGCTCTCAACATTTGACCACTCAACCCTGTTTCCAAGGTTCATCTAGTTAGAGTAAAACATTAATAGTTAGAGAAATAAGTAGAATAGTAAGCCCAGTTTCTTATGGGTCTAGAGAGCTTTTGGGCTACACAAATGAAGTTTCTGTGCCTACATTTAGAGAACTACCCCAGCACCATGTTGAAAAGGCCACTATGGCCCTCACTTGATCCACACAGCCTTCTTCACTCCGACCTAGCCTGTAATTGGCAAGGCAGAAAACCATCTAAATTCTGTCTTTAGCCGTAAGTGTATTTAGGATCTATAGCCGTATGTCCACATCTGTACAGCTCTAGAACTAGCTCTGGAACTATTTACTCTATCTGCCTTGCTACCTACCTATTGTCTTCCCTAAAACACATATATTAAAATTGAGGGAAATCTTAGGTGTATATTCAAGACTGCAAGTTATCTTGGAGAACGTCTTTCTTTAGAAAGGGCTCAGAATCACCCATAGTCCAAAGAGTGTGGAGAGACTATTCACTTCCTAGTGTTGGGGAAACTGGGAGAAGGGTGAAATAATCCAAATGGGATGCCTCTGAAATATCATTAAGAGTTTCTTGAGTCATATGTAGTCCATGAAGCACAGAGTGGAGGTAGAGGTGGTTCTTCCTCTCCCACTGGAAGCCTTTGGGAATGAGGCAGGGATCAAGAATGTTCATGAAAGGACCCTGCGACTAACCCCATTGTGGGTGGTGTGGTGTGTAAGCTACAGTCATCCTGCAGGAGGCAAGAAGGCAGACTGGATGGTGTCCCTGTGAGAAGCAGAGAGCCTGGGTTCTGGGGAACAGGAAGGACAGTTGGCAGGAGGATGCATGGCCACAAGGACAGGGAATTCCAGAACACCAAGAACTTACTGTTTTGTAGCTGGACACTTCCAGGGACTAGATATGTGGATTTGCTCACTTTGCACTCCTTTTCATCTGCTGTGATTTGCTCTGGCAGGTTAGAGAAAAGGGCCTGAAAGCAAAACAGAAATATTTCCCTTGAATATTTGATCTCCTTAAATATAAAATTTTTTCTATATTGCTTGATTTAGTCTATTTTAAGGAACAGCAAATGTATTGAATAGAGTTACTGCCTGTTTATTTGAAAACAATGTAATCATTACTGAGTGGATAACAGGACTCCCTATGCTGCCAAGGTGCAGAGGGCTTTGTAGAGCTCTACCTCGCTACTGAAAAGTAGCATTCATGGACAAAAGCACTAGCACAGCACCCTAAGGAGAATATGAAGTAACAACGGATCCCCCACATTTTACAAGTGAGGAGATAAGGCTTAGAGAGGTTAAGTGGCCTGTTCTGGGTCTCACTTTAGAGAAAAGACAAATTCTGCTGTTGATTCTAAACCTCAGGCTCCGAACCACGGTGCTCAAAAACTGTTCATTCAATGTAGCACAAAGGAAACATGATTCTCATGTTGCTACTATAGAAATGCAAGAGTCCTGTAAGGCAGGAATAGCCACACAATCTGGTCTTCAGCATCTTACCTTGTTCCATTTCCATGGGGCCAACTGTTAAAGACAGAACAGAGGAACGGAACTTATTAGAAAGCTGCTAATAAAACTGTGTCTATCTTCTATTAGTGCTTCTGCTTAATGCAAAGAGCATCATTAATTGAAAATAATCCTCTTTATCTATGTGGCTGTTTGCAATTTATAAAATGTTTTCATAGACATTATCTCTTCTTTCATTTGATTGTGTTTCAATCTTAGGGAATTTATTGGTTCAGACCTATCTGCATGACTTCAGATATTGAGTAAAATGTTTAAGGGGAGGGGGAGAGAAGAGCTGTGAAAACTGGTCATTCAGCCATGGCCAGGTGCTTAGTATCCTGGAGACACAGCATCCATATGATTGATTGATTTTTCTTATTCCATCAGGATGTTTTGTTATAAGCTTCAGACTAACCTTTAAAAAAAGAAAGAAAAACTTGAAAATATATTCAGTATTTTTTATCTGGCTGGTTTCCCAGATATTTCAAGTATATTTTATTTACTAGCATCAGAAGTTAAAGTAGGCCATTGTGTGGTGGATTTCTTCAATCACTTCTTTTTTCTCATCTACACCTACCTGCCTTTTGAAAAATTCATTTATCCATCTCTCAAGATTCACACCAAAACAAATAAACACACCCCAGCATGAAAATATATAAAATAATGTTTGGGTTAATGACATTCCCTATGACTTATTAACAAATACTCAAACAGAAATCATAAGCTTTAAATCATTAAAACTTAGGTCTCTAATTGACATCCTAATTGATTGATCAGAACAAAATTAATTTTATAATTATGTTATGAAGTGTATATATCTTGTATTTAGTTATCAGAATTTCAAACCTAAGTAGTTGGGAATTCTATGAAGGACATAGAGTCTCTTCTAATTTCAACCAGAGAACTCTAATTTGCTTTGTTCCCACCAATTGTGTCTTCTCAAAAATAAGTTGTTTCTCTTGTATCTTAGAAGGCCATTCACAAAAGTCAAAGCTCCCTCATTTGCCATGCATCAAAGCACACTTGGAATTAAGTGTTAGAGAAACATGCACATTTGCTCAAATGTTATGCTTTCTTTGCTACTGTCCTTACTTGTGGTTAACATAAAGGTTATGACACCCTACATGTATCTTTTTTTTCTTCTAATTCCCAAGAGAATTAAAGCTAGGTATTGTCTTTTTTCCAACAATTGCTGTCCTTGATACTGACCTTAAACTAAGTTCTTTATCTTTTACTCTTCTTTGCTTAGTGTGTATTCTTCATGTTATAAAACCATGTGGTTAGAAAATTTCTAACAGATTCTAGTGTTTTATGAACAAATCCTTGTCCCAATTAATTCCTGATACATATAAAGTCCCTAAATTCACACAGAAATTGCAAAATCCTTGATGAATCATCTTTCCATTTTTTGAATGGAGGATCTATTCATCCTGCTTGTTGCCCTTATAGGTGTGGTCATGGCTGCCATGATGGCCTCTAGTAGAGTCACTATCTACTAGTTGATCACTACCATCTAGTTGATCACACTGTGTTTCTTCCACAGCTATCCTCACAGAGCTCTTGGAGACAAGGCCCCTATGTCAACACAAGAGTGGCAACTGATGCTCTTGCAGTAAGATCCTGCTTTAAGATACACTCGTATCAGAAAGATGACCAAAATGTTCATTATTCAGCTACTTCCATGTATCCTAAAGTTTACCTCAAGGTGTGCCACTGTTGACCCATACCATATCACCTTTGGAGCTGCAGTGCTCTTCTGGGTTGCAGGTGAGTTCAGCAATTCACTGTATCTGAACTGCAACCGCAGAGCTAGTGTCCTTTCTTCCCAGGTATGGTGAAGTCAAGAACTCCACTCCCAAATATCTCCCATTGTCATTGTCTGGAGGTTGATGTGAGGTCTTATTTGCCCCCCTGTTTCGACAGATCAGGCACTAAAAAGCCATTGTTATAATTACCCAAGACTTTCAGAGATCAGTAGCAGCACAAAGCACATCTCAGTTGAAGCTGAAAGCTAAATGATCTCTTAAGGACACACACCTAACAAATCCTGTACTCTGCATTCCCAAGAACACTGGGGGGGAGACACCTCTTAAATTTAATCCATCCAGAAGGAGAGAGCGAGGTTTGATTTAGGTTGCAAGGCCCTGTCCTTGAAGTTGATAATTCCTATTTTCTGAAGACCTGATCCGCTATTCTAGCAAATAAGTAAAAGGGATTTCCTGAAGTATGAAAATTCCTAGTCTGGGAAACAGGAAGCCAGATTTCTATTTCAGTTTTATTTTTCCTCTACAGATACTGCATAATCACAATTAGTCAAACTACAGCTTCGAGTTATGATAATGTTGAAGACCAAGACTTTTGCTTGTCTGCAAGAAAATTACATTTTGAATGGAAAAACAAGAAAATATGTTTGAAGGCAGAAATATACAATAGAAGGCAGAATTGTATACCAATGCAGAGATCTTGGAAATAACTCACAAGCAAATAATTATTCTATGGAGATGCTCTGGAAGATGTCAGAGAGGGGGGCGCCTGGGTGGCTCAGTGGGTTAAGCCGCTGCCTTCAGCTCCGGTCATGATCTCAGGGTCCTGGGATCGAGTCCCGCATCGGGCTCTCTGCTCAGCAGGGAGCCTGCTTCCCTCTCTCTCTGCCTGCCTCTCCATCTACTTGTGATTTCTCTCTGTCAGATAAATACATAAGATCTTAAAAAAAAAAAAAGATGTCAGAGAGGTTTTTTTTTTTTTAATTGAAAGTTAAGAGCTCTTTTCTTAACAAAGATTACAAAGCAAACACTATGCCAACAACTCAAAAATTCAGAAGTCTGAATTGACATAATGTCATTGCCAAGGGAAGGGATTTCCTAATTCTAAAGAAATTCACTGCAAGCCAGAGTTTACTAGTTATTTCACTAGCCAATTAAAGAAAACTAGCAATTAGAAAGTGATTATAAAATCAATGTAAGATCATAAGATAGGGAACAGAAGGGAAAAATGGGAAGATTTCCACATTTACATGACTACTCATAAAGAACGTGCTACAATCAGTGGAACATTAAATATATTTTTTCTTTTGCTTATTGCAGAAGCTTGGTTTTAAAAAACCTGCCCACTTGTTTTATTTTTTTTATAGATTTTCACATGCTAGTATTAAATGAAATCCATCTCTTTTTAATTGTTTATAGACTTTGTCATTTCAATCTCACTAATTTTATGTTATAGCTGTAACCGTTTTTGTAATACCAAATATATACCCAGAAATGAATACACAAAAGAGAACAAAAATGAAGAAATTTGGAGATTGTTGTCAATCTCATCTCTGATGCAGATGAATTTTTTTTTCTGACTTTTTTCCAGAGTATTTCTAATTGTTTTCACCCTGTATAATCTTGCCTTTAGTGACTTTTGTATAACCCCTTATCTATTGCTAAGTTAGGAAGGAAATGATACGTAGTGGAGAAGATAACCTGGGTTCACACTCCAGCTCTGGCACTGAGAATCCATTTAGATAAATCTTGCAGCGCTCAGAGACCCAGCATCCTCGCCCATACGACTGGTTAATAATGTCTGGTTGGTACGATGTTGTGGAACTGAGTTGATATTCTTGATGCATCTGATTTAGTGGCTCACACAGCTGGCACCCAGTAAATGGGAGATTGCTCAGGGCAAGTGGAAACAGATTGTTTCCCCCAATTTACTTTTTCTCTTTCTAACTAGGCTCTTCTTGGCCTGATCTTTCTTTTTCAGTGAACGCTCTTCATTAGGGAGGGCACACGTACGTTTCACATTAGTGAAAATGTTCTAGCTATTACATGACCCAGAGTTGTCAGCAAACCCTTTCTCAAATTCTTCATCTCCAGATTTCTCTATCCCTCTACCCACCTTCTTCATTTGCTCCAATAACAAACATCTATTCTTAGGTGGCTCACCCAATAGTAAATTGCTTCAGCATAGTCCATATGAGTGCATGAAAATGTTTCTCTTAAGGCCTTAACGGTTTAAAAAAATAGCTATTATTATCCACAATAATTCCTTAATCATGTTAGAATCTTTTAATAGTAAGGTAATACATGTCAAATACTCAGGAGACCAAGACGAAAGATAGAAACTCGGGTAAATTTGTTTAAGGTCCCTTCTCAGTGTCTCTACCTTTACTCTGCCATAGTAGTTATTACTCTGTAACTTTTTTTTTTTTTTTTTTGGCTTATAGCTCCTCCAATAGATTGTGAGCTCTTCTTAGTCACAATCTTTGCATTTAAAGAAACCAGCACACAGTCTAGTTCATGACAGTCATTCAATACAGATTTGCTGAATGAATAGAATGGTTTGCCAATATTTTAATATTTCTTTACTAATTTTACCAAGAGAAATTTTTATGATAAATGGAATATAATTTTAGAACAAATAAAATAACTTCTGCCTTTCATCAGATTTTTAAGTATCTGAGATTTGGAATGTTTGGCTGTCTAAATGAAACTGATGAATCCCACTCATATAAAAAGGTGAAATAAAGCATTCATTCTAGGCCTAAAATGATTCTGATAAATAAAGTAAAGAAGTGGTCATGTGGCAATGCTCAGCCTGAAAGCTCATTTATTGTCGTTTTGGTCAAGTTCAAAGACCTAGGACCAAAGACTCCCCCATATTCCTTCTGCAGAGGTCCCTGCTTATGGAAAAGAACGTGTTTTTGAGCCACTCTCTGTGATGCCAGGGAGTGAAGACAAGGGAGCTGGTAGTTCCCAACTTACTTAGTCCAGAGAACTCAGGTAGAAAATTAGATTAGAGAATCCCTAGTGCCCTGAAGTAAATTAGGCAGAGTTAGGAGACCTAACTCCTTGGGAAGGAAGTAGAGCCTCTGCCTTCTCACCTAGATCCATGATCTTCAACAGATAGCATTTCTGTCTAAGAAATCAAATTTTGACAGAATGCATCAAATTTTGTAGCATTGGAGCCAATTAGCTGGTTACAGTGTCCACTGACAAATAAATTAACTAACAGTTTGCTGTTCTGCTCCCTTCTCTACTTATGCTATGTAACATACTAAAGTGCACATAAATAAAACTTATTTTAGGTAAGTTGAGGTATTGTACAAAGATGCTATTTCTGTAATAGCTGGCAGATGGCCAATTGTGACTATGCTTTACAAATTTGTTTCCTTGCATTCAATTCATTTTGTTCAATGACAATTCCTGAAGAACCAGTTTCATAATCATTTCCTGAATCACTCTGTAATAAAAACATTTTTCTTCTCATTTTATTTATTGCAAATACAACATTGTTGCAACAGAAAAAATGTTATCCAAGTTACACTGATGGTAATTCTGTATGTGGGTTTTTAAAAGTCATGATGTGCATTTTGTGGGTGACTTGAAGATCAGCTGTTGAGAGGTAGAGGGGAAGTTATTAGTCATTTCAGTGGAAGAAGGAGTGAGTTGAGAAATGTCTCAGAGGACATACCTTCTTTCTCTTGCTTTGTGAAAAATTTGCATTAAAATTATTGGATAGGAAGGTTATCAAATACAAAACTGAACTTTTAAATGTTCAGGTAGAGATGAAGTAACATGATTTTTATGAATGTTTATGCCAGGAAAGTCAGTGTATTCTACACGTAAACATTTAATAATCATCTGCTGTGTGCTAAGCATTTTAGTTTCTGTGAACACAAAACCCTGAGGGAAGTATGTAAACAAATATTGACAGTGAACTACAATATTGGCAATGAAAGAGGTTCATCCAAGATGCAATAAAATCACAGAGAATTAACACTTAATTTCGCCCAAATCTTTTCTGACATCAGAAAAGATGTTACTGGAGTTTGCAACTCAGTGTTTCTTTTTCCTTTGACATCCTAACGAACAACTTAAACTGAACTAAGCCCATATTTTTTCCATCACCATGAAAATCAACTCCCTCTCCCCTCACTCCACCTTGCCTACACGCAACATCTGGACCAGTTCTGTGCAAGGCACTTGGGTAAATATCTCCCCTTTTTTTTTTTTTTTTCCTTTCCTTTCTTTTCTTTTTTTTCCCCCTCTTCTCTTCTCTTCTTTTCTTTTCTCTTCTCTTCTTTTCTTTTCTTTTCTCTCCTTTGTCTTTTATTTCCCTTGTGTTCACCAATCCTTAACTGCAGGTGACAAGTTACCTAACTTTTTGATTCACTTTTGAGTCTAAAGGGAAAGGTCACAGAGGTCACTAAGCCTGCTTTTAGTGAAGGCCATAATCCAGAGACAGTCAATAAATCCCTCAGTTCATCTGTGGCCTAGTCAGACCCTAGCCTTTTGAAATCAAACTGTTTTATCCATTCATTCGACAGATATTTATTGAGCTCTGCAAGTGCTAGATTCTATTCTAGGAGCTGAGGAGAAAGTGGTAAATGTGACAGAAAGTTTCCACCCTCTTAGGAAATTGAGGTGGGAAGAGGTGAATTTATGTGCTGAATCAAATGGAAATTCACTGGCAGAATCAGGCTTAGCCCTTCAGATCTCTTAACTCCCAGAAGTCATGGAGGTATTTTTCTACTATTTTGCTACTTGAATGTGCAGGATTCTGAAAGTGTGTGAGTGTGTGTGTGTAAGACAGAGAGAGAAAGAGAGAGAGAGGAGGAATACAAGTATATGCAGTATATGTCATGCTTATTGGATTGTGCTATTCATCACTTAGCCCATTGCTTACCATGATCTTATATATGACATAGTCCCTGTCCTCAATAATTTTATTCTCAAGTAGGTTAATTTTAGGTAGTGCCTTAAGCCTAGTATGTCCTTGGCAAATATTTATAGAATGAGTGAATGAACATATGACAAGTAAAATGGCTGGTGGGCAATTTACTAGGACCATGTTAATCACGCAGAAACATACAGTAAAATAAATGATTCACAAATGGAAAAAAATTCTGAATGAGGATGCTATGAGAAAGCGAACCCTCTAATTTAAAAATGTTCTATTTCCAAAACAGGTTCCCGTCTAATTTTCTCACCCAGGGTCAATTATTGAATTGGTTTGGCCTACATTGACATTGTTTCCAGGCCCATTTTCAAATTTAGTTAGGATTTCTGAAAGTCTGCCAGTGGTCCTTACACAGAGCAAATGCACTCTTACTCCAAATGCCTGGACTGTAACACACCAGGTGACACAATCACTCCAGCTACTTACCAGTCAGTATGATTTTCTCTCTGCCATTAGGACTGATGGGGAAAGGGGCTGAAAAGGCCAGGACACACACATGTGGTCAGCCCAAGTTTGCATCTATTTTTCCTTCTCAACCTGCTTCCCAGAACTTCTCTGTTATTAATAATTACCCGTTATTATAACTTGAGAGATTTCATGTGTGTAAAAGAACTAATTCCCTTTGTTGAAATGAGCACATTTTTGTTGTTGTTGTTGTTGAAGTTCTAAAATCCCCTCAATGGCATTTTCCCTCCCTTTGCCATAGTTCTGTGGCTAAATTATTTCTGTGGTTGTCTTTCATTTCTCTGGGGCCTGCTTTCCTGGTAAGGAGGCAAGCATTAGCTCTGACATCCACAGAGTATATTCAAGCCACAGTGAAAATTGTATCTAATTTACTCTCTGAAATGTGGAAAACAATATTGGGGAAGAAGCTAGAAATCAAAGAGTAATAAGGTTTGAGGAACAATTCTGCCATGGCTGTCAGAATGTTGATTAAAGATAGTCTCTCTTCATTTGATCAGCCATTTCAAAGCTGGGAGAATGAGCAAGACAAGGGAACGGTAATTGGCTTCCCAATGACTGAAAGCAAACTCCAGGAAAGAGACAGATTGAGGTTCCAGAGCTGAAGGTGTAAGGACCTGTGTCACTTGTGATCAGTCTCCTGCTTGAAGATACAAGGCTGGGCCCCCACCATCCCACAGCATCCCATCTCAGGGAGCAGCACATTACCCTAACCCCGAGTGGGCCCCCTGGAGGCAGAGGAGGGATGCTCTCGAAATAATTTCCTATGATGGAGAGCACCTGGAGTAGAGTGTGATGCACATTAATTCTTTTAGTAAAACAACTTTGCACTAGAGAATCTTTATGAATCTGAAAAATGTCTATTTGTGCAGGCATCAGTAGTAGCTTTATATCATTTTATTTATTTGGCATGTTTTATTTTGTGTATGTTTATTTTCTATAGTTTATACTCCTACATTTTATACTAAAACATAAGAAATACTTTGTGGAGGGTAGGTTACTTTATACTGGGTTTTCCAGAGGCAGAGCCAGAGACAAAGATTTGGGTACAGACATTTCTTTGCGAGGGGAGCCTAGGAAGTGGTGACAAAAGCAGGGGAAAGAAAGCAGGCATGGGAAGGAAGCCAATATACATACCATGTGTGATGAGCAGAGACTGTATGGGCACCTAGGGCTCTGTTCCTCAGGAAGCTTCTAAGTTACTTTGTAAAAACCATGGTTCAGAGTTCTCCTTCCCAAAAGGTGAGGAAGCTGGGGTGTCCATCCACCAACATCTACTCCATCACTTGTTGAGGTCTACTGCCAAAGAAGCATTATTAACACCAGGAACTTCAGGCCTGAGTCTTAAAAACTGAACACACTCCTGTAGCCAGACAAAACCCTTGAGGAGAAAGGTAGAAGTTGGTAGCAAGAAGCTATGTGTGTACTTGGGAGCAGTGAGTACTGGGGAGAGAAGGGCAGTGCATCCGTCCACAGCACCTGTTACAATGTGCTGATCACCTCCTATGGGGGAGACTCATTTTCAGAAGGACAATAACTATACAGCACAGGACACAAAGGATGAGAATTTGGCCAAAGGATTCTGGGAACTGGGAAACTGCTTCTCCTCTTGTCCTCTGTCTACCCCAGGGATTTTTAAAAGCATTTCCAAAAAGAAAGGAAAGCCTTTGAGAATTGCATGTAAATAACAGAAACAAAAGCATTCTCCTCATATTTTAGGCAGACAACATCCAGTTCTGCTACTTTCTGCAACCAAACAATTTTTACCCCAGCTCATAAAAAAAATTTTATTGTTTTCTTTTCTTTTAGTTTATGAAGTGTTCTCACACTTATTAACTCCTTTGATCTTGAGGATGCATACAGTTTGTTCTAATCTACATTTTCACAAGAAGAAGCCAAAAGTACATAGTTATTAAATGAAATGCTTAATAGAGCCAGGGATAGAACATGCATCTCAATTCATATTTATTGAGCATCTATATTCCAGAAGCCATGCTCAGTTTTAGGGATATGGAGATTAATGAGACAGTCCTCATCCTTGACACAGTCAATCAACCCTCCTCCTCCTACTTCTATTTGATTATTTATCTAACTCATCTCTTATTGTCTGACCCATCTTCTCATGACCTTGCCACTATCTACCCACCAGCCTCTTTTTCCGATCTTGCACTTTAAGTTCAGCAAAGGGGAAAGGAAAAAACCATACATTCCCCAAAACACATCACAATCAGACTTTTGTCTTTTGCACATGCTGTTGCTTCTTACTGGAAATCCCTTGTCTTGTTTGTCTATCTTGAAACCTCATTTCAATCTTGTCTCCTGTGGAAGTATCTTTCTAGTCCCAAGAAGGAGCCACTCTTGCCCTGGTGCCATGTCAGCAAACTGAAATTTAAGTAATTTGGGGGTCCCTGAAGCTGCTTTGCTTGGCCAGAAACACACTGTGTCCAGTCAGCCAATCCTCAAACACCACACCAGCTCTGGGCTCTATACTTGCTTTCTTGTTCTTTATTCATTTTCTGTTTTTCTCTTCCTTGTTCCTTATTCTTTATCCGAAGAAATCTTCCTGCCTCCCACCCCATTTTGTGACTCTCTGGAACTTTGGGAGTGGAGACTACCTGCTTTATGAAGTGTTAATAAAGTTAATTTGTGTCACCTAAATTCTCATTTTAAATAATTTTTAACAGACATTAACACAAAAGACTAGAGAATTGCACTCCGAAAAGCATGGTGTTTTATGTTTTGGGGTTTTTTGGGGGTACATTTATGTTTAGATCCTTTTATCTCAAGTGTGCTAAGGGAAACAAGAATATAGACTATTGATATGTTGATTTGCAAACCATTTTATCAATTGATCGATCGATCATTTTATATATTGTTCAGTTCCACAACTTTAAAAGGGAACACAGCAAAGTCTGGTTGAAAATGGAAATAATCACTATTGAGCTACTGGGCTGTGGGATTGCAGAGGACCACGTGTGTGCCCAGAGTGAGATTTCATTCCAGGTTGGCCAGCCTTCAGATCCGCCAACTTCCACTGAAAACATAGGCAGATGTCCTTGTAGGGATGATACGTCAGCTTCATCAGTCTACACCTGGTGTGAATTGATAAAAGATTTTTGAACAATTTCCAGGACACAATTTTGGAGTACTTGACCCCATCAACCTATTCTTCACTAGTCTATTTTTCCCAATAGCAGGCTGAATGAGTCTAGTTACCTCACATTGAATCACTGGTATAGCACAGAGAGTCCACATTCTGTGGCCTCCTCTTTCCTCTTGTTTTCACTCACAGGAACCTCTCTTAGGTTGGCCTCCTCAGGTTTACCCTTCTGTGGACATTAGTCTTAGTTGATGAGACACCCTTTCCTCCCTTGGGTCTCTTTTATACTTTTCAATTTTCTGATTTTAAAAGAGAGAAGGGGAATTGATTAGAAGCAGAATTTTAAGGGGGGATGATGGGCTCTCCTGAGGCCCACTTTGATGGTGGAAGAGCAAATATCAGTGAGAGACCCTCTTTGGTGGAATCTTTTCTCCCATCCAGAGATTTATTACCTGCAGCTTTTCTCTACTCTTTTTATTTTCTACTCTAACTTTAAAAGTCTTTTTCCTTGTTTACTTTGAAACAAGATGCTTTTACCTCACAGAATTCCATTTATTATAATTCAGTTATTTTATTTTTTATTTTTGTAAAGATTGGTTTATTTATGTGACAGAGATCACATGCATGAGCTGGGGGAGAAGCAGGCAGGGAGAGAGAGACTTCTCAAGCAGACACCCAACCTGTGGCTCCATCTCACCACCCTGAGATCATGACCTGAGCTAAAATCAAGACTCAGCTGCTTAGCAGACTGAGCTAACCAGGCGCCCCAGGAAACATTTTAGATGAAAACTCTTCCCTTGATCTTTATGTTTTCATTAATTTCCAGCTGTTGGCCATAGCTGGTGTGAAAATGATTGTTAGAGTAATTATTTTTCCTCTTGTTTTCTTGGAGATCACATCAACATTGCAAGGAGAGCATAGAACAGGAACATAAACTCCAGATGAATCCTGGAACTATGAAATAAGTCAAAGGGCTACCAAAACAAGTGGAAATTGAACAGAGGAAGTATGCGGAGGGAAACAGGACTCCAATCACAGGAAGCCCTGGGTCCTTATACCTCTCTGAGGAGAAGAACACATCCTGGGCCCCAGACAGTAGGAACAGGTAGGAGTTCCCCAGCGGGCTAAAGATGTTTGTCAGAAGTTGAAGTTCTGTTGAAGTGGGAAGGGGAGAGACTTTACATTAACCCTCAAAGTTGACTTTGAATAATGTTCCAGTAACCTTGCCATTTGGTGTGGGCCCTACTCCTAGGTAAACTTCCTGCTGCTCACCACCCTCTCCTCCCCTCAATTAATCACATGGTTCCTTATTATTTCTTTTTCTTGTCTTTCCCTGCACCTCTTGTTCCACAGCATTTCATTTCCTTCCAGAAGGCTGCCCACTGGTTTTGATGTTACCTGTTGTTAACATAACTTAATCTAAGTAGACTTTTAATTTTTGCCTAACTACAGCAGTTTCTGACATTGTTAAAAATGGTTAAAGAAGACAATTTAGGCGATATAAACTTTATTTAACACTTCATGAAGCAGGCAGTCTCCACTTCCAAAGGTGTGGGGAGCCTCAAAATGTGGTGGGAGGCAAAAGCTTTCTTAGGATAAAGAATAAGGAACAAGGAAGAGAAAAACAGAAAATGAATAAAGAACATGAAAGCAAGTATAGAACCCAGAGGTGGCATGGTGTTTGAGGATTAACTGACTGGACATAGTGTATTTCTGGACAAGCAGAGCAGCTACAGGGACCCCAAGATTATTTAAATTTCAGTTTGCTGACATGGCACCAGGGCAAGAGTGGCTCTATCTTGGGCCTAGAAAGTTATTTCATCACCTTTAAAAATTAGTCTTACATTTCAACCAAAAGTTGGCCAACTTTTTAAGACAAGTCACCAAACCAACTTGCTGAGAGATCTGTTTGCTGAATAACAGTTATTTGAATAAACAAAAATACAAAATGAAAGGTTTATTTTTAAGCAATTTCTACATCCAACATAGGGCTTGAAGTCACAACCCTGCAATCAAGTGTCACATGTTCCACTTACTGTACCAGACGGGTACCCTAAGGTATATAAAATTTTTTAAAAGAAAAAAATTTCCTTGAATGTATACAGTGATGAAAATATATTCCTTTTATGACTATTTTAATAATTGTATTCTTCTCTAATATATTCAGTGAAAACAGTACATCAAATATATTCAATTTAACTAAATTTTAAAAAATGTTTAATTTGATTAAGGTTAGGGATAATTTTGCATTCTTATAAAAATATTCTTTAAAAAATTATGTAATATATAATTTTTTAAGAATGTACTTCAGCTTTATTGAGATAGAATTGACAAAAAAATGTAAGATATTTAAAGTATACATCACAGTGATTTGACATATATTGTGCATGCATTGTAAAAGGATTTTCACCAACTACTTAGTTAACATAGTGACATATCCATCCCCTCGGGTATTTACTTTTTTTTTTTTTTTTTTGGTGAGATCATTGAAGTTCTACTCTCTTAGTAATTTCAATCATATAGCACAGCGTTAATAACTATAGTCATCATGCTATATCTAAGATCCTCAGGCCTTATTTATCTTATAGCTAAAAGTTTGTACTCTTGCACCAACCTTTCCCTATTCTCCCACCCCAGCCTCTGGCAACCACTTCGCTACTCTGTTTCCATGATTTTGGCTCTTTTTTTTTCTTCCTTTCATTTACATTCCACATATAAGTGACACCATGCAGTATTTATCACACACACACACACACACAATTTCTTTATCTGTTTATCTGTGGATGGACACTTAGATTGTTCCCATGTATTGGCTATTGTGAACAACTTGACAATGAACATGGAAGTGCAGCTCTGTCTTTGATATCTGTTTTTCATTTCCTTTGGACATATACCCAGAAATGGGATTGTTGGATCATATGGTGGTTCTAATTTTAATTTTTTTGTGGAATCTCCAAACTGTTTTCCAATGTATATTTGAATATATTAAATACATTATTCTTATGAATACATACCGAGTTTCAGCATTTCACTTTGAAATTTTAAATTTTAACCTATTCTTTTTTGCCAATTCCTTTGAAGTCACTTCCTGTCTTATAAACATTTTGACGTTTTTAGGTTTAGGATTTTCTGTGTGAATAATGACTAAAGTTACCACATTAACAAAAGATAGTCCTTTTAAGTATGTAGAAAGTTTGTAACAATTAGCGTGGAATTAGAGCTGGAATATTTATAACAGTTTTCATGGATTTTGGTGTTTTTGCTCTATACTGAGGTATAACAAGGACACAGCAAAATGCATGAATGCTAAGGATATACAGCTCTGTGAATTTTAATATAGGCATATGCCTGTGTAACCAGGTCGAGATATAGAACATATCTAGCATCCAGAAAGCTCTCCTCCTGCAACCCTTTCCCAGTTCATGACTCTCCATATCTATTATGACCTCTATTGCCATAGATTAATTTTGTTTTTTCATATAGGTTTTAAAAGAATGTGCAAAAACCAAAACAAACAAACAATGTGCAATTTGCATCTGTTCCTACTCCCTACTGCCTCAGTGGCTGGAGGCAGGGCAAAATAAAGGAACTTTCTACTAGAGGAAGAGAAATAGAGGCTGCCAGTCCCAGGAAAGGCAGAGACTGAGGGCAGAGGAAGACAGTAAGGCAGGGAGTGCATGAAGGAGCCTTGCTTCCCACAACCCTGAGACCCTGCCAATCCAGCTGCTATTAAGTATTAGAGGCATTATAAACAATTTTTTAAAAAGATTTTTATTTATTTATTTGACAGAGATCACAAGTAAGCAGAGAGGCAGGCAGAGAGAGAGGAAGGGAAGCAGGCTCCCGGCTGAGCAGAGAGCCCGACTCAGGGCTGGATCCCAGGACCCTGAGATCATGACCTGAGCCAAAGACAGAGGCTTTAACCCACTGAGCCACCCAGGTGCCCCATAAATAATTCTTTTAAAATCTGCTTTTGGTCAATATGTAAATGTAGAAAGTCAATAATTTGATGAATTCATCTTTCAATGTGTCCTCTCTCAGTGAATTAGTTATTGGCTGCAGATTCCAGGTGACCACTGTCGCCTCTCCTTTAACAGCCAAGCTATGATACTGATTAAAGGCTAGCTTTGGAACTGGAAGGAAGGAATGGGTGAAATGCACAGGCTTGGAGAACTGCATGTCACTAAGTCCTTAGCTAAGCCTCTTCATCCACCCTAAGACAATGAGGGCAGAAACATACTCAGGGGGCTCATGGAAAGAGGAAACTGCTGACTCCTGACCTATGAATTACTTGGCCTGCTGTGACAGGCTGGTGTAAAGTTGTCCCAACACAGTAAAGTGAGGGTGGCCTTGAGTAACTCCAGCTAAAAAGTCATGGTCATGGCTTAACATCAGATCCCAGTTGTCACAGGGATCCTGATTATGGTTTCAAACTCTGTAGACTTGACCAGACCTGATCATAGATCTTGTTTTGTGTATCAGTAGGAGAAACCAAGGAAAGGAGAAAACAAGTTCAACCCAGAGTTTTCACACTTGATCAGCTAGGGTCAAAATAATGTCATCTGCTAATTGGGAAAAGTAAAGATTTGTGGGAAAAGTAAGGACCTCCATTTTCATGAGGTTACGTTTGATTTTCTTACAAGATGGGCAAATAGAAGTGGCAGGTAGGCAGTTGGTTTTACAAACCTGGAAGTGAGAGGAGAGAGATAAATTTAGGGATCTTTAGCATATAGACGGTATTTGAAGTCACAGGAAAAGCAGTGTTTTAGAACTGTGAGTCAAAATTCATTATTGTTTTACATTAATTTAGTGAGTCATGACAGACTTTTTTTTTGCTATTCTTTTTTTTTTAATTTTTAATTTTTTATTTTTTATAAAATGAAATAGAAT
This sequence comes from Mustela putorius furo, assembly GCF_011764305.1. Classification (NCBI taxonomy): domain Eukaryota; kingdom Metazoa; phylum Chordata; class Mammalia; order Carnivora; family Mustelidae; genus Mustela; species Mustela putorius. The sequence goes on along the minus strand of NW_025422015.1, from coordinate 10,162,981 downwards.
AGGCTATGGCGTAGAGAGAGAAAATATTAGAAAGAATCAGATAGATTCCTAAACTATAATTTTGTGAAATTGTTAATGTCAATATATGTATCATATAAACCATGTAATACATACATATACATACATGTCATTAAGGAGAGAGTGAAGAGGACCCAAAACTAAGTTATTAGTGACAACAGCACTTAAAAGTCTTGCAAATGACAAACTGGGAAATAATACTGAGATGGTATAGATGGTGTTTTTATAAGGAAAACTGGAAATAAAGGGATCATAGAATTCAAGAAACAATGTTTCAAGTTGTAGAGAAGGAGCAGCTATATCAAGTACTACCAGGTGTTGGGAGAAATGAGGGCAGAACTAATTCCATAAGATTTGTTTTCTGGAGAGTGTTGGTGATATTGGCAAGAGTCTTTGAGTAGATAGTGGGGAAGAAGCCAGATGGGTGTGAGTTGATGGGAGATTTTGGGAGGTGAAAAAAGTGCAGAGAGAATGTATATGTAATTCTTTAGCAGGTTTGACTATGCAGGGACTGAAACTGAAGGAGGCAAAATGCTAGAAGATAGTTTCATTTTAAATAAAATAATAATGGGGGCACCTGGGTAGTTCAGTGGGTTAAAGCCTCTGCCTTCGTTTCAGGTCATGATCCCAGGGTCCTGGGATCACCGAATCAGGCTCTCTGCTCAGCAGGGAGCCTGTTTTCCCCCACCCCCTGCCTGACTCTCTGCCTACTTGTGATTGCTGTCAAATAAATGAATAAAAATAAAATCTTAAATAAAGTAATAATGTAAATAAAATTATTTCTAGACACGAGAGAATGTAGAATATACTTGCATCTCTAGTAGCCTTGTTGTTGGTTTCTTGGCATAGACCAAAGAGGGCAGCATAGATGGACTAAGACTGGCTGCCAGAAGCACAGTGTTGAGAAGGGCTAGGAGGGTGTGTTCAGTGATATATTGCTATCCCTAACTTAGATGGAGATGTTGGAAGACAGGTACATGAAAAATGATTTTAAAGGAAGATTACAGTGGTTAGATTTGGTGATTAGTTTGGTGGTTAAATTTGGTGATTAATTAAATTGAAATAATTAATTAAATTAAATTAATCAATTAATTAAATTAAGTTGAATTTGGTGATTAGAAGATTTGGTGTTTAGATTTTTTTTTTCTTTTTTGGTGGTTAGATTTTTTAAAAAAGATTTTATTTATTCACTTTATTTTAGAGAGAGAGCAAACATGTGCAAACAAGAGAAAGCAAACATGAGGAGGGGGACGATGGGGTAGGGAGGAAGAATGAATCTTAAGCAGACTTTTTGCTGAGTGTGAAACCTAACATGGAGCTCCATCTCACATGACCTGGACTGAAATCAAGAGTCAGACGCTTAACCAACTGAGCCACCCACGTACCCCTCAGTGGTTAGATTTTGCTCAGTTGAGATGAATGAGACCCAGAATGATCTCATTCCTTGAGCAAAAATATGTTGAATAACTATGAAATAAAACAGAAGATGGTATTATACTATCAAAGAATTTATAATAAGGATAGGGAAGTTAGGCATATACACAAAACTAAATAGTAGTATGTAATTACATGTCTAAATAGTAGAGAAAGTAAATGCTACAAAATAGGGTAATTAAAATGTGTTGCGGGAGTTGAGAAAAGTCTTATAGAGCAGCATTTCTTGAACTGTGAATCTCAGCCCATTAAGGTATTTTATTCACTTGGCTGGGGCTGCCATAACAAAGAACAGCAGGTGGTAGCTGAAACAACCGAAATTTATTTTCTCACAGTACTGGAGGTTAGAAGTCCAAAATCAGGGTGTTAGCAGGTTGCTTTCTTCTGAAGCCTCTCTCTTTGGTTTATAGGCAGTCAATTTCCTTAGGTATCATCACATGATACCCTCTATGTGTGTCTGTGTTCTAATGTCCTCTTCTTATAGGTACAGCAGCCATATTGGATTAGAGTCCACCCCAATGACCTAATTTAACCTTAGTTAGCTCATTAAAAACAGTCACATTTTGCCGTACTAAGTGTTAGGACTTCAAAATGTGAATTTTGGGTGGGTGCAATTCATCCCATGACAGGCATCATTATGAAATCAATTTAGTGATTTTAAGACTGGAATTATAAAAGAAATAAAATAGAATGAAGTACATTAGAACAGAAAATATCAATGTGTATCATATAGTATCATGTTAAATAATTTCTTCTTATAGGTTATACTAAAAACAGTAGTTTGAAAGTCACTATCTTTGAGGACTCTGGAATATAATAATATGTGAAAAATGGAAGGACAGAGGGAAGAATATAGATTAACAGAATAAACAGGAGATAAGAGGATATCAAACATGACATTTTCTTGGAAGACTAATAAGACTTATTTCTTGAAAGTGAACTCAAGCCAAGCCATAATTAGACCTTAAGGTTGGATTATTCTATAGTCCTGATGTGCAAGCTGAGAACATGGATTTTCATCCTATTGGCAAAAGATGATTTTAAACAGTAATGAATGTGATAATATATAGATAGTCTGGCAGCTGAATTGTAAAGGGGAAAGTCTAGAAGCAAGAAGATTGTTTGGAGAATGTTGAGTTTCTCTGGCATAGATTGAAGAGGTCCTAGACTAGCTGGTGACAACAGAAACAGAAAAAGAGAGATAGCTACCAGTTTTACATCAGAAAAAAAAAGTTGGTAGGACTTGTTAACTGAATAAATATAGGAGACAGAAGACAACTTGGGGGAAGACAAACCATGAGAGACTGGACTCTGAGAGACAAACTGAGGGTTTGGGGCGGGTGCGGGGGAAGTGAGCCTGGTGATGGGTATTATGGATGGCACATACAGCATGGAGCACTGGGTGTGGTGCATAAACAATGAATTTTGGAACACTGAAAAAAAATTAAATTAAATTAAAAAAAAAGAAGACAACTTGTATAGGTGGGAGGGGTTCAGGTTTGGGGGAAGTAAATAGAACTGTGTTGTTCAATACAGTAACCAGTAGCCACATATCACATATCACATAGTGATATTTTAACTAAAATTAATTAAAATTAAATAAAAAATTTAGTTGTTCAATAACACTAGGCACATTTCAAGTGCTCAACAGTCATGATGTGGTTTATAATGATAGCATTGGATATTGTAGGCATGAAACATCTATTATCCAACAAGTTTTACTGAACAGTGCTGTGAAGAGAGCTTCCATGTGGAGAAATTTCCTTTGAGATGTTAACTAGGTATCCAAGCTTTTCATGCTTAGAGGCATTTTCAGCTATAAGTTTGATAAAATTATTTTATGGTCATTAGAAAATCCCATCTGGGGGCACCTGGGTAGCTCAGTGGGTTAAGTCGCTGCCTTTGGCACAGGTCATGATCCCAGAGTTCTGGGATTGAGTCCCGCATCGAGCTCTCTGCTTAGCAGAGAGCCTGCTTCTCTTTCTCTCCCTCTCTCTCTGTCTGCCTCTCTGCCTACTTGTGATCTCTGTCTGCCAAATAAATAAATTAAGAAAAAAATAAAAGAATGTCCCCTCTTAAAAAAAAAGAAAAGAAAAGCCCATCTGTTCTCAAACCATTTATTCATTGGCTTATTATATTCCTACCATTATTGCTACCATTATGCTTGGGCTTAAGCCCTATATGGATCTAATTAAATCTCAACACTCTAAAAGAGGCATGAGTAATCCATCAAACAGGTGCTTTAAAAATTATTACTTTTTTAATGTGTAAGAGGTAAGGAAAGAATGCAGTCCTTTTTAGAGTTAGAACCAACTCTTAAGCATCTGTCAGAAGTCAAACAAGTTAATAAAATATGAAACATAGTTTAAAAATTATTTTCAAGTTAATTAGTTCTTCTATGGAAAGAGAACGAAGCCCAGAAAGTCAAACCTTGGAAGGAAAACAAGTGTTTTCAGGCCTGATGGTGTGGTTAAGGGCAGGTTTAGAATAGAGGGAAATGTTTGCATACATTTTCTAATTTCACCCTGTGAGATAAATATTATTTTTTCTATTTTATAGCAGGAAGGAAGGGTGTATGGAGAAGTTCACTAACTTGCTCAAGGTCATTTAGCTAGTCAGGTCCTAGTATCTGTACTGGTAAGTCAAGACAGGCACTCAGGTATTTGGTCAATTCTAACGTTCTCACATGATTTAGTCACATCTGCATGGGAACACAAGCATCTCTGCTTGCTTGCTGGTTGAGTGATGGGCTGGGCTAAGTAATTTAATTTTTATTGAGAAATTAGTATGGCCTAAGGATATCCCCTTTAACCTGACTTGAAGGTAGATGGCATCCGAAAGTTTGGGGTATGATCATTCTTGGGAAAACTGATAACATTCAAACATTTCACTCTGTTATATCAACTTAGTTCTGTATAATATCCACCATAGAACAGCTATCTGATTGAGTTCATTATTATCACCTACCAAACTGTATTTTATCAGTAGAATTTTCTCCACCTTTATTGGCTGACCAAGCACCCCAAACCTAATCCACTAAACACAATTCTAAATATAGACAAAGCATATCAATGGGCACTCGAGCTCCTTTATAGCATATAAAAATATTACCATACTGTACAGTATCACAAGGGATGTGAGCAAAGTGGGAACTAATGAAGCTGACCTGTGTGCCAACTTTTAAAATTTTTGGTGGTGGTGGGGGGTGGTTCAGGCAACATGATTTAGGATTCTTAATGAGTTAGATTGCTGCCAGAAAAATATTTGGTTTTATTTTATAGGGGTATACACTTGAGCTCATTTGTAGATGATGTCATCCCATATGAGATTTCTCTAATTATTAATACATATGTTCTCCTCACTTGCAGGCTTTAATGGTGTGGTAGTAAAAATCCTGCCAACATTTCATTGAGGCCATGAGTAACTTGCTTTTCCAGATGTATTATACATGACAATATGTTGGGAATTAATTTTTCTTGTAGGTTTCAGTAATAAGAAGGCTGGATTTTATTCCTGGAAGGTAGGGTAAAAAACATTGTATATCTAGAATGTGTTGGGGGAAATGTGGCCTGCCTCTGAAATAAAATTAAATGAAGCAAGGAGGTGAAAACAGTTTAAAATTCTTTCCACAGTCCCTGCAAGTGCAGAACAGTATCAATAGATTGCTAACTTTTTCATAACAAAAGGGAGACTATAAATTTATATGGATAATCACTTAATGTTATATATTTTTAATATTTTATATTAAATGTTATTATATTATGTATGGTGTGTCATTAATATTTCATATTTTATATGGAAAGTATTAATATATAACATTTTCATATATTTTATAAACATGGTATAGTCCTCCTATCATGTTGTCCTGCTGTATCTTCACATAGATAGTTTTTACATAGGAGTCTTTACATAGACTCTTAGGAATGAGATTGCTAGGTCAGTGGGAAATTAATATGCATGTAATTCGGTTAAATTTTTCTCCATATGAGTTATATAATTTTTCATTCCCACCAACAATGCATTACAGTACTTATTTTCAGCTTTATCAAAAGAAACTATGGATTTTACCAATCTCATAGGTGGAATGTGGTTTCTTAGTGAAAATTTGTATCTCTATTATTGTGAGTGCAGCTGATCATTGTTCACTGTGTTTAAAGGTCAGTTGAATTAATTTTTCTATGGCCTGCCTGTTCATATTATTTCTAATTATCTTGTGTTGATCTATTTTTTTTAATTTTCAATTTTTAGATATCCTTCATGTATTGAAGATATTGGCTCTTTTCTATAAGTTGCCAAACATGTTATATATAATATGTTACTTGTCTTTAGACTTTGCTTATGGTGTTTCTTGTCATTCAAAAGTTTTCATGATTATATTGTCAGATTTATTAATATTTCAGGTTGCTTCCTGATTTTGAATTACCTGTGTCTCTTATCAGTATTCATTTCACTTTTTATTTTGGATCTCTGATTCCTTTCACTTTGGCAATTCAAAATCAATATATCAAAAAAATAACTTCTTCCCCTCCTCTCTAGACTCACTTTCTTCTCTTGATTTCCTTATTTCTCCTATTAATTCCCCTTAATCTCCTTGTCATCTGAACCTCAAAATCTGTGAGTCATTTTTGACTACTTACCTACCTTTCTTACCTCTAAATAGATTTCTTAAAATTCTGTTTGTGATTTTCTTACCTGGTAGGAGAGAATTTCACAGAATATTGTTAAGATTATAGAAAAAAGACATAAAATTTAGACTTACTTAGAAGTGAATATTGGTTTAAAAGTTTAATACATGAAATTTAATATTTGTTGATATTATTATCTTATGTATTACTGGTCAGTAAGACTTAACTGGAAGGATATATTTACTTTCTTAAGTCTGATAAATCAATTGAACCAATAATCAGTAGGCCCCCAATTCTCTGAATAGGTCTTAGAAAAAAAAATTAATGAGAAAAAACTTTTTTTTTGACAGCTTAAGTAAGATGACCACTCATGACCATGCCTGCTTCTGATCCAAATCACAGTTTAGCAGGAGTTGTCAGTATCAAATCTGTTTACAGTTACATCCAATTTGTAGGAAAACACCATAAGAGCAAAAGTCTTGGACCAAGAGTATGTGAATAAGGGCTTGATGACTGTTGTCACTTCTGTGCTTTTCTTTTTTGCCTGTAACACCCAATAAATAGGCTCATTTTATTTTTGAAATTGTTTGATGTTTTAAGATTCTGTGTGTCAAGTCTGTGGTCATTCACATAAACTATTGCTTAATTTCTAAAAGGAATCCAGATGTCCCATGTCATTTGGTAACTGATTTTTAAGGCAAAATAAAGTTTATGGAAAGCAGATATTGGAATGTTGTTAGTGGTTTGTATAGATGACAATATTTGTGGTGAAGAAGACGAGGATTTTATTTTCATGACTATTTAGCATAGAACAAACAGTTCTAGGGCTACTGATGAATCCAAAAATTATGAGCAAATCTATAAGAAAGCAATAAAGAGAGTATTAATTTTTTCATGTGTTAAAAGAGCAACAATGTTTTTTTTTAATTTTAGTTTGTCATCTTTATATTTGAAAGAAAGCTTTTAATAACTGTCAACAGCTGGGCAAAGTAAGCTTAGCTTTAAAGAATGAAAAAAAGGATAGTTTTGACAAAAAATAGCAATCTTCTTAACCCATGATGTTTAGAAGTAGTCTTAGAAAATGTAAGAGTTTATAAAAAATTAAAATTTTAAATTAAAAAAATTAAAAAAAGAAAAAGAAAAAAAAAGAAAATGTAAGAGTTAAAATTTTAAAATTCAAACTGATCATTGATTCAGAAAAACTATGAAACTAAAAGATACCTTATTTAGGTGATTTCACAAATAATGATCAAACATGAAATGTCCTAAGATATAAAGATATAATGTAAACCAGAGTATATAAACACACTATTGATAGTTAGCTTTCCTCAGCATTGCCTGACTTTCCATTTCTGTCCTTTATTCTGCTCAGATAATTTTGTGCCAGTCAGTGCTGTAGCAATGCCCTACATGATTTGTGGTTGACAAGCAACTGATGTGCTCTGAATCAGGTTTGGTCCAGGCCTTATACTATGATTGATGAAGAAATAGTAACACAGTTTCCCCCAATTGTCTAAACTAAATATTGCACTTCTAGATGCATTTTAGGTAAGTTGGCTATATTTTACTTTGTGTGTTATACTTTCTCAAGTGTAAATTAATATGCATTATCCAATACAAATAAAATGAGAGTAGGGACATTAATAAATTGTATTATTCCAAATTGCATAACAGAACTTGTGGAACTTTGTAGGGGGCAAAAAACAGTCTAAAAATAAATCTAGAGCTTTTTAGTTCTCTAAGGATTTTTATTTTTGTCAATATAGTAAAATAAGTAAACTGAGTGACTCTTATGACTAAACTAAGTAAAATTCTGGATAAAATATATTTTGAAAGTCTTTTAAAACATTGATAATAAGAAAATGCTATGCAGAGGCAAAACCAAAGTTAAACAGGAATGCTGGAGGGCAAGCAAGTACTGATGCTAGTTTTTATTCTGAAATTATCCACATTGAGACTTTGAGCTTTCCATCCAAAGACTGTACAAGCAAAGAGGGTGGATACAAGACCTCAGAACTATGTCAGGTGGAGACCCTCACAAGATTTACTAATCAATATGAAACCCTAGAGAATTACATTCTTTACAATCTTCGTATAAGGAAGAAAGCTCAGTGTAAAGAACGAAAGGCAAGAAAACTTAACTATTTTTAACTTGATGTGAGGTAGAGGAAAAAATAATTCTCATTTGAGAATTTGTAACTAAATTCAGCCTCATCAAGATGTGTGATTTTGATTTATTCTACCTGTGTAATTGGAAAAACCTTAAGAAGCAAGTTTAAAGTGGCCCATGTTTGGAAGTGACCCCCAGATAGTGACACAAGCAAATATAAATTACCTCTGGAAAAACTTAATACCTACTCTTCAAAGTATTCTCACAGAAAGAATTCCAAGGAAAGTGTCAGTCCATAGTCAAAACTCATAGAGCACACAAGGTTTGGGAGAATAGGTAAGAGACACTAGAGCAGAACCACAAGGACTTCTGGTATTATCATAAATTGAATGAAAATGACTATAGAATACATCTAAATGAATTGAATATAAGCTTAAAAATTGGTGCAAACAACACTATTAAAACCTAACAAATTGTAAGAAGACTCAAATAGAACTTCTAGAAACTAAAAATATACAAAATAAATTTAAAATCCTATGGATGCTTTAAACAGATGAGACATAGCTGAAAACAAACTGAGTAAACTGGAAGATAGACCTAAAGAATCCAGGATATAGATCTAAAAAGGCAAAGGTAAAGGAGATTATGAAAGTAAATTATGAAAGGTATAATAATGAAATTATGCTTATGAAGGAAAGGGATGATAGTTAAGATATATATACAAACGGGGTGCCTGGGTGGCTCAGTGGGTTAAAGCCTCTGCCTTCAGCTTGGGTCATGATCCCAGGGTCCTGGGATCAAGCCCCACATTGGACTCTCTGCTCAGGGGGAGCCTGCTTCCCCCTCTCTCTCTGCCTACTTGTAATCTCTGTCAAATAAATAAATAAATAAATCTTTTTTAAAAAGATATATATATATATATAAATATATATCTTTTTAAAAAAGATATATATACAAACATATTATGTATACAATACATAATATGTTTGTATATATATCTTTTTTATGTATACAATATGTAATATGTTTGTATATATATTGCAAACAGGAAAAAATCCGCAAGTAGACACATTATCATAAAGTAGCTGAATATAAAAGAAAAACATATCTTCAAAAAAGAGAGAGAGAAAAATAGACCACCTATAAAAGAACAAAAATTGCACTAATTTTCAACTTCTGAAAATCATCAAAGGATGCCAGAAGACAGCAGAATAATATCTTGAAGCATGCTAAGACAAAAATAACTGCTGACTTAATATTTATTCCCAAGAAAACTATCTTTCACTAATCAGGATAAAATAAAGAATTCAGAGGCTAACAAAGATTCATTAATTTATTATCCAAAGTTCAGGAAATTCTCAAGGATTCTTTCAAGAAGAGGGTAAATATCTCTCTAGGTAGAGTTTAACATGAGTGTATGAAAGATGAATAAATATATTGGTGAACATATGGGTAAATCAAAACAAATGTGAAATGTATATAATAGTTGTGATAATGATGATTATAATAAGGATTAATTTGTAGGCATAATAAAAGCTAGAACTAAAATATGGAACCATAATAACATTTAAGTGGAAACAACAGCGACATCAGTTAAAATATTCAAGTTCCTTTAGATTATTTGTGAGATGAATATGGATATTGATAACATTTAAAGTCTTTTAAGTATACATGTTAGAAGAGCCAGGGTCTAAATACAATGTGCAACCTTAACTGGATACTGAAACAACAATAAGGAAGGGTTTTAGTAAAATAAAAGTAAAATCTGAAGTTTATTTAATAGTAATGAACCAATGTTGATTTCTTAGTTTGATAAAAGTATATGGTAATGTAAAATGTTAACTATAGGAGAAATTGGGCAAGGGTTATAAGGGGATTTTCTGTAATACCTATAGAACGTCTTTGTAAATCTAAAATTATCCATAAATAAAAACTTAATTAAAAAAAATACCTAAGGTAACTACAAAAAATAGCAAACAGCACAGCACAGTCAAACAAGTAGAGGGGAGAAATGGATTGAAAAAACAAACTAACTAAAAACTAAAAAAAAAACCAAAAAAACAAAAAAAACTCAATTGATCCAGAGGAAGACCTGAAAAGAATGTAACACACACACACACACACACTCATATGCATGCATGTGCACATATACATACACACATTCACACAAAGAAAAGAAAAAATTAACCAATATCACAAGATTGAGTGGTAGAAATAAAGCCAAACATACAGTAATCACAATAAATATAAATGGGCTAACCTCTCACGTTACAATGACAAGAAATGTGAAATAGCTATAAAAAATATCCAACAACATATATTTAAAATATTTATTTGAAACACTAGAAAGTGGGTAGTTTGGCAGTAAAAGTTTGAAAAAGATATGGTTAGCCAATACTAACCATAGTAGGGTTGTAGAGCTATCTAAATATCAGACAAAATAGACTTCAAAGCAAATGTTCATTAAAGATAGTAATAAAAAATGAAAGATTCATTACAGTATATAAAAATAACATTTCTATGGAAAGGTACAAGAATCCACATTTTATGAGCCTAATCTAAAAGCTAAAAAGAGGCAAGATATTGGATTCTGCCCTAGAGCCTTCAAAAAGAACACAGATTTTTTGACACTTTGATTTCTGCCCCACAAGGTTCATTTCAAAGTTATGACCTCAAGAATTCTATAACTTCATGCTCTTTTAAGCTACTACGTTTGTGTAATTTGTCTCCCCAACAAGAGGAAACTAAAAGAAAATTCTCTTAAAGGAAATACCAAGAACCAAGAAATGTACAAAATGATGCTCTACCTCATTAATAAGCAAAATTGAAATAAAATCACAATTCAATAACACTTTAATACCATCATATTAGACAATAAAAAGTTGACCATTCCAAGTTTATGGAGAGGATATGGAGCAGTTAGATTCTCACCCACTTCAGGCAGTGTAAATTTAGAAGAACAGACATTACCTAATAAATGTGAATATGCACAAATACTATGATCTAATTACTCTATCCCTAGGTATATACCTTCATGAAATTCTTGCATATGAACATCTGGAAACCTATACAAAATCCTCACAACAGTATGTGGAATAGCAAATCTTGGAAATGATTCAAATGTTCATTGACCTAAGAATGGTTAAATAGTGTTGGCTTTTCTTTCCATACAATAGACTATTATATAGTAGCAAAAATAAATGAATTAAATTTATACATATTAATGGGGGGTTGAATCTCAGAAGCATAAGGTGAGTAAATGAGGCTGGTCTGAGTAGATTATGGACAGTGTGATTCAATTTACATAGAATTCAAACATGAAAATAAATTACAATATTTTGTTTGGGATAGTGGAATCATGAAGAAAAATAAGGAATGATAAATAATATTTGGGATTGGGATCACTTGAAGGGGAGAGATTAAGTGGGGAGAGCAATGCAGAGGTTTGAAAGATATTGGTAATATTCTACCTATCAATCTTGCTGCTGAGTTCATGTGTGTTCATTTTGTTTTTATTCCTTAAAATACACATTTATGTTGTGTAGACTTTTATTCCTATGATGTTTCATAATATAAAAATAAAACAATTTTATTTGAATAGAGAAGAAATTAAGGAGAAATTGGTTATACACAATGGAATACTATGCAGCCATCAAAAGAAATGAAATCTTGCCATTTGCAACAACATGGATGGAACTAGAGCGTATCATGCTTAGTGAAATAAGTCAAGCAGAGAAAGACAACTATCATATGATCTCCCTGATATGAGGAAGTGGTGATGCAACATGGAGGCTTAAGTGGGTAGAAGAAGAATAAATGAAACAAGATGGGATTGGGAGGGAGACAAACCATAAGTGACTCTTAATCTCACAAAACAAACTGAGGGTTGCCGGGGGGAGGGGGTTTGGGAGAAGGGGGTGGTATTATGGACATTGGGGAGGGTATGTGATTTGGTGAGTGCTGTGAAGTGTGTAAACCTGGTGATTCACAGACCTGTACCCCTGGGGATAAAAATATATGTTTATAAAAAATAAAAAATTTAAAAACTCAAAAAAAAAAAAAACCACATTAAAATATCCATGTTTCCAATAGTTTAGGTAAATATATTTAGTGGTTCTAAATTTGAAAATTAGAAAGGACAAATCTTTACCAAAAAAAACCCTCATTCATTTTTTATTCATTTACTCACTCATTCATTAATCCTTTCAATGAATATTTATTGATGCCTCTGTGTCATGCTATAATTATTCTAGCTAGATTATCTGATTAAAACATATAATATATTTTAGATAACCAAGATGCACGATTTTTAAAGACTGCATGGATATATTGACCGTGTTTAGCTGAAAGGTAAAATAAAATGGGTAGTGAGAGACTGTACTAGAGAGCAATTAAATGACAAAGACAGAAAATTACTGAAACAAGCTGTCTTATAATATGTAGTTATCTGGGAGAGATGTTTATGAAGAAGTGGTAGCCTGAATTTAAGAACTCCTGGCTAACATCTTCATTTTCTTATAATATTTTTATTGTATTTTATAATGTTTCTTATAATATTCTAGTATGAAATATTATTCTATACTATTCTTACATTATTATTCATTATTATAATTATTATATATTTATATATTATTAGAAATAATATAATAATAGAAAATAAAATAATATTATATTATTCATATAATATTCTAGTGTATGTTCATTTGGTAAAGCTGGTGCTTTGTGTTCTCAAGTTCAGTGGTGTGTGTGTGTGCGTGTGTAGGAAATTAACCTCAAGTCAGAAGCAGTCCTTAGAAACAGAGAAGTTTAAGGTTATGCATCTACACTTGTTTCCACAGCAACAAGATTTTTTTCCCCTCTGAGTTTCGGTCCTAAATGTCAATTTGATGCTTTCACCCTAAATTTTAGAATCCTATCTTACCTAATGCTAATCTCATTTATAAGTTTTCAGACTTCTAACAAGCATAAATAACTCCAGACCTCACCATAGTGAAAGTAAGAAAAAAAAGATTACTTCTTCAGTCAATTTTGGAAGATGCAGATACACACACACACACACACACACAAATATATATATATTTGTATATAGACAGCTGGCAGACATTTCTTTGGTTTTTTTTGTTTTGTTTTGTTTTGTTTTACCTATTTTTTAAAAAAATTTTAAACTGCTTTTATTTTTCCTCAGGAGAATAACAGGGCATTTGAATAAGAAATTATGGTAGAGAAGTAATGTGTCTGAAACAGTATAATAATGGAGACATTTCTTATGTGTTAGTCTTTTACCAGTTCTTAATGACAATAGGTTTAGTCGCATGCTTTACTGAGTTAGGTAATTTCTAGTGAAATCCCAATTCTAATTCTGTGCTGTGTCAGACACCCCTAAAAAATATAAAAGTGTTCAAATAGTTCCCCTTTGTTTAAAAATCAGATCTTAAGTTAATTTAAAACTATAAAATTTTGGCCCTAAACATCAAAGATAACTATTTTTCAAAGCCAGCAGGGAGGCTGGCTATCTTTATACTTGATATTCAAAACTTTTGAAAGATCTTCTTCTCCACTCCACCAGATGATGGCGGGGTCTTTTATATCTCTTCTCTTGTGTTTCAGAGAGGAGTACTTATAGTCCTAAGGGGCTTGTACAGAAATCGCACACCATCTTTAATTGTATAAATACCAACTTACCAAGGATGGAGCTATAGATAGTATATGCTCTCCATAGGAATTTCTGTAAACAACTGAAAATGCTGGAAGAGTGAGGCCTGGATCCCTGCACAGCATAGACAATGGCTCCCTTCAGAAGGATTGTCACTTCTCTCTTGTCCTTCGCATTAGTCACTGCTACTCTTCTGTTGCGCCAGTTTCATTTTTCCTCCAGGCAAACGTCCTGTAAGGCATAAGAAAAGAGGGTGGGAGACTAATTAGTGTGTCAAGAAGAACTAGAAGGTATGGTGAGAAATTCAGAATCTCATTTTCCTTTTCCCCCCTTAGAATTGATTTTGCTGTCACCATTTAAAAAATAACAAATGGATGTGCTTCTATTATTTGATGGAGATAAAGTACTTTCATCCTCTCTACATGTAATTTGCTGCAAATTCTGTTAACCAAATATATATTTCAGAAAGAAAATGATTAAAAATGCTGCATAAGTCTTAAGTAGTTTAATTATTTAAGGCTATGAAATGGATTGATTTTTATTTGTTTATACATGTCATTAAGATAAATCCAGATAGAAGTAAGGTAAAAGATATATAATCAGATTAGAGTGCTTGCCAGAAAAGTAATGATTTTTTAAAAGCTATGCATTAGGGGGAAAACTTTGCAATCTGCTATTAAAAGCATTCTATTTATATCATTTATTTGGTTGCAGATTGAATGCTAGGTAAGGCTTTGTTGTTATTTGTTTTTAATACACCTCTAGACTCCTGTCCTGATAGAAAGTCTTGTTTATAGTGTTGTTTGTGATTGTTGACAGAAAGTTTTCACAGTTGAACTCTTATTAATGTCTTTCTTTTTTTCTTACTGAGGAAAGGGATGGGCAGGCACCAGTGCTTTCTATAATCTGCTTTTATTTAATACTAAGGAGATGGTGTGATTTGATTCTTTTCTGTTGTTGACTGATGCTCAATCAGTCTTGCCAGGTCCTCATTAATCTGAGGTGTTAGGTATTGATTAGGTAAACGTTAACCCTACAACTGAGTTACTTTACTTTGTAAGCTTTGCTGGTTTCTGCTGTTTTCCTTTATCCTGTTTCTCAAGTGATCAATTTCTGTAACAGACTTGTTTGTTTCCAATGGGATTGTTTTCCTCTTTGTTTGGTTCAAAGAGATTAATTTGTTTCCCCCCTCCTTACTCTGAAATGGTATTTTGATCTTCCTTTACTTTATTATTTATATTTATTTATTTACTTCATTAGTTTGCTAACAAAAAATTCAGTCTTCCTTTTCCCCCCTTGCTTTCTTGTTGAAAGTTCTTTTAATGGTGATACCCTATGGTTGGTTAACAACAAACTTGCATGATAGGTGAAGGAAGGTGTTCTATTCTTTCTGTGGGGAAGGTAGTCTCTCTGCCTTCCTGCCCCGCTCCCTCCCTTTCTCTATTCTATTTCTTTCTCTCCCTCTTGCTTTCCTTTTCTTTCTTTCTTTCTTTTTTTTTTTTTTTAATTTTCTTGCCTATTTCAGGAAAGGGTATTTCAGTTCTTTTTTTTTTTTAAGATTTTATTTATTTGACAGACAGAGATCACAAGTAGTAGGAAGAGAGGCAGACAGAGAGAGGAGGAAGCAGGCTCCCCTTGGAGCAGAGAGCCCAATGTGGGGCTTGATCCCAGGACCCTGGGATCATGACCTGAGCCGAAGGCAGAGGCTTTAACCCACTGAGCCACCCAGGCACCCCTGTATTTCAGTTCTTAAAAATGGAGCCAGAGAAGGTATCAGAGGGCATTGAGTTAGGAATCAGGGTCTAATCTCCATTCCCATAAATGTTAAAAAGATCAAACAGAACAAAGGAGTATTAGGCAGGAGTACTTTAAGAAATGGGTATAATTTTCTCTAAGCCCCTTCAAGTTCTGGTTTTCACAATCATTTATGGAAAGCTGGACCAACACCAAATCTTGTTGTTTTCATAATTGGATTAAAAACTAATTGACTTTTTTCAATTAAAAATAATTGTTTGACTTCCTCAGAGGGAAAAGTGAAGGGAAATGCTGAGAAGTTAGAATGGAAGACAACAGGAGAAGCAGTAAGTGAGGGATGAAGGCAGAGTGAGGAGGAGAATCCAGGAGGCCGAGTACTGGTGGAAAAGCTAAGGAGCTGCCCTTTGGTTAAGTTTCCTCTGTGCCTCACTGTGGCTGTGTGACTTTGGACACATTCCTACCCTTTCTGACATCCAGTTTCTTCATTTATAAATGGGAAGATAATAGGTATCTCCTGGGGATTTGTGAGGATTAAAGGGGATAATGTTCACTCTGGACAGTGCCTCCCTGAGCTACAGGACATATGTCTTCTGTACATTTCTATGCCCCAGAATCCAATATGGGGCTGGCATATGGTAGGTGCTCACTAAACAGCTGGTCAAAAGGGAGGAAAGGACAAGGAGCCTATAAAAGCAGTATGTTAAAGAAGTGGGTCAGGAAAACAAAGGAGAAAACATGGAAAGAATAAAAAAAAAAGGTGAAGGGTAGAGAGCTGACTAGGACCTTCAGGTTAAAACTGTGAGCTCTCCATGAGCCACCTGTCCCCCTACTCATCATATCACCTGCAGAGGGAGTCTTCTGTTTTTTGAAAAGTCCATCAAAGTCTAAATCACAAACACAAGATAAAAGTATAAAGCGTTAGTAAGTATACTGGGGATTGTCTTTTTTTTTTTTTTAATGAGTTGGTAAACCAAACCCCACTTCCCCACCTTGTCAAACACCCATGGTGATTGGCTTAAATATTTCCATCCTAACCTATATATGTAGGAAAACTGCAAGTTCAGTGTCACTATTAACCCTGATTCACATGAGGCAACCACTAAAATTGTCCTCTTTGCCATTGTTTTATTTATGTGGACTTAGCAAGCACTGAGAAGTGGTGGTGAGTTGTTTTCTATTTTCTCAGTGATTTTTATTAATCAGCATTTGATGCTGAGAAATGTTCATGGGTTGTAGATGGTCAGTTCAGAAAGGTCATCTAATGTCAGCTCAGCCCATGGTGTATTGCAAATGAATCCTGACTACAGTGGCCTGGCATTTTGGTGCTTTATTTATTATAAGTTTGGAATTGTTCTTTCATATTTCACCCTACAAAATCCATCATGTCTTCATAGATTGGAGGTGGGGGGTGGAATCACTCTCCTCTGTTTGCATCAAGATCAAGAACTTGAAGTTATCAAGGAATTTTTTATGTAGATCTACTTTTGATGTTTCTTAGTGCCTCAACACTCAAAATAATAAAATCCATATATGCTAATAAAAAAGAAGGCAATTATATAAGTAAGGATGGACATTTCACAAATCATCAATCCCAGAGTAGTCACCTAATTATAATACAACTAAACAAAACAATAAAACCTGAAAATAAACTCAATCTACATTTTAAAAAACCTGATGTTTTAAACTAAATGAAATACCTGAGTCTCTGTTGGGAAGAAGGTAGTTAAAGGAGAAATAGAACCTTCACCTTCAGTCCAGAGACACTTGCCTCCTCTTTTGTGGGGCTATCATTCCAACAGGTCCTCAGTCATCCCTGGGCATTGGATGGTCAGGGTCTGTGACCTCTGGGCTCTGAAAAGTGATGGCTTCTACCCTGTTTCTGCAGCATTCTTTTAGATAGACCCATGGGAGGTGTTCTTCCATGTGAGGTTGAAGCACAGGAGTGATTCAGTGATCTACTTTGCAGCTCTCCTTTCCATAACACAGATAATGTCTATGTTAGATCTATCAATTTCATGCCCTTTGTACATATTAAATTCTCAAAAGAATTTTGAGATGAAAATGTCTTTGAATAAGTAATGAAATTTGATCTTTCAGAATGGACTTTCAACACAAGAAGATTGTTAATGAGGAAGGTGTAAGATATTAGATTCAGTTATTGATGAGTTTCAATCGAAAAACTACTATGTTCCAGCACTGTCCTGGGTATTTTCAAACAGAGTAGGGAACATGGTAGCTATAGGAGGTTGACACATAGCTCTGTATCCTGGTTATTGTCAAGGCAACGGTGCAAGTGTAAGTCCCACAGTAAATTACGTTGACATAGCACCTCGGATGGTAGGATCTTTCTTACTTGTTTTACTATCTTGTGCATTTTGTAGCCTCCTGGAAATGTCAAAGTGAGTTCCATTTTGGGGAATAATTCACTTACTCTATTAGAGTGATAAGTAGTAGCCCTTTGCTAAAGCAGAGAGAGCACACAGAGCCACTGAAAATAAAACGTCCTTGGATTCTATCATTACTCATACACTTGTGACACTGTGTTTCCTCTGTGTTATAAAATGGCCTTTTCTCATGCTGTTATGAGGGCTGAAAGGTCATATAGGCTTTGGTTTATTATTCAGAGCTCTCAGAGAAGGTTTAGTTTTTTTGTTTTTTTTTTTTAGGTTTAGTATTTTTTAACAGCGTCCCCTCACCCCCTACTACATTAGACACATGTCAGATTGGAAAAATCAGGCTAGGATGGGCTAAGGTGCCTCCTTTACCTGTGATAAGTCACAAACTTTTCCCTATGAGAACTATGAAAAACTTGGATGGAAAATTTACTCTGAAGGACAACGTGTTCTCAAATGTTTCCCTATTTGTCTCCAAAACAATCCTGAAAGGTAAAATAAAGGACCAAATATTGCTGTCCCTTTTATACAGACGCGGCAACTGAGGCTCAGAAAGATTAGGTATCTTGATCAAGTTCATTTGCAGGCTTATTTGTTAGCTCAATAAATATTTGTTAGTCATAGAGTAACTGACAGAGCTGAAAATACAATTTGATTTTTTCTTTCTTTTTTTTTTTTAACAATTTGATTTTCTAACTGTTTTCCCATTAAATTAGTTTCCGACTATCTTTTAAATAGCCAGACTTAAAATTTTATTTTGTAAACACATGATTGCATAGGATCTCAAACACAAAAAATGTCTGAAATGGAAGGGAATTGTCCTTGATTCAGAACTTATCTTCCCAGACATTGACAACCTAAGCCAAGTAGGACGAGTCTTCTTCCTTTGGAAAGCCCTTGCAATAAATTTTTGAAATTTATCGTCGGTCACATGTAGAAATTGACAATGAAATGGTAATATATAAATATTGCTGGCATGGTTACAAACAAGCTCAGAAAACATTTATTTTGTTCTTTCCTATCGTCGGTCACATGTAGAAATTGACAATGAAATGGTAATATATAAATATTGCTGGCATGGTTACAAACAAGCTCAGAAAACATTTATTTTGTTCTTTCCATTATAGTAGGCTTTTATCTCATAAATCTTGGGGAGTTTTTCCTCACTCCAGCTTTGAAGATGTCACCTCATTTTATGTGACATTTACTTGGGCTAATCTCAACATTGGTTTATCAGCAAAGCTGACCATCCTTGGAAAGAAGGATCTGTCAATGTATGGGTGGGGTGTACTATGTTCAATTAATGGAATGGTGGTGTACCAAACTGAGATCTGTCTCTTTTCATCTCCTGTGCAAGCACCTGCTAGTCACATCTGTCCATTTGTCCTTACTTTTGGCAGTTAAGGGACCAGCAACAAAAGAACACCAGTATGTGTTTTTGAAGAACACTCATGTTAAGGACAGTGTTTTAAAATGTTGCTTGCCTTAAGGCTTCTATCACTTAGCTTTAGAACAAACATTGTTTTAGTAACTACACTCTGCCAAACACCTTCATTGGCACTACCACCCTGTGTGGGCTGAGGAAAAGCCAACAAAGAGAACTGGGCAAGAAAAAGGAGGCAAAGAAGAATTCAAACGCAAGAGAATTTAAGCTCTCAGTAAACATTTGTCATCTTTTCTGATAAGTGGAAACTAATATTTGTCTTAAATATTGAACTTAAAATACATCTTAAATAGGACATTATTCTTACAAGTTCTCATCACAGAAAAAGATTATAACTAAGTCTGGTGTCAGATGTTCACTAGACTTCTCTTCGTGACCATTTTGCAATATACCCAAATATGGAATCATTATGTTGTATACCTGATACTAAGACAATTACATGTAAATTATATCTCCACAAAAGTTTTTAAAAGAATAATGTTACTATTCTAACCTTATTCCCATTTTTGCTGATATTCTCATTCACCTAGCAGGTAGATTGAAGAGGAGATTCTCCTTGTAGTTCTCAGCTACCCTTTGCTCCACTCTCCTTTGTCCGTTTAATGACCGTGAGAGCTCCCTCAAGACAAGGACTATGTCTTTAATACCTCCCCTCCCAGTGTACAGAGTCTGCACACAGTGGTAAGCCCTTAAGAACTGTCATCTGTCTGATGGGTAATACAATTTTGTGCGTTGGCACAATGGTGATTTTCCTTCTCTGAAGAGTGTGGCTGAGCAATCCCATCTGCTCTCTGCACTGCTCACTGTAATCATGGCAGTAGCCTGTGGCTAGAGGGCCAGTTTTTGTTCAGAAAGCCATCTTCCAGTCTCAGATACATGCGGCTTTCAACAGAATGGCTGATTTTCGAGTATTTTAGAGGAAGATGAAATTTCATATCCGAGAAAACAAGACAGCCACTGCTCTGGTAAGCAGACATGGTAATCTAGCTAAGTTTAGTCTTTATGATGAATCATCTAGAGACTATTACTTGCTCTGGGTCATTAGTTGTTTTATTTTTAGAAAATCTGAATTTCAGTTCAATCCATTTGGTGGTACATAATCAGAGTGGATTTAGTCCAAAGTAGGTAATTATAGGTCAGCTGGAGGTGATTATCTCTATCGAACAGCCTGCCCGGGGTAAGAGGCTCTATGTAAGGCTTGGAAAGCAACATTTTCTTCTTCAGCAGCAATTTAGTATAAATGAAGCTCTTTAAGGGCTTTATTTGCATCATCTTAACTTGGTTTGTTATCTCTTTGCCTGGGGCAGGGAGTGGGGGTGGTGGTGGCAGGGGAGTTCTAGAAAGTTCTAAGGAAAGGTTGGCAGTACACTTTTCTTTGTAGTCATTACCATGATAAAGCAAATGTAACCATCTTAAATGGTTTAAGTTTGCTGGTCTGGTCTGTGTCTTCAGTAGGAGGGAGAATGCGTGGTGTGGCAGTGAGAATTTCTTTCTCCCAGCAGTCTTTTCCCTGGGCACCAGATGTTTTTCTACTGCTGAGCCATCAGCGTCCCTCTCATCTGGTTGACTTTTCATCGAGCCTCTGCTTCCTCCGCATCCCACCTCACTCACACGATGAAGTCCAACAGGTCCTAATAAATGTGTCCTCAACATTACGGGGTTTAGATCTTCCAATTGTCACTATCTGCTTCGGATCTTTACAGGGGAAAGAAAAAATGTCTATCATTTAGACTCTGCTGGAAAGAAGCCTAAATTCCTCCAGTCGTGGTTGTATGTTATTTCAGAAGATGTTTTTTAGAAGCCCTGTTGAGGACTATGTAAGCCCACTGGCTTCCTTTACTCTTCCCTGGCTGCAGACAACATTTCTGGCTTCATATAACCTGAAAATGCACCTCTCACTACTCTTTCTTCTTTCACTCTTGAATCTAAATTGCAACAAGTGCTATATGTTTGTGCCACTGAAACATGATATGGCAAAAGGAGATTAATTTGTTATGTTAGAAGAACACGTGCCAGCTAATGGAGTAATGATTCATTGTTTGAGTAATCTTGGCATGTTTAATCTTCATGAGTCTTGTTTCTTCATTTAGGTAGAAGGATGATATGTACTCCACAGGCTTTTAGAAGTCATTAGATCTGGTTTATGAAGTAATGAGTATTCCAGAGTTAATCATTGTTAGCCTACTACCAACTTATGCATCCATATGGTCTAATTTTGTCATATTTATTGGTGGAAGAATTCAGTATTTTGTATTAGTATGTGTCTGGAGTTGTGAGTATTATCTGTATGATCATTTCTAAACTAGCAGCATGACAGGTATAGATAGAAACATGCCATGTGAGCACGGAGTGGATGAACTAATAACTGAGAAAAAGAAAATCTGATTTAAACACACACACAGAGTTCTAGAATCATAAAACTGGAAAAGACTTTAAAGTTAATGTGGGGCACCTGGGTGGCTCAGTTGGTTAAGCCTCTGCCTTCACCTCTGCCTACATCATGATACCGTAGTCCTGGGATAGAGCCCCATTCTTCCTCTCCCTCTGCCTGTAGCTACCCCTGCTTGTGCACTCACTGTCTGTTTCTCTCTCACATTGTCAAATAAATAAATGAAATCTTAAAAAAAATAAAAAGAGTTTAAAGTTAAAGTTGATGTAATACATTCTGACTTATGGGAAAGTAATATTCATAGATATTATGAGACCTGCTCAAAATCTCCCCATCTATAGAGTCACAGACCTGGTTTAGCCCCAAGTCTTACCTGACCCGTTGGATACCCCTTTGCCCATCCTGCCCAGACATTATAACACATTCTGCTTAAACTCTGCATGCAAGCACAATAGGTAGATATGAAATGCTACCAAAGAAAAGAGTGATAATCTAGAACCCAACTTGGGTTCATCTTGTCACATGAACAAAATATTACAGAAGGATTGTATAGTGTCCATCATTTTCCATTCTGCTTCTACCACCACCTTAACTAAAGGGGTTGGTTTAGCTTATGTTGCTTCTCTGACCTCTTCCTCTTTCTGTGATCATCTCAGATATATTTGTGTTTCTTAAGATGGCAGGGAATACTGGAATCTCTGTTTTCATCTGGTGGGAAATACCTTGTGACATCCAGAATCAGACCTTTAATATTGTCTCTAAATACCTTAAATTCTGGTTGTTATAATACATTTATATTTGACTTGATAAACTAAGATAGTCAGTAAAATGAGGGCCAGATAAACTTCTAGACTGAAGTCCAATAGTTGACATATTTAGTGGTGAGACTGGAGATCCTGCTATAACTGAATCAATTCTCTTTTAAAGATACAGAACATTTCTCAAGATTTACACTAATCCCAAAACTTATTTTAGGGGGGAAAACAGCTGTTGGCCAAGAACTTGACTAGAGAGCAATCTTATCAGACCTCAATTTCCTCTGTAAATCAGGGATAATAACTATTCCCAGTGCTAAAAGGAAGATGTGATGAGGTCACAAATTTAATGTATTAGCACAGTGCCTGGCATATAGCAAGTACTACCGAAAAGGCAAAACTCTTTTTGATCCCCCCAAATCAAACAGAATTTGAAGAAAGAAAAAAAAAATCTCACTTTGTAATAAAGAGACAGAAGGGTGATAGTTGCAGGTGGTACTGAATAGGGGACCGACATGAGATTGAGCTATGTTCGCTACTTTGATTCGAGGACAGAGTTGGCTCCAGGTAAGCTTAGGAGTCCATCTCTACCTGTGTAGGGTGTAAGCTTTAGATACCTGAGCTACTCCAAATCAGAAGCAAGCTACCTATTTTAGATCAAGTTTTATAGGTGAATATTAAGAATATTTTTGGTTCATTAGTTTTTCATTTACATTAGTTTAAGTACTTCCTAAAGCAATATTTAAATTCAGGGAACACTGCCTGATTCCAAATGTCCCTAACCTTAGTCCCTGGAGTAGCTGTAGTTCTCATTTCTGAAGTATCACTAACTGATTTCTGGAATCATTTGGCTCAGGGTAGCACTGGCATATTAGATAATGGCACAAAGAAAAAGGATAGAAAATCTATAAAAAGACTCCATTTCACTTATTAGCTGTATGGCCTGCAGATAAGATATAATACTATGTAAAAAACCCAACTGATGGGAATGGATGTTTAAGAACAAAACATGCTAGAGATGATACAAACCTGTATTATCTATCAAATTTTAGTAAACTGCCTTTTTGAATTTTATTCATATCTGTTTTATCTAACTCATCTTAAGTTGATAGACATCATTACTTCAAAACAAAACGAAATGAAACAAAATAACCAAACTTTTTAATTAAAGAAACTGAATTCGTAATTTTCTGAAAATAATTTGGAAATGAAGGTGTGTTTAATTTAAGCGAACTTTAATAAGAGTTATAGACTTGAGATACTTCCAAAGATGACTGAATTCTTTTAAGATTATTCTCATTTGAGAGGAAAGAAGAGGGATAACTTTGAACTAGCTTTTCAAACAGGCTGAAAAAATAAGGAAGTGGTTTATTTCATCCATCTCTTCCCGTCCCATGGAGCCTCTTTCTCTGTATAAGATCTCACAATGATGAAAAACACTCATTCAAGGTTTAAACGGTTTCCCTTCAGTTTCTACTCTATTAATAAACCCTTGAATTCTGTTGACTAGCCCTCTTATCCAGTATTTTATTTCTATATTTAAACTTTAAGGCATAATAAATTATCCATATATTTATTCAATAAGCATTTATCTAGTGCCTACTGTTTCCCTAGTTTATGACAATACAACCTTGAGTGACCACCTCTGCACTCAAGGTGCTCATTAACCTTCATCATCGCACCTTGTCCAGGCCATTCCAGAGGCACTTACCCAGCAGTTTCAGAGTATCCCAGTTAGTCACAGATTTAAGCTGTTAGTTTTCTTTTGTCTTCATTACTATGACCTTTAATTCTTACTGGTGACATTTTGTTTCCTTCTTTCTACTTTTCTGACTGAAAATTAACTACTGAATCAACCAGATTTTTTTTCCACAAAGGTGAGACATCACTTTTCAAGGATCTGACAGGCAGTTTTTCTCCAGAAATAAGGCCCTAGAATCTTGTTTTTTTTTTCCTTTTTCTACTACTGATTCTTTGTATAACCTCATCAATTTCTTCCACTGTAAAATTCTATCAATAAGTCTGTTAAGAGCTGTTTGGTGATTTGCCAAAATTAAGGTCAGCCATAAAACTGAGCTTTTAAACAAAGTAGCATAACTAAGTTTATCATGATAGGGTGACTTTTATTTTCTTTCAAATTGCCTGATACAAAAACTCCACTTTGCAAAAATCTAATTAATCACTAATTCCTTAGTAAATAATGGGCAAAAAGATCCCAATAAGGAATCTTCTCCTTTTTACATTAGGGGATATCTCTGATTTTTACGTAGGTTTCCTATAGCGAATTACCTATTTCCATTGTCATACATAGGAATATGCTCCCAGAAGGAAAGACAAAGTCTGACAGTGCCTCTCCCACCACATGATACATGATCTATTAACCTTCTATTTTCCTTGTTTTGAAAATAGACAATTTAAATAGTTTACCTTTTCCCATGTACAAGCTTGTTCATGTAATTGCTCTGTCATGTGTTTTCAGTATGTTAGTCAAATGGCTAAACTACTGAAACTCGCAAATTCCTGTATGAGGTGTATGTTTAAGTGGAACACACAGTTTCCCCATCCTCAGGGGTCCTGACTGACTCTGACTTTGAATATTTAAACAGTCATACTGCTTATGTCATTGCTTCAGTTATTTGCTAGGCCACACTAATTACATTAGAGCCATCAGAGGCGAGATTTAATCAGCTCACCCAGAGCAAACACTCTAGAAAGAGTGCAACAATTTCTTCAAGAAGACTAGACTTCTAGAATTAGATCATCTTGCCCAACCTTCTACAAGAATCCCTTTTAAGGAAACTTTGAAAGATGGTCATCCAGCCACCACTTGATTATGTCAAGAATTAGATGACTCACCACTAGTTTGTGGGGCCTTCCAGTCTAATGGTGGTTAGTACAAAGTCCTTTAGTACAAAGTTAGTACAAAGGGGTTACAAAAGTTCTGGTGATGGCCCTTGAAATAAACAGAGGACAAATCTTCCTTTTTCTCAGAATTGTTTCTTAAATATTTGAAGAGAAAACTGTTTCTTAGATATTTGAAGACAATGTGAGGTGGAATCAAGCTCCTCACTTATTATTGTCTCAGTTTAGATTTTTCCATTATTTGAACTAGCTGTTTATAAATGCTGACCAAGAAGTCTTCAAGACCTTGGAGATTTCCAATCCAGTTTTTAACCAGCTAAGGGCAATGTGGAAGGCAAGGCTGTGGCAGACCTGATTGGTCATTTGGAAACAGGTAGCCAGGCAAGGGGAGAAAAGTACAAAAACCTAGTAGAGGAGAAGGTCTAGGAAGCAAAGGATTTAGACAGCAGAAAGCCAGAATGTCCTGACAGTGTTTATTCCTATAGCTCCCTGAATATATGTGCTTGACCTTGATAAGTGTGTAATGAAGAGGTGCTATAAGAAAGAAGTTGGTGGTAAACCATGTTAGGGAAATCCTGGATTAAATAGCATGATTAGGTTTCTTTATTGCAGGACCTGTCAGTCTTCAGTATCTTTCAGTAGATTGTCATTCTCCAATAGAGGTGCAAAAAATAGTGTTTTGAAACATCATTAAGCTTGAAATTCTGTTTTTTGCAAGTAGCTTGGGTCCATCAGCTCATCCTCAGTTTGGATGGCCAGCTTCTCTGGGTTTAAGAGTTCTTAGTAATTTCTCAAGTAATTAAAATAATCTCAAATTGAAAGGGGACAGCAAGTCCATGTCAATCTCAGAATCATATTTTCCTACATGGAGACCTAGAATCTGAATGTTTAACAAATTTCCAGGTGTCTTCTATTCAGCCATTCGTCGCTGACATCAAGTCTACAAGACCCTCTGGTGGGTCTTTGATTTGTCTCTAAATACAGTGAGCAATGGATCAGGGTAAGGAGCTGGGGCTTTGTAGTAGACCCAATGTCATATTGCTTGTTATTTGCTCTGTGACCTTGGACAAAATTTTTAAACTTCCTAAACTTTGACTTCTTCTTCTGCTTAATAAAATCTTCCTCATAGTGTTTTTCTGAGGCTAAAAAAAAAAAAAAATTAAAAATAATTAAGTAAAATATGTGATATGTGATATGTTTCATGGCATATGAAACATTTCATTTCATACTTTGTTTTTACATAATACTTAGGAGCTATTTGTATGTTCATAAGTATGTTGGAATTAATTAAATAGAGCTGAAGAGGAGAAACTCTTCAATATAACTTGAAGTTTTTAGGCAAAAGCACATGGACTTCCTAAAAGCCAGGTACCTTCTTCCTCCTTTTACAAAGAACCACACTTGCTTCTCAAAATAGAGCGTGATCGAATGTTCCAGTTGACTCGAGGCTTTGTTTCCTTTTCTCTAGAGGTTAGGCTTTGACTCCAACAATGGCATAGGTTGAATACAGTTTGAGAAACTTCTGTATATTATAGGATATGTCATTTAACAAAAGCTAAAAAGTATATTTATGAATGTGTTTCAAGGATCCCACCCAAAGAGACTCTCTGCCACATGCTGACTAGAATTTTATGATTCTGCCAAAGTTAGTGTTCACTTGATTATTTCCATGGTACAAATGGTGAGGTGCTCACTAGCTCTTGAGGCAGTAAATCCCATTTCTGGGATACATCAGCTGAGAGAATGTTCTCTCTTAGAGTAAGAAGCCTGGATAGCCTGAGCTCTGGAAGTTTTCTTCCACCAGAGCAGAGACAACCTTCTGTCTGAATTGGTGGGCAGTTTTCTCTAGGGCATATGATTTTTTTTTTTTTAATAAGGGAATATACTTCTAAGTTTCTGCTTTATGCACAGGTTTCTTTTCCAACTCCTTTTTCCTTTCTTTCTGAGATCCAGATCTTAAATTCCATCCTTATCTCAGTGGTAAAGCCATTGGTCATTAAGGCCAGTTTCTGGGTCTAATAAGTCTTCTTCCTCATCCCACCGTAATCCCATCTGAGTTCCAGTTCCTTTCTCCTTCATTTCTGTACCATGGAGATTTTCCTTTCCACCTGTTTATCTTTTTGCTATCTTCTGATGTCACTCAAAAAAACTTATTCCTTTTGCACAAAATAGTCATTTGTGTATTTGCAGATAGTTATGTCATCCTATTTCCTTTCCATGGATGTAACATTCACAATTACTCAGTATAAACTGAATGTGTCTGTGCTCTTTAAATGCTCTTTACTTTTTCAATTCACCTTAAGTTGCAGGCCCAAAGTAATGCCTCAGGTGCGTTTCAACCTATGTAAATAGACTACACTATCCCCTCTTTTGCTCTAAATGTTATTCTTCTGTTAATTGGCAATGCATGCTTGTACTGTTCCACTTTGACAATTCTGGAATGTGTTGACACAGATTAAGTTTGGCCAAAGAGAGCTCTCCTATGTGTGGCTGCAAACCTGGATAGAATTGAAGTTTAATTTTGTTGACTGACTTCAGTCAATTAAAGGAGATTGAAGATATGTGTTAATTGCAATGGTTCTCTATTATCTATCTGAAGTATTTTGGCTGGGCTAAGGAGAAACAAAAATTTTCACAAGTGAAATCTGTGAAATTAATTCAGACACCATAATTCAGACACCAAGTATAAAAAGGCAACACTTTACTGAAATGTATTCAACATGTGACAGATGTGGGCTTTTTACTTTTTAAAAAAATTTTTTTAATTTAAATTCAGTTTACTTAAACTGTAGTGTATTATTAGTTTCAGGGGTAGAATTTAGTAATTCATCAGTTGCGTATAACACCCAGTGCTCATTACATCACGTGCCCTTCTTAGCACCCATCACACACGGTTATGCCCCCCCCCCCACCAACCTCTCCTCCAGCAACCCTCAGTTTGGCCTTTTCACTTCTATTGGCTGAATTTATAGATTTTTGTTTTCTTACAAAGGTCAGTGTTTTGTATTTTCTATTTTGATTCTTTTTTATTTTTTCTTTGTCATTGGCCTTGTGACCATATCTTTAATTTACCATATAAAATATTCAATCTATTTTTTTTCTGCCATTTTTCCCCCTGCCAATGAAAATTTAACTCTACAAAACACTTGGAGATAAATTTGCTTTAATTCAGCGGGTTGTTTCCATTTTTAAAAGAATAGGCGGTGCATTTACTGCCATCTGGTGGAACATTTAAGAGGAAAAAGAAATAGTAACTAGATTCGTTAAAACATTTAAAATATCTACCCAGGTAAAATTTCTTCATTGAATCAGGTTACTTTTTTAACTGGAGCCATGTAAAACTAATTCAGGCCTATGTGAAACCTAAATTAATTGGAAACAAAGAATATAATTGTATTCAATGCTATCTCTTCTTCTACCTGATAATTTACTGTCCCAACTGTGTAACAATACATCCGACTATAATTCCACATTGGTTGCTTAAACATGGAGGTAAAAGTCAGAGAAACTTAAAGATTTCTATTTTAAATTTTCTTAAGTTTTGACTTTCTGTATCAATGTTTGATTTCCTTAGTGGATTAGCCTCATTGGACTTTTTTTTTTTTTCTTCTCTTCTCTTCTTAAAGTCTCATCTGAGTTTTACAGGCTCTTCTCCTTAACATCCTAACACATCAAAATCAGGTAAATTTCATGTTGGTATTTCTTCACACTGTATTACTCCCTTTCTTCCCAAGGATTCCTTATTATTCATCTCCTTTGTTCATGAATGCATCATGAAAGTTCTAGTCCCATCTTCTTGCTAAACATCTCAGACAAGCAACTGTACCTTTCATTCTCAGATTATGTATCTGTATAATGACAGGGATTCACTTGTTTGTATTAAATGGTCTCTTACAATTCTGAGACTCCATGAAGTCATGGACAAATCATTTAAATTGCTTTGACCAGTTAGATTCAATAGAGGTATTAGCATTTTACTCAGAGCAGTAAAAGCTGGTAGAATTGCCCAGATATACCACATGGGTAACTGCTTCGTTTATTATTTAAAATGTATATAACATTTATTATTTCTTTTATGTATCAACATAATAAGTCTGTGTTAGATTTGGAGACATAGTCATGAACAAATAAGCAAGCAACATAAGGGAAAGAGAGACAACTCAACAAATGATTATAATATGCCTCAGTAGTTCATCAACTTTAATACCCACAAAAATCAACTTTAATTCTCAAATTGATAAACCTTAAGTTTCCTGAGTCCTACTCCTGGGGATTCTAAGTGAAAAAGTTTGGGGTAAACCCATAAACCTGTATAGTTCAAAAGCCCTTCAGGTTGTTCTGATCTGAGTGGTAGGACACGGTAGAAGAGAAGTTGATAGGGGGATAGATGTTATAGGAAAGGTAACACATAGTATAAGGGTTGGAAGGAATGTTTAACTTAATTAGAAGGATTCAGGGAGGCTTTTTAGGAGTAAAGAAAAAAAGAATGAATCCTTTCAAGCAAAGGAATGAGAAATCTAGGTAGGAGAAGTTAGCACGTTGAGGGGATAGCAAGTCTTTGTATTTCTGAAAGGTACAATTTGAGGATGAAACTGACCACATATTCAGAAATAAAGCAGGTGGCAAATTTCAGAGAATTAGTCTAATTTAGATAATGCTTTCTGATCACAATGTGATTCATTTAGAAACCAGTAAATTATTTTACAACTGCTTATATCTGGAAATGTAAAACCCAGATGTTTAAATAATACATAGGTCAAAGAAGAAATCATAAGAAAAATTAAAAAATGGCAAAACTGAACTTTCACAAAAATGCCACACATTGGAACTAGAGGGAAATGGCTAAAATATCATTTAGAGGAAAAATTAGAGCCTTAATATATACATTAAAAAAGTAGAAAGGTATGGTGCCTGGGTGGCTCTGTCAGTTGAGCATCCTACTCTCCGTTTGGGCTCAGGTCATGATCTCAGTGTCATGAAATCAAGCCTCACATCAGGTTCCAGGCTGAGTGTGAAGCCTACCTAGAATCTCTCTCCCTCTCATTCAGCCCCTCTCCCCACTCTTTCTCAAATAAGGAAATCTTTAAGAAAAAAGTAGAAAGGTTAAAAATTAAAGTGGAAGGAAGGAAATAATTAAAATATAAGCTACTGAAAGCAGAATCCAAATAGAACAATAAGAATATTCTTTCAATTTGCAGTGTTTTTAGAAATTAAAAAGTGTATGTAGATGTGTGTTTATTTTTGACTTATGAATTACTTAAACTTGTGAGTTATTAATTATTTGACCTTTGCATTGAATTTATGAATTGTTCAAACATGTAGGTTTTAAACCCCAGGCATAGGAATAAGGTTTTATAATAGTGTTTGATTTCTACATCCAGACAAATATTGGTTACCCATGGTAATCCACTATAATATGATTCCAGTTGTATCCAAGAATAAATACAAATATTGAAATGCATTGTCATGGAATCAGTTCCCAGACAAATGAACACAATGTTAAATCATAGATCTTAATGTGATGCATGAGAAAACTCTTAAGAGTTTTCCCACCTGGAGATCAGAAAGAGAATGCATTACTCTCAGGGTTATGGACAAAGATCCAATCCTATTTGTATATATCACATAAATATCTTTCTTCATTGTATGTCAGTAGAGTAAAGGAAAAAACTTATTTCCAAAGTAGTTGATATTCACAAATAAATGAATGAAAGTATTATTTTTGTCATAAATCTTCAACCTCAGGTGATCAGCACAATACCGTTATTTCTAATAGCAATCATAAAAACAAACAATTTCTGATAATTAACGATTGAGATAGAAAGAGATTGCCCAACCAAAAGTATTTCTGAATACCTAATGTAATGCTATTGTAGTAACCCTTATCTTTCTTTAAATTCTACCTCTAACGTGTGACATATGAAGAAAAATATCTGCAGCAAATTATGATTCATAAATATGTTGTCTAGGTCGGAATTAAAATGAAAAAGTGCTGACAATCCTGGATACATTCATCTCCTCTTTCCTTTTTATTTATTTTTTATTTTTATTTTTTTGAAAAAGCAATGTATTCATTTTTTCTTTTAATTACTGTGTAACAAATGACTACAAACTCAATGACTTAAGACAACACACTATCTCACAGTTTCCAGTTTCTAGCCAAAGAATAACTATCTTTTTGCCTCTTCCCTGATTTAGGAATCTTGCTGGCAAGCAGATGTTGGAAATTTTGGAGGATCTTTGATAAGGCAGAAAGCCTTAAAAAGCTGGCTTAAGAGTTTGCAGAAGATGACTTCGCAAAAAAGAATTAATGTAGTAGGTCTGATACTGCTATTCTCAGAGATCTACTTGCAAGGTTGAGTCTTGACTGGTA
This sequence comes from Mustela putorius furo, assembly GCF_011764305.1. Classification (NCBI taxonomy): domain Eukaryota; kingdom Metazoa; phylum Chordata; class Mammalia; order Carnivora; family Mustelidae; genus Mustela; species Mustela putorius. The sequence goes on along the minus strand of NW_025422015.1, from coordinate 10,131,170 downwards.
TTTGGTAACTTAGCTGGTAAATAGTTCTTTAGACTGATATAAAACTTTCTCTACGTGAAAAACAGTGCCTCACTATATTTAAAACTATTTGTACAAATAATATGATTTATGCTAAATGCCCTTGAGTTCCATCCACATTGTTGCAAATGGCAAGATTCCGTTCTTTGTGATGGCTGAGTAATATTCTAACACACACACACATACACACACACACACCCTACACTTTCTTTATCCATTCTTCAGGACATCTGGGCTCTTTCCACAGTTTGACAATTGTGGACATTGTGCTATAAACATTGGGTTTCCAGTGCACCTTTGAAACAATATGTTTGTATCCTTTGGATAAATACCTAGTAGTGTAATTACTGTGTCATAGGGTAGCTCTATCTTTAATTTTCTGAGGAACCTCCATACTATTTTCCAGAGTGCCTATACCAGCTCGCGTTCTCACCAATAGTGTAGGAGGGTTCCTCTTTCTCTGTATCATCTCCAGCTTCTGTTATTTACCGAATTGTTTATTTTAGCCATTCTGACCAGTGTGAGGTGGTATCTCATTGTAGTTTTGATTTGGATTTCCCTGATGTTTAGTGATGTTGAGCATTTTTTCATGTGTCTATTGACCATTTGTATGTCTTCTTTGGAGAAATGTCTGTTCATGTCTTCTGCCCATTTCTCGACCATTTTATTTCTTGGTTTTTGGGTGTCAAGTTTGATAAGTTCTTATAGATTCTGGATACTAGCCTTTTATCTGTTAAGACATTTGCAAATACCTTCTCCCATTACATAGGTTGCCTTTTTAGTTTCCTCTGCTGATTTTTCTATGGATTCTTTCACTATAAAAAGTCACAGACACAAATAGGATGATACAGTGAGCCCTATTTGTCCTCCTAGCAAATCACCAAATCTGAAAGCAATTTTAAAGACCCGCAACACAGTGGCACACAAGAATAACTGTTCAGGAAAGATTGAACTGCCATGTAATGTTTCCTATTCATAAGTGGTTGAAAGTGAAATAGTACAAAAGAAAAAGAGGCATACATTTCATCAAGTTGAGGTTCATTTGGATTGATAAACATCCTTTAAAAGTGTAAAAGTGTTTTCTAAAATTGCTAAGAGGTTATCAACTACATACTACGTGAGTATTAATACCAACATCCAATACCGCTGTAACACTAGTCATAGTCCTAAATTCTCCACATGGTTTATGTTATTTGATCTTTGCATTGTCTTTTGACAGCACCTATAATTATTTCTATTTTAAATATGCAGATTAAGGCTCAGATTGATTAAGTAACTTGTCCCAACCACACCTCTGTGAGTAGCAGAATCAAGATGTCAACATAGGGAGTCTGACTCCAAAGCCCTCCTCTTAACCACTAATTTTTTTTTTTAAGATTTTATTTATTTATTTGAGAAAGAGAGAGAAAGAACACAAGCAGGGGGAGTGGCATGGAGAGAGGGAGAAGCAAACTCCTACTGAGCAGAGAGCCCAATGTAGGGCTAGGTCCCAGAACTCTCGGATCATGACCTGTGCCAAAGGCAAATGCTTAATAGACTGAGTCACCCAAGTGCCCCTTAACCACCATTTTTACTGACATCTTGAATTTGGACTGGATTTTTTTTTCTAATCCCCACAGAAAGAAGGGTAAGATGGGTCATTTTGGAATATGGAACACTTGATTTCCTGGCATGTTTAGGTTGCAACTCCACTCTATTCCATCATACTGTATTGTCAGATGTATAAAACACACACACACACACTGCACTGAAGACATAAGAGAATGGTATTGAAATACCCTTTCATTAACCCAGAGGCTTCAAAGGATTTGGAAATGTTAGAGAGATGAAAAAACAAATTAGGAAAGTAACAGAGGTAAACATTAACCTATATTTTTAAAATATGCTTGGGGTGCCTGGGTGGCTCAGTGGGTTAAGCCTCTGCCTTCAGCTCAGGTCATGATCTCAGGGTCCTGGGATTAAGTCCTGCATCAGGTTCTCTGCTCAGCAGGGGGCCTGCTTCCCCCATCTCTCTCTGCCTACCTCTCTGCCTACTTGTGATCTCTCTCTGTCAAATAAATAAATAAGATCTTTAAAAAATTTTAAAAATAAATAAAATATGCTTGGAACCCAGGTGTCTTACTGAAAGGAAAAGAAAGAGCTCAGAGTTTGGAAATCCAAGGAAGCTAGAGTGTGAGGCAGGTCTGCAAAAAGGTCTTTTCAAGTGCTTGGTAGAATTCTGATCTAGATTTGCACGTAAGAAACTATGGGAATCAAGGAGGGAAAAAATCATAGGCAGGAACAAGCAGAATAATTCCCAGGGCTCACATAAGGTGAGAGATAGTCACTATTTCCCACAGCCAGAGTGGAAAAATATCTTCATACATATGGCACTGGGTAAGTTTCTTAGGGAGTTATTGTCTCAGTAGTGGTCCAGATTAGCCCCCAAACTACCCCAAGCAGAAGAAGCATGAAGAAACCATAAGATACCTCATAATAAAATTGCTTAAGTCAGTGCTGAAGAGAAAATGTTAACATCAGCCAGTCAGGGAGAAAAAAACAAATAGATAGACATGTGAAGTATAGAGGAATGTCAGCAGACCTGTCATCAGAAACCACTCAAGCCAGAAGAAAATAGTGGAATGTCTTTAAAGTGCTGAAAGGGAAAAGAAAATCAACCTAGGGTTCTATATCCAGCCAACATATATTTTTAAAATAATATAAAAGTAAAGACTTTTTTATACATAAAAAGGCTAAGAGAATTTATTGCTGTCATACCTCCACTGTGCAAAGTGTTAAAGTAAATTTTTCAGGATAAAGGAAAATATCAGAAATTTGATCTACAAAAAGGAGTGAAAAGCATTTGAAGGAGTATACATATATTTTGAAGACATTTAGGAGTTGATAGACTTTTAGAAGCAAAAATAACTATATTTTGGAGTCTATGTAAAGGTAAAATCATGTAAAGGTAAAAATCATGACAAAATAGCACATGTAAAAGTAAAATCATGACAAAATAGTACAAAAGCCAGAAGCAGAAAATGGAAATACACTGTTTTAAAGTTCTTATACTATATGTGAACTTGTATAATATTATTTGAATGTGGAAGTTATATATGTATATTATATAGACTTTAGAGCTACCATTAAAAAAAAAATAGAGGTTTAGCTAATAAGCCAACAATGGAGATGAAGTGGAATAAGCAAAAACACTCAATACCAAAATGGCAGGAAAAGAGAAACAGAGATTAGGTAGAATGAATAGAAATGAGTAGCCAGAGGGCAACTTTAAGCCATAGCCTGTCAATTGCATTAAAATTCAACAGTATGATTAAAAGGCAGAGATTGTCAAGTTGATACAAAAGCAAGACCCAATCATATGCCATCTAAAAAATCCAGTTTAAATATAATGGAACAGGTATCAATGGAATGATGGAAAATTATGTACCATAAAGTAGTAATCAAAAAAAAACTAGAGTAGTGATATTCATATGAAACAAAGTAGATTTTGAAACAAGGAATATTGCTAGGGATAAATAAATTCCTTTCTTACTAATAGAGTTACTAAATTATCAAGCCATATCAATTTAAATGTATACACAGAATAACTAGCTTCAAAGTGCACAAAACTAAAACAAATAGAACAGACAAGAAAGACATTTATTATATTTAGATATACTAACACCTTACTTTCAATAATTAATGGAAGTAGAAGACAGAAAATCAGTGAGATTACAGTAGTACTGAATGACAGACACAATCAACATATTCAATAGAATTGACATTTATAGAACCTTCACCCAAAACAATAGAATGCATATTCTTTTCAGGTGCACAAAAAACATTTCCTAGACAGACCATTTTCTAGGACATAAAACAAGTCTCAAGAAATTTAAAATAATTGGAATCTTAAAACGTATGTTCTTTAACTACAACAGAATTAAATGAAAACAACAACAAAAACAAAAACCAACATCAGAAACCTACATCAAAAACATCAGAATACCTGGAAAATCCCCAAATATTTGAAAATTAAATAACACATTCCTAAATAAAGCATGGATCCAAGAAAAAGCTTACATAGAAGAAACAGAACATATTTTGAACTAAGTGAAAATTAAAACACGCCATCATAAAAGTTATGAGATGCAGCTAAAATAGTAGTTAAATGAAAATTCATAGCAATAAATTCTTACATTGTAAGATTTCAAAATCATTGATACAAATTTCTACCTTCAGAAACTATAAAAAGAAGGGAAAATTAATCCCAAAATAAACAAAAAGGAGGAAATAAAAAATGAGAAGTATTCAATGAAAAAGAAAATTTAAAACAATGTAAAATATCAGGGAAGTAAAAAGCTAGTTGTTTGAAAGATCAATAAAGTTGAAAAATCTATAGTCAGACTGAGGAGGAGAAAGAGTAGATATAGGTTATCAATAACGGGATTAAGGGAAAAGATATCACTACACATCATGCAAACATTAAAAGGATAACAAGAGAATAAAATGAGCAACTTTATGGCAATACATTTTAACTTACATGAAATAGACAAATTCCCTGTAAGGTGCACAAAGGTTACTAGTGAATTTTAACAAACATTAAAAGGAGAAATAATATAAATTCTATACCATACTATACTATTCTATTCTGTACTAACTCTTCTTGAAAATAGAAGACTCTTCCCAAATCCCTCTATGAGGCTAGCATTATCCATTAACCAACACCAAAGATAACACAAGGTAAAAGGAACTATTTCTCATCATTTCTCATAAACATAGATGCAAAAAAAATTCTTTACAAATGTTAGCAAGCCAAATTCAGCAATATATAAAAAGAGGATTGATCATCACCAATTGGGATTTAGCCCAATAACACAAGATTGGTTCAACATTTGAAAATCGATTGTTGTAATTCATCATGTTAACAGACTAAAAAATGGAAAACATATGAGCATCTCAATAGATGCAGAAAAATCCTTCGACAAAATTCAACACCCATTCAGAAAAACTCTCTTAGCGCATCTAGGAAAAGAATGAAGTTTCTTTAACCTGACAAAAGTCATCTAACAAAAAACCTAAAGTTAACATCATACTTCATGGTGAAAATTTGAATGTTTCCCCCCCATAAGTTAGGGAATGAGGACAAAATGTCTCCTCTTAAAATTTCTATTCAACATTGTATTATAAGTCCTAGTCAGTGTGATTAAAGAAGAAAAGGGGTGGGGGGAAACCTTACAGCTTATAAAGAAAGAATTAATGCTTTTATTTACAAGCAACATGGTCAGTTATAATGAAAATTCTATATCTACAAAATATTATAAAAAAGAGATCTAATTGATTTCTAACAAGGTGCCAATTGATTTTCAACAAAATTGACAAGGCAATTCAAAGGGGGAAAATACATTTTCAACAAATCATGTGGAAATAATCAGAAAGCTTCATACATGAAATAAAAGTAAGAGAAAGAGAGAGAAAGATTAAACTTTGGCCCTTGGTTCTTAACTCATACCATCTATAGAAATTAACACAAGGGGTGCTTGGGAGGCAGATGAAAGCATCTGCCTTCAGCTCAGGTCATGATGCCAGGACTCTGGGATCAATCCCTACATCAGGCTCCCTGCTAGGTAGGGAGCCTGCTTCTCCCTCTCGTTCTTCTGCGCATGCCCCTGCTTGTGCTCTCAACCTCTCTATCAAATAAATAAATAAAATTTTAAAAAAAATTAAAAAACTAACACAAAATTGATCATAGATCTAAGTTAGAGATCTAAACCTATAGCACAATTAGAAGAAAACATAGGGGAAAATCTTCATGACCTTTGGTTGGGCAAAGAGTGATCACTCTTCATCCTACTGATAAAATGTCTGTTTCATCATGAAATGACTCCACAAAGATGAAGCAATGTTACTTTTCAACTTTACTCTTGGAAGGATGACTAAGGTTATCATTCAGGAGAAAAAGAAGTAATTTCAATGCCCATAACAGAGAACTCAATTTATTGTGATTTATCCAATTAGAGGTCTTTAAGTTGTTTTTTGTTTTCATTTGTCTCCTAAAATAGGAAGCACATTGAAGTAAGAAGTTCAAGGTAAATTAATTCCATGATGCCACTAGAGACCCTAGCATTTTCTATCTTTTCACTCAGCCTCCATTTAGATTCTTCAAGCATGTCTTCTCAGGGTAAAAAATGGCAGCTACATCTCTTGTATCACATCAGTGTTTCACACAGGAAGAGCAAGGAGCCAAAGGTGTTTGTCTACCTGCTTTTTTAGAGCTTTCTGAGAAGCCACACTTGGTAAATTTTGCTTGTATTTCATAAGCTGGAAGAGTGTTGCTGGCCATATCTATCTGCAAGGAAGACTGAGAACTTTTCTTCCTTCCTTCCTTCCTTCCATCCTTCCTTCCTTTTTTAATCAGGAGATTTAGTATCACAGCAACAATTGAGATTCTGATGGTAAGGAATAAAGGGAAATTAATATCTAATGGTAAGAAAGTGTCAGCTAAAGGCTCTCTTCCCTGCAGTCAGTGAAGGGCTTTTGTTCACTGGTTGTCTCATGCTGAAGATATTATATCTGCATACAGAATTATAACCTAATTAGATTTTGGATCTTTATAGACCTAGAGAATAATGCAACCGTATCTACAGTAACCTCTCCTTTTCTTTGATGTAAATTTTGATGAAAAGGTGAAGTAATGATGATCTGAGGTGTGGAATGACTGAGATCCCTATCAAATAGAAATATTGTATTTGGGGATGCCTGGGTGTCACAGTCAATTAATTAAGTGTCTGACTCTTGGTTTTGGCTCAGGTCTTGATCTCAGGGCTGTGAGATCAAGCCCTGCGTAGGGCTCCACACTCAGTGTGGAGTCTGCTTTGTGCTGTCTCTCTTTCTCTCTTTGCCCCTCCCCCACTCTCAGATAAATAAATCTTTTTTAAAAAGATTGTATTTCTTCAGGTTCTTCTAATCTTGAGTTATAAAACATTAAAGAAAAGGATTATTTTTTCTAAGAATTCATGAATTAGGTTACCCTACCTAAGCATTTTAAGTATAGGTCTGAATTGTGCCTACTTGAAATGCTAATTCATCAAAAAACTGCACAAAACACCACTTATTTAATATTACTTTTTATTTTTTAACAAATATATGGGTGCTTGACAAATCGCATCCTGGGATGTTCATCAGGGAGGAATTTTAATCAACATGATTGCTTACTTTTGTCTCAAAAAATAATTAATTTGTCAGTTAATGAATTGTGAAATAATTCATTTACTTTAAGAAGAATGATAACCTTTTTCTAAAGCAACTGTGAATTTTGAGAAAAAACACATTTAGAAACAATGAGGAATACAGAAGCACTGCTGCAAATGAATGAAGTAATGATAAAAGAAGGACCTAGAAAATCTGAATTTTGTGCTTTATTCCTCTACTCTAATTTTCTAAGACTTGCAGAAATTTACTTTGATTCTACATAATGTCAAAAACATCCAAATGCAAAATGAAAGAGGTTTTGATATCTTTTAGACATAGCTTTCATCTATTTGCACTTCAATTTTCTTGACACTGAGAAAAGCAATGTCTGTTTCTTACCCACTGTGAAGAGATTTTCTTTCAAAGTTTGAATTCTTTAGCCAAATTGATTCCATTGCATGAACAATACACAATTTCACCATGAAGAAAAGGATTTTATTGCCATCATTTTGGACCCCTTCTTCTTCTGTTCAAACACAAAGCAAGTTCCCAACTGAAACACACTTGGAGCAGTTGTAATTAATAGAAGCTTAACTTGAAATTGATGAAAAGAAAGGTAAAGGGAAATAAAATTACTACTTTTTGGATATGCTAAGAATCAGAAAACCTGATCTAGTTCTGTCATTAACTAGGTTTGAGAGGTTGGACAAACACAAATCCACGTCTTGGCTTCACATTTCTGTTACTATATGAAGATGTAATGCAACCAATATCTAAATTTAAAAATGTAGGATCCGTTCATTTCCCAGTTACTCTTTTATCAAAGAGAATGTGAATATGATACTGAGCCAAAATAACTTTCTTTGTGGTTTGTTATACTTATAAAAATGATTCATATTCTTCTGGAACAATCTCACTGGGTCTCTCAAAGCAAGGCATCACTTGGGTTTGCACACAGCTATAGACGAGCTGTTCAGCTTGAAATGTTGAGCTGAGCATTGACTGACACATGGCACCTAAGTCCCAGAAAAACTAAAAGAACTCTTATGAAGCGTATGTATGGACCAGGCTGGAATAATCGACCCACTAGAGCCAATAGTTTGCCAGTTCACTGGACAATAATTATAGTTGGCATTTTCTTAGCATAGATAGCATAGACTTTTTTTCTTTCTTTTTTTTTTTTTTTTTGCTAGGCACTGGGATTTTAATATAGTATCTCATGTCTACAGAACAAAACTTCAACAAGGGGCATTAGTAGTCCTATTAGAGGAAACCAATTCTCACAGAGGTTTAGTAGTTGTCCAATGGCCAACTACTCATGAAACCCCAGAGATGAGACTCAAACCCAGTCCAGTTGACTTCAGAGACCATGAATTCTCTGTCTTTCATCCATTTAAGGCTCAGTCACTTCCTAAATTCTGAGGGGTTCTAGGTTCCTTAAAGGTCATTTCCAGGCATCACTGTCTTTTGCCAAATTAGAATTACCTGGCATTTCCAAAGTGGTATGAAACTTGTGGAGAGTCCCTGGGAAGTATAATAAAATACACAAGAGTAGAAGGTTGTCTAGAAAAACCACTGAGCTACCTTAAATGAGAATACTAAGCAAAGGATTATGGATAGGCTAACACTTGGGTTGGGCTTGAAGGAAAAGGAAGGTTGACAGATGGGGTAAGTAGAGGCAGATGGGAACATTGGATATGTTGCAGGAGACATTGAGACGTTCCTTCCCATGAGGCAGAGAGGGAGTTGTAGTTGAGTTGGGCAATAATATTCAAGGAAGGGAAGGTAAAGCAATACTTAATGTGTGCCAGTCATATCCCAAGCCTTCTGCTAGATTTTTCATAGTCATCATTTCAAGGCCTTCCCAGTAGGGGTGGAGGGTGTCAAGACAAAGAGTGTGTGGCTTGAATTATTTGACAATGACAGTCCAGTGAAGTCTTTTGAACAGAATGTAACCAGATTAGTGCCAGGTTTTAGAGAGATTATTATTTTGTCAGTCTTCTGCCAAATATATTAATCATATAGGAGAAAGTTGATAGAAGAAAAGTTAAAAGGAAGTGGGACACTAACCCATGGACACAGACAAATACCTGCATACACAAATGCTTTCCTCTGTCCCACTTCCCAAGCAATTATATACATTTTTTTTTTCATTTTTTAAGGGCTCTTCATTACTTTTTAATTTATGATGATGAAGTTATGAATAACAGCTCTTATTTTCTAAGAACTTATTTATGTACTACAGTATGTTCTAAGTGCCTCATATCATTTTTTCAATGTATATAAAGGCAGACAGTTAGTCTTATTTGATAGAAATGGAAACTGAGATTTAGACCGATGAAGGCACATGCCCAAGACCACACAGCTGGTAAGTGCTGCCGCTGGCATCCATGCTTAGCTGTGAATCCAGAGATTTTGTTCTTAACTACTGTGCTACCAAAGAACAGGCCAAGGAAAGAAATGTCTTGCCATTTTGAGAAAAACTTTGTTTCTTTTCAGTGAAGTTGAAAAATTGACTTTTGAGGCCTGGATAGTAAGGGAGCTAACAGAATGTTAAGAGCATTCCTGATATTAGTCAGATGGCTAGAGATAAGTCTTTGGGTAGGGAGCCAATAAAAGCGGCCCACTTAGAAGGAAGGAAACTTCAAAGTTCTATTTAAAGGAGATCCAATGAAAAACACTTTGAAAATAGGAAGTGGAGCCAAATATATCTGTGAAGCACATCAAATACCCATTGTGCTTCCAAAATCAAGATCCAGCTGAAAGAGCTGAGGGGAATTATGGAGGAGTCTCTGTGTGAGCAGGTGGGTGGTTCTGCAATGTGATAAGATAAGGGGAGAATGTGTTGGAAGGACTGACTCATTCTACTCCCTGCTGCAGCTATTCTGAGCTTAAAGATAAGGTTTAATCACTGAACTCAATTTGCTGTTAAGGTGACTTGTAGCGAGCTGAAGATAATTGCAACTGGATCTCAAGTCTCGGTTAAATAGTCTCTTAAGTGACATTATCCACAGTGTCATGGATCCTCGTGGAGGCCAAAGTGTTCCCACTATAGTTCCAGTACCTGTGAAGGATCTGAGGGTTGTTTCAGGTGGTTTATGGAGTGTCAGCATTTTGGTGAATTTACCATTGGTCCAATTTCTGGATCTAGCAAGTTTATCATTAGGAGAAATTGCAATAGAATTTATTCATGCTACCCAATTGTACAATATGCTGATTTGTAAACCAGAATTCACTTATTAATTTGAAAACCTTAAATCCTTTTTGGAATGATTCAGAATATAAATAATGGGAGGCTGAGTGACAACGTGGAAAGAACAGATGGTCTAGATTTAGACAAAGCTATTTCCGAGAACCTAGTTTAGCTAGATGACCTTGAGCCACATCTTAACAGCTCTGAGTTGCAGTTTCCCTTGGGAAATGGAGGTGAGGTTATGGAATAAGGCTAATTTGACTTTAGAATACTCAGCTCAATTGCAAGGGACATGGTGGAGAGAAGCACTGTAGGCTGCTAAAGTTAACCCCAGCAATCATGGATCGGTGATCAAATACTCAGGGTCCCAAGAAAGGCAGATGTCAGGTGTGGGTTAGGCTAAGGGTATTATAAGGAGTCTCAGTCTGATGGGTGGATTGTGGCAGTATCAGAGATCCTTTACATTTTAGAATACACTGGACTGTAATATTCTTCACCCCAAAGTATGGAATTGTCAAGACATTAAATCAAGGCTTTGATCAGATGTCATTGAGTTCAGTGCCTGGCACAAGGGATAAAAGGGCAACATAAGACAGGTATTGGCGTGGGGGAGACGCCTGGGTGGCTCCGTGGGTTAAAGCCACTGCCTTTGGCTTGGGTCATGATCCCAGGGTCCTGGGATCGAGCCCCACACTTCCTCCTCTCTCTCTGCCTGCCTCTCTGCCTACCTGTGATCTCTGTCTGTCAAATAAATAAATAAAATCTTTAAAAAAAAAAAAAAAGACAGGTATCCAGGGAAAATTCAGATGGAATTCTGTGCACTGAGTCATACGCTGTTGTTGTTGTCATCATCATCATTATTGGAGGACAGTCCTGGTGCATCTGTTCTTAGCCCTAACATTCCATTCCAACTCCTTCTGTGTGATGAAAGCAAGGTTGTTATCTTCCTTGCCATCTTTATGGCTAACTTTGGGCAAATATCAAAGATCAAGTCAGGGTGGCAAAGAAGAGTAATAGAGTAAAAGATACTGTGTTAGTAATGAGGCTCCTCGGGGGAGTTTTGGAAAGTACGCTGAACTCATAAGGAGCCTCTCTTCCTAGTGCCAGTAAGGTGTCAGCTGGGGCTACTTGTATGTTGCCATCTAAGTAGTACTGGCACTCACCCTCCCCCAATTTCTCAACCTAAGGAAGCCATATGCCAAGATTTCTTTGAATTTTTTTTTTCTACTTTCAAGGAGATACTTTTTTTTCTTTTTTCCTTCCATCCCTTTCTTTCCTTCTTTTTCTTTCACTTTGAGAATTTCTATTATACACCACAATGGCCAAGATACGAAATCCAGTCCATTCTTCAAGCTTAAGATACACCTATCACTTGTCCCCCCAACCAACACATACACACACACACACACACACACACATACACATTCTCAAACAAAGTGATCATGCCTTGTTAGTTTTCAATTGAAAACTTACATTTGAAGAATTTTTTCTAAAACTCTCCTGAGGAGAAGGTTGATACAACGTAGCAACAAAAAAAAGATATTATAAAACTAAAAACTGCTGAAGCGTGTCCCAATAATTTGTCATCAGTGAACCAAGGCAAAAACAGACCTTTCTTGTCATCACTGTAGTTTGAATGGCACATTCACTGACCAAAAACTTTGTGGATCTGTTCTTTCTGAAATTCCAGCACACTAAACAGAAGAAACAATTAATTGTTAAGTAGTCCATAATTCCATTGGCGGATTAACATGCTTAATCATGCATACCTTTCCCACTTGAATTCCTAAAATAATAAAGAAATATCAGGGGTAATAAAATAGCTTCAAAATACAGAGATAATTTAAACAGTAATTTTCATATATAAAGTAGATCCCTGCCATTCGTACTAATGATGGGACCCCAGCTGTGCTGCATTATAAGCTATTCTCCAGGGGAGAAATTAGCAAAACAGAACCAGACTGCAGACTGGAGTGGGATGTGGAACTAAGATAGCAAAGCTTCTTGCTTCTTTCTTCCCTCTTGGGAAGGGACCAAGGTATCAAATCAATGAGTATGTGGCCACTTGGAAGCTCTCCCCTGGGCTTCTCAGCTCTAGGTGATAAATATTGTCCCCAACCCTTTGGGGAAGAGTTCTCAGGGTCAAGTGGAGGTTGCCACGTTCTTAGTAAGGAAGTTTAGTGTTTGCTGACACCAAGGACTTTGGGAATAGTTCTGAGAGAGATGGGCAGGAAGAAAAAAGACCCAAAGGTCTCTGCTCCCTCAAGCCAACCAGCTGAAACTTCAGGGCTGGCCTCTAATTCTGCGGAGAGCTAGTGAACCACAGAAAACCAAGGATCTTTACAGAAAGACTATTGAAGTTGGGTAGTTGGAAAGGTATAGCCTGAAACCCATAGAAAATTTCTTTCTGAATTTCCAGGAGTATTTCCAGATCCATGTTGCTCATTTAGAGGACCTCCTAGTATACCAGGGACCTGCATTCCAGTGGCTCAAAGCCCGAGTGTCAAGTAATAGTACAGGTATCTAGGTCCAGACTGTAGCTACTACCAGAGAGCTGCAGTTTTGATACAGCATAGGGAATGATTTGAATATATTGGACGTTAAATTATATAACTCTTTATAAAAATTAAATGTTGCAAAAGTTAGGCAGGCTACAATATCATCTTTATATGGGTTTTTGTTCTTACTCCTTTTGACCCTAAAAAAGAGTAAAAAAGTACTTTCTTTCTTTCCCCAGCATCTTTAGGTTGGATTCTTTAAGACTTGGGTGTGCAGTTTTTCAAGTAGGAAAGAATTTGTTATTGCAACTAATACATCTTGCTTTATCAACCTGGGATACCAAAGAAGATCATATTCTTTTTCATATTCAAAGTAGATGATACCAAACCCCTATCCACATGTTGCAAAGTTCCTCTTTTTTCTGTCTGGGATCTCTCTCTTGTGATAGCTGCAAAATTTCAGGGATGCTTTTTAAGAGCAAGTTAGTCCAGAGAAGCCTGGTTAGTGTTCCACTCTTCACTATATTCCTGCCCGATCAGTTCATGAAAACTCAGCCATCCTAACATCTACCTTGTCTCCTGAAGGGCAATCTGCCTTGAACAGAGCAGGTGCTCAACACTGGGCTGGTAACCCGGTAAAATGGCAATCTTAGATGTGTTCTTGAGGTGTGTTCTCTGCTGAGGTACTTCCTACAGCAGCAGTGAGGTATAACTTATACTTGTACAAGTTTCCTAGGGCTGCTATAACAAGACCACAAACCAGGTTGGTTAGAATAAGATAGATTTACAGCTCAGAGTTGTGGTGGCTAGAAATCTGAAACCAAGTTTATTGTCAGGGCCAGGCTTTCTGAAGCCTCTGGAGGATCATTCTTTGCTTCTTCTGAGCCTCTGGTATTGCTGCCCATCATTGGTATTCCTTGGTCACATAGACACATCAAATCTCTGCCTTCATCATCACATGGTGTTGTCCTGTGTGTGTGTCTGTGTTCCAATTTGCCTTATCTTATAGGGACATTAGTCTTTGGATTACTCCAACTCATTATGAATTCACCTCACCTTCTTTGTCAGCAACTTGATTATTTAACTTTCCTCCTGATCTGCACCTAGCTCTAATGTTCTGTCCTCTGACTTTTGCCGTGATTTCAGTTTCACAAAAAAGAAATTCATTGATTTGAGGTCCTCATGTTCTGACAGACAGTCCAATTCAAATATAAATTTTATACACACACACACACAGCATCTTCTTTCTACACCTGTTCGTGCAGCCCAATATATAATATTCTATGTATGCTGAATTCACCTCCTAAGTTGGACACTAGCCCAGCTATATGTTTATTAGAACCAGGTTTCTGTTCTAAAAGGGTTGAGAAGTTAAAATCATACTGAAAAAAAATCTTACCCCAGTTGAACTGAGGAATTAATTAATTTCCTTAATCATTTAATCTAGTAGTATCCAATATAATTTTCTGTGAAGATGGAAAAGTTTTATTTCTGTACTGGCCAATTCAATAGCCACTACTCACATATGATTACTGAGTACTTGAAATGCAGCTGATGTGACTGAAGACCTGAATTTCCAATTTTATTTAATTTTAATTAATCTTCATTTAAATTTAAATAGCAACATGTAATTAGTGGTTATTGGATTGGACCGCACAGATCTACTCCATTCCTTTAATGTAAAGGAATATGTGGCGGAACAACAATTAATCCTTCAGGAGCAAATAATAAAATTGAATTCATTTGTTATGATAAGGGCTTTATAGGCTCTTAAGGATAAAAGAAAGAAAAGGTGACGTACTGGATGTGCCAGTCTAACCAAATAATTCCAGGACAAAATGAGTGAGGTGTATCATCATTTATGTGTTGTTAGAGACTGAGATCTTCATCTTTCTAGCTCCAAGCATACTTCAAGAGCTAAGGAAAATCTGACAAAGGTGAAAATGTTTGAAACATATTCAACCACATTTTCTAGAAGCCAGATGAGACCCTGGAAAAGCAAGGACCTAGCCTTTCCTGATGAGTATCTCAGCTGCTTGTAAAACTGCTTGGCTCACATTTGAGTTACTGCACCAGTAGGAGATAGATTAAGGTATTATCCTCACATTTTCAGATTGTCTCTTTTTATTTCTCTGAGTCCAATTTAGTGTTTTCTTTGGCTAAATTGCTTCATTAGTATTCATGTGCAAAATGTTATTCAGACTTTAAAAATAGAAGATGTCAAAGTTGAGGTAATATATCTGATTGGGAGATTATCTTGTTCCTGAACTGGAAATCCAAAGAAAGCAAAGAAAGAGAGACAGTTAAGGTTATTGATCTAGGGAATGTGTCCATCATAAGGCTTGAGGGAAATATCTTCTTATGCCACACAAAGATGTGTTACTTTATGAAGAACTTTAATCAGTTTGATTCAACTTTAAGATGTTGGGGCTTCTAAGTTCCATATGTTTCCATGGTTGTCAAGAAATCCTCACAGAGAAAAGTTTTAATTAAAGGTAGCTGAATCTGGGATTAGTATAATTTACCTTCTGATCTTATGGGATACATCTAGAGAAGATGTAGGTATACTGAGCAGACAGAGAAAAGGAAATAGATGAGTTGAGAAAGAATTTTTTTAAATAATTTTTGAAAATATTTATTTATTTATTATCTTAGAGAGAGAGAGCAAGAGAGAGAATGGGGGGGGGAAGGGAGAGAATCTCCCACAGACTCCCTGCTGAGCACAGAGCCCACTGTGGGGCTCCATCTCACAAGCCTGAGACAGGACCTGAACTAAAACCAAGAGTTGGACGCTTAACTGACTAAATCACCCAGGCACCTAGAGAAATAATTTAGTGATATAAAGAACTCTAATAGCTAAATGCAATTGGAAATAATCTTCTATAGGCACAAAACCTTCAGTCTTTTTCTTTCTGAATTCTACCCCAAAGATGAGGTAATCACCAGCAGATATGAATCTGAATGTCCATTTTTTCTTTTTTTCTTTTTTTTTTTTTTACTTTGAATGAGAATGAGCATCTTATCATAAATTTAAAGGTCATTTTTATTTCTTGAGCAGCTAGCATCAGTTCGAAAAAATATTCTTTTTTTATTCTTTTTTAATTTTTAAAGATTTTATTTATTTTTGTGACAGAGAGAGATCACAAGTAAGCAGAGAGGCTGGCAGAGAGAGAAGCAGGATCCCTGCAGAGCAGAAAGCCCGATGCGGGGCTTGATCCCAGGACTCTGGAATCATGACCAGAGCTGAAGGTAGAGGCTTTAACCTACTGAGCCACCCAAGTGCCCCCGAAAAAATATTCTTATGCCTTTACATTTAATTAATTAAATTTTAAAAATTAATGGTGTTTAACATGTATTCATATCTTAGTGATATAAACTGTGTACTTGACTTCATAATTCTTTCTAGGCCTCTTCAATTCTCTCTTCTAAAAGTGCAGGGGTATATGTGTGCATGAAATAGATTATCATCAAGGTAGCTTTTGTTTAGCATATCACTATATGACTCCATTGGCAAGCTTATATAGCTGTCCCTTTGTTGTCTGTATTTTTTTTTATTGTGTTATGTTAGTCATCATAAAATACATCATTACTTTTTGATGCAGTGTTCCAAGATTCATTGTTTAAGTACAACACCCAGTGCTCCATGCAATACATGCCCTCCTTAATACCCACCACCAGGCTCACCCATCACCCATCCCACCCAACACCCTCAGTTTGTTTCTCAGAGTCCACAGTCTCTCATGGTTTTTCTCCCCCTCCAGTTTCTCCCAATTCACTTTTCCTTTCCTTCTCCTAATGTCCTCCATGTTATTTATTATGTTCCACAAGTAAATGAAACCATATGATAATTAACTTTCTCTGCTAGACTTATTTCACTCAGCATAATCTCCTCCAGTCCCATCCTAGATGCAAAATTTAGGTATTCATCCTTTCTGATGGCTGAGTAATATTCCATTGTATATATGGACCACATCTTCTTTATCCATTCTATCTGTTGAAGGGCATCTAGGCTCTTCCCACAGTTTGGCTATTGTGGACATTGGGGTACATATGGCCCTGCTTTTCACTACATTTGTATCTTTGGGGTAAATACCCAGTAGTGAAATTGCTGGATCATAGGGTAGCTCTGTTTTTAATTTTTTGAGGAATCTCCACACTGTTTTCAAAGTGGCTGCACCAACCTCCATTCCCACCAACAGTGTAAGAGGGTTCCCCATTCTCCACATCCTCTTCAATATTTGTTGTTTACTGTCTTGTTGATTTTGGCCATTCTAACTGGTGGAAGATGATATCTCAATGTGGTTTTGATTTTAATTTCCCCGATGGCTAATGATGATGAACATTTTTTCATGTGTCTGCTAGCCATTTGTATGTCTTCATTGGAAAAGTGTCTGTTCATGTCTTCTGCCCATTTTCTGACATGATTATCTGTTTTTTGGGTGTTGAGTTTGAGAAGTTCTTTATAGATCTTGGATATCAGCCCTTTGTCTGTAGCATCACTTGTGAATGTCCATATATTTTTAATGGCTTTCCAGTTATTCCTTGAATTATTTTTTTATACTTGCATATAAAACTTGTAAATAAAATCTTCACTTTCAGTAGATGGGAATCAGCTTCTCTGAAGTGTAAATTTTGGATAATTTGCTTTCTTAAAGCAAAATACTCAATCTATGTGTCTATGTAGCTAAGGATACAAGGCCTCTCTGTCTTTCCCTTCCTTCCTCCTTTATTTATTTATTTGACAGAGAGAGATCACAAGTAAGCAGAGAGGCTGGCATTCTTTCTTTTTATTATATTGTTTTCTGGATGTTGGTGAAAATTATGAGGATTGACTGAGGAAATACAGTATTTTAATATTTTGTCTTTCAAAATATTAGTGAAATCTTCAGTGTCTAAGCAAAGCCTGAATAGAAGTGTTGCCTGATTTCCATGGTGAGGTGTGAATCAATGGGTTATGAAACCCTCCTCTCCTCTGTTACCCATTTCCCAAAGACAAGAATGCTTTTCTTTTCATTCTCAGATTCTCCTTTTATTTATCTTATTAAGCCCTTTATTTTGCATAAAGATGAGGAGATGTTTTACTGTTCATATCACTGTCACTTGCCAGGGAACTGATTTATCATATGTGACACTAGAAAAAATAAAACACTAATTTATATTCATGAAGTCCTCATTTGTGCTTTCTAAACAGATATAATACAATTTGTCTAACCTCTCCAGGATGTTCTAGAGCCCTATCATTTTATGACATTTTCTGTCCAGTATAAACAGGAGAACAGTAGTACATGAAAGGTAAAAATATTATAAATATAATTGAATTGAATATTTTTAGACAAATGAAAAATAGAAAGAATTACTAAGTGATGTTTTAGTTCATAAACTTAATTTTATATTATGTCAGAAGATGGCATAGAAAATTTGACTTGAAATTTGAGCATTATCATAACATTTCTGTCATGTACAAAGAAATACCTAAGTTGACAAACAAGCAAACAAAAACCAAAAGACACTTTCAACTACAGAAACCTTATAAGAACTTCACCTGTAAGCTTATAACATGCCAAATCTTTTCTTTTTTTTTTTAGATAGACTGTAAATTTTTATCATAAAGCATATCTCAGCCAACCAAACAAAAAATAAATAACATTTTATCAAATTTTCAATTAGTGCCATCATATTCAAGATTCCCAGAGAAGGCAGAGAGGATCGAACAATTTTATGTCTCAGTTTAAAGATCATTTTCTTAGAACAAGTACTTCTAAGTTCCCAATCTTGACTAGGTTCCCCTGGTGTGTACCTTTGTAGCCCTATTTCCTCCATAGAATTTTTTACAGTTGTAATGTAGGCAGTACTTTTGCAAACATTTGTCTCATGGCTGTCATCATTAGACCAAACTCCATGATGGAAACTGCATTAATTCTGTTCCCCCTGCACACCCGAGGCTGAACACAAGACCTCCCGGATATCTGTACTGTGCCTATTCAAAAACACATGTTGAATTAATAAGTTACAATTCTCTTAATCGTCTTTAATGTATTTAAAGCATTTAACCTTTTCAGAAGGACAGAGGGATGGCTCCCTCTGAAGGGAATTGGCTTTTGGAGTCAACCTACTAGGTTGGCCCAGTTTATCACAACATTGGACTCTGCCAAGGGCCTAGGGATGCATTCTTTATATTTGCAATTATATCTTGGAAATAAAACCAGCAAGTAATGTGAGGCTAAAGTATTTATTTATGTGATGAGGTCACAATTAGATTTATTCTGTGACTAAGCTACTTCTTCTTCTAACAGAAGTTCAAAGCTAGGGAAAAGGGATGCCTGGGTGGCTCAGTCAGTTAAGCAGCTCCCTTTGGCTCAGGTAGTGATTCCAGGGTCCTGGGATCGAGTTCTGAACTGGGTCCCTTGCTCAGTGGGGACCCTGCTTCTTTCTCTGCCTCTGCCTGCCTCACTGCCTGCTTGTGCTCTCTCTCTCTCTCGCTCTCTTTCTCTCTGACAAATAAGTAAATAAAATCTTCAAAGCAAAGGAAAAGAAAATGCTGTAGGGCAGGGAGATGAGAGCTTCATTGACTAGCAGCTGAGCAGGCACAGAAAACTTCAGAGTTGGGATCCAATACTAAACTATGTCCTGTCTCACTAGGGCAGAACCAAATAAATGGAAATAGGGTAAAAAGCTTTTGTGAAGGGTGAGCGGGAATACAGCTGGTTGGTGAAGATGCCACAAAAAAGACTGGTGATGAGTCTGGTCTTTGGGACTGTTGAATGTTGGCATTCTTGAAGTACCACTAAAAAGCCCTGATGATCAGAAAAATCTGAGTTCATTATTCACAAAGTCAAGGAGAAGGGAGGGTGAAATCAGGATATTTTTGAGGCTTTGGAGTCTGATTTAAGGGTTAAGATTGGGTAAGAATCATGATATAGTAATGAATAATGCTTCAATGAACATAGGAACACAGATATTCAAGTTAGGGAAACAACTGTCTGTCAATAGATAAATGGATTAAGAAAATGTGGTATATTTATAGAATGGAATATTAGTTAGTCTTAATAAAGTAACAAATCTTGTTATTTGTCACATTACAGCTGGGCTTTGAAAGTATTATGCTAAGTGAAAAAAACCACGCAGTGTCAACTCATAGAAGGTATAAAAGTAATTGCCACGCATTGAAGAGGGTGGTGAGAGAAATAGGGAGAGGTTGGTAAAACACTATAAACTTTCAGCTCTAGAATGAATAAGGTCTGAGGACCTAATGTAGAACATGATGGCTGTAGTTGATAACACTGTATTGCATACAAAAATTTGCTAAGAGTAGAACTTAAGTGTTCTCACCAAAGAAAAGAAAAGAGGTAAATATGTGAAGTGGTGGATGTATTAATTAAGTAGATAGTGCAAATCCTTTGAACTGTATATGTATCTCAAATCATCACATTGTCCGCTTTAAGTTGATCACAATTTAATTCGTCAATTATTCATCGATAAAACTGAAAAAGAAAAACACATAAAATTGGCGGGTACAGCAAGGGAAGGGTTTTAGGGCAAGGTCTCCAAGAATCTCAGAGAGTAAACTGTCACTTGAGGTTATCTATTTAAAAGCTGGACAATCTGGTGTTAGGTGAAATAGGAATTTGGGAGAAATTTCCAAAATGAACAGTGAAGGTATCTGCAACTTTTATCTTCATGGGCAAGAGTTTCCTGGAATAGAAAATAATTAGGTCCTATTTAAGGTGAGCAATGAACTGCATGTTTGTAGATGGTTTTAGGTCTCTGTCCTCTTCCTGTTCTAGGACATTCTTCTGTTTCAGGAAAAGGAGGCCCATGGAGGAGCACGGAGGCAGTAATGGTCACCTTACCTCAGAACTGTAAACGTCAGCAGTGGGAAAGGGCTATATCTTTGAACCAATCTCCTCTATCATGAGCGAGACTTATTCCTTAACGTCTACTTCAGAGTGTCTATTATGGCTCATGAATTTGAATCTCCTCATTCCCAGATTGCTAATGAAATAAATATAAAGCAATAAACAAGTAGTAGAGCAGAAGAGAGGGAAAGGAGCAGATGCCGCATTTACTTGTTTAATTCATGTGCTTTGAGACTTTCAGAAATATTTGGTGGGGAAAATTATTTATAGTGGGAACAGATAACATAAATGTATAAGGTTAGTAATTAATCATATAATCATATAAGCAGGATAATACTTCTGAAAGGTATGTGGGGAAATGCCATTAGTGGGCCAGCTCTAATTTGTTTTGTCTTATTATATGCTTGGTTAAAAATGGCCATTCTTATCATCAAATGAAGACGAGATGAAGTGAGTGTTATGATTCAATTTTAAAACATGAAAAATGTTTTTAATAAAATACTTATTTCATTTTTGGGAAAAAAATATTGCAACATAACAAAAGGCATTAAGATGCTAAGCAAAATTCTGGAAAGAAAGCCAGCATGTCAAGGACCCTCCATGGAATGGGAGGTTGGCAAATCCTCCTGACCTGAGGAGACATGAAAAACACATTAGAATTCTTACAGTATAAGACTCTACATGGACGCACACTTGACCATCAAGGTTCAGGTGATGGCAAAGGCATCATCCTTATTTTAAGTAACATAAAGGAAACTGGACTGGCTTGGGTATGCACGTTGTGCCTCCCTTCTCTTGGCCCTAACAGGACCCTTCTTCTTCCCCACATGCTTCTCTCTAAGCTGATAGTGTCAAGCCCATGTGAAAACAGAAGTCACAAACCCCACTGTCCACAGAGAACAGAAACTTAACAGAAGATGAAGTGGGCCACAGTTAAATTAAGGAGAGTGAGTGTAGGGAATGGTGGTCATTGGTGAACTAGAAGGAGCACAGCTACTCAGATCTAGTTGATTGTTACCATGCAGGAATATTTTTGTTCCATGTGCCAAATGTTTCAATGTTTCAAGAAATGCTAGCCATTCAGATTTTTGTATGTTAGTTTTCTATTTATAAAGCATATTTTCATGGCCAAAAAAATCCCACACATCTGCAAGTTGAACTTCGTGGGCCTCATCTTGTTTAAATGGCTGAATTTTGAAGACATAATAGCCAACATACAATTGACTTTGTTCTGGGCCCCTCTGAGATGTTGGAAGGCAGGTCATTGCATCCTCTCCTGCCTAAAGCAGGATTTGAATTTCTACGGTTAGGGACACATTATTCTTTTAGAACAAGGGACCTTTTGTTCCTCATTAAACATTAAAATATCTCTGGTTATTAACTTACGGAGGTGATACAATAAATCTAATCTACCAGAAGCTTCTGCTGAAACTGATGGAAAGAGAGTAAAGCTCTGGGGAAGTGGTGCCACTGTGTTTAAAAAAAAAAAAAAAATTAGCTCTTCAAAATGCAGGTGTCCTGGCTTCAGCCCTAGAGATTCGAGTTCTCTAGAATTGGAGGAGAGGGCAGGCTTGCTCAGTGAGCACTCCTGGGTGATTCTCAGGTAGTTTTCTGGAAATAAGCGAACAAAAACCTAGGCAGCAGTTCTGGAACTTTAGTGAGCAATAAGTTTGCCTGGAGGGCTTGTCCTAGCACACAGGGCTAGTCCCATGCCCAGAACTTCTGGTTGAGGAGGTCTGGGTGGGGCCCAGGAATTTGCATTCCTAGCCTGGTTCCAGGTGATTATGCTGCTGCTGGTCTGGGGACCCCATTGCATGCAGGCAGGTTGTCTGGTGTGAGCATGGTTAAGTGTACCCAAGGGCTGCCAGTGAGGACCAAAGAGGCTGGAATAACTTCATCTGCTTCATCATGGTGCCTTGGCTTTTGTGCTGGGGCTCGAACCTGACAGCATAGCAGACTTTGCAGCTGGTTCATTCACTCATCGCATTATTTAGTGACACTTGGCAGGTGCCAGATCCCATGCGAGGCATATGCCCATAAATTTTCTTATTAAATCATTAACTAATTAATCCAACACATATCTATTAAGCATCCACCATTACCCAGGCTATGGGCTAGTTGCTGATAGGAGTCAGGTCTCAGCTTTCAAGGAATCAGGAACCCAGAATCTCTTCTCACTGTCTTTCATATTCAGAAGACAGCTTGAAGAAAATACTGGTTCTTTCTGGGTAAGCAAAACAGAGTACAACAGAGCTGGTTTGTTGTGTTATCTTGTGGAAATGATGTTCTGCACAGATCCCTGAAGCTCAGAGGGGGAGGCACTTCTGTCTGAACCGAACTGACAGCTGTGGTCCAGTCGGCCCAGCAGGGACAGTGGGCACTTTCCCATTAGAAGCAACCAGGCGTCCCACAGTCACCCTGTGCTTGGCAGCAGGACCCCAGACACACTTTTTCTAGAAATGGTGCTTTGCCAGTGAAAACGAATGTAGATGAGACAGGCTGTCAAAACCTGCCTCACTGTAGCCCTCCTATACTGCTTCCTAGAAAATGCCCAGTGTGCCCCACAGGAGGCCTGCCTTTTCCCTGTCTGCAGCTCATGGATTATAGAGAGCATGGGGGTCAGAAGCACATATATTTCTAAAGTTACAGAGGCTGCCCCATACTTTACCTGAAAACCAATAATTTTATTTTATTTTATTTTATTTTTAAATCTGGGCCAGAGGAGAGCTGAGAATTTTCTGGTGGTTCTGCATTGCTACATTAGATTCAGACCTCTTCTACAAATATAGTACAATGTTATGAAGACGAAAAGGGACTCTTGATTCAGTCTGATCTTTTTTTTCCTTCTTGGTTTCCTGAGTATAACCATTTTCACAAAGTCTAAAAAAAAGGGAATTATTCTCCAGACAGTGTATATTGACAGTCTTGCATATGTTTAAGTGGATTGGTTCCTTTGTCTTCAAAATATAGATCATTTCCTTGAGATATCCTTGAGATAAATATTATATTAATTTTTAAAATCATAATTGTTTAGCTTGCAATACTTGCACTGAAAGCTCTTTGGGAATTGGAACTAGCTAATTTCGGACTATATCTCTCCAGGAGAGAGATAGACTTGCCTAGAGCCAACACCCAATGTATATTGACTGAATATATACATGATAGAATGAAAAATGAACAAGCATTAAACAATACTGAGGAAGCAGGCTCAGGGGAGTGTGGTAGTGTCTTCAAGATTTTCTTGCTATGGAAGTAGGTGGGGACCTATCTCTTGCCTTCCAGCATGGAGTTCACCACACTACCTCTGTCAGAACCATGCTGACTTTCACTGATACGTATGGATGCTGGTTCTGTTACTGAATTTGAGATTTGTAGACTCCAAGGAGAAGTGATCTAGTTGAAATAAAAAATAATTTACTGGGAAGGTAGTTGTTTTTCCTTCTTAGGGAGCAAATGTAAGTGGCAAATTTGATAGAAAGTAAATTTATATTGGGGCACCTGAGTGGCTCAGTCGGTTAAGTGTCTGCTTTTGGCTCAGTCATGATCTCAGAGTCCTGGTATTAAATCCCTCACTGGGCTCTCTGCTTGGGTGGGGAGCCTACTTCTCCCACTCTCTCTCCTTCTGTGGACTGTCTCTCTCTCTCTCTCTAGCTCACTTACTTGCTCTCCCTCAAATAAATAAATAAATAAATCTTTTTTAAAAAGGAAAATTTAAGTTAAAATTCTAGACTCAGGTAAGGATTCCAATAAAAACTCCAAATCCCATTAAAGCAGTTTTGGGGAAACATGTACACCTTTTACTACCGACATTTTAATTGACTTGATAAATTGAGTTTACCAGTAGGTGATAAAATGTCTGTTAGGCTGGAAGGAAGAATATTTAACTTCCGTATCTGCTCAGGAAATTATTTAAACTTAGAATGCTGATCTTTATGGCTGGATAATAAGGGTTATTTGACACTAGTGAATATAAAAACTTAAGTAGTTCTAAGAGCTCTCTGTGTTTATCTCGTACATGCTCTGTCTCAGTTAACAGACGGCTCGCGTCTCGAGCTCCTGCGGTCTTGTCTAGTTCCACCACTTATGACTCTGAGATATTTCCCAACCCCGTTTCTCTTCCATTTCCTCTGACCAGATTTATACGCCCATCACCTCCATTCTCTTTCTGCTTCACAGTTCTGTCAACCACCATTGTGAAACACAAGACAGATGATGCCATTTCCTGAAACCCTACGATAGCTGTCCACCATGCAGAGTGATGTCCCAACCCTATAGCCAAGCGTTGAGAGCACCCTACAGCTTTGCTCCAGCTTCTGTTTCTAGAATCCTCTTTCACGGTGTCCCTCCACGGAAACTCTGTTCCATCCATGCTCAGGTACTCACCGACCCTCTTCAGACATTAAATGAGGAAGACCACAGAGTGCAGGTGTTTAGAGTAGGGAGGAGTTCTGGAGGCATGTTGCCTGAGTTCAAGAGCCCACTCCACTACCAACTTGGTGGCCCGGAGTCCATTCTATCACTTCTCTGTGAAACAAGTATTGAGGGAAACTCTGTGGGGTTACTGAGTTCCACATCAGAGGACTCATGCAATATGCTTAGAAGAGAGCCTATCAGTCATCACTGTCATCTTTCACACAGCCACCCAGGATCCCCTGCTGGTGCTGTCAGGGTCACACTCACCCTGCAGTTAACAGTATACATACCACTTTGGAAACCAACAAGGGGAATCAATTATTTTTCTGGATTCCTGCAGGATTTTAGTTGCCTTGAGAGTGGTGATGAAGTGTTTTGCTGTCTTCATATTCCCTCTCCAGATGATGCAATCCTTGAGACCAGGAGCACTGTGGGATCCTTTCTTTCCATTTGCTGTGCCAGCACCAGACTTAGCACCTGGAAAATGCACATTAAACATTTGGTGATTATCTGTGAGATATTCAAAGCCCTTATGTTTAAATACATCCAGGATAATAACCTGATTTCAAATGTCTACTACTCATATATCCTATTTAAAAATTAATTTCACTCATTCAGCAGATACTTACAGAATACCTACTCTTGCCAGGCACTGTTGTAGGCACCAGGGATTAAAGTAGTTAAAAAATGGGTAAATTTCCTGCTCTCAAGGAGCTTCGTAAAAATAGAAGATGGATGAAAGTGGATGGAAATAGTGAATTAAAAAGATTAAAGAAGGTGATAAATGTTACGGGTGAAAGGAAAGCAGGGATGGAAATCATTGCCTTAGGTAGGGGTTGTCCATATAGATCTCACTGAGAGGTGACATTTGAGGAAACATGAGAAGAACTTGTAGCACCTGAGGGAAGAACTTTCCAGGCAGAGGAACAGCCAGCACCAAGAGTGTGAGGTAAAGCTTGCCTGTAAAGGTTTAGGATGAGCAATGAGACTTTTGTGACTGGAATGGTGTGACCCCCAAGGAGGGAATTGTAGGAGTGACATCAGAGGTAACAGGAGCTGGAGCTTGTAGCAGCAGTGGGATTCATGCTGTTCCACTCACTTTCCTCACACTCTCGCAGGCTACCCTCACCACTAGAGAACATTTTGGCGCCCAGTTCATAGTCTTCCTCTCCTTCCCACCTTTTGAACATTAGTTCTAGATATTTTCAACACCCATGTAGATAAATCATCCAATGATGCAGCCTACATTTCCAGGTTCTCTGGCCTCAGGTGACACTTACCTTTCCTCCAATAAGCCACTCTCAACCTGGACCATGACATTGTTTGGAAACTGCCTCATGAGACATGCTTACTTAATAGCTTTCCAACCCTATCTTCACGGGAGCTGTTTGTGGAAATTTCCAGACATTCAGGTGACTGATGCTGCCATCTCTTGCATTCTACCTGTCCTTCAGGAGTGTCTTTCTGGTATGTTCAGGCCAGACCCAAACTTAATCATCTGAGTTCTTTTTATGCTTCTATTATCAGTTTATTGTAGCTAAATCCTTCTGCTGTTCTGTCCTTCAAAATTCCAATCCTATGTTAAATCCTGAAAATCTAGCTTCTTCAATCTTAATGGCAGAATTCTTCAGTATTGTTAGAAAACAGAAAAGCACACCTAACCATGCCTTGGTATCACTCCAGATTTATGGTCCCACAATGTAAGTAGGCTATTAAAATTGCCCACTGATCTTTTATTTCTCCTTTTTTCATTCGTGTTTTCCTTCCCTTTCACTGCCATTCTAAATGTCTGAGGTTAGTCTTTAACCAAGACAGGAAAGCTACCCTACTTGACATAATCATCTTAATTTTTAAAAAGTTAACTTATTTTCAGGTAGTTAATACAAGTACAAAATCAAAACCCAAAAAGTTAAAAAAAAAAGGTGTATTTTTAAAAGTAAATTTTCCATAAAAGTATCCCTTTAATACCCAGTTCCCTTTCAGAAGACAATTGGGTTTTGAACTTCTTATCTATCTGTCTAGAGATACACTATAAAATACAAGTAAAAACATTTGTACATGTGCCTATAAACTCCAGTTGTAATCGTATGAGTATATATATGTTTGTGTGTAGATACACATGTGGCAGGACATTATAGACACTACCTTGCATCTTCTCCCTTCACACTATAATTTGGAGATTCTTCCACATCAGGGCATGTGGATCTTCCTCTTTATTTTAACGGCTGTAAAGTATTCCTTTGTCTTCCCATATCACCCTTTATTTAATCACTATCATGCCGATGGATGTTTAGGATATTTTCACATTTTGCTATCATAGACAGTTCTGCCAATGAGAAACTATGTGTCATTTTTCACAAGTACTAGTTGTAATAGTCATAGAATATTCCTAGAAGTGGAATTGCTGACTAAGTGCATGAACATTTTAAATTTTGAAAAACATCTTAAATGTAGATAAATGATACCCAAACACCCTCCACTAGAGTTGTACCAATTTACATTTCTGCCAGCAATTACATTTGAGCATGCCTGTTTCTCCACGCAGTGAAAATGGCATTTTGCTAGAGTTTTAATTTGCATTTCTCTGATTGTGAGTAAGGTTGACCAACTTTTCATATGTTTATGAGGCATTTGTATTTCTTTTTCTGGGAGCAATCTGTTCATATTGGAGTCTATTTTGGACTCTGCTTAATTGTCAGGTTTTTGGAGTTATACTTTTCTAGTTAATATTTCTTCCTATTATATTCCCGGATTGAACAATGTTATATATAGCCTTTGTCATCCTACTGCTTATCTACTGACCAGCTCCCCCTGAATATTTTCCCTAAACTTCTCCTTAGTGAAGATTTGTGTAACGCAGTTGTGAGCTGGGATACGGGAGTGGGGCAATAGTATCATCCCAGGACAGTCAGGCAGCCTTAACTGGATCCTCAATTCTGCAGTCTGAAAAAGTCCAAAATTATCCCCCATGCCCCAGTTTCTCATGATATTCAGGAGCAGGGGAAACCCTATACTCTCAGGATCTCATACAGAGATGCCTTCTGTATCTCTGTGTGATATCTGTATTTCTACTCTTCACTTTATCCCCATTCTCTCCATAAAGATGATAAAATCACTCACACCCTTTCTGTCTCTCTCAACCAATTCCACGGTAGGATTTCTTGTATTTGGCTGATTTATCAACAGTGTGTATTCATGAGAAAGGTCACTCTTCCTTTTTCTTTATATCCACCTTTCCTGTTTCATCTCCTTTTCCTCAGTGAACTCTTTCCCCACTATCTTCTCAAGAATTAAATACATTGCTTTCTTTTATAAGTGTATCTATAGGTACATATGTATATTTGTATGTACATGCAATCACCTTTTGGTGTACATTCTGTGATCTCACCTTTTATGTAAAATCGCACACTCAAGTATTTCTTTTGAACAAAGCAGTACTTCCACCAAACAGAATTCTGCTGAAGACAGTTTCTTCCATAAGTATATACCTGGAAATCTCTGTAATTCTGATATGTATCTCACCTATTAATGCTAGGCACAAGGGATGGACTTAAATGCAATGATGTTCAGTTAAATGCCACATGATGCTAAGAGTTTGTGAGATAAAATTTACAAGGATCTTCCAATGAAATGTATTTTGAGTCAAGTGAAAAGGACTCTGTATGAATTTGGACTCTTATGAAAAATAATTCTTATATGGAGTTGTTTAGAATGGTCATGTATAGGAATGTATGCTCAAGTTCTGATGGTGTTAGGCTCATGGCATCAATATAAGATTTGATATGGCAGATGAACCCTTGGATTCTATTAAACTTTATGAAAAGGTCAATGTATTTTGGAAAAGGAGTCTAGGACATCTTTGGACTGTTATTCCCTAATAAGTTTATGAGCTATTTATATGATGACCTTTCCAGCTTCTTAAGAAAATTGAAGTCATTGGACATAATGTTTATTATTCAACTACTGTGTCTGTTAATAAATTTATCTACAACTATTCATTCTCCCCATATTTCCAACAGTCCTAGTAGATTAGGTGCTCCTCTTCCTTCCCAAGGTCAACTTATTCCTCTGTACCCTTAACTCTAGCCAAAGCAAATTCCTTCTGATACTTTACTATTCCAGTTACCCTTTCTCATTTCCTTTCAACTGGTTTCTATACATTATACCATATATCTGCTCATATCTAGGTAATCTCTTCCTTACCAAAAAGAAAAGCCACAATCTTCTCTAAAACTTTTGACTTTGAGTCTTGTCTAAAAATTCACCCCTTTTTTCTCTACCTCTTATCAAAATTTTAGAAAGTAACTCCATCTAAGGCTTCCACTTCTTTCCCTCCCATTCACTCAGCTAATAGTTGTAGCTTGACTTCTCTCCCCACCAATCTACTGATTTCATCAAGTCACCAATGATGACACAATTTCCAAATAAAACAGTGTTTTCCTAAACGTTATCTAATTGGGCCACTCATCCACCCTTGTTACTGTTGATCCTTCCCTAATTCCTGAAAGAAATCTCTTTCATCTTGCCTTCCATAGAACCATTGATTCTCTATAAACTTACTATATCAATCCTGACCTGTGTGGGTTTAGTGTGATCTTCTTTGTCCCATTTCTAGCATGCTTCTGTCCCCAAGACTCCATCAATGCCCACTGCTCATATAATCCTCCTGCTGCTTCTACCCTTCAAAATTCCAGTCCTGCATTTTTGTGTGTGTGTGTGTAGGCTTCTCTCTTTCCCAATCACTCTTCCTAAGATATCTCATCAAACTTCTTGGTTTCACCTACTGCTATGATGCTAAAGGCCCTCAAATCCCTGTCCAGCTCAAATCTCTCTACCAACTCCCAAATTTTACAGAGAGTTACTCTTAACTTCTTTCTGAACCTTATCTTCATTGCAAGTCAACCTTAATATCTCACAGATCTTCCCTTTTCACTGCATCTCTGACACTACAGCCCCACCTAAGGCTCTTTGTCACTTGCCTGTAATGTTTTAGCAGTCTCCCACAAGTCTTCTGCCTCTCCAACCTTGGCTTTCTCAGTTGGTCAGTACATGCTAAGGTCATGTTTCTGTAATGAAGGTGTGACATTTACCATTCCTTACTCCTGCTGTCTTTCCGTCTCATGTCTTATCCCTCCTTTCCTTAAAGAACATCTCCTCTTTCATGTCATGATGCTTCTCCTCCCAGGTCTTTGTTCAGATTCTCCTTTATAAGAGGCTTTCTCATTCATCATTTCCTATTAGCAAAACACCAGTAACTGTCCTGTGCCACTTGTTTTTTAAGATTTAGATCAAGTGTCACCATCTCCTAGATACTTTCTCAAATACATTCTTTCTGCCCAGGTCCAGTTTAGGGGATCCATTCATAAAACCCCGAACCTGCCCCTTATTATCATAACACATTTTTTTTTAAGGCTTGTCTGTTTACACAACTGTCTCTCCCATTAGATTGAGTACTTGAGGGCAGAAGTTTCTTTTACCTACTTATATATTTCTAATGACTAGGTCAGAGCTTGGCACCTAGTTTGTGCTTAATAGTGTTATTGAACAAATGTATGAAGAAATAGTTTAGATTAGAACAGTCAAACTGAAAGTCAAACTGACTACTGGACCAGTATAATCTTTTCACTTCTTCTAGTTTTTGTTTTTAATGACAGAATGGGGATAATGGTGGTAATTGCCTTATATCATTTTTTGTGATGATTAAATGAGATCATGTTGTGTAAAACACTTGGCATACTGCCTGACATAGTAATTGCTCATTAATATTACAATGTAATATTGACAATCTGCTCTATTATTTCTAGTGATACTTTTGGGGTTAAGCATCATCAGGAAAAGAGTATGTGAAGTCTATTCTTTTTACTTACCACTATTATTAGCCTTAACAGTGAGGAAATTGGCCTTCAGGTGGCTCATTTTCTTAATAAGTGAGCTCCAGGATCATGCTGGCTTTATTACTATTTTTTAATTACAAAGCTGTTTTCCTTATTTTCTCAATTAAAAAACAGAGAATGGAAGGAACATGAAAAAATTTTTGCAGCCCCATCATCCATATACAATCACCTTCGATGTGTCTATTTTTCTCTTGAGAGCCCCTTATCTAGGCACATGTTGTTAAGAGCTGTTAGTGACAGTGGTGCCCTCAATGTTAAATCTGCTTCCTTAATGCAAGGACCACAGGTCTTGAGAAAGTGCAGATTTTAAAATCTGCAAGGAAAAGAGACACATTTATTCTGAGTCCAAAGCTGAATGACAGCCCCAAACAAAGAGCCTCATGAGGTATCAGATCACAGTGAGACCTCTCTTGGTATTAGATCCCACCATGGACACAGAAACAAGCATTTTTGTTCACTTGTTTCAAAACGCCAAGACCTAGGGCTGGTGATGTCTATAAATAACAATGGTAGCTCAACTCCTTGCTCAGGAAATAAGGATTCCAGCAACATCTAATTTCCAAAATACTTTGTTTCATTATATTGTGAATTCTCAGCATGTTACAGTTATTGTTTTATCAACAGCCATATGTTGTCACCCTCCGGGAGTGAACACCTGTCACTCTCAAATAGACTTGTTACTAATTTACCACTTATTTAGCAACGAATATTAAGCAATAGCAGTGGACGTTATTTCAGTTTATTGAGTCATGCTAAGACTAAAATTGAAGAAAAAAAAACGTGATTCATTCATTACTTCTTTAATTAATTCAACAGTTATCTATTGCCTGACTCCTATATTCCAGGCATAGTTCTTAGCTGTGGTTAAATTGCCATGAACAAAACAGGCATGTTTAAATGTCTTTGAAGTATACCACTATAACCAGGAAACTGATAGTCAGGAAGGAAACAATCAAATAAATATAGTAATTAGGATTATGATGAGTGCACTGAAGAAGGAACACTCATCACTGAAACAAAATAATAAGGTTGAACAGAATGGGGTGGGAAAACCGCCTTCCAGTAGGTAGGGGAAGACCTCACTGAAGTGGTAATATTTCAGCTGAGACCTAATGCAATATAAGGACCAGCCGGGCAGCAAGTTGGGAGAAGAACCTTCTTGCCTGGTGGTTAGAAACAACTTGCTTGCTGGGGTGACCAAAAGGAGGCCAGTGTGGCTGGAGAGTGGAGGCGAGCAAAGAGGTGAGAGGCCCAGATGAGGCTGGACACACTAGACCTGACCACACAGGACCTTATAGGCCATGTGAGAGCATTTGAGTGTAACCAGACCCTAACCTGCTGGGCTATTATGAAGACTAACTGACCTGGGAAAGAGAAATACCCAACTGCTGCCCACAGTAGCCTCCTGTCCCATTTATAGAGATGGGGGGGAAAAAGAGAGAGAGAGAGAGAGAAAGGAAGAATACTTGTGAAGTTCATAGTCTAGAGGCATAGGCTCACTAACAGACTGAGACCTAATCACAGGACTGCAGAATGCTTTCCTTCCCTCCACTCATCACCATCACCTTAACTAACGACCTTTTACAGCAGTTCCTTTTACCCAGTACATCATGCTTGGCTATCAAGGAAAAACCGCAATGCATACCAAAAGGCAAAAAAATAGAGCCACAAAGGAAAATTGGAGGCAGCGAGCAAGCATCAGAAATAGATGTGGCAGGGATATTGGGATTACCAAACCAGGACTTTGAAAAAAAAACGATGTTTAAGGTGCCAAGGGCTCTAATGGATAAAGTAGAAAGCATGCAAGAATAGATGGGCAATATGAGAACTGAAAAAAAGAAAAACATTCATTCACTTATTCTTTAATTATTTAATAACCAATTGTCTATTACAAATACTAAGAAGGAACTAAAAATGAATGCTAGAAGTAAGATTTTGAGTGTCTCTAGACCTGCTACTTCCAAGCTTTGGTGTTCCCCACCAGATGCTCTGCTCTAGACGATTGTTGCCATCATTAGCTGTCCAACACACCTGTGCATAAAACTACCTTCATGCCTTTGTGCACACTGCGTTCCTCCTCCCTAGGATGGAAATAGTATCAACTTGAATTAGAATGTCTGCTCAGAGACCTACAAGCAATAGAATCATGAGCAGGTTTTGAAGCCCTGCTGCACTTCATACCTTGTAAAATTACAGAAAGGCATATCAACATTTTGGCTGGAATGATAAATGAAATATTAAATATGAAATCTCCTCCCATAGGGCCTGATGAAAAACAGCTACTCAACAAATATTAGTTTCCCTGTATCTCTCCACCTATTGAATTTCATTCCATTGCTCTTTTATGTGATTTGACTCTTACCACTTATTTTCTCCTATCCAATAATTCACTGTCTGTGTGTGTGTTGTGTGTGTCTGCTCCCAAACCTCATAGTCACAAGTAGCGCTGGACACAGAGGTGATGCCCAGTAAGTCTGTTGTGTTCGTGTAATTGCAACCTGGTGAAGCAAAGGAAATCTTGACTCGTCAAAGCCACAGAGGTTGCAGGTAACAAAAAGGAGAATGAAAATGGATTTCATGACTGCAGGGAAGTTAAGGAAACCTGCATAGGGAACTTTGGGTGAAAAGGAGAATGGTGTTAGAGTGGGGAGAAAGGTCCTTTATATAATAATGGACACTCTAGAGATACCTGTGGTTATGCCTATAATCCCAAACTGCGATGAATTCACTGGTGAATTAAAACAAGCTGATTATTTGCTCTCCCCATTAATTAATAAATTCAAAAACATTTATTTAGTGTTTACTGATGACAATGTTATGTCTTAGACTAGATGGTGGCATTTGCTGGAATAAGTACCTTAATTTTGGACAGACTGGATGTCTTTTGACCCAGCTCTAATGGTGAGTTGAAGCATAAGTGTCTTGTTTTTCTATGTCAATATTATGAGATTTAAATTAACATAGGTCATCTAAATATATATGGGCTTTTGAGTATACATTAAATTAGCCAGTGAGATTTTCAATTTACATGATGAGATATATGTTTTCTTAGATATATGTTTTCTTTTTCTCTGAGAATTATTTTCATATGTGTATTCACTAAAAGTCTTGAGGCATTTTGATAGAGCCATGAAAACATATAATCAATAAAATATAAATAATTTGTTCCAGGTCTCTATGTAGAAAAATAGATCAGCAGTGTTTGTAGGCCATATTATAGTTGTTATTTCAAAATTCTGTTTTTAAGATAATTTTCAAGACATGTCATCTTTCACTTCCCACATAGTTTTATTTATCTTTATGTTGAACTTTCCTTTAACTTTTTTAAGGTAAGCACTTTAAAGGCAGAGTAATTTATAAAGTCAAATGATCCCGTAAATATGTTTTATGTTTTATGTTTATTTCTTATGTTTATAAAGGAACTGTTTGGTTCCCTTATCCCCCAGTCTCCCAAAGTGGTATTCCTTTTTTCCTTTCAATAAGCAAATTTCTCAGATGTATAATAATTTGATTTAGAGATGCTGCATTAAGAAGTTTATCATTCTAGGGACGCCTGGGTGGCTCAGTTGGTTAAGCCTTCGGCTCAGGTCATGATCCTGGGATCGAGTCCCACATCGGGCTCCTTGCTCAGCAGGGAGCCTGCTTCTCCCTCTGCCTCTGCCTGCCATTCTGTCTGCCTGTGCTAGCTCTCTCCCCGCCCCTCTCTCTGATAAATAAATAAAATCTTTAAAAAAAAAAAAAAGAAGTTTACCATTCTAACTAGAAAAAAGACCTTTGTTATATTAGTCAGGGTATTTCTCCAAGGTATTTAAATTTATCTATAACCCTGTGGTCCAAGTTCTAAGAGATACCTATAATTAGATGTAATTACATGTCATATGAATCAAATAGCAGCATATCATGTTTCAGTTCTGCTACAATCCACCTTGCACCTCTTCTACATTATCTTCCCACCTCCCTCATTGGAGCCTCCCTTATGACCACCACCAAGAAAATATCTATAAATTATATCTTATCTTGAAAACTGTCTGGGAACCAGCTCCCCCAAGAGCCTGAAATCAAGTGTGATAACAGGGACACAACATTGTTATAATGTCTACTTTTCCCTGAGGAAACTATCTTTGATTTTTGACTTTAAATCTCTGTTTAACACCCTCCCCCGCAAAAAAAGGGTAGCTGCGATTGACCTGGCTGTCTGGGTCTAAAGGGGCATCCTCTGCTCTTGTGTTTGTTTTATAGCTCAGTATCCACCATACAAGGTTTCTGCTTTTTTTTTTTCCTTGCAGTTTCTTGGAGCGTAACAGCCAAATGACAGTGTGATCTCTCGTGGATGTCACCGGTGCAGTTCCTGGCCTCCTTTCCGAGGATTTTCTTAAAAATAAGTCTTAAACTCTCTCAGGAGAACTCTGGGAGGAGTATGAGGTCCAGGCTGATGTGAAGAAGTGAACATCTCCTGGAGATGTGTTTCCATTCTGCACTCAGGGGCCTGGGATTCTTCAGAGGACTCTTCTAAGGGATTGGATGTGGGCAAGGGTCCTAGAAAACATGGTCATCATTTTCCATCTTCTTCTTCTTCCTTTTTTTTTTTTAAACAAATTTCCTTTTTGTTTCCCAGCATGCTGTATTCTCCTTGCAGATTGTTTTAAGCTGCATAAATGAACCACTTAATATAAATAGCAGTTTGTTAACCTAGTTAGTATCAAACTTACAATCCCCCCCTTCCCCTAATTCGCTAAGTTTTCCTCAGCTTTACTAAGCAGATCCAATTTGCTGGTTTCCTAGTATCACAATGAAGCATGGGCAGATATGCTGCTGCCATGGAAACAAGGTAATTGCTCAGAGGATTCATCCTGCATGGGTAATATTGAACTAACTGCTGTACAGTTTCTCATTTATTACAAAACATTTGCAAGGAAAATGTGATGTGTTTCCCAATGTTAAAGTGTTTGCCTTTTTTCAAGAGGCTAAGTAAAAATTTCTTATTAGAATAAATGCTAAATGGGATGGAAACTCTTCGGTGAAAAGTGAGTTTACAATATGCGGAGGTAACTGAGGACACAGAAATCAATTGGTGGGCCTTTGGCCTCGACTGGGTGGAAGATGTGAACCTGTCTCTCTGGGTCTCAGGTGAGTTTCTGCAGTGATTGTCACCAGGCTTGTCCTGTAAGGTAATATGAGGCTGGAGTGTATGCTCTCGTGTGCAGCTGGAACATCATTTCATATTCCCTACTCTTCGACTGTGCCCGTAATGACCTGATCAACTTTTTCTGTCCTACTTTTCTTTTCCTTTGTCTGACTTCCCAGTCTCACCCATACTAAATTCTTCTAAAACAGGAAACATTCTGGGGGACCCTGGGTGGCTCAGTTGGTTAAGCATCCAACTCTTGATTTCTGTTCAAATCATGATCTCAGGGTTATGGAACCAAGCCCCACACAGGGCTCCTCACTCAGCAGAGAGTCTGCTTGAGATTCTCTCTTCCTCTCCCTCTGTCCCTCCACCACCCCCTCCCGCTTTCTCTCTCTCAAATTAATAAATAAATCTTTAGAAAAAAAGAAGGAAAGCATTTGTCTCTTCTCCCTTTACTTGGACATTATAGATTTTACCACAAGTTTTAATTCTATCCTTAAAACACCACCATGTATGTGATAGGGTCCCAGCAAATTGTCACTGAAAATGCCTTCAGACAGGGCGTTCATTCTTCTTTGGCTCCAGTGTTATCCATAAAACCAACCAACTAGATCAGTGTTTCCCAGCTTCTTGTCCTTAGTTCACAAGGGGCTTCACAGAGAGCATGGCTTAAGGGTAAGGCTACTCTGCTTTTCTAGTTCTGGTGCAACCCCACCCCCAATCTCTAGCTTAAGAAACCTCATTATATACTTTCTCAGGGCACACCAGCTCATACAGCCCTGCCTACTCCTAGTTTGACATTGACACTCATGGTACTCGAGCCAGAAGACCTCCAAATTCACTTTCTGTTCTGATGCTCCACAGTTCTGGGACACTGTTGTCCATTCACCTTAAGGAAATCTGCTCTGACCAGGTTTGCTTAGCATATCTTTTAGGAACTCCCCAAGAGTCCATGCACACTTTTATTGTCGCCCTCACCATGTTTCACTGATGTTAGCTCTTTACCTCTCTGTCTTTCCCCAGGAGACTTGAACTCCTCAAGGATGCATCTGTTACTTACTCAGAGTTGTTTGCATGTGGCCTGCGCAAAGGGTAACAATGGATCTTCAATAAATATTTGCTGAACCCAACAGTTGGTTGGTTATTTGTGTTTACGTACTTATGTTGTCCAGATTGTTGCTCTATCCGTGCATTAAAAGCAGATCCCAAGTAGAGAGCTTTTGCAAACCTTTGCTAATGTGGCTGTCACATCTCCTGAAATGTATTCAAGTTCAACTAGCACCAAGAAGGGTTAAGAAACTGGTGGGTAGCTAAATGAAAGTGACCAAGCTTAAGGAATACATTTGAGGAACACTTTGGGGAATTCATTTGTATTCTTATCTGTATAACATCCTTCCCATATCAAGTGTGATTAGCTTGGTTAAATGGTGTAGTATTAACATTCATGCTTTACAATGCTTAACCAATTGTTTATTCATAGTGTTATTAGTTGGATGTCGACTTTGTTGATTGCTTTTAAAGGCCACAGGATGGAGACAAATCATGACACCTCCATTTCCCCCAGAAGAATTATAGAATCAGATTTCAGTTTCACAAAAATAACTAAAAACAAAATATATGCCCTTATATGAAATGTCAACCAAAATTAATAGTAATCTATTTCCCTTAGAGCGTGAACTGGACCCAAACAATCAATTAGCAGTAAGCGTGTCAAAATGTACAGGACACAGGTTGCTAGGTGCTTTAATCATAATTTTATTTGCCCGAGGCATTTGAATAAATGAGATGAAATGTTGCCTCAAGTCCCTGAATCTTTGATAGATAATTTCTGGACCTCCTGCTGAAATAGTGTTGGCTAATCTTCTGCAATAAATTCTCTTCGTGATTGTCACAGCCTGTAGTAATAGACGACTTTTTCTCCCATATGTTACTACGCCTGAGTGCAGAGAGATGACACGCAGGCTGTGTGTATGTCCGTGAAAATGCAGCTGTGTGCGGGTTTTTTTTTTTTGGGGTTTTTTTTTTTGTTTTTTTTTTTTTTTTTTTTTTTGAAGAGAAATAGCTTTCTCCAGAGATTCTGCTGAAAACCCCATTCCTTCTCCCAAATAGCAGGCACTTGATAAATATTCATTGAGTCACACTCCATTTTGTGTTATAGATTGGTATTCCCCACATCTGCAGGATCGGAGAGCAGAGTGGAAGGGTGATTAAACTAGGAAGAAAAGTCTGGTATGATACCGTAGCAACACAGTCATAGGTGGATGTCCAAATTGGCGATTAGAAACACAAAGCACAAATAAGCTTTAAAGATACATTTCCTTAGCTTTATAGAAGGACTCAGGCAGATGCTTTAACAAATGCAGCATCATCTCATGGGGGCCCAGCAGCTACTCAAGTACATAGGTCCTCTCTCCTGCTTTCCCACTCAGAGCACATGCAGCTGTTGCAGACAGGAGCCAAGTCTTCCTCACATCTTTTATGCTGTTCTAGTCACATAGGTCCAAGTCTTGCCAGCTTTCAGCTCCACAGCCCAAGTGTGCTTCTACAGATGAGGCGTAAATACAACAAATCTAGTACAAGATTCCAACTTTATCTTAAAGCTGCAGTTTTCAAGGAAGCAATGCAGTGAGAAGACATTTTGTCCTGCAGCAGCCCAAGCCTGATGAAAACCCTTGACACAGGTATTAGTTTCCATATCACTTGAACTGCAAAAATAGGTAAAAGAAGTGATTTTTAAAAAGAGAATTCTATTTTCCACTGACTTTCATTGTCCAATTGGAGAGGTGCTCATGGGAAAAAAAATCACTTTAGTAGAATGAGATGAAAATTTCAACCATCAAGGAAGAGTTTAAGATGGTTGATCAATCCCACAGAAAAATAATTGTCTGTGCATGTAACTGAACAGACAATTGACTGCTTGAATTAAAACCCATAGAGTTTCTTCTTGCAGTGCCTTTCAACTCTTTGCCTGGTTCTGGATACTTGAATATCTCTCCCAGTCAGAGAGATCTCTCCCCTACCTAGCAACCCACTTACACTTCTATAATCAGGATGATTACCTTTTAGTGGAAAGCTTAATTTTGGTACAATGCTAACATAGGTCAAATTATTCAAAATGGGGTACTCAGGGAAAAAAATCACTAAAATATTATGAATAGTGGAAACATAAAATTGTAAGGATTAATTTATGTGATGTTACTAAAAATCTTTATAGTGTAAAATTTATCATGATCTCCCTCAAACCCTTGGCTAAAAAATGCTGAGAAACATGGATTATCATAATTCATCTATGTCTGCTTTTCCTGTTATGCAAATTGCCATTTGTGGTTTCTCTTTATTAATGCTTAAATCCTTTACTTCCATTTTTTAAACTTTAATAATAATATTCCTATCATTCCCTTCAGTTTTCTCCATTTAGGGACTTTATATAATTCATACATAACTTGTAACAACACAGGTATCCCACATTCTCCATTTAAATAAAGTTTTGCTTTCAATGACATGATTTAGTAAATTGAGACTGACATCTTTTTTGTTTGTTTTTTTAATAGATTGATTATTTCACTCAGCATGTTTAACCAAATTAAAAATCTTAAATTCACCAAACTTGCCATGAGGGGGGAAAGAAAAATACATCTTTGAGTTCATAGGATGATAAAGATTAGTGAAAGAATGTTTTCAAACAGGACCATCTAATTAAATTCTTGCTAACCGCCCTCCCACACCCTAATTACTTCAATGTCTTTCTTTCTATTGAAGAAAGATGGATTTTTCTTCCAGGTAGATCCTACCTGCTGTGCTCCAAGACAATTCAATAGCACACATGACACCACAAGATATGCTTTCTGCTTTGAAATCCTGGCAACACTATCAGAAAAATCAGTCAGAAAGTTCCCAGTTAGGTCCCATCTTGGTTGATCTGTAAAAGAGGGATCCAGGCTAGTTCTTATACCCCCGTTTTTGACAGAGGAGATGGGGGCTGAAAAATTTGTCTCAGAAGCCACTGACCCAGCATACATTGCAAATTCATAAATATTTTTCCCTTAATCTGAAAATTATAATT
Source organism: Mustela putorius furo (assembly GCF_011764305.1). Taxonomy (NCBI): domain Eukaryota; kingdom Metazoa; phylum Chordata; class Mammalia; order Carnivora; family Mustelidae; genus Mustela; species Mustela putorius. The sequence continues at coordinate 10,090,940 of NW_025422015.1, read as the reverse complement.
TAGTTCATATCTCCTGAACTGACCTTTATCACTTGATGAGCTCTGACTCAGCAAGCCCTGAAGAGGATAGATGGAATTTTAAAGTGCCAAATTTGATTGCAGCTAATTTGTTAATACTTATGGCCTCAATCCACAAGATGAATTATGTGAGCACGCAGCAGTTTCCAGGAGAACATTCATGAGAAGCTGAGATTTGGAGTAAGAAATGATAGCTTTGAAAAAAAAAATCACAGATAAAATTTTAAGATAACTTTTAGTGAGTCTAAAGTAATATTGTGGTTATTTTGCATAATACATAAAATTTGGAAACATGCAAGCACATCCATTTAACCCACACCGTCATAAATATTTATCACCTTTTGAGATCACTTTACTATGACACACTAAGCTTCAAGACACCAATAACCATGGTCTGATACCACCTTTTAAATTAGAACAGTTAAAGAAAATAAAATGATTTGTTTCTATCCAATATACTCTTTAATTTGGTTTGCTTGTATCAAGGAAAACTGCCGTTGTTGTTGAATATGTATGGGGTTTGTACATCTTTAACCAAGCTCTTAAAGTATTAAGAGCTATCCTGAGAGACTGAAATAATAGTAGAATATGATAATACATATATTAAGTGCAAACATTTTTAATAAGACCATTGGAAATCTCCTTCTGGTAGCACGTATTTTAGGCTGCTGGGAGTTAAATGGTGTTTTTCAAGTGATGAGTAGTACATGGTTCTAAAATATGACATGTAAAATGTAGAAAATGAGTGTATTCCTTGATATGGGGCATTGTTTTATAATAATATTTAAAAGTCTATGGATAATTTGCTATGTCTTTTCACATTTGGTCAAGGTCAAATGAAGGCAACCTTATTGATTTAGAAGTCATCATGTTCTTAGTGAAAATATAAAACTAGAGATCTGTCATTGACTTTGTCCCTGAGTCATTAGAGACTAAGAATTGTATCAAGGTTATGGCATTATCCACTATAAAGTATGGAATAAACCATATATCAGCTTCATACTATGCAGACATGGTACCAAAGACTAAGAAGAGCTCATCTTAAAAGTACATCCTTAACAAATGCCAAAGCAGAAACAAAAATGATAATTTAAAGGGTAAAAAAATCATTTTTTCCTCAAGACCAATATCTAACACATTTCAATTAATCATTAAATGAGCAGTGAATATTCATCTCCAAGACTACTTTGCATGAAGATAAATTTTATGTGTGAACAGTTTTTATTTAAGTCCACATCTATTTTAAATTGCATGAAGAAAATGTCTACTGTTTTCCCTATTTTATTGTCTTTGGGAAAAGCACTAATACCGTCATCAATACTGCAATTGCTCTCATGATTTTATAATACACATTTTATTTTCTGGTTCTCTGTAGAGCACAGCTTCGGGAATGGCAGATCTGTATAAGATACAGGAAAGATCCATTTTTATCACGGGAGGACGTAATTATTATATGGATTCCTCTTTGTCTTGATCTGACTACCAGTCCTGATAGTCATGCATATCCAATAACAAAACTTCATTTCAGTCTAATTTTGCAGAAAAGTTTGGAAAGATTATCACTGGACCCAGAAGAAAAGCTGTAGCTGACCAGTAATGTTCTGCTGGCACTGAGCCTGACCTTGCTGAGACGGGAGGGGTGCTGGGGGTTGAGACAGGCAGGCCTGGTCATCCTGCACTGCTCATGGTGGGACCTTCAGTGCAACCTTCAGTCTCTCTATCCAGTAAACACTCTTCTGTCTGCCAGCTGAATATTTACATTGCACTGAATTCCCATAAGAGTTGTGTTTAGAATAGTACTTCATACCCGAAATACGTCTACATTTAGAAGCATTGAACTTTTGACCTGAAAGCTAAGAGAACATTTATTCCCACCCTTCACTTAACAGAGGAAGACACTGAAATTCAGAAGATTAAATGACTTTTCTGAAGCCATGAAGGTTTTTGGTGACAGGGACCGATATTCTCAATGATGGCTCAGAGCTCTTGCATTTCCACTTTCAGATAATTCTTCCTTAAATAGTTCCTAGTATAAAATCTATGGTAAAAGTCTGCATCTTTCCATCTAAGCTTTTTTTTTTTTTTTTTAAAGTTTCAGCCATGGAGAGTTTTATATTTTATTTATGTAAATTATGCAGTGAAAGTTACAATATAGAGTTGAGGAAGAATTCGAATAAATGAATGTATCTAACGTTTCAGATCTTGAGTATTAATCAATTATATGCAACAAAAGAAACCACCTATTAATATTTCTGAGATGTTGTAAATTCAAAGAAAGCAGGCACCATGTCTAATGAAACCCCCTGTTGCCAGCACATAGCAACTTATCTAGCACATGGTAGATACTCAATATATATTTTTTAATGACTAAAGAAAGCATTTTGGTGAGTGTCAGAAAGAACCAAAATCATGCTTTCAATGTGTATTTAAAATAGTTCTCTGACATAAAATTGCAATGACAGACCCCAAGGAGTTCACATACCTTAGGGACATGTCATTAAAGAGAAGCTCAGGAAGGTGACAAAGCTGGCATATGGATCAAGGAAAGGTTTTCTCAGTTAGGAAAATCAGGGGCCTTTAAGTGTACCTGCCCGACAAATGTGCTGAGAACAAAAACAAACTCAGAAGATTGGGAAAAGGAGCAGGGACACCCAAGTAGGAAGAGACAGGTTTAAAGCAAAGTATAGAGAGAACTGGAAACTTACAAAGAGGAGATAGGATGCTGGTGACACTTGCCTAGATCTTAGTGAAGTCTGGAAATGACATTGTGGTCTTGTCTTGCTGCCAAAGCTGACAACTATAAGGAGCAAAATAATGGACTCTTGGGAGAGGATCAGGATGGGCAGGGGTAATAAACCGTTCTTCCCAAGGGATTTTGTTGTGTTCAATTTTTATTTCAACTTCATTTCTTATTGAGCAAGTCAGCAAAATAGTTCTCCTTTCAACCACTTCTGTAGAAATATGTATTCTTCTGGAAAATGGAACTAGACCCAAAGTTACATAAAAAGTAATGTGGTCAAAAGTGAAAGAGAGGGTGGTGGGGTAATGGACATTGGGGAGGGTATGTGCTATGGTGAGTGCCGTGAAGTGTGTAAACCTGGCGATTCACAGACCTGTACCCCTGGGGATAAAAATACATTTTATGTTCATAAAAAAAATTCAAAAATTTAATAAAAAATAAGTGAGAGAAACTTTTTTAAAAAAGAGAATTCATGTTAGAAATGAGATTAAATATACATTTGAAATGGAAACAAAGTATAAAAAAAATTTAGAAATTAAAGCTAGGGGCACTAGGGTGGCTCAGTGGGTTAAGCCTCTGCCTTCGGCTCAGGTCAGGATCTCAGAGTCCAGGGATTGAGCCCCACACCAGGCTCTCTGCTCAGCAGGGAGCCTGTTTCCCTCTCTCTGCCTACTGTGATCTCTGTCTGTCAAATGAATAAAATCTTAAAAAAGAAAAATTAAAGCTACATTAGGGTGTCTGGGTGACTGAGTCTGTTAGGCATCTGCCTTCAGCTTAGGTCATGATCTCAGGGTTCTGGAATGGAGCCCTACATATAGCTACCTACTGAACGGAAAATCTGCTTCTCCATCCCCCTCTGCCTGTCATTCCCCTGGCTTGTGCTCTCTCTCTGTCAAATAAAATAAATTATATCTTTTTAAAAAAAGAAGTTAAAGCTATGTCATGAAGATAAGTTACCGTATGGGGTAGGGGTGTGGTGCATAACAACAAATAGAAATAGGTTAGTGTTCTTAAAGCAAGAAAATTGAAACAAAAAGTGTTAGCAATTATTAGGCCCTCCTTCTTGAGGAGTCTTGTGTACCTTGAGGATAAAGATTCCCAATTCTCTTATCTGCTGCAGATTTAGTGTTAATAAGGGAAAAAAATGAATGAAAGCAAGTGAAAGGATTTGTGTCCTAAACCCAAATGAGCATGACATAAGATTTTAGAGATTTGGGAGGAATTATGTCTTAGGAAGCTCACCTCTGAGGCTCTGATCTCAGGTAGACCCCTCCAATGAAGTCTCTTTTACGCAGTCAGTGGTTAAAGCGAGATTAAGGTTTTCTTACTCTGTGCGCGCTGCTCAAATGGCGGTGAGGGATTAGAAAAAAACCTACATTTTCCTTCAGTTTTCTTTACCCGGGTTGTTGCTGAGATGCCTCATTTCCTGAAGAAACAAAGCCTGAGGGAAATACATGAACACTTCTGCAGTCTCTGAAAAAAAAGTTTTCAATGTTTTGGGGTGTGGTGTGTCCAACAAGCTAAGAGGTTGAAATCTTCATGGAATGTAACCTCAGAAAGCTGTGAGGTGCTCCCAAAGTTTTTGAGACTGATCATGAGATAAAATGCTAAAAATATGTTGGGACTAAATTAAAAGGAAGGTCAGGACACAGCCATGTCTGAATGGGAAATATAAAGCACAGTGAACACAAACTGATAATGCTGAGGAAAGAGATCATGTATTGCTCTTCCATTTTTCTTTAAAGGAACAAGCAATAAAATTGAAATGAATGAGCCAATTTTAGACCTAATTTTCATACAGCACCATTTCTCCTGAAGGTTCACCAAAGGTAGAAATCAAAGAGAAAAATAAATACGAAACCACCTTATTTCATCCCCAACCCAACTCCTTGAAGAAAGACTCTAGATCTTGCCTGAGGGACCCTTTTTAAAATACAAATTCTGAACTACAAATTTTGAAGCATGCATTTTATTTTTATGTGCACATGCTCTTAACTTGATGTTAATGCAGAGCTCAATAACCATACCCACATATGAAAACACACACACACACACACACACACACTCATAACCAAATTTGCATTCTACTCTTTCTCTCTGTGTCTCTGTGATTTTCTTTCTCTGTATATCCATCATCTATCTATCTCACTTACCCATTATCTATCTACCTATATTTATTGATTGATTGATAAGTCATTTAAAAAATGGTTTCGTTCTGTGCTGGATAGTTTTTTTTTTTTACTCCTCCTACTTGGATCTATCTTTTTCTCATTGGCATATATGTCTGCTTTAATTTTTTCTTTGGAAATAAAAATTGTTGTTTGACAGAGATTATTAATAGGTCCTATATGATTCTCTCTTTGGAAGTTCAGACTGTCCAGAGCAGTGAAAAGTCTGAAATTTCACCCTGCTTGCCAACTAAAAAGGTAGCTAGTCATAATCTTATGGATACTAGCAGAAGACATGGGACCCTTGTATCAGAGACAAAGGACCTTATTATTCATGGCATGGCAGGCTTTATAGGCTTCGTGTTCACGTTGATTTCCTTTGCCCCCTGGTCCCAAATGGGTCACACAGAGGAGCCCACGGGGACGTAACACACACAGTGGTTCTGTGTCTCAGGTGATGAACTTGAGCTGAGGAAACACAGTCTTTCAAAGAAGCTGTCAACAGACAATGCTCAGTCTTTGCCCCATAGACGACATCTTTACTACCCTGGACAGCAAAAATAGTCTGTCCTCTGCCCCAGACGGAGACACTCTATTTTCCAAAGTTGTTTACTTTACAAACATCATTGAAAAGATATTCCAGAAAGAAAGACTATCCATGACTTTCAGCAGAAATATGAGAGACCCAAAGAGAATTGTCTCCCGATACAGACTTGTTCTGCAAGTTCTCTGCAAATATGCTCCAATTGTTCATATTATTAACAACCCAAGAGATAAATACGTATCACTTCACCTGTCAGTTTCCACTAAGTTCTCTTGTCAGATAATAACTCTATTTTTCTTTCTTTCCCCGCTCCTCCTCCTCCTCCCCTTCCATCTTCTTTTAAAAATCAGTCCTGGGACAGAGGCATCCTTCTCTTGCTTCTGTGTTCTATCCTTAACACCCTGAACAGTTGTTCCAGCACGTGCCACATTTGTACAATCTATTTTCTCTTTCTTACCACCTTTCCTCTTTCTTAGTTCTATGTTACTTGGCAGAACATTCCAATTCCAGTTTTTATTTGTTGCCAATGCCTACTGCAACTGATGAGCCAAATTGTCTGTGCTTTTCAGATCTCAGGAGGTGGGGATTCTAGCAGCTTCTGATTGCTTTATCCTTGGATTTTTTTTTTTTTTTTTTACATATTGCACAGTGTTCTCCCCTACTCTTTCAAGATTCCTCTGAGTATATACATTCATTTATCTTATGTCGCTGACAAAGGTCATATTCATAATGCATAAAAGTAATCTCCAAGTACCTCTGTGAATTACAGGGTTCATATGCCGTGTTCTGCCCAGATTTCTAAGTCTAAGAAGGAAGAGGGTTTTAAAATTTATTTCTTTAATTTTTATGCTACAGGAAGGTAATGCAAGTGATAATAAACATACCCTAACTTTTACATTCGGAGAAGTTTGAACCCCTTCAAAAATAAACTCCTTGGACGTCATAGACTTCCTCTAGTTTCGCTGTTTTTGTTTGAAATATTTCCAGAATTGTCTTTGGGATTGAATACACATTTTGTGGACTATCTTCGGCAGTAACCAATCTTTAATTTTTAATACTGAATTTCATTTCTGATGATAGCTAAAAGCTACTTAGAGCCCAATAAAAAAAAAGTAGATAGGCAAATTGGGTTAAAAAAATGTGAATGTGTGCAAGGAAACAGATACCCTTATGTGGTCATCAAATCGGCCTTGAACACAATTCTAGCAAAGGAGTTCCAAGTGTTCCAGGTTTCTGGCACTTTGGAAGAAAATAACAGTAGTTCTTCTTTCCAAAAAGATCGAGAGCTTCTTCACTAGAAGTATAAATGATAAAGAATTATTCAACTGGATTCTTTTCTTTTTGTACTATTTCTCTAACAGGAAACATGTCTAAGCTTAAGAGACTATATCAAAGTGGAGGGATTTTTGTTAGTGAGTATCATCTGGGTATTGCCAGAGACAATAAAACCACTTGCAGAGTTGCCTACATTACTGATAAAATGGCTGTTAACTTACCTGACTTTTATATATTTCCCATCCTTCTTTGCTTTGTCTCGTTTTTGAAAGACAGTGTGTTGTTCAATCAGAAATAATAAACGTTTAGGAGTAAATCTTATCATTCACATGATATTGAGTTAAATTTAAGGAAGTCACTTAACCATTCAGCCAAAATTTACTCAAATACAAAAATGATATAGTAACACTTGATTTACAGGACAGGTTTTAGATTAATGAGATAGCATATATGAAGGTGAATGGCACAATTCAAAGCAAATCGATGTTCTAGAAGTCTCCTCCTACCCGCCTTGGTCGCCATTGAACATTTTACATATCAATTCAATATTTCCTCTACAATTCAGAAATAGGTTGAAACCTCTAAGTTCATGATGGCTGAGCTGCCATTTATTCTCAAAATGCCTGTCTTGGGGCAGGGAAGGGCCTATTCCTGCTAGCACCTTCTCTGTGTAGAATATGGTTGGGTGATTTTAACGTGATGGGAATAAAAACTAACCTCCCAAACTACTGTGCTGGGCTTCAATTCTCTGATGTTGGGCACAGGATTTAAAAAGAGCTTCGCCCACTGTGTAACCACCTCAGTGGAGGACCCATCAGGAAAAAAGAAGGCCCCTCTTCAGTGGAGCGATGGGAAGTCATCAGAGCAGTGGAGCAGGAAAATAAAGGAATTCTTCCACCTATGCACTTTTTTGCTTCTCCCCTGGGTGGCACACAGGGAAACCACACTTTAGGGGAGTGGGGCTCTTTAGCTCAGTACGAGTTGGGGCATCTGGTGGGTGTGCAGCTGGAGACAGTGAATGAAGCACTGGGGAAAGAAGGTTTTGAAGATCCTTCTTTCAGACTGATGAAAATATTCAAAGATTTTGTGGGGCATGAGCATTGCATAAATGTGCCCTTTTGGCCTGGGTTTTGCCTGAGTCTGATCTTGCAGGAATCTAAGGGAGATCACTGGAAAGATCTGGGGCCAGCAGAGGTAAAGAAAGTAGCATCCAAAATTCCGACATATAGTCCGTCCTTTCAAACTTTTAGAGTCATTTCAGCCCTTGGGGGGCTGGGCAGTGGGAGTTGGAAGGATGTAGTTAAATGCTAGTTTAAATAGATGTACGTCATTGAATCTTGAAGGTGTGGGGAAGGAAATGATAAATGGGGTACTGTTTCAGCTTGTCCTGGCACCATTGTTCTGTCCATGCTTCCGTACCATGAGATTGTCAGGACCACGGCTCCAGTGCCCCGGGATGAACCGTGAAGCTCTCAGCAAGAGGGAAAAGAATGCATGCAAAATAGGAATTGGGGGGAAAAGAAAAGTTGGGGTTCAAGGAGAGGCCATGGCAACTGGTATCTAATTCCTGCTATAAAAGTTGTCTTTTTCAATAAGCCTAGAATCCTTGGGCATTCCATGTTTTCAAAAAAGGCACGAATGCAATCTCTGCTCTTTAAAATCATAAATACCACTTTTCACCAGCAGAAGTGAGTACATGTCTGAGAAAAAAATCCTAATACTTTTCTACCGATGAGGTTCCTGGTAACTGATCAAGAATCAAAACAAAAACATAAAACTTCAACTCAGTTAAGAAAATGAAAGAGGGGTGCCTGGATGGCTCAGTCGTTAAGCATTTGCCTTCCGCACAGGTCATGATCGCAGGGTCCTGGGATCGAGCCCCACATCCAACTCCCTGCTCAGCAGGAAGCCTGCTGCTACCTCTCCCACTCTGCCTGCCTGTGTTCCCTCTCTCTCTGTCTTTGTTTCTGTCAAATAAATTAATAAAATCTTAAAAAGAGAGAGAGAGAGAGAGAGAGACCTTCATTCATTAAGAAAATAATAAAAGAGAAAAAAAGTCAGGTGGATGCCACAGGGAACTTACCTCTCAAAAAGATTTAAGGTAACAAACAAAAAGGAGAAATTAGCAGAAGACCCTAAAGTGAATATGAAAAATTAGACTCTAATTATCATTATCTTATACTTAAAATTATAAATATAGGTAGACCTTCCAAGAGAAAAATGTGTGTTTGTTCCTTTGCCTGCAGTCCCTGGACTGTAATGAGAAAACTCCCCCCAACTGGTTACTACATGTGGACCTCTGTCTTCAGGGCAGAGAAATGTGATTCCTAGCTAGGACTGCAGGGACAGATCGAGTTCTTGAGCCCTGTGATTTCCCATTCATGACCTCTTGTTGGTCTCTTGGTCACCCTTAGCATTGTATATGCTGGTTGTGTGAAGGCTGCTGGTTTATACTGTCTGTGTTTGTAATGAAGGATCACCCCAGTGGGAGCGCTGGGAAGAATTCTTAATAGTTTATTCCTGCAGCCCCCACGGGCTGTAAATCATATTCACAGGACTTGGCTTTCTCTGTCTGTGGCCTGCCTGGCTGATGGTGTGCAGGACAGGGGACGAGTAACTGTTCTGCATGCAATTTCTGAAACTCAGCACATTTTAGGAGCTTTCTTCCACCTTTACCATTTTTTTTCACAGTAGCATTTTAAGGTGACTAGAATGCCAGTGAATAGTTCTGGAAGTGCATTGCTGAACAATGTGGAAAATCAATAGCCCGTTTCAAGGACTGTTTAATTGCACAGGACTTTCTTGATGGCTCCTCATAGTTCCTGTACTGATTTTTTTTTTTTCCATAAAGCCCAGCACTTTGGTGACTTTTAAAATTTTTATCTATGAAATTCCAGTGGCTGTCCAAACTTCCAAAAATGTTTGAGATTCTTTTTGAATTGGAGATCAAATTTTTTTCTAGTACTGATTGCAGCCTCCATTCAAAGACATAGGTCACATGTGATGTACCCAGCCACCCAGGTGCAGAGGCAAGACCTTAAGGGTCTTAGCTCCCCATAGCCCCATCACAAACCAGTCCATGGACTCTGGATCCCTATCAGTCATTTATCTGCCCTGGGTTCTCCATACATACAAGGAAGGAGGGAGAAACAAAGAGAGAGTAGGAGAGAGAGGGAGAACAGGACAGAAAGAGGGAAAGAGAGGGACGCCTGGGTGGCTCAGTTGGTTAAGCAGCTGCCTTCGGCTCAGGTCATGATCCCAGCGTCCTGGGATCGAGTCCCACATCGGGCTCCTTGCTCCACAGGGAGCCTGCTTCTCCCTCTGACTCTTCCTTCCACTCTGTCTACCTGTGCTCGCTCTCACTCACTCTCTCTCTGACAAATAAATAAATAAAATCTTAAAAAAAAAAAAAAAAAAGAAAGAGGGAAAGAGAGAGAGAAACGGAGATTTATTTTAAGGAATTGGCTCACATGATATTGGAGGCTGACAAGTCCAAAACCACAGAGTAAATCAGCAGGCTGAAACCCAGGCAGGATTTCTTTAACAGTCTCAAGGCAGAATTCCTCCTTCTCTGAGAAACCTCACATATTTGCTCTTGAGGCCTTCAGCTGCATGAGTCTCGCCCACTTTACTTAAGAGTCAAGTGATTACAGATTTTAACCACATTCACAAATCCCTCAGACCAAACAACTGGGCACCATAGCCCAGCCACACTGACATATAGAATTAACCATCATAAGATGCAAACTACCCCAAGGCCCTTCACTCATCTTTACCTTTGCTGCTATTATTTGTGTTTAAGCTGCCAGCGTCCCTCACCTGGACAAAGGCAACAGCCTTCTAGCTTCTCTATATGGGGCAGTTTACAAGCTTACACTATAGCACCAAGCAAGCCCCCAACACAAGAGCTTACATTGGTAAGGGTTTTTTTCTGGCTCACAATGCGTATTGCCTATGGCTCTGCTCCATGTATCTTCTTTACTCAAGGATCTAGGCTGAAGGAAATACTCCTATTTGGGACACACTGCTCTCGTGGCCAAGAGAAAAGAATAATGGAAAAACTGCAAAATGGCTCCTAGAACTTCCATTCCAATGTGGCATTGATTATTCTGCTCATACTTTATTGGTCAAAGAAAGTGATAAGGTCAAGATTCCAAGGGGAAAGAAGGTATATTCTTTTACAGGGAGAACTGAAAAATATTTAGAAACAAAAACATATTTGCCATTATCTTTCTTCAATCTACTACTATTCCCCACACTGTAATCAGTGGTGTCTTTAAAATAAAATTGGATTGTGTCAGTCCTCTGCTTAAGAAAATGGTCACTGCTCTTTTGTCAGGGTTCTTCAGGGACACAGAACTAATAGTGTGTGTGTGTGTGTGTGTGTGTGTGTGTGTGTGTGTGTGTAAAAGAGATTTATTATAAGAAATTGGCTCATATGATTATGGAGGCTGGCAAGTCCCAGGATCTGCAGGGTGAGTCAGCAAGTTTGAGACTTGGTAGAACTGCAGGTGTAGTGCCTGTCCAAATAACAGTGAACTTGAAACCCTGGAAGAACCAAGGTTTCTGTTTAAGACTGAAAGCAGGAAAAAAACGAATGTCCCAGCTTGAAGGCAGTCAAGCCAGAAGAATGATCTGTGACTCTGGGGTCTATGCAGGTCTTCAACTGATTGGAAGAGACCCACCCACATTAAGGAGGGCAATCTGCTTACTTACAGTACTGATTTAAATGTCAATCTCATCCAAAACACCCTCAAAGAAACACTCAGAATAATGGTCAACCAAATATCTGGGCGCTCAATGAACCACTCAAGTTGGCACATAGAATTGGCCATCGTAAATGAATTCTTAGATTCCCAGCATGGTTAAAATAAAACGCAAACTCAGGGCACCTGGGGGGCTCAGTCAGATAAGTGGCTGACACTTAATTTCAGCTCAGGAAATGACCTTGAGGCTCTGCCCTCAATGGGGAGTCTGCTTGAGGATTCTTTCTCCCCCTCTCTCTCTGCCCCTCTCCCTGTTCATAAACATCCTCTCTCTCTCTCTCTCTCTCTCTCTCAAATAAATAGATAAATCTTTACAAATAATGAAATCCAAACTTCATTGCATGACCTCTAAGGTCCCACATGTCCTGATCCTTTTCATTCTCCAGCCTCATATTAGGCCAAATTCCCACTTGTTCATTCTATTCTAATCACAGTACCATCTGCCCATTGCTGAAACATGCCAATCTCTTTGCTGCTGTATTATTTTTATATCTGCAGATCTCTCAAACCAGGGTCACTCTTCTCCCAGCACCCATATATTTCACATGGCACTACTGGATATTTCCCACTTTTCTGGTCTTGTTTTAAATGCCTCTGTCCTAGAGATGCCTCCCGTGATAATTCCACTTAAGGTGGACTTCTAACCCAGTATTTCTATTAAAGCATCTTGTTCATTATTTTTTTTTAACTTTTTAAAGTAGGCTCCATACCCAGTGTGGGGCTTGAGCTCATGACCCCGATCAAGAGTTGCATGTTCTACTGACTGAGCCAGTCAGGTGCCCCAGCACCTGTTTATTTTTTCATTGTCATTTTTCTTTACCTAAAATTATTTTAATTTTTGTATCTCTCTTTTACTGGATTTCAGTGCCACAAGGATTATTATCATGTCTGTTTTCCTCATGATTGCACACCCAACCATAACAGTTCATGCTGCATTGTAGGCATTCCACAAATATATATAAATAAATGAATAACTGGATGGGCCATGGGAATGCAGAAATGACTAAGGCTAATTTATTTGTCCTAAGTATGATTGTAACTCAGTCAAAATGGAAGACAATTTTAAATAGAAAATAATTAAATACTTTTAAAATTCTCCATAAAGACACTTTTTTAAAAATACTGAGTTAGTTCCAGGAGTTTTTGAGTTTTGCTTGATTATTCCCTCTTTCAGTGATACTTCAGAGAGGTCAGATGACAATCTTGTGATAACCCCAAAGTTTCTTTAATTCTGACTAATGATTTTATGAAACTAATAAAAAGACTGACTTCACTTTGGTAGAGAGTTTCTGGATTTCATATTTAATGATTTATTTTGTATTGTACTGGGGTGGGTTAGAAATATCACAAAATTCATGGACTCTTCTGAGTTACATTCATCCATCAGACCATTGTCAAATACAAATATTGGTTTCCAAGCCCTAGTTTCCATTGTCAAAATTACAATGACAAATAATATCTCCCTTCCAATGTGCTTAGCACACACAGATCTCAGCCCACTGAAAATTTCAGTGATCCATATCTCTTCTCAGAGTCTGTGAGGTAAGATGGGGAGTCTTGGCAGGTCAGCTCAGAGTGAAGGAAACCTTGCCTATGAAGACTGGGAGGTTCTAGTCACAGGACAGGCAGAAATCGAGGATATTTGGTCACATAGTTTCAGGACCAAGACTTTAGAAACCTGGAGAACTAGTGAGAGCAAAATAGTACAGACAGTTGAAAGGAATTAGGTTAGAGTTTGAAATATGAGAACAGGGACTAAGGAATAGGGAGAAAAGGCCAGAGATAATGAAGTTAAGAGAGTTGAGGTTCGGGGCATAGCAGAATCTACAGGTCTAGTTTTATAGTGAATGAGACTTAAGTCTTATCTGATTAGAATAAGCTAGTCCGACCTAAATAACACCAGTGTTGGGAATGGGGCTTCTGTGCAAGAAAACGGGAAGGTTATAGAATTGTGCAGTAGATCTTAGACTTTATTATGTCCTCTGGGAATTAAAATAAGAGTTCACTATTTAGGTGATAATGCCTTCCCTTTATAGCACTGATATAATACCCTTTTATCCAAATGATACTTATCTACATAGGTTGTACCTCTCACAGCCATTTAACAGATGTGAACGTTGAAGGTAAAAATGGTTTAAAATCATTGAATTCACCCAGGAAGTTGGAGTGGGAGCATTACATAGACCTTGTGATATCCAGCCCAGAATTTCATCATTTCTAATAGAGACCTACAATCACTAAATATTAAAAGTGTGTAATACATTCTCACCAGCTTCACTTGCCTAGAAGGTTTGGGCATCTGCTGTGCCCTCCGGGAGTTTGGTCAGGAAAGGCCAGACATGATTCTGGACTGGACAATACCCTCAAAATGTATTTTCCTAAATAAAATGCAATTGGGTATCTTCCCTCTTATCTTGTGAATCTGAGCTTTCCTAGTTATTCAAATTTCATTTTCATTCCCACCTGTGACTTGATTCTCCTTCCCTTTTAAGATAGATTTTGTAATGGTCTTCACGTGGCATGATGTTTATCCTTATGCACAGATGGAGTAGGTAGCTGCCAACCAACTACAATTTGAAAAACAGGATGACCTGATTCTCCTACCCCTGTCATTTCCGCTACCAGCCTGGATGCCAAGGTAAGATACTGCTGAGACCTTTGTGAAGCTACAGTTACCCCCAGGAAAGGAAATGCAGGAAGTGCAATGAACCATCATTAGTCATTAAGACGATCTCAAAATCACTTCAGCAACTAAAGGAAATCACAATAATGGCTTTCGGTGCACACTCACGTTTTATATACTAAAAATAAGCATTTCCTTCTTTAAGAATAGTTATGAAAGAGGAAGTTTCTTTGGGAAAAAGAAGAATCTATTCTAAAAACTTTCTATTGTGAATCTCAACTTTGACAAGAATTAGAAATTGAATAATTTGGGAAGATTTTAAAATCTTTGTTCCTTGTCTGCACCCAAATAATGTGTCTGAATCCCTGTAAATGGAATGGTAGCTCCAGTAACTTTTCTAAAGCTCCTCAAGAAATTCCATTGTGCAGCCATGATCAAAAACCACTGCTCCCAATGTCTTCCAAAATAAATAAAATAATGCTTTTAAGCATTTTTTTAAGAAAAAATTTATCCTCAAATGGAATTTAAAGATTGTGTTATTTAAAACATGGAGTTAAGTCACTCATTGGTCCAAAATTCATGGGGCTGGGGAGAAGGAGGCAATGCCTTCATTTGTATGGGGCTGTAATGGTTGTCTTCCCTCCCCCCACTGGGTCATAAGGTATTTCTATTTTTAATTTTTTTTATTTTTTTAAATTAATTTTTAATTTATTTTCAGCATAACAGTATTCATTGTTTTCGCACCACACCCAGTGCTCCATGCAATCCGTGCCCTCTCTAATACCCACCACCTGGTTCCCCCAACCTCCCACCCCTCCACTACTTCAGACCCCTCAGATTGTTTTCCAGAGTCCATAGTCTCTCATGATTCGCCTCCCCTTCCAATTTCCCCCAACTCCCTTCTCCTCTCCATCTCCCCATGTCCTCCATGCTATTTGTTATGTTCCACAAATAAGTGAAACCATATGATAATTGACTCTCTCTGCTTGACTTATTATTTCACTCAACATAATCTCCTCCAGTCCCGACCATGTTGCTACAAAAGTTGGGTATTCATTCTTTCTGGTGGAGGCATAATACTCCATAGTGTATATGGACCACATCTTCCTTATCCATTCGTCCGTTAAAGGGCATCTTGGTTCTTTCCACAGTTTGGCAACCGTGGCCATTGCTGCTGTAAACATTGGGTTCTTCTTTTCACTACATCTGTATCTTTGGGGAAAATACCCAGTAGTGCAATTGCAGGGTCATAGGGAAGTTCTATTTTTAATTTCTTGAGGAATCTCCACACTGTTCTCCAAAGAGGCTGCACCAACTTGCATTCCCACCGGCAGTGTAAGACGTAATGGTTGTCTTTAACAAACTTGCTGAACTGCGAGAAGAGAAAGGAGACCCAAAGAAGAATAATTAATTGTAGTGGTGTTGATAAGAAGTGGATTTGAGCCATAAGATCTTGTACTGAATATTATATTGTACTGAATAATATTTCTTCATATGAATAAGAAGGAAAACTGATAAGGGCATGTCAAGTTTTATAGTATAGTTCTTTCCAGTTTTTGTTTTTGTTTTGTTTTTACTAAGTTACAATATAACTTACTGGAAAATTTCTTATTTTTAGTGTCCAGTGCTTCAGGTTTCAACAAACTACACAGTATGCAACGACCTTATAGAGCAATTTTCTTATCCCCCACCAAGTGACCCCCTGTCTGTTTGTAGCCAACCCTTCCCCCCCACCAGTAGACTCTGGCAATCAGTGATCTAGTTTCTATTCTTTTCATTCTTCCTTCCCTGAATGTGGTATAAATGGAGTCATGCGGGTTCATTGTATTTTTAATAGGAATATGCTGATAGGAAGTAATCAATGTGAGTATGTTGTGCAATAAGCTCTGAAGTGATCGAGTATCCCTGTCTGAAAGAGGAACCGAGGGGGCTCCCCTACCTCGAAGCACTTGGCGCCATCTGTACACATGGGAACTAGGAGGATCTGAACTGCTCAGGAGGGCAGAATTTACTCATTTAAACCAAATTGGGTGATCGAAATGCTGAAATTAACTTAAAGAAACAGTCACATAATGAAACCTAGAAAATAAAACACAAGACACAGATGGTGTGTGTGTGTGTGTGTGTGTGTGTGTATAGGTTTTTTTTTAAAGATTTTATTTATTTATTTGACAGGCAGAGATCACAAGCAGACAGAGAGGCAGGCAGAGAGAGAGGGGGAAGCAGGCTCCTGCTGAGCAGAAAGCCCGACGCAGGGCTCTATCCCAGGACCCTGAGATCATGACCTGAGCCGAAGACAGAGGCTTTAACACACTGAGCCATCCAGGCAC
The DNA here is from genome assembly GCF_011764305.1 of Mustela putorius furo. NCBI lineage: Eukaryota > Metazoa > Chordata > Mammalia > Carnivora > Mustelidae > Mustela > Mustela putorius. The sequence goes on along the minus strand of NW_025422015.1, from coordinate 10,074,476 downwards.
CCCAGAAGGGGTATATTTTTAATTAATAAAAGAATAAATGATTATGATCATTTTAGGAAAGCAAGAATAGTAGAAAAGTCAGAAACAAAGGTAAGCAAATTGAAGGAAAAACCTACAACCAGCTGCAATAAAATCATGGTATTTTTCTAGACTTTAAAAATATTTCACACAGAGTTATCACACACATTCTTCTAAAGATACTTTTTTAATTAATTTTTTATTTTTTATAAACATATATTTTTATCCCCAGTGACACACATTCTTCTAAATACATACAGAAATACATTTTTTTCTTCAAAACTGAGAGGTTTTACATGCTTTTTTATAAAAGATATTTATCTCAAACTTTTTTTTTTTTTACTGAATTATGAATAGTTTCTTTGTGCTAGCAGCACGGGGTAGGGGTTAAAAGCAGAGTCATCCAGAACATGGACTCATGAATCAGACAGACCTAGCTATTTTCTCCACTCCTCCACTTACTAGATATGTGACCTTGAGCAAAATGCTGAACTTCTCCAAGCTCCATTTTTCTCAATTTCAAAAGAGAGACAATTATATCTAATTTGTATATTTGATGTGAGAGTTAAAATAAAATGAGATAATGCATGAACAGCACTTAGTAGTATAATGCCTGGAAAATAATAATGGTTCAGTTATTCTACCAAGTTAATGAACAAGAAAAACTCAGGATGTAATTAAAATAAATGTTTTGTTTTTGTCTCCCATTGCCACTTCATAAAATGTATTCATCCCCAGTCTCAAGCTGAAATTGTTTACAGTCCTCCTGGCTTTTCTGTTCATTTATAGGTAACTGAGTCCTAGGTCACTGCAAGGAGCAATATATTCTCATTCAGAAATTGGGTTGTGGGGCACCTGGGTGGCTCAGTGGGTTAAGCGTCCCACTCCTGATTTCAGCTCAGGTCATGATCTCAGGGTTGTGGAATCAAGCCTCACGTTGGGTTCCAAGCTCAGCACAGAGTCTGCTTGAGATTCTCTCTCTTCCTCTCCCTCTGCCCCTCCTCCCATTCATTCTTTCTTTCTTTCTCTCTCTCTTTCTCTCTCTCAAATAAGTAAATAAACCTTATAAAAATAAGAGAGAGAGAAATTAGGTTGCTACTCTCAGATAATAACCATAATTCTTGGCTTCAGGTTCTTCCCAGCCTTTGCTGCTGGAAGGCAGCAATGGAAGATGTAGTTATGATAATGCCTCTTCCTATTTTCCTACTTTGCTCTTGGTCTCCTTGCCCTGACCTGCCATGCACTTTCTGACACTTGGCATTGAGGAGATAGTAAGTACGTAAGACAAGTACTGCTTGAACTTGTTCCAGACAGACTTGGGTTCCTGGGGCCAGTGGACGGCTGATTCTCTTGGGGCCATTTTGTTGAGCTCTTAGAACACTCTCTGGATTGTCTGTCCTGCAGCTTTCTCAAACAGAGGAATGCATTCTGGTGCATACTCTTCAGCTCTGGGAGTCTGGCCTTTACTTCCAGATTCTGACTGCTTTTATTCCTCTGCCCCTTTTGCAGTCATTTGGAATAGACCGGTAATAGCTCCCCCTTTGACATCGGAAAGCCTTTCTCTCCTTCTGGTACGCATCCCTTGCCCCACTGGCCTTGCAGGACCAAAGGTGTTAGGAATGAAGAAATGAAGTCAGTGTTTTAACGACAATGAGAAAACTAATTTCAATGTATTATCTTCATGGACCAAACTGGGAATGATCAGGGATTCACAACAAAGCTCATCTGATTCCAAAAATCTTTCCATCATATTTTTCTTATAAATGCATAGTCAGTATTCAGTAAGTATTTGCTGAATCTGTATCTACAGCCAGGTAGAGAAGTGACTATCAGGAGCCCTGGAAAATAAGGAGGACCTCTAAAGTTAAGTAGCAGGTGATTTTTCTCAAATATTGGAGAGAACCATTTGCTGTTCTGCCAAACTATAACTGAAGCAATTTCTTTTGAGCATTAACTCAGATGATCCATGATAATTCTTCCCTATGCTTTTTTCCTCTCAAACACTGTGCACTCATTAGCTATCACAGAGTAAATACTCTCACTAAATGAAACACCAATATTATACCCCAGCCACCTGACTTCTGATAATAAAGGACCACCTAACTTGAGAACAGTCCAGCTAAATAAAATACAAGCTGTACTAATGCCACAGCTTTGGCTCTGATTTAATTTTTTACTGCCCAGTCAATGTACCGTGTTAGCCACTGCTCATTTTAGTTATAGCATATTAATTCCATGCCTATCTCCACTCCTGACTTGACATTTGACTAAAATAGTTGGAGAGTAGGGAAATGGTTTCAAGGTTTTGTTTTTCCTTTTCCTCACTCAAACATTCTCACTAGGGAAAGTATCTGAGGGCAATTTTTAAAAGTGGGTACAGACTTTCATTTATCTTCGAGTTCCATTATTCTGCCCACACAGTGCCTGGCTCCCATCCTGTGTCGTCCCAGTGCCTCTCAAGCTCCCCTCACAACAGCCTCACAACCTGGCTGCAAAGTTGCCCAAGGCAGGTAACATTCTGACCCAGGAGCAGCAAATAGAGGTCAAAAGAAACATGGTATATTCAGCATTCTTTTGACATGCTGGAAGCTTTATTTCATGACCCTAGATAATAAACATTCAAAAGCTATGTGTCCTCAGGCAAGTAGAATTCTAAATGACTAGTTTTATTGATAAGCCTGGCCCAGTAAAATTCAATTATTCTTTCTCATCTATCCTTTCAAAGGGTTAACCTTCAAAGATGGGGAAGGTATGTGCTATGGTGAGTGCTGTAAAGTGTGTAAACCTGGTGATTCACAGACCTGTACCCCTGGGGCAAAGAATACATTATATGTTAATAAAAAATAAAAAAATATATATTTAAAAGAAAAAAAAAAGATGGGTGCAGCTGGTAAAAATTTTACTGAATGTTTCAGCAAAAACTTTTTAAGTGCTTTCCATGTCTATTTAATTAAATATAATGAGCATATAAAAAAAAACATACCTTTTCTAAATGTAATGTTTTGTTTTGTTTTTGAAACTCATTAGGATTCTTGTGGTTGCAAGCAATAGAAACACAACCAGAACTGGTTGAAACAAAAAGAGAAAGAGTACCAGAAGGGTATCCCAAAGCATCCCAAAGCATAATACCAAAAGGTATTATGGAACCAAAAGGCATAAAGTCCGATGGGCTCCAGAAATAGGCTACAAGATTGGGGTTCTTATGAAAAGCTTGGGATACTCCTTTGTGTCTTGTATCTAGCTTTTCCCCATGGAGGTACATTTTTCTTTCCTTGTGCTGCCCCCAGGTCCACACAGCAAAGCATAACTTTCAAAAAGTGTTCACATTTTATATGTTGTAACTGAAGCATCCAGGGACACTCCCTGTCCCCAAGCTCCCAAGGCAGAGATCATCTGGTTAAGTTTAAGTCATGTATTCTCGGGGCGCCTGGATGGCTCAGTGGATTAAAGCCTCTGCCTTCGGCTCAGGTCATGGTCCCAGTGTCCTGGGATGGAGCCCTGCATCAGGCTCTCTGCTCGGCAGGGAGCCTGCTTCCCTTCCTCTCTCTCTGCTTGCCTTTCTGCCTACTTGTGATCTCTGTCTGTCAAATAAATTAATAAAATCTTTAAAAAAAAAAAAGTCATGTATTCTTCCAGGAATAAACTGTGGCTGGGCTTACTGGGTCATGCTGCAAAATAATCACTTCAGTTTCAGATCAATGGATTGGGATGTTCTGGTCAGTTTCCAAAAAATTTGAGGTATTTTCCTTAAAAAAATTTGTGGGTTGTGTGGGTATTGGGAAAACCCAAATGTTGGCGTTTTGTACCTTGGACTTTTCACATAGTGAATACTAAGTTGCTAAAATTTGAAGCAGAATTATGAAGACAACTGAGTGAATTGATGGCAGAATTAAATACATATAACATTGTCACCAAATTAAAACACTACTTGTGTCCATTTTGGAAACAGTGTACATAACAAAGTTATATAACAAGAGTTAAATGTTAACTCTGGAAATTTTTTTCTCTCAGTTGAAATCTGACTCCACTATTAAGTAGCAGTGGGACTGTTCTGGGTCCAAGTGTCCTCACCCGTGCAATGGGGATATTGGCATTATCCATTTTGATGGATTTTTATGAGATTAAAGTGAATTAATATACATGTAAAGTGCTTTTAACAGTGCCTGGCCCATAGGAGCACTCAAAAATGTTAATTTCTTCTGCTTTTTTCTTTCTGATGTTTAACACGAGAAATCAGTTTCACTTTTTCCTCTCCACTCTAAGTAACTGTGGAATAATATAAGACACAATTTTTGCTGCATCTATGTAGACTCTGCTCTTTATGTAGCTAATAAAGGCATTAGTTGCTTTTAGTGAGATGTTAGATCACTCAAAGTCATTAAACTCTTTAATAAAGCAAATAGCAAAGAATTGGGCAATATCCAATAGTCAGATGGGGTCTTGAATTCTATCTTAACTTTATGACTTCAAATGAATCTATATGACTTTGGGGATTTCTCTTTCACCCATCATCTAAGAAGACAGATGCAGGTAAAAAATATTACATTTCAAAATTAGTCATTTTATGCACACATAAAATCAAGAGGCCTATAGGTTAGAAATAATAATGTGCCATTGTTTTCAGCTTCATAAATATGCATATCTTCACATAAGTCTTCAAGTTTTCATAGGCTCATGAATAAATCCTGGGACATGAAGTTGGCACATATTTTTTATTTAGTGTTTATGTGTTTGTCCATCTGTTATCTAATCACTGGATCATATCAGAGCATCCATGCAGCTAAAAGACCTATTTCTACTCTCAAAACTATTTTTTCACAAAACAATGGATCCATTTTCAGATGCTATATTTGATGATGGAAGGGCACTATGAGGTAAGTTACATACAAAAAGCAAATTTCACTGCTTATTCTTCTACCACTTTCTCTTACACACACACACACGCGCACCTACACACACACACACACACACACACACACACAGAGTCCATGCTGCTTTAGCTATTACTTGAAATTGAAGCCAGCAGCCATATAGCAGGTTGAAATGGTTATTAGGTTTAGCTGTGTCTACAAAACTTGGGGAGTTACACAACAGTGCTAAACTTATTTTGACAATTCCAGGAGTCATATTTTTTAAAAGAATATTAACAAGACAGACTTTGACCAGAGAGGGACAAATGTGCTGTTAAGGGGTCTGAAAATTGTGTATTTGAGAAATAATGGAAAGAACCAGAAGTGCCTTAGGCTCTTGTCACTCAGTGTGGCTTAGCAGTAACCTCCACATGGCTTTAAAAATGGGACCAGTCACAACATTTTATGCACAAATATGCTTTAAAACCTAGTTTTATTAAACAGTATATAATTGTTTAGGCTCTTAAAAATATATATAAAAATTAAACAGACTTTTTTTTTTTTTTTTTTACAAGGCATCATGCTAGGTACTGGGTGTTGTGGGTGAGTTGACAGACTTGACTTTGGACATGAAGCATTGAAAAGGTCATCAGCATAGTCATATACTATAGGCAGGCAGGTGGTTATTCTGGCTTGAGTCTGGATAGAAAAAAATCAGGGCTAAATGTGAATGAATGTGGATGTCATTTAGGTAGAAATTATGATTAATGTAATAGACACTGTGAGACGAGAAAGGACCTAGGAACAGAAATTGGGGTATTGAGGTGCGTATTCTAACAGCATGTCTGGCTCACCTTCCTTTACTGTCCTAACTTAGCTGCAACTTTCTGACTAGTCATTTTCACTTGAGGGCAAAAGTAGTCATGGCATCCTTCTTCCACAAACAGCTGTTGTGCACATGTGTATATAAAAGTGTGTATTTGTGTGTCTGTGTATGTACGAGAGTACAGAAACAATAATTTGTCAAAGAAATAGAAGTTACAATAAGAACTAGAAGAATAAAGTGTAATCATTGACACCAATGTGGAGAAAATTTCAGAGTGATCAACAATGACAAATAGTGTGGAAAGGGGAAGATAAGAATGTTAAAAACAAATATAGATAGATAGATAGATAGATAATTAGTTTATTGAAGTCATTCTAAAAAGCAAGATATAGTGGAGTATTAGGTGAAGATCTTATTTTTCAAAGCAATGGAAAGTAAGCTGAAGTGGGGGTAAAGGATGATATAAGTGAAGTATTTCACCACTCTATTATTTTTAGGAGTTCTCTGTTAAAGGGAAGACATTAGACAGTAGCTTATGTGAAGAGAGGACCAAGGGAGGGATTTGTTTTCGGATCAGGAATATAGAGATGTGTTTGTAGTTGGAAGGACAGAATCAGAAGGAGGAAAGGGAAGGGTTGAAGATGAAGAACAGGGTTACTGATGGACGAAGAGAATGGACAGACAGAAGGCATCAAGATAACAAGTGGAGTTATTAGTTTACAAAAAGACAAAGTAATTCTCAGTCTGAGACAGGACTAAAGGAAGTACGGGTTCCAATCCAGAGAAAATCCGAGGTGAAGGGGAAGATAACATAGAGGTTGTCCCCATGAGTCTCATGGACATGCACTCAGTATTTGGTTATCTTTAGCCCAGGCAGAAGAAACTATTGGCTCATAGCAATGTGGGCTTGTTGTGAATTATAATAAAGTCAAGTCATCACCAAGCAGTAATTTCTATTATTACATGAGGCAATAGTTCTGCTCTACAGTGAGACCTGATAACCAGGTCCAGATCTGAAGCTTGCAGGTATTATGGGACTACCACTGGAGCAGCCTTCCTGTACCTGCACCTGCATTCCTAGGCCCATTTTTCCATTCCTGGCTGCTCTCTCTTGACTTTCCATGAGCAGTCTTGACCACGGACTTCTATGGTTGCTCTTTTAAAAGGCAATAATACTTGAACACTTTTTAGAAGCTGTTAGGATGGGTGAGTGTCCAACCTGAAAAGACACCTGGAGCTGCAAAACGAACATAAAATACAACCAGAACAAGCTGAGTTTGAAATTTGTTCAGACTTCAAAGACAAAGTGGAAGAAAATAGAGTTAGTATGGACTATTTGGTAAATTTGGGGTAATTATGAATTAATGAGAAGTTCATGTTTGTATCAGAAGTCAGAAAAGATTCTCAAACCAGATTATGAGAGGCCCATGAAAATCAATCAGTTCTTAGATTTGCTTTTTGATTTTTATCTTTCTACATTATGCAACAACAGTCATTCAGAGAGCTTAAATTTCATTCTGGGATTAAGTCAGACCCCCTGAAATCTACATCTTACTTAGCAGAATTACTTTTACTGGACTAAGCTTTGGTAGTTTGCACTAAGACACCATGGAGAGATTGTATGAAAAATTCTCTTTTTATCTCCTGTAAGAATATTGCTGAAGTGTTACTCATCATGGCTAGCAGTGTCTCCTTTATGCAGGCCTAGGGAAGAATTTTTCTTTGGCCTTAGGGCTTAAATTGAATTTTTTTTTTTCTGAGCAACTAGAACATTTTGATTCTATGGGCATTGGGGATATTATAATCTGTTATGATTCTTTGTTTTTTCTTTGGCTGTGTATCAACTGAGAATGCTTTTAGCCACATTGACTTATAATAACTTAAGCAGGTTTTTTGTTTTTTTGTTTTTTGTTTTCCCCTACCTTTTTACATAGCAAGATGTCTGAAGAAGAGTGCTGGGATGGGTTCAGTATCTCATCTGGAAACCAGTATCACTGAAATTCCTTCAGACACAGGATAGATGTTGCAGCTCTAGCTAGAGTTCTCAAACTTTGGTGTGCATTGAAATCACATAACAGATAAAGCAGAGATGCAGGCTCTTTGATGAATAGGGTCTGGGCCCATGGTCACCAAGTTCTTCAGATGACTCTAATATTGACCAAAGCTTGAAAACTCTAGTGCCTGCCACCCCAAACAAGAGGTGAGACAGAAGGCACAAGTCTTTTCATTCATCAGGCTCCATCTTCTTAGCTAGATAGAGAAAAAAAATAAAGTTTTCAGAGGCAACCCAGATGACTTCATCTCTCTCTCTCTCTCTTTTTTTTTTTTTTAAGATTCTTAAAGATTTTTTTTTTTTTAAGATTTTTTAAAGATTTGAAAGAGGGAGGTGGGGTGGGGAGCATAAGCAAGGGGAGCAGCAGGCAGAGGGAGAAGCAAACTCTGCTGAGTAGGGAGCCGCATGCGGGGCTCAGTCCCAGGACCCTGGAATCATGACCTGAGCCAAAGGCAGACACTTGATATAGCCACCCAGGCACTCCAGATGACTTCCTCTTATTTCTCCTCTAAGGAAACTTGGGGAGGACCCAACTTTCCAAAGGATGAAGCAGATTGGGGCACCTGGGTGGCTCAGTGGGTTAAAGCCTCTGCCTTCAGCTCAGGTCATGATCGCAAGGTCCCGGGATCAAGCACCGCATCGGGCTTTCTGCTCAGCAGGGAGCCTGGTTCCCTGCCTTTCTGCCTACTTATGATCTCTGTGTATCAAATAAATAAATAAATAAAATCTTAAAAAAAAAAAAAAGATGAAGCAGATTGTTGGATGGGGCAAAAGACAGTGGTTTGGGGTCAAACTTGCCTTTGGTTATTACATACAAACTTACTTTATATTTCCTTATGTAGTAACTTTATTCTGAATTAATTTTGTTTTTTCTATGTTTCTCTGACTTCTATTAAAATTAGTTATCTTGTCGAATTTACATTATCTATCTTAAATTGTTATTAAAATATGTGGGTATATGGTTAATGTGATGAAGGGCTTATACCCTGTGTTCAAGGATGGCCACTTTCCTCATTATGGACAAAAAGAATCTAGAGGTGGTGAAGTTTTGCTCCATGAGCTACCTTGGGGCCATAATAAGGAGAATGCTGGGATGCTCCATTTTCCACTTGTTCATGCTCTGTGTATGAAGCAGGCTGACTGGGTGATTTCTCAGAATCAAAGTAAAGCTGAGACTCTACCTTGATGGAGCATAATTGGTGATGGCCTTTCCTAGCATTCTCCTTTAGTCCAAGTATGAATCCTGGTTACTTCTTGATATTCTGTGTCTCCAGCTCATTAAATCACAACTGTCATTGTGCATAAGGCTCACCTGAAAAACTCTCATGCCCCATCCCATCCTGATTGAAGGTGGGACCCGTGTTTTTCCCTGAAAGCTCCCCAGGTGATTCTCATGTGCGGTCAGGATTGCGAAACCACTGCTCTGGCTGACGGACTCAGTTGTAACTCCATCTTCTGTGTTCTGCCTTTGGCTTGGCTCATCTGGTTCAATTTCTGATTTCAATTTCTGTTTGCAGGTTTCATTCCAAGGATCTCAGTCCTTCTGTTCCAATATGGCAAACTGGCTTTGTTTATGACTGCTCCCTGAGTTCTGGATTGATTTCCTTAACCCTAGACTGCAGACTTTAATTAACCTGCTCTTGCCTTTCAGTGGCAAGAGCTGAGTCCCTTTCTCTGACTCTTAGCTGAAAGCCAGCTTATCCCACTGATGACCACAAAGCGGGGGAAAATCCTGGGGCTGACAAAGTGAACGTAGGGAGGCAACGATCAACCCTGCACAGCATCATTGGGGAGCTCTCTCTTCATGAAGCTTTCTTTTCTTAGTTCTATCCAATTTCACCTTCACGTCTGCTAGGGTCTCCTTTGGTCTCACAGTTTCTAATTCAACTCCTGTCCCCAAGCAACTTCTTGAGATTGATGGTTTGGGAGCTGAAGGTTTTATCCTATTTTCTCAGCCCAGAAATCCCCACAGTTTTGCTCTCCCCCTATAGATAGCCGATAGTTCATCTTCATACCATTCCTTTTGCTAATTTAATCTTTACACCCTCCTCCAGATTCCTGTTTTCTTGAGTTTCAAACCTTTCTCATCAACTTCCTTCATATTCTCAGCCCTCCAGCTATACTCTATATACCAAGTTTCCTGAAAACACCAAAATGCCTCAAACATAAGGAATAAAATAAGTGGCTAAATCCCATTTTGTATTTGGGCAGCCTGGGCCTAAATCCTAAATCCATGACTTCCAAGTTTGTTCCTTCTCTGGCACAATGGGGTAATAATAGTAGCTAATTTATAAGATTGTTGGTGGAAGTAAATAAGATAATGCATATAAATCTCAAAGCATTCCTTGGCACATAGTAATTGCTCAAAAAATGTTAAGTATTTCCCACAGATTTAGAACTTGGCTAAAATTTATTTATTTATTGGGAATCCACGCCAATGAAAGGAAGCTGGGGACAGGGCTTGACAGAGGAAGAAGTTCAACTTCTGGCAATGCTGAATATTCAAGGGAATATTGCCTGACAGACCTGTTTTGTTGACCCCCCACTTGTCACTCACCAGTTGTAGACTGCCTCAGAGAAGCTTATGGACTTGAGTGAGGTGGCTCTCCACAGTTGGAACGACTGTGAAGATGCTGAAGCCTGGCAGTGTTTACCGAGGACACTCGACCACACTTGAGGGCTGTGAGGCCAGTGCTCTCATGGAGGCGTGTAGGTCTGGGTAGCGCCTCTCCTCTCTGTGCCTACTACAGTTTTCCTTCTGCCTCTCTTGTAGGTGAAGAATGCATAGGCCCTACATGCACCCAGCCAAGGTGAAGTTGTCATTCTTCCCGTGGCCTATACTGTTTTCTCTAAGACTCCTTGTCAACAAATCTGTGGACAAAAGTCACTTGAGAAGCCCGCAGACACACAAAATTTCAGGGATCCCAGGACGAAAGTTTAGGTTTTTACTATCACAAATAAGAAGAAAAAATGGAAGTAAAAAGAGTGGGAAAGGGGTAAATCTAACAATGTATCAATCCTTTGCCTGAGGTGGTACCTGGAGATTCTACTAACACTAATCTGCATGGAACTCCCAGGAATCCACTTTTCAAAATCATTCAGCCTACCACCTCATAATTTCTAGAACTAGTTTCAATAGCCTTCAAGAAATTTTAGAAGAGAAACCTAATCCTTGATTTGCTGCTTGTTTTCCAAAGGAACTGATATTCAAACCTGATTCACTTAAAATGGTTGCTCTAGTCCTAATAAATGTTTAAATTTCTCAGATGTTGTGATCTTTGTCTTTATTCTTCATTCTCAGCTCAGCAAGGCACTGGATTAATGTCTGAAGAAAAACTAAAAAGGATTTTCAGTAGGCTTGGATAAATGTTTTCTGAATCCCCTTGGATGGCAATGGTCATAAATACACAGCATAACCAGTCCTTTATGGAACCTTGTGGACAGGGGACAGGAGACCCCTGAACTTTGAACCATCTCCAGAAGAAGATTGCCCAGAAGAAGATTGCAGTTCTCCTTGATAGCTCCTTTGTGTGTTCTTGAATCATTCTAGTCAAGCAGGAAATGTAGCATTGTGGAGGCGTTCTGTCTACAAAAATATGAAACACAGAATTAGATTCTTATCATCTATGCAAAGGTAGTGTAGCTAAGCAGTGAAGAGCACATGTTTTGGAATAATAAAAAACTAGGTTTGAATGTTGCCATTGAAAGAACGGCGGTGGGACTTCAGGCAAAACGCTTTGCTTCCCTAAGCTTTAGTTTTCTTATCTCCACTCCCCAAAAATGGGGACAACAATCCCTAACTATGTGGTGTCGATGTTTATTGTAATACTTAGCACATTAAATATTCAACAAATAGTAAATACCATCAACATCATCCTCATCATCGTCTCTTTTTTCTTTCATTCTGGCAATGTTCAAGAGAAGAATCACCTTTCCTTAAATGCATTTCATGATTTGAACTTTATTGGGTTTAGTTCTTTTTCCTTTTCCTTTTTCCTTTGTAAAGGTCGCATGTTGATCATTCCTGGTATCATTTCTTGTACTCTTGGGTTTGATTGATAGGGAGTTGTGTAAAGTAAGTGGTTTATGGCTTTGGGGCAAGGGTGGGTTGTATTCATTCTCAGTGACTTCTAAATGATGACATCACCATCAGGGATTAATCTGGTAACACATTGAACCAGATTGTGTTTCCTGGGAATAGCTTTAGCTTCTGCACAGTTGGCAAGGTGTTCTTCAGGTTCCCAGTGGACATCATGTGAGGCCCTTGAGCATAAAGAACATCCACCTGCCTTAGAAGATATTAACTCCACCTTGAATGAAAAAAGAACTCTGTAGGCTTTATGCTAAGAAAATGTACATTTTTCTTGTGCTGTAGAAGGCTTTTCTAGCTTAAAGTTGAGTTGAGACCAAAATTAATTCCTCTTACTGCCTCTTCTAGCTTCTTACCTGTATTTTTATAATTCTTCAAATTCCCTCTCTTTGGCAATTGTTCTTCCTTTCTGTACTTTTGGGTTAAAGCAGGAAACACATATTAATGACTGTGGAGTTAAGACTTGTGACACATGTGGTAGCTAAAAATGGGTCAGAAAAATGTGTCAGGTGTAGACATCAGCTGTCCTATGGTCTGAGAGGTTCAGCTATTCCACCACAAAGCCCTCTTTACTGAGTGGACTGATACCCCTGTATTCACTGACCCTCCTCCTCTTTGCTTCTCTGTGAATCTTATCCCAGTCCAGAATTGTTTTAATATCACACTTTTTAGAATCAAACTTTCTGGGCTCAAATTCCAGTTTTGCTACTTAACTAGGTTTTAGCCTCTTATGGTTTAGTTTACTTGTCTCCAAAATGGGGGCAATAATACTACCTCTCTTGGGGTGTTCTTAAAAGAGTCAGGTGAGAAAATACATGTAATAGACTTAGGATGGTACCTGGCACAGTAACTATTGGCTGCTGCCCTCTGAGTTCACAGCAGGTGTTCTAGCCATATTCCACTGGGATCTATTTGTTGTTGTTGTTGTTTGCGGGGGGAAGGTTCCTAGCTTATAGAGCAACCATCCTCTGGTGCAGGCAATGAGAGCTTTAACCAATAGAAAGAGGGGACAAGGCTTAAAATCATCTGTGAAGCATTTTAAAGAATGTACAAATGATTGTCTTCCATAAAGTTGCAGAGGATGGATAAATGTAAGCCTGGTTTTAACCACCTGTCTTAATCCAACTTGCTATAGCAAAATACCATACACTAGGTGGCTTATAACCAACAGAAATTTATTTCTCACAGTTACAGATATGGGAAGTCTGAGATCAGGTGCCAACATGGCTGGATTCTGGTAAAAACCTTCCACATTGCAGAGGCCTGATTTAACATTTTGTCTTCACATGGCAGAGAACAAGGAGAGACAAGCAAGCTCTCTTGGGACTCTCATAAGAGTACTAATCCCATTCATGAGGGCTCCCTCCTTATGACCTCACTAAGCATAATTACCTTCCAAAGGCCCTACCCTCCAATACCATCACATTGGTGGGGGTTAGGGTTTCAACATACAAATGAGGAGGCACAAATATTCAGTCCATAGCACCCATCCTACCAAGCCCCATGACTTTGTCACATGATGCAGATCTCACATTCCTTCCCTCATCTTTTCTATCAGTAGACCTCAGTGCAATAATAGCTCAAGACACCAAGCCCTCAGTAGAAGGCATTACAAAGTTATTAGTTGAAAAGAAATAATAAAATGTGCAAGTTTGCTTTTCAGTGGCTCCATATGGAACAATTTCTGAGGTCATTATGGGTTTGCTTCGCTAGCAAATTAACAACCCAGGGATTCTAGAAGAATATTCCAAAGCTGGCCTTATTTGGCATAAGTTTTTCTAAGAGTTAAAGAAGCTTTGGGCAAAATAAATATATGACCGCAAATCAATAGAAAGGGAAAGCACTAATACCACAAATGCATAACTAGACACTCTGACCAGTTAGCCAGTTGTCACACATTATCTATATTCAAACAATGTGAAAGGGAATGAGTCAAACTGTCTATAAATGTAAAATACACGTTTTACTACAGTTGCCAAGATATTTAGGAGTAAAGGAACTGTAAGACGGATTAAGTACAGTGTGTCACATTTGATGGGTGTTTGAAGATTGATACCTTGTTGCAGTTTTAAGCATTCCAGTCCAGTATAAGGTCAATGCTGTCATGTTTACCTGTCTGGCAGCACCAGAAACCACATCCTTATCTCTGGTATTGATCAGACTCCCTTCAAACCTCCCTTTTCAAATCTCAAATGATTAAAACGCCCCCTTACTCCTCAATTCAAAACATTCTAAATCTGTCTCTTGGATGTCTGCAAAGAGACACATGAAAATGCAAGATAAAATATAATCCCCCCAACACACAGAACACAAAATGACCGCTACGGTTGGAGGCATGCATAATTTACATGTTACTAAAGAGTGTGAGGTGTACATTTGCATGAAGCAAACAAATCCGTTAGCAATGCAGTGTAAGTTTCCTGGACAAAAGAAAAAGGATTCCGTTTTAATTAGGTCTGAAAATAGTATGGAATAATAGTGATATATACCATGGAGCTTATAATAATAACTGATTTCTCACAATAAATGGTGATGAATTTACAATGATTTCATACCCTGGTATTTTGATTCTGGCATTTGAGAGAGAGAGAAGTCTATATGTCACTTTTAGTGAATAAACAAATGGTCTTGAAATGCATTACTCCATGAGTTATAGGAACAAAAACCCAAAGCATCTTTAGTGGAATAAGTTTGAACAATAAAATGTGCAATATCTATAAACATAAATGCAATGCCTGAAGGCATGAATATTTTCTCCCTCATTTATTTTTGCTTTTCTAGATAATAATCCATCTCTGATTTTATATCTCTCCAGCTAATTATTAACTTATTTCTGGGTTATGTAACCTGTAAAATGACAGCACAGAGCTGCTAACACTACCTCAGGAAGACATGATAATGATTTCTCTCAGGTGTCTGAAGAAAAAAACAAGCATATGGTCAGGAGGAAGTAGATCTGATAAGCATTAAATGGCAGTGTTGCTTTTAGGAAGAAATAACATGAATAATGTATCAAAAACAACAGTGAATATATTTAGCTGTGTGCGGTGAAGGTGAACGCCCAGTCCATGTGTTCCCCTCACAGCAACGTGTGTTGGATCACTAGCCTTTCCAAGAGTATTTTAAGACAGATAGGTGATTTTTTTTTTTTCTGGCAGGATAATCCAGAAATATTTGAAAGGTAATTGCCTGAATTCACAAGACTTTATCTAAGTGGGAAATCTCTTCGATCAAGGAATATGTCATAAAGAAGGCATATTGTATTCCTAAAGACTACTGCCTCCATGATGGATTTGAACTGTGCTATGAAATGGCTTCCCCTGTGCTCTATAATTCCCCTGTTTCTTCTAGTAACCTGCCTCAGGCCTCCATAGGGGTCTGTTTGTTCAAGAAACAACAGTAATAGTAAGGACTGCAAAGTAGACTCCAGGGGCACCTGGGCCGTTGATATCTTCTCATTCTAAACCTAAATATATGCTCTTTGGTACTGCTGTTATTTGTTAAAGGTTAAATTGTGCTCCCCCAAAATGATATGTTAAAATCCTAACCCGAAGTCCCTGTGAATGTGACCTTATTTGGAAATAGTCTTGGCAGATATAATCGAGTTTAGATAAGGTCCATGTTGCCTAATGCAACATGACCAGCTTCCTTATAAGAGGGGGGAAAGGGACGCAGCCTCAGGTATACAGAATGAACACCGTGTGAAGGTGGCTGAAGAGACTGTGAATCCCCACAAGCGAAGGAATGCCAAAAATTGCCAGGAACACCAGAAGCTAAGAGCAAAGCATGGAAAGATTTTCCCACAATGCCTTCAGAGAGAGAATGACCCTGATTTCAGATGTCTTGGCTCCAGAACTGAGGGAGAATAAATGTCTATTGTTTAAAGTCACCCAGTATGTTGTATTTTGTGACAGCAATCCTAAGAAATCAATACTTGATCTCAACAGGGAGGGAGGGGCAGTCAGCGAGCAAGCATACAGGCAAACTAGCAATACATCACATGCGCATGCGCCAAGGGTGCAACTGTTTCTGTGTATCCTTAACAAAAAGACATGTTACTATGTAGGTTGGTCAGGTTCATCCCGGTTTGTCCAAGCAATCCCATTGTGGCTTACTTTCTGGGCATAATAACTAGGATTCTGATGGATTCTTGTCTCACATTGAGGTCTTTTATCCATTTTGAGTTGATCTTTGTGTACGGTGTAGGAGAATGGTCGAGTTTCATTCTACACATGGCTGTCCAGTTTTCCCAGCACCATTTATTGAAGAGACTGTCTTTTTTCCACTGTATATTTTTTCCTGTTTTGTCGAAGATTATTTGACCATAGAGTTGAGGGTCCATATCTGGGCTCTCTACTCTGTTCTACTGGTCTGTGTATCTGTTTTTATGCCAGTACCATGCTGTCTTGGTGATCACAGCTTTGTAGTAAAGCTTGAAATCAGGTAACGTGATGCCCCCAGTTTTATTTTTGTTTTTCAACATTTCCTTAGTGACTTGGGGTCTCTTCTGATTCCATACAAATTTTGGGATTATTTGTTCCAGCTCTTTGAAAAATACCAGTGAAATTTTGATCAGAATGGCATTAAAAGTATAGATTGCTCTAGGCAGTATAGACATTTTAACAATGTTTATTCTTCCAATCCAAGAGCATGGAATGGTCTTCCATCTTTTTTTTTTTTTTTTTTTTTTTTTTTTTTTTTATTTTTTATAAACATATATTTTTATCCCCAGGGGTACCTCCATGAGGAAGTGGTGATGCAACATGGAGGTCTTCCATCTTTTTGTGTCTTCTTCAATTTCTTTGATGAGTGTTCTATAGTTCCTCGAGTACAGTACCTTTACGTCTTTGGTTAGGTTTATTCCCAGGTATCTTATGGTTCTTGGTGCTATAGTAAATGGAATCGATTCTCTAATTTCCCTTTCTGTATTTTTATTGTTAGTGTATAAGAAAGCCACTGATTTCTGTACATTGACTTTGTATTCTGCCACGTTGCTGAATTGCTGTATGAGTTCTAGTAGTTTGGGGGTGGAGTCTTTTGGGTTTTCCATATAAAGAATCATGTCATCTGCGAAAGAGAGAGAGTTTGACTAACTAATAGGCTCCTTTTCTCTTTCAAAATATCTTAGTGTGGATGTTAAATTATGGTTGCTCTACCTATGTGTGCCCTATTAAACACTTAGCAAAAAACAAAATTTTACCACTTGTGTTCAGCATTTTTTTAATTTAAATTTCATAAATTAATATTGTTTTCAGGAATAGAACTCAGTGAGTCAGCACTTACATACAACACCCAGTGCTCATCACAAGTGCCCTCTTGAATGCCCATTCCCCACTTAGTCCATTCCCCCATCCACCTCCCTCCATCAACTCTGCTCTCTATTCTTAAGAGTCACTTATGTCTTTTTTTCTCTCTCCTTTAGTATTTTTTATTTGAAAAAAAAAATTTCTGGTGTCAAAGTCAGAATTCCTCCAACAATGTAATAAATCAAAGTTTCAAGACTCCAGGAGTTTGGTTAGTTTAGATGTAATTTACTCTGGGACTCACAAATTTACTTCTCTTTCCCTGGTCACTCTCCTTAGGAAATAATGTTCTAATTTGCTTAAACCAGTTACCATAAACACCACCAGTCACCAGTCATACCCCCTGGGATTAGGGAGGGAGGAGGAGAGGAAAGAATATGGCAATTCAGGTGAAAAGCAGCAGGAAAAGTATTGTGAGTGCTACAGTCCATTCCACTGTTGGAAGGAGATAGAAGCCAGCGCTGTCGATTCAGGAAAAGAGTTAGAGATATGGCTTTTTTTTCTTTCTTCGTCACAAATCCTTCCTGACTTTGGGTAAATCTTTGTTTTTCAATTTGGCAGGTGAGGGCTATAATAACTGGTTTTTAATTTTGTTGACATTTGTTGGTTAATTAGGGAATGCTGGTAAAATGCCTGAACAATTTGAAGAACATTTTGTATGTTCTCTGCCTTGATGATGGACCTGTATAGAATTTACTGTGCCGGGTTAAAAGAAAAATGAATTCCTATTTCTTGTCAGTTGTATGTTTGTTATATTACTAAGTCATATTACTGGTCAAGTGATTAGCATATGAAGAATGACTTTCCCATGTCTCCAAATCTTTGTTCACTCTTTCCAAATCTTTGTTCTACCATGTTCAATTGAAAAGAAAGCAGTTGACTAGTGACTGCTTTTAGCCTGATTCCAAATTTAAGATGGGGTTCACTGTTTTTTTCTACACTTATGACTCAATCTAGCACCTTGTAAAGACAGTAGAGGATGCTGCTGAATTCAAAATGCAGTTTGGAAGTTGCTGGTATTGGGGCAGTGTGATGTTTCCCAAGATATTTGTAATTGTAGGTATGGGAAAGGTGATCTAGTATAATTATTATCCTACATTGCTTCCTCTCTGAGTTCATACAATGCCCTATGAACAGTAATACCATGCAATGACAACATTTTATTATGATTTTGTTTATAGCCTTGTTTCTTTGCTATAAAGTGATTTCTTGAATTTTGGAGTGTATATTACTCATATTTTTATCTCCAGTATTTCCCAAATACCAGAAAATGGGTGGCACCTAATGCACCTTTCTAGAATAAGTGAGTAGTAACCTTTTAAAGAACAAAAGTTGGCTGGTAATTCCATCAGTGGACAGGTGTCAGGGCTTTGCAATGTGTTGACTTGGCTAGGGGGAACTGTTTACAAAATCTCTTTTTTCTGAGAATTTTCTTTTAAGATGATCCATGAGATATTTTCTTGTATAAGATTTGGAAGGTGGAAGTGAAGCATCAATTGCCTTGTTTTTTAGCACTCAAAGGTTGGAGCAAGGTCATCAGATGTTTTTGTAGCTCACGTTGTTGAATATTTGCTGACTCGCTTCCTCAGCATGGGATAGCAGCTGGACTTGAACCTGCTTCACCTGTCCCCACATCCTTCTAGAGTTTCATTAACCCATATGTCACATGTGTGTTCAGCTGCATGAAGAAGGGTGCCAGTGGGTCTTGTGGAATACTCCCATCTTCAAGCTTGAAAGCATTAAGATTTGAGAACTGGTTTCAGTTTGTCCCTGTGAGGTCAAGCTTGCCCCTGCTTCCCCTCATTCCCCATCCATCTTGCCTCCAGACAGCCTGCTTGTTGACTTACAGCTACAGGATCAGATGCAAAATCTACAGGCTTACCAAGTCTGCTTCACTCTCTCAACTATTTAAGGTCGAATCCTTGTAGGAAATATACCTACACACATGCAGGTGCCCATGCACATCCCATACCTATGTAAATATGTAGACAGTTATGTATATAGTGGTAGCACTTCTCTGATTGAACCCTGATTCATACAGCTAGTCTGGGAGATGTTAGAGGTAAATTACCTAAGAGCACTAATCTTTCTGTGTGTGTGTGTGTGTGTGTGTGTTTGCGCACACGCACGTGTGCACCAAGAACCATGAAAATAACTGACATAAAAAAAAAAAAAATAACTGACATAAAGGCACTATTGATTAGTATAATTCTAGCTATTGAAACCAAAAGATCTTTAAAACAAACTTAGCAATTTAACACAATAGGTATTTTTTTTCCTTGCTTTTTAAATTCTAGTATTTGTATTTTTGCTTGGTAGGGAGAGAACACATTCTTTTTTTTTTTTTTAAGATTTTTTATTTATTTATTTGACACAGAGAGAGAGAGATAGGAAGAGCAAGAACACAAGCGAGGGGAGTGGGAGAGGAAGAAGCAGGCTTCCCTTAGAGCAGGGAGCCGAATGCAGGCTCCATCCCAGGAACCTGGGGTCATGACCTGAGCCAAGGACAGCCCATTAATGACTGAGCCACCCACACACCCCTACCTTCTTTTTTTGGTACCTGTTTAGAAACCCTCCCTGAAGATATTAAAGAAGTAGCTTCTCAAGTTTCCCTGGGAACTATCAGCCAACGCATGGGAAGAGAGGGTAGTATGTGCATGTACTTTACAGCCACGTCAGGTTGGAAGTGACACCATTCTGCTTATGTTCCATTGGTGAGAACCAGTCCCATGGCAATACATAGAAGCAAATAGAGGTGTTGGGGACAGAATCACAGATGGAATAGCCCATTCCCAGCCACAGCGGCTTTGTGGAAGGGGAGCACAAGTAGTTGGGGAACAGCTATCATTGTCACACAGAGTCATATGTGAAAAATGTCTGTTAAATCAGAAAAATTAGCCATCTCTATTTGATACTCAATTTCAGCCTGGTTCCCGGCTTGGGAGAAAAAACAAAAAACAGAAGTCTGTAGGGAGTCATCAAGGAGGATCCGGCCAACTTCAGGATGGCTTGTTCGATTGTATCCTGAGGCAAATAGAAGGCAGCACAGCTTACAGCTGCTTTAGGAGATCTGGCCCTTGGAGTTCAAGCTAAACTGAAAGATCCATTTGAAAATTCTACACTAACTGCCAAATCCATTAATGTCGAAGTTCCTTCTGAATGTGTCTTGAAGGTAGCTCGCCACCTCCTGCCTGCAACAGCTCTACCACAGTTTGATCTCTTTGCTCCTTGATGTTGGCTAACTGAAGGTACAGATCTCACTGGCCTGGAGGGAAGCACTTATGTACCAGCATTTGGTGCACCTTTTGGAAGAAGTTGGCTTGGCTACATTTCCAGGCCTTTCTCCTGCTTCCCCTCCAGACATGGCAATCTTTGTGCCAAAGTCAAAGTAAACTTCTACATGAAATCCAATACTCTGTTCTTTAAATATGTTTTATATTAAATATTTTCAGTTTTCTATACAAATAATTGATCCTATATTTGCAATTTAGGAATAAATCAACATTTAATCAGAACTCACATATGTTTATGTTTTTCCTCCATTTACTCATTTGTAAGTAAAATTATTTTTCATTGCATTTTTTTTCCTGATCTGATTTTCTATTTTGGCATTTTCCCCTTATGTTTGTTTCATGGACTGAGACTTTGTGATCTAATACAAATCATGAAACTATCAGAAAAACAAGATTTAGTAAGGACTGTGTGTAATTCAACAAGCTGTACATCTGTTGAAAATCACTTTTTGCTAAAAGCAGCACATCTGATAAATTTTTGACTTACTCTTTTGACAGTTTGCTCTCTCATAAGATAGGGTAAACAACTAGAAAGACTATTTTGTACTTAATTCTAATCAATCAGAATGTCTTTTTTGGTACTTTGGTAAGGAAAGACTCAAAAGAAAGTGCTCGCCATCTGAGCACTTTTATATCCAAGAAAGGGAATGCTGAGCCTAGACAGACATGCAAACTAAAGTATAAACAGCAGGTTTCTACAAGTTCAGGAAAAAAATAATCCAATGACCAATTCTGGGGAAGAAATTAGCTCAAGACTGATGAAAGTCTTTCAAAAAGAGAAGTTTGCAATCTAGGCACAAAAAATCCGAGGAAGAAAAAGATAGACAACCATTTATAGTGGTTCCAATTTTTTTAATGCTTTTAAAGAACACTTACAATAATGGAGAAAAAGTTAATAACCATTAATAATTATAGAAGAGAGTCATGGAAGCTATACAAACGGCATTAGAAAAAGCTGAACACACAGAATCAAAAGAACCTTCCGAAAATACAGTAAATCTACTACATAAAAAGCATTGCCTATTAGGTACTAAGGGATTCAAGACTGAGTTAGTCATGCTCTTAACTCTCAATGAATTTTCAATCAGTTGCTAAGGGAATTAAATGTGTGTCTAAATCTCTTTTAAGAGAAAAAAAAATCAGAAGTAGAAGAGCTCATAGCTTTATCAAGGTCTTATCAGTCAGTGATTTACTGAAAATATAAAACTGAGAAATGATAACTTTTCACTTCTTAGTTTAGTTCATTTTTCTACTATAAAGAATGATTTAAATTAACAAGATATAATTTCAAAGTAAAATTCTGCGTTTAAGTTAAATAAATTCTACTAGTACAAGCCCTGCTTAATAGCTACTCATATGAAAAATATCTAGGAGTTTTCAACTATTAAGTCAATGTAGGTAGACAGAGTGGCAAGGCTTTCAAAGTAATATAAATGCAGACTTTAAAAAAAATGCTAATCACTGGAAATTAAGCTCACATTATAATTTGAAGTGGTCACATATAAAATCTCAGATTTATAAAGAATATTTTAGGATTGCTTGTTTTGGGTGGTATATCTTGTTACAGACTAACCTTAAAATAAAAAGAAATAAAGACAATACAGCATGTATGTGTGTTTATGCACATACATATGCTCGAACACACTAGAAGTTTCCCTAGGTAGCCATGATTTGAGGTACCAAGATCCAAGAAACTAGGAAAATGTATTGATATAGGTCTGGATTTCTGCAGAAATTTGTCTCTTGTGGTATTTCAGCAAAAGTTTAAGAAGCTGGGAATCAGTGGCAGATAAGGAATTGGGATCCTGCGTTAAGCTTTCAACAGTCTCACCAGGACTCCAAAGCAGAGCTGCCATAGCAGTCAAGGTTTTTAAAAAAATAAAGACATTGGAAAAAGGGGAAAACATATTGCAGTGATCCCAATAGTCTGCACTGCTTTTCCCTTTGAGTTATTGCCAACTCATCAACAGTATAGAACCAAATGGCTACAAAGCAGAGCAGGAAGATTTGACTAAGAGGCTGGGAAACTCAGCTGAGTTTTCAATAGTTTCACAAAGGTGGGAACACTACACTTGGAATCAAAGCCTTGAAGCAGAAGAGATGCCTCTGGACTTCCAGTAAGAACCCTACAAGATCGGCACTCTAAGATTAAGATTAATAAAGAAGTTAACCAGTGGACAGAAAAGAGCTTATCTGTAAAGTAATTTACAGATAAGCTGCCCCAGTTTGGATTAAGATGGTATGTCCTATTCTGAAGGTCTGCAAGAAAACAAAAGTTAATTCCATCTGGGGAAAAAAAATATAACATTAGCAAAATCCTCAAATTCTTCCTACAATAGTTCATACCCAATTATTGGCCTATTAGGTAGAGTAGAAGATGGTAACAAGTGACTAAAAACCAAGAGGAAAAAAAGATAATAAAAATAGAACCATGGGAATTTAGATACTGGAGTTAATAGAATTGGACTTTGACATAACTATGATTAATATGCCAAAGGAAAGAGATGAGAAGATATATAACCCTTCCCTTAGTCAAAGTAGATTTTAAGGCAAGTTATATTATTAATGATAAGAACAGATGTTTCATTATAATGTAATTGTCAACCTACCAGGAAGTTGTATCAATTCTAAATTTGGTGCAAGTAATAACCTAGCTTCAAAATATGTAAAGCAAAAATAGATGCAATTAGCAAGAAAAATGTACCAGTTAACCATCATAGTAAGTATTTTTTATGCATTTCTCTCAGTAACTGATAGAACAAGCAAACAAAATCATTAAATATTTAAAACACTTGAAAAATATGGTGAGTAGGGGGATGGGCTAAGTGGGTGATGGTCACTAGGGAGACATTAAATATAGGTAATGAATCACTGAATTCTACTCCTGAAACCAATACTGCATTATATGTTAACTGACTTGAATTTAAATAAAACCTTGGAAGAATAAATAAATTTATTTAATTTTTTATTTATTTATTTGAAAAGTGCAATTAATGAACTTGACCTAATGGACATATATAAACACAGCATACAACAACTTCAGAATACATATTCTTTACAAGCACACGTGGAAAATTTACAAAATTAACTTTTCATACAGCCAGTTTCGACAAATTTCGAAAGACTGAAATCATTCAACATATGTTTTCTAGCAACAGTGCAATTAAGCTGAGTGAATGAACAGAAAAGGAGAAGTTCCTAAATGCTTAAATGCTTGTTCTCCAGGGCCATTCTTCAGTTCCATGATTCATGGTGACGAGTCCCAGGATTCAGTATACAGTCATACTAACAGCTATGATGTATTACATGAAAGGATACAGAGCAAAATCAGCAAAGGGAAAAGTACAAGGGGTGAAAACTAGGGGAAATCAGGTGCAAGTTTCCAGAATCCTCTCCCACTGGAGTCACACAGGATGCCATTAAATTCCTCAACTACCAGTTGTGGAAATATGTGTGAACTGCCGCTAACCACAGATTCATAGAGACTTCAAGCCCTGGATTTTTGCTGGGGGCTGGTAATGAAGGTAGCCTCTGCCTGCTGTGTACCAAAATTCCAGACTCCCAGAAGGAAAGCAGGTGTTCAGCAGAAACTATGTTGTTTGTATAGTTTAGGCATAGTAAACCACTCTTATCAGTTGTAGGGGGACGATGAGAACTCTCCCCAAATACAAGTTCCCAGACGTCAGCCAATAACCAAAGTTTTAAGCAGGACTTTCAATAGATAGCTTTGGTGTGTTAACTCATTTCTGCACATAATGGTTCAAAGAAGACTTTACAATGAGAATTAGAACATATGTTCAATTAAATGATGATGAAAATATGATGTGTCAACTTCCATGATGCCACTAAACCCACACTTAGAAAGAAATTTCTCTCTCTAAATGCATGTGTTGGAAAAAAAGAAAGGTTGAAAATCAGTGCCCTAAGTATTCATATAAATAAATCAGAAAAATAACAACAAATTAAACTCAAAATAATAAAAGTAAAAAAAAAAAAAGAACCTCATGTAAGAGAGAAAATCAACATAGCCAAATATTACTTCTTTAAAAGATGTACTAAAAATGAAACACTCATGGGAAGACGCATGAAGAGAAAAAGAACAATGGGAATTGCATACACCAGAGATGAAAAAGGAAACATTACAGATGTTTTATCCATTACAAGAATAAGAAAAATATAAACAATTTATGCTAATCAATTTAAAAATTTAAATGAAATTTTAAAATTCCTTGAAAAAATACAGCTTATTAATATTGATGCAAAGAATATAAAATCTTACTACTTAGATATATAATAAGAATAAATAGGTAATTAAAAACCATTAAATAAATGAAAGTTCCAGGCTCAGCAGGCATTAGCAATGAATTCTAAAAACTTTTCATTAAGAAATAATTCTAAATACACATGAATTTGTCTAAAGAATAAAAAAAGGAGGAAATATTTACCAGCTCTATTTATGAGTACAGCATAATCTTGATACCAAAACTTACAAAGACATTGCAAGAAAGGAAAATTATAAATGCAAAAATCCTAATCCAAATATTAGCAAATCAAATTTAGGAATATGTAAAAAAGGGAACATATAAAAAGTTGGATTTATTCCCAGAATGCAAGTTTGGCTAAACTTTCAGAAATCCCTTGACATAATTGAGCACAGTTATGAAATAAAGGAGGGAACCAGAAGATCAGCTCATTACACGTGAAAAAGTATTTCATAATATTTCAACACCTTTTCATTATGCACTGTTGTATAACCAATGTAATCGGAAGAGGGTATTGAATTTGTATAAATGGAGAAGTGTTATTTAAGAGGTGGTATCATAAAAAGTATTTTCTTGTGAAATTATCCATAGCAAAATAGTTGAGACATGTTCTTTCTATCCTTTTCTATCCTTTTCTTTCCTTCCTTTCCCTCCTTCCCTCCCTTCCTTCCTTTCTTTCCTTCTTTCTTTTCTTCTTCCTTCCTTCCTCTTTCTTCCTTCCTCCCTCCCTTTCTCTCTCTTTCTCTCTCTCTCTCTTTCTTTCTTCCTCTTTTCCTTTCTTCCTCTTGTCCTCTCTTCCTTTCTCTCACTCTCTCTTCCTTCCTTCCTTTCTTCCTTCCTCCCTTCCTTCTTCTTTCCTTTTTTAATTTGGTCATAGGAGCAGAAAATTGACCGGCCAAGAGATGCAGGGCTTCTCTTGTCTTCCCACCAATCAAGCAACCTCATATTTGCCCTTACAGCAGCGTTCTTTGTGGGAAGAAATTTCCTCCACAAAACTATACTGGTCTAGCACTTGTGTAATTTGAGAGAGGAATGAAGCAACAGGTTCATGAATACATTGGTACTTGTTAGCTTATCTGAGTAGCTAAGTCCTTAGGAACAAACAGAATGGCATAGGACAAGAACCTATGGGCCTTGAAAGAATGGCCCATTGGACAAGAACCTATTACAGCAGAATGAGAAGAGATTTAGGAAGGTCCAGATTCTAGAGACTGAGCCTCTTCGGAGGATGTCCAACTCAATCTGGGACACCAGGATAGGGTGCCCAGGCACAAGGCAAGGAAAGTATTTGAATAGGAAAGGAAGAAGAGTGGGACAAGTAGTGAAGCCAAACCCAAAAGGAAAAAAATTGGAATCTGCACTAGGAAGAGACCTTAGAGAACATCTTTGAATGTGGGGAAACCAACACTTTAGGGATGACTGGCCTCCTGAAGATCACAGGGCTAGTCAGTGGCAGGAGGAAAATAAAGCCCTGGTGATTCAACTTCTAGAAGAATAGTCTTCCCATTACATGAAAAAAAAAAAAAATTTCAGCTGTCTATATCCAGGCTTTTTTATACTAATTTAACAGCAGACCATTTAGCCTGTAGAAGCTGATAAGAAAACAATTCTACTTTAAATAAAAAACGAAGCACTGGAGATAGTGTGTAAGTAGGTTTTTTAATTGAAATACATTTGACATATCACACTGTAAATTTAAGGTGTACAACATATTGATGTGATACATTTATGTAATTGGCATTGTAGGGATAATTAGCACTTCTATCATGCCACCTAACTATCATTTCTTTTTAGGGGTTGGAATAATTAAGATCTAGTCTCTTAGGAAGTTTAGTGATTATAATATTGTTGTCTCTTTCAATATACTGTGAAATTCCATTAGATCTGCAGAACTTACTTAACTTACTTAAGTTGTTGCAAGTTTGTACCTTTAAACAGCATCTCCCCTTTCTCCCTACCTTCTAGCTCCTGTAACCACCATTTTTCTCTCTGTTTCTATGATTTTAGCTTCTTTAGAGTCTACATATAAGTGAAACCATGCAGTATTTGTCTTTTTCTGTCTGATTTATCTCACTTAGCGTGTCCTCCAGATCCATTTACGTTGTTGCAAATGACAAGGCATCCTGCTTTCTCGTGGCTGAGTAATATTCCGTTGAATATATGCACCATATCTTTATCAATTCACCCATCAACAGGTACTTAGGTTGTTTCCATATCTTGGCTATTGTGAGTAATGATGCAGTAAATAGGCCGGTGCAGATATCTTTTGGATATCCTATTTTCATTTCTTTAGGGTATATACTCAGAAGTGAAATTGAACTTCCTTTTGTTAACAAATGCAAAACCCAGCAGTCTAGGAAGACAGATGAAAGAAGTGACAATTGAGCAAACATTCTACAGCTTGTCTTTATCTTCACTCTTAGATTCTTTGTTCCTTGAAGAAAAATGTTTTGACCAATTTATCTTTATTTCCACTTCATTGTGTTACGAGGGTTCTATGCTTCTAGTAGTCCAATAATAAATGCTTATTAAATGAATAAAGGAAAAGTTCTGCTTTTAAAAACACTGTCAGATTTCAGTTTCTTTTTCTTTTTTTTTTTTTAAAGATTTTTTCTTTATTTATCTGACAGAGATCACAAGTAGGCAGAGAGGCAGTCAGAGAGAGAGGAGGAAGCAGGCTACCTGCAGAGCAGAAAGCCCGATGCGGGGCTCGATCCCAGGACCCTGGGATCATGACCCGAGCCGAAGGCAGAGGCCTAACCCACTGAGCCACCCAGGTGCCCCCAGATTTCAGTTTCTATACCTATCTAATAACAGAAGAGTTAAAAATCCAGGCCAGACAATCAATTTGGCATTGTTTTGTTATTCTCTCCTATCATTCCGGTAGAAGAGACTTTTATGTCACCCAATAGCCCTTGTCCTCTATATTTCTGGGCCCCCTTTGTAATTGCTGAGGCTTCATGACTGGTTTCTGGACAATGGGAAATGTGTCAAGCAATTCCAGTGCTTAAAAGCATTTCCCAGTTCCTCCACCCTGTCTGCTGTGCCCTGGTAACCTTGAGGTCACATGTTCAAGGCTGCATAGCCTCATGATGAAGTGAGCCACCATGCTTGCATTGTCTTTGAGAAAAAAAAAATCATTATTACACTAAGTCTCTGCAATTTGAGTTCACCTCTTACATAGCTATTTATAATTACTTTATATGTGTTCCTTCTCCCACCATATATTATAAAACAATGTGTTTTGAAAACTGAAAGTCTTCTGTGCTAACTATTCTTAAAACTATATTTAGTGTGTGATGTGTCCAAACCATACTATCTTGGAGTTTTCTTGTAGAAGGGCACAAGCATCAGACTTACTTATATAGTAAGAAGCTGCTTAATTATTTTCAGCAGCTTTACCTGATCCCATTGGAAATACCTCTCTTTAAAAGTGCATGTGGTATCATTGATTCTTCTCCTACCCACTTAAGCCCCCATGTTGCATCACCACTTCCTCATATCAGGAAGATCATATGATAGTTGTCTTTCTCTGCTTGACTTATTTCGCTAAACATGATACGCTCTAGTTCCATCCATGTTGCCGCAAATGGCAAGATTTCATTTCTTTTGATGGCTGCAAGATGGGATTGGGAGGGAGACAAACCATAAGTGACTCTTAATCTTACAAAACAAACTGAGGGTTGCTGGGGGGAGGGGGGTTGGGAGAAGGGGGGGTGGGTTTATGGACATTGGGGAGGGTATGTGCTTTGGTGAGTGCTGATTCACAGACCTGTACCCCTGGGGATAAAAATACATGTTTATAAAAAATAAAAAATTTAAAAAAAATTTTTAAAAAAGTGCATGTGGTATAATCTCATTCTCGAGATTTTTTTTACTGATTTAAATTAGTAAATAATAAAAATTAATTATTGGTCTTAAGTTCTGAATTGACATAGAAATACCTTCATGTTGCCTCAAATTTTGAATATTTACAACAGACATCAATTGAACACTTATCATATATACTAAAAGCTGTATTAGGTATTGTCAAGAGAGTTGAAGGGAATTTAAGGCCCTTACCTTGCTCTTAAGGAATCTACCAGCTTGCCAGACCAATGAGACATGCCCATATGAAACAGTGGATCTGTAACATTTATTCACATTTAACTAGGGAGTGAACCTTTTACAAAGTATCCAGTTGCCTTTGCTGTGTTTTGATTGGATCATAATGTATTTAACCTGTAGTTTGACATCAACATATAATCTCAGCAACAGACTAGGAATCTAACTCTGAAGTTAAAGAAGTCAGAATAAAGTTACAAAAGGAACTGAAGAAGCTAGTGTCTTGTCAGGTACATATGATATTGAAATAATACCATTGGTCTAAGCAACTAAAGGAAAATTTTATATTTCCCCTGTGCATAGAAACCTCCCCCCATTCAAATAATTCAAAACTTAAAAAATTTTTAAGAAATAAGAATCTTAAGTTAGAGTGAAAAAGAAGCCTTTGAAGAATTCACCTCCAGACTTTATAAAAGGTTGCTAATTTCTCAGGAACTGTGTAGTTAAATATTTTAGTTAATCAGAGAATATTACAGCATATACACTCTAAGTAGTATATTGAAGAAAAAGATTGAAACTGGAAGCCAAAATTATTGAAGGTGGGAAATTTTCATCAGAGAGTTGAAGGCTGTAAAAAATAATCAAACAAAAATTATATAACTGAAAAATATAGTAACAGATAAAAGCATTAAAAGAAACTAAAAGAAGGGACACATCAAGCTCAAAGGATCAATAATAAGTTTTATCTGACTTTTGGATAGGTATTATGGAAATAGGAGGTAACAGAATGACATCTTTAAATGCTGAAAGAAAAAATTTTCAACCTAGAATTTTATGACAAGTGAAAAATCTTATTTATTTATTTATTCATTCATTTGTTCATTTTTAAATAAAGTATAGTTGACATATAATATTACATTTCAGATGCACCATATAATGTTTGGACAACTACATATATCACAAAACGCTCACCACCTTAAACATAATTATCATCTGTCACCACAATTTATTACAACAATGTAATGCTATTACAATATTATTGACTATATCCTCATGCTGTACTTTTCATCCCCCTAAGGTATTTACTTCACAACTTGAAGTTTGTACTTTTCACCCCCTATTTCGCCTATCTCTCCACTCCCCTCCTCTCTGGCAACCGCTAGTTTGTTCTCCACATTTATAAGTCTCTTTTCTTTTTTGTTGTTGTTGTTGTTTTTTTTTTTTTTTAGATTTGACATATAAGTAAAATAATATGGGGTTTATCTTTTTTGTCTAATGTATTTCACTTAGCATAATACCTCTAGGTCCATCCATGTTGTTGAGAAAGGCAAGATTTCATTCTTTTATATAGCTGAACAATATTCCACTGCATATGTATACCACACCTTCTTCATCCGTTCATTTATACTGATCCACACTCGGGTTGTGTAATAATTTGACTATTGTAAAATATGCTGCTACAAACACAGGGTGCATATACCTTTCTGAATTAGTGTTTTAGTTTCCGCAGGCAAATACCCAGAAGTGGAATTGCTAGATCATATGGTAGTTCCATTTTTAATTTTTTGAAGAATCCCCATACTCTTTTCCACAGCGGCTTCACCAATTTGCTTTCCACCCAACAGAGCATAAGAGTTCCCCTTTCTCCACTACCTTGCCAATACTTGTTAGTTCTTGCTTTTTTAATACTAGTCATTCTGATGGGTCCGAAGTGATATTCTCATTGTGGTTTTGATTTGCATTTTCCCTCGTGATGAGTGATGTTGAGCATCTTTTAATGTGCCTCTTGGCCATCTGTATACCTTATTTGGAAAAATGTCTATTCAGGCCCTCTGCCTAGAGAAATGTCCTTTAAAAATTACAAAAAAAGAAATACCTTTCAACAGACAAAAGACCTGTACTACAAGAAATACTAAAGGACTTTTTTCAGGCTGAAGGGAAAGGGATACTGGATAGACACGAAAGACTACAAAAGAAAGAAGAGCAGCAGAATGGTTAAAAATTTGGGTAATTAAAACTGATAAATTTAAAACAACATTGGCAATAATGTCTTGTGGAGTTTTCAATCTATATAAAAGCAAAATACATTACAGCAATAGTACAAAGTCGGGAGTTGGGAAAGAGGAATTAAACAGTTGGGAGATTCTCAGCATGTCTGCAAGGGTGGTAAAGTGTTAATGTCAAGTAGATTGTGGGAAGGTGAGGATGCATGTTTTGATCACTAGAGCAGCCACTAATAAAAATACACAAGAATGCAAACCTAGGGGCACCTGGGTGGTTCAGTGGGTTAAGCCTCTGCCTTCAGGTCAGGTCATGATCCCAGAGTCCTGGGATCCAGCCCCATATCCGGCTCTTTGCTCAGAGGTGAACCTGCTTCCTCCTCTCTTACTCTCTCCTCCTCTTCCCCCTTGTGACCTCTGTCTGTCAAACAAATAAATAAAATCATTTAAAAAAATACACAAGAATGTAAACCTAAAAGATAAAATAAAGTATAAAATGGATTAATAAAGGCTACCAAAAGAAGGCAGAAAGAGGAACAAAGGAGCATTAAACAGGTAAGACAAAGAGGTGAGACAAAGAGAAAACAGTAACATAGTCCGTTTGTCGAAACTCAAAATATCGGTAATTAAATTACCGGAATTAAAGGAATTAAGAGGTGGGAGCATTGCAAGTGCTTGGAGGGGACTCAGAGGTCTCTTTGAACCAACTCTTTACAACTAGTAAGGCTGTAATAGTCCAGCTCTGCCAGTTTGTACCAGCTACATATGAACCCTGCCTACATTGGAACCAGGCAGATGAAAAATGCAAAGGCCATTGTTGTTCGTTACCTTTCAGATTCTCTGTGCACCCTTCTCAAATCAGCCCGTTCTTTCCTCTCTTCTTGGTAATAATCATTCTATCTTTGTGTTTACCACTTCCTTGCTTTGCTTTATAGACTTACCGAATATGCACCAATGTTTTCCTAATGTAGTGTTCAGTCATTTCTGTCTTTAAACTTCATATAAATGGAGTTATACTGTCTATATTAACCTTCAACTTTGCTTTTTTGTTCAGTTATGTTCTTGATATTTATCTGTTCTTGCAGGCAGCTGAAATGTAGTTATTTCCCCTGATATATAGTAATCTCTCATATGATGATTTCAATTTTTTCCCTTCTACTGTAGATAGACATTTATGTACATCAAAGTTTTTCTCTAAGGTATATATCCAGGAGTGGAATAGAGTTATATTCACTGCACAAAATCAACTTTACCAGATAATGCTAAATTGTTTTCTGATGTCATTATATATGACTAGCGGTGCAGAAGTTTACTAGCTCTTCCAGATCCTTGACAACACAGTTTTTGTGAATGTGCTAGAAAGAAAATGAACTCCAGTGAATCTGTATGCATTTCCTTGCTCACTTGTGAGACTGAGCATGTTTTCATGTGTATACTTCTGTACTACAGAGACTTTCTCAATGAAATGCTTCTTTCAAGCCTTTCGTCATTATTTTCATGTCATTTTCTCTTATTGATCTGTGAGAGTTCTTTTCTTAAACTTACTTTTGATTATTTTTTATTATTTTAATTTTTTATTAACATATAATGTATTATTAGCCCCAGGGGTACAGGTCTGTGAATCATCAGATTTACACACTTCACAGCACATACCCTCACCATAGCACATACCCTCCCTAATGTCCATAACCCCACCACTCTCCCCCTCCCCCTCCCCCCTCCCCCCAGCAATCCTCAGTTTGTTTTGTGAGATTAAGAGTCACTTATGGTTTGTCTCCCGACCAATCCCATCTTATTTCATTTATTCTTCTCCTATTCCCCAAACCCCCCACATTGCATCTCCACTTCCTCATATCAGGGAGACCATATGATAGTTGTCTTTCTCTGACTGACTTATTTCGCTAAGCATAATACCCTCTAGTTCCATCCATGTTGTCACAAATGGCAAGATTTCATTTCTTTTGATGGCTGCATAGTATTCCATTGTATATATATATACACCAATCTTCTTTATCCATTCATCTGTTGATAGCCATAGTTTGGTTATTGTGGACATTACTGCTATAAACATTTGGGTGCATGTGCCCCTTTGGATCACTACATTTGTATCTTTAGGGTAAATACCCAGTAGTGCAATTGCTGGGTTTTAGGGTAGCTCTATTTTCAACTTTTTGAGGATCCTCCATGCTGTTTTCCAGAGTGGTTGCACCAGCTTGCATTCCCACCAACAGTGT
This sequence comes from Mustela putorius furo, assembly GCF_011764305.1. Taxonomy (NCBI): domain Eukaryota; kingdom Metazoa; phylum Chordata; class Mammalia; order Carnivora; family Mustelidae; genus Mustela; species Mustela putorius. The sequence continues at coordinate 10,041,503 of NW_025422015.1, read as the reverse complement.
AGGAGGGTTCCCCTTTCTCTGCATCCTCCAGCATCTGTTGTTTCCTGACTTGTTAATTTTAGCCATTCTGACTGGTGTGAGGTAGTATCTCATTGTGGTTTTGATTTGTATTTCTCTGATGCCGAGTGATATGTGATTTTTCATGTGTCTGTTGGCCATCTGGATGTCTTCTTTACAGAAATGTCTGTTCATGTCTTCTACCCATTTCTTGATTGAATTATTTGTTCTTTGGGTGTTGAGTTTGATAAATTCTTTATAGATTTTGGATACTAGCCATTTATCTGATATGTCATTGGTGATATATTAATGCTGTTTAAATTCTATATTTTGAAAAATATATATATATTCTACCTGTTGTTTATATATTGAAATTTAAATTTTTAAAAAGTCATATTAGAACTACCAAACTACTATTTCTTTGTATTACTTATTTTATTTTTAGAATTTTTATTTAATTTATTTAAACTAAAAAAAAAAAAAAAAAAAAGCCAGCAACTTTGCTCCCATCCCCCCTCTGGCAACCACCAATCTATTCTCTGTATCTATGAGCTTGTGTTTTTGTTTGTTTGTTTTTTTGTTTAGACCCCACATATAAGAGAGATACAATATTCTCTTTCTCTTTCTGACTTATTTCACTTAGCCTGATACCCTCAAGGTCCATCCTTGTTGTCACTATAGAAAGATATATTTCTTTTTTACGGTTGAATAATACTCCACTTCACAATTTCTTTAGTCAGTCATCCATTGATGGAAGTTTAGGTTATTTCTGTATCTTGGCTATTGTAAATAATGCTTCAATGAACATGGGGGTACATGTATCTTCTGACTAACACTAACTCAAGTGTTTATGTTTACTTCAGATAAACACCCAGAAGTGGAACTGTTGGATCATATAGTCATTCTATTTTTTTTTAAAGATTTTATTTATTTATTTGACAGAGAGAGCACAAGTAGGCAGAAAGGCAGGCAGGGAGAGAGGGGGAAGCAGGCTCCCTGCTGAGCAGAGAGCCTATAAGGGACTCGATCCTAGGACCCTGAGATCATGACCTGAGCCGAAGGCAGAGGCTTAACCCACTGAGCCACCCAGGTGCCCGGTAATTCTATTTTTTATTTTTTGAGGAACCTTCATACTGCTTTCCATAGTGGCTGTACCAGTTTACATTCCCTCCAATAAATGTATAAGGGTTCCCTTTCTTTGCATCCATTATTTCGAATATTTTATGTGAACAGTTTTTGATTTTTTTGTGTTAGCCTATCATCTATAAATATTAAAACTTTTGTTCTTCTTCATTAACCTGACAGCTTTTGTTTTTCACATCCTATTGTGCTTCCTAGCACCTTCAGCATAATGAATAGTAGTGAGAAAAAACACAACTGTCTTGTTCCAGATCTCAAAGACAATGCTTTTCCCCACTTCAAAAAAAAAAAAAAAATCTGATGTTTTCTATAGGACTTTTCTAGCTCTTTAATGTGTTAAGAAAATTTCCTTTTGTTCTGACTTTACTGCAAGTTTTTAATGAAAATCAATGGTGAATTTTATTGAAAAAAATTATATCTTTAGAATTTCTCATTTAGCCCTTTGCTAACTCTGTTAATTAATTTTTAATATTATGTCACTTTTGACATTCTAGGGTAAAACCAACATTTTAAAAAACAACCAGCTTGATTCATTCTGCCATAAATTTGTGTTTCTGTCTCTAAAATGTAAGGTATGTGGTCAAAATTTTAAGGGAACGGAATACCCAGCAGCCCCATTCATAATAGTTCCAGACTATGACAATCCAAACACCCACGAAGAGCAGATGGATAAACAGTGATCTTTTCACAAAACAGAATTCTATATAGCTGTGAAAATGTATAACTACAACTATGCGGACCAATGTCAAAGCAATGTTAAATAAAGAAGACAGATGCAAAAAGTATGCTTTCTATGTAATCTTGTTAATGTGAAGTATAAAATTGGAGAAAACCAACCTATGCCCAGAACTGGATAAGCCTCAGGTGGGGGTTGGAATTGTGAGTGTAAAGGAATGTGCTGAGGTTTCCATGTTGTTGAGAATATGATGATGTTTGGTCTGGTTGGTGGTTACACAGTTTTGTTCAGTTTACAGAAATTCACTGAGGTGTACAGTTTTCTCATGTGCATTATACCTCAACAAGTTTTTTTTTAATGATAGAAGAAGCACAGACCAGGAAGCAAAAGACCAATTTTCATCCAAATTTTGCCCCTCTAGAGTGGTATCATCTTGTTCAATTAACTTGACCTTTCTAGGTTTTGTTTTATTCATCTGTAAAATAGGAAAATAATAATATCTGCTATATGATGTCAATGATTAATTAAAGCCCATCTGCTCCCCAAGACTTCCTCCTTGAGAGTTAAATTATAATTCAACATGTAATGAATCAGGAAGAAATATGAAAGTCCATCTTGAGAAACTAGAATGACTCCCTTCTGTGGAAAAAAATCAACAGAAATTTGTCTGGAGGCATACATGTAGTGAGAGAAGAATAAGCCCAGGAGAGCAGAGGTTTGGTCAGCTACAAAAGCACAGAACTGAAGAGTCACAGGACTAAGATGTGGCCCCAATGAAGTGTCAATCATCTTGGAAATGCACACATCAGGTGACACATACCTTGTGATCAAAGAAGTGAAGCTGCCATACCTTAGAAACTAATAAAATGACAATATAGTTTCAGACTTCAGAATCTTGTGACATTTGCTCAAAAGATTAAGCATCTTCAAACTGAATACATTCATTCATTCATTATTTATCAAACATATATTGACACCCTCTTTGCAGGGAGATATAGATAAATAGACAGGACCAGCCCTGACTTCAAGAAGTCGATAGTCTGATAAGGGAGACAGACATGGGTATTAACAACAAAAAGTTAAGGACTTGGACAGAGGTAAATACAGAATCTTATGGGACCATTTAGAAAGAATGCCTAGGGCGCCTGGGTGGCTCAGTGGGTTAAGCCGCTGCCTTCGGCTCAGGTCATGATCTCAGGGTCCTGGGATCGAGTCCCACATCGGGCTCTCTGCTCAGCAGGGAGCCTGCTTCCTCCTCTCTCTCTGCCTGCCTCTCTGCCTACTTGTGATCTCTGTCTGTCAAATAAATAAATAAAATCTTTAAAAAAAAATAGAAAGAATGCCTAATCCATGTTTTTGAATTTGAGAAAGCTTCCTTGAGCGGGGATATTAAGGTCCTGACAGCCATTGTAACTGAATTTCGGAACTTTCAAGACTAAGAGCTAAGCCTTGAACCATGGCGAATTTACTGTAATAAAAGTCACTTTGTGAGATTCCTTGGCTGCCAGCCATACAGCCTGTCTTGGTTGTGACACAGCACTTGCCTGGTGGCAGCATGGTGGGAGAGGGGTAAAGGATTGAAGCCAGACTCAGGGAGAGGAGGCAAGGCAAAAACTAATAATCTCTTGTGTTCCTCTGATGGTGGCTTCTGTTGTGCCATAATTTGTGTTCATGGAGTTACTTATGAGGATTAAATGAAGTATGCATCAAGTTCCTTAGGAATCCTAAAGACTGGTTCACTTATTAATTGTTATCATTTTCTCAGGAAAATTGGTCTTTGTGTGTTAAGACTAAAATTTTCAAAATTTGCTTATTCTGATTAACCAAAATATCAAATTCAAAAAGCATTTCCTGAGAACCTCAGAGTGTCTGACCCACTAGCTAGTGGGACACAGAAAAGAGAAAGGTTCTGCCCCAAAAGGGTTCAAATAGAAGTGTGAATAGAAGATGTATACAAATGCTCTATAAAGTTGTTGTAGCCCAGAGGGACCGAGAGGGTTTTGGTGCCCCCTCTCAACCACACCATCTCCATCAGCATCTTTAAATCACCCAAATGAACATCCAGTCTACAGAATCAATGTGTTTGCTTAAGCAACGATGACTTAAGGGCAATGATCCCAATCCCAAATACCCACATCCACCAAATACCTTCCCAAACGACACCCCCCCCCATTACAGGATGAGGCAATGATATATTTGCAGGAGGAAAAAGAGTCTGAGGAGCAATTCCTGCAGAAATTATCTCTAAGCTTGAATTTGAAGGACGAAGAATGAAATGCTGACCAGGTAGGAAGGACCTATGCAGGTGTTAGGGGACCTGTGGGGCTAGGAGAGGGCCATCATCTGGAGAGACAGAAATCAAAACCCAGACGGCACTGTTTACAATGCCAACAAGCTTGGATGTCCTCTGTAGACAGGAAGAGAACATCTAGGAGTTTTGACTACCTAAAATCTAAGGAAGAACATTTCAGGGGCCCCATGGAGATTGTACTGGAAAAAAGACAGTGGAGGAAGGGGAAGGAAACAAGGCCAGTGAGAAGAGACATGCTCAATTTGCTCACATCATGTTCCTTAGTTCTCTGATTCACGCTCACCTTAAATGCTTCTAAGCATTTTTAGCATATGATGCAGAATCTCCTCACACTGGTTATTTTAGTGCTGTTCTACCTTGCAATAATAGTTGTTGGTGGGATTTCATTTTAAAGCTATTTTGCAGAAATAAAAGTTTTCACAGTCATTGCCAATTTGGCAAAAGCAAATTTTGAGGCCATTCTGCAGGATTTGTTTTTTAGTCATGGTGGTTATTTCACGACAGGAAGTAGATCTTGTGCTTTTTTTATAATGCATCATAAAAATAACCACTCATTTAATAAGATAATGCAAAAAGAACCCTGGATGCTTGGGTGGTTTATGAATGTGGCAGGATTCTTTCCAAATCAGCAACTCTGAGCAGAAGACAAACATCAGTATTTAAACAAAGAACTTTGAATAAGGAATTAATGGGGTGGAGAATTGCTACTTTTAAGCAGATAGAATCTCATAACCACCCCCACAATCAAACAATTTATATTCAAAATGATTTTTCTGATTGAAATGAAACATTTTTGCATATAACTAGACTTTCTCTCTCTCTACCCCTCCTAACTCCTCTGTCTCTCTTCCCCCAACACACACACACACCCAGAGGAACCTCATAGAAGCCAGTTTCCAGACAATCAAAATGTAGTGTGTTTTCTGGAGTCACCAACCACAGGTAAACCCACCCCAAGTAATTTCTTATATTTACCATTCATCTCTCAAACCTTGGGCCCAGACACAAAGCAATACTGTCTCTTTAGGCAGTTTACTTCCTTCAGAACCTTAAAGAATGATGTCAACAACTGTGGTTCTTTCTGAGCTCTAACATTAAACATTTTATCAGTGATTGCTTTTAGTAAATGTGTGTAAAATGAGGTCTTTTGGTCCCTAATTGTCTGTAATTATGGTTCTTTCACATTTTCTAAGAATTCAAAAGAAAAAGTGAAGAGACAACAGTAGTTTAAATGGAGACTCCATATAAATCAAATAAAAAGAAAGAAAGTAAAATGGGTTCCTTACAGTAGCTTCAAGAAAAAAAAAAAAAAGAAAGAAAGAAATCAGCAATATCTAAGCTACAGCTTAAATAATTAATTATTGTTAAAATACTTAAATATTCAATCCCACTTGGATCTGAATCCATCAATATTACCACTTCTTTCTACTTCAAAGCAAAAACATATACTATGAGGTTTATTGGAATAATGTACATGCTATCACATTCTTCCCCAAAGTTTATCTTTTATTTCTAAACAAATTAATGATAGTGTTCCCAAAACATAAAATTTCTTGTCATCTGTTTTAATACTCAATTTGTTCTATTCAATAATGCTTATGTTATCCTTCACATTAAAGAGTATCTGCTCAACAGTACAATAATGGTCATGTTTCAGAGGAGTATTTTCATATAGCAAAAGTGTTACTGCCCCTCAAATTGCCTCCACCATTTTCTTGTCCTTTGCTCTTTACCCACGATTACAAGTTTATTTATTTAAAGTTAATATGATCACATGCAAGTGTAACACCAGTGCATGGGCTCACCCAGACTGCAGACTGTGAAACTCCAGATTGAGCTCATTTACATGCAATGGGACCAGTGCCCCTGAAATTCTCAATAAGATGGTATAGCGGAAGAATTGCTGGCACCTACACAGCAATTGAAACTCGGTTTGTGTACGCATGAGAGATCAGTCACAGAAGCGTGTGTGCCCCTGAACAAGAGGCAGGAGCAGAGATTGAGGACTTTGATCTTGAACAGCCCAGTGTGAGCCCATAATCTTAAATAACAGTATATTTATCTCAATTTCAGATTGTTGTTAAGGATAACTGTAGACTTTTTTTCTTCCATTGGACTATGTTCTATGACTCAGTTTGGAAAACCTTATTTGCGAAACCAGTGTGCAATAAAATGGCCAAGGGTTTGCTTAAATTAAAATGATGCTCATTAATTATTGAACAGATACTAACGGGATTCCCTTGAGAAAGATGTACTTTGTATGGAATTTTCAAATAGCAAGTTTATTGTTCATGGCAGGGCAGAGCTGCAGAGTATGGGGAAGGGGCATCAAACCTGAGCTAGAGCCCCTAAAGACAAGAATAACCTCGGAGGCATTTATCATCTTTCAGGGCTGGTCCTCAACTTTACAGGCCCAGAAGCTTAATTTTGGTGAGTTTCTCTATCTTTCAGGGATATATTGACATCAGCAGGTATTATTTTAAAATATATGTGTATATAAATATAATAGAATGCACATAATAGAATATATGATATATATTATAGAAATATATAATTATGTAACTCCATCTACATCTCTCTATATATTTCTATCATGTATAATACATGTATTTCTATCATATGTAATAGAATTTATTGACGGACTATATATTGTATATTATAGAATACTTTATTATGTAGCACGTGTTATATAAAGCTATCCATGTTGCCTAGAAAATCTATGTGTTATGCACACACACACGTACACACACACACATGCACACACACTCACACACAAACCCAGAATGCCTATTTACAATGATTAACTGTCACGTAGACTTGCGTGCTCATATTGACACAGCCATTCACTCTTGTCCTGTATGCAGACTACATCAAGTTGGCTTTATCTAAAGGCTGCTGGCTGTGCCTGGGCTCAGAACAGGAGGGTTAATACACGGCTTCAAAGGAAGCAGCATATCTCTGCAATAAATGCAATTTTCAGGTGACCCCCGAGGTTGGCTGTCTGGGTACGCTCCCCGCTGGGCAGTGATTTAACGGTGATCCAGAATTTTGCTTTTCATCCTCTGGAAATTTGTGTGTTCACACAGCACAACACAATGGACAGGGGTTCTATTTCCCAAGCTACAGTCAGGAAAAACTGTTACTCTGTTTTTCTTGAGGTACAGGGTCAGCCATGAAAGGAGGTCCTCTAGTTGTCCTCAGAGTTCTTGCCACACCTTTCTGAGATACCCCTTACACATTGTGGGTCATTTTTGTAGACTGTGTTCCTGTTTCCTTGGCTACAGCTGAGTAGAACAAGGCTGAGTGACCCAGAAGCAGACATTTCAGTGTGGCCAGAGGTCTGGAAGGCAGCTTGCTATGAGACTCCTGTCCAGCAGGATGCTGTGCACCAGTGACTTGGCCAACCTTTTTAAATCCTCTCGTTTGAGGAGTGATGTGTCCAAGTGAGAGGCATGCAAAGGAAACTGGCAGTTGGGTTAGTGGAAGCAAAAAATACTTCTTTTTCTTTTTAAAGATTTTTTTAAAGATTTTATTTATTTATTTTTTATTTATTTTCAGCATAACTGTATTCATTATTTTTGCACCACACCCAGTGTTCCATTCAATCCATGCCCTCTATAATAGCCACCACCTGGTTCCCCCAACCTCCCACCCCCCGCCCCTTCAAAACCCTCAGATTGTTTTTCAGAGTCCATAGAAGGAATCAAGAGGGGCAGTAAGCCATGAGGCAGTGAAGCTTTAAGTAAGGAAAAACCACCACATAATGAGAGAACAGAGTCATCAGTTGTAGAAGAAGAGCAGAAACACGGAACTGGGGACTTTTCACAATGCGCAAGTGCTAAAGTGGAGCAGGGGAGGGCGGTTCTGGAGAGAGTCTATTGGCTCTTTTGACTCCTAAGCAGACTTTCAGGCTCTACAGCCCATAGTTATGAGGCTCTCCAGAAGGTTTGCTGTGTTCTTCACTTCCCTGTGACTTTTTATAATAGTGATCCATTATTTGAGGCAACCTGAGTAGGTCTTTGCTTCTTGCTATCTTGAAAGTGTCTGATTCATAATTTTGATATTACTGCCTCATCACATCTTTTGAAATTTTACAGTCACGTGTTTAATCCCTTAGAATTTGCTCCCATGGGTAATTGATACCAAATGTGTGTTTTACTTGTCAAACTGTCAGGGGCAAATTTATTTCCAGATTCTCAGAGGACACCTAAAAGCTACCCTGGTGTCCTGACTCATATAAAGCCTCACCGGTCAAGAAGCTGTATGGCTTCCCTTACAAACTCCTCATTCTGCTTAAAAGCTGAACTGCCAAACTGCAGAGCATTTCTACCATCACTTTAATTAGTAGGCCTACAATCTTGTTCTTTAAAGTACAGTGGTAAGGCAGTTTTCTATTAATCAAGACCATAACTTTAAGAAGTGACCTGCACTTGGATTATTATAACCTTGCTCTAGTCATTAGTCATTTGCAGGCAAATTGAGCAGAGACTGATTTTGGCTGCTGTCTTCCAAACAAAATGTAACAGTTGTTTATCCTTTAAGTTTAAGACTTCATTGCCAGATCATTCATGCATGCAATTTTATAGCAACAAAATAGCCTCCAAATACCATAGAACTCTTAACCATAACAGTGGCATGAGAAGGTACCTGTAGCTTTCCTTTCCACCAAAGCTAATGCCCAAATCCTAAAGAGGAAAAACAAAATGGATCACAATGGGAAAGGTGGAAGAACCAGGAACATTCTCTAATCAGATGTATGAGAAAATGTCATGATGTTTGTTAACCCAATTTTCTATTACAACAGAAAATAGAACAAAGCAAGATTACAGCTGAATCTCCTTACCATATTTGCCAATAGCCCACACTCCCTCCCTTTTCTACGTCGTACTGGCCATCAGACCACGTGTTGCCTAGCCCTTTACATTCTGGGCTTAGAGTTCCAAGATGAAGTCAGGATCTGAAATGTGAGGGTTGCAAAGACACTGGGAAAGCAGGAATTAGTCCAAGGAAGAAAAACAAAAAGGCATGGGAGGCTTTGGGTAGAATCTGGGCAGAAGAGCATTTGATGGCAATAACTTATTTGGGTCCCCCCAAATTGGGTACCCCAGTAATGGGTCTGTGATTAAAGGAGTGAGACTGATACAAAGTAAAAGCTTTATTTTGCGCCAAGCATCAAGAATCAGACCCACCGTCAAACAGACCCGGTCGGGCCGCCCCTTACAGAGAGGACGACCCCTCCCTGCTTTCCAGACTAATTTTTATAGAGCAAAGGCCATGTAGTTGGGCCTGGCCACACACAGGTGGCCAATGAAATAGTAACACACAGAGAAACCTGCACAGTCATGTAAGGTGACCAAATGAACTACAATTTACCCTAGTAGACATTTGAACCAGCCTATCACCTTGTTCAGAATTGGCACCCAAAAGGTGCCCAAAGGGCGGGGCTCATACTCCTTGGTAGCTAGGAGACAGTATGCGCCCCCACTGATTGAATACCTCCACCTGGCCTGACCCACCCTTGTACTTGGACTTTGTTACCTGGGACTGGTTCTTAAGTAAGTTCCCCTGGGTAGGGGGGGGCAGAGTTAACTTAAGTTTTACAACAAAATGGCAGTTCAACCGGGGTGGGGCTGCTCTGGTTGAATAGGCCCTTACACTCAAAGCTGCAGAATTTCTTGCCCCAAGTTGCCTTTCTGGCCACAATTCTGGAACATTCTTGTCTGAGTAATTTAGCCAATTCCTCCACTGGCTGTGGAGCTCTCCCAGGCTGCCCGGCAGGTGAAGGCTTCCTGGACCCCCTTTTATCCAAGGAAGGAACACTGATACACATTGTCTGATGTATGGGTTGGTGTTAGCAACTTTCCTTGCAGAAAGGGAAGAGGTGTTCATTTGTCGTCATTCATCCTAATTCACTGAAGTTTAGGGGAGATGGGGTAGTTCACTGGTGATGTCTTATGAAATGGAACACAGTTCTGTATAAGCAGACAAAAAGACTTAAATTCATTAATCCATAAGTGATTCAATGAATTAGTGATTTCTTTGAGCAAGAAATATTGTGAATTTAGAAATACAGAAAAACTGCAATAAGGTTTAAAAGCATGTGTATAATAAAGATGTGGTTACCTTCCTGTTGTAAGCAGCATTTCCAAATGAAAACAGTATCTAGCTAGGATGATTTTACTTCCATGTGTAGGGGAGATAGCCAAAAATAAAATCAGAGCATTGAAAGACATCCAAAGCATGTCATTTCTTAGCTGTCTTTGTTTTTCTTGCTCCCATAGATAATAATAAAAAGTTTAAGAAAGGATTCCTTATTGTAGTGTGTTTCACAGTAGTCTCTATCCTGTAGGGAATTCTGCTTCTGCTTAGGTATCTGAACGACAGTCAACATTTATTGTGCCAATTTTTTTTCCCTGGAGTTTTAAATTAAATTTCTATGCTGCTCTCTCTTCATATGCCAAACCTCTCTAACTAGAGAATAAGAGTCCTTGCTGGTGATTATTTCCCATCACTACTATCGTCATAGAAACAAATGATAATGCCGGAAACTCAAGGACTCTAACAAACTCCTGAACAGATCTTAGCAGAGAGGACCAGTGTCACTAAATCTCATTTAAGCCCAAGGTCCCCTGTGTGTGTGTAGTTCCAAGTTATGAGCTATGTGAGCAACAAACTGTGAAAACTGAAAATATGTGAACAGGATTTCACATTGAGGTGAAAGAATATTTGTAACAAAGACAATGTGATACTTCTTAATGATCTGCATAAGAATTGTACAGTGTTGTATTTTACATAGAAATGGTAAGCCTGTGCCATCAATGAAAATGTAAATCTTACATGAATAGCCTAACTGAGCACTTTGGAATTAAACTGGGGAAAAGAAAAGCAGTCAGCCTGGGAAAGAGATGGACTGTAGTGTCAGTGGCTTTGGGAAAAGGATCTAAGGTGAGCTCACCTCACGGTAGGAGGGAATCCTCCAGCAGAGCCTTTGGGGCATGGAGGTGCTGGTTAAATTAGTTCTCTGTCCAGAGTGACTGCCCAGTGTTGATATCTGACATTTGGTGATGAACAAAACTGGTCATTGAGATCTCCCAGGACACTAACATTATTGGTACCCGTATTATATTCTGTAGGAAGAATAGAAAACAGAAGATAGATATGTCATTTGATGACTCATTAGTGGCTTAGGTTGTAGGCTATGCCTCTCCATGACAAATGAATCAGTAGAAGTCTATCAATGGGAGGGTTTTAATCCTCATAAGCTGCTTCATGTGTCTGTAGGATGGTGATATTGGGGGCCATCCAAGACAGCAAGACACCACCATGTCTGTTTTTAGCTCCAAGTCATAATATTTGTAATTCTATTACAGCTGTGACCCACACACGCCTGTCAGAAACCAAAATGCATGGAATTTATGCAAGTTCTCAGAGGCATTTCTTACAATTCCCTGCTTCTCTCCCACCTACTTTCCTCAAAATCCCAGTTCATTTTGTACCAATCTCTTTTAAACTACCTCAGCTCCCCTCTGGCCTTTCCGGTTGAACTTGTTACCACTCCACCCTGTCTCCTGATTCAGCATCACCAAGCCCCAGGCACCCTGTGAAAAGAGTCTTTCCTGGAGGAAGAAGGCCTTAGTTCTCAGGGGAGCAAGAAAGAGAGGGGAAGAGAAAGATAATTTTGGAAACATACTGCAGAAGAAATGAGTTCATGTGCTCATATGCCCTCATGTATTCAAACTCCAAAAGGTACAAAAATGAACACTATGGAAAACCTCCTTATGTCTCTGTCCCCCTGCCCTATCCCCAGCCACTCTCCTGTTGTGTGGATGTAGCCAAAGCTATCATTTTCCACTGTCCCCTTTCAGAGCTATGTCACACAGATAGAGATAAATATATGTTCTCTCCTCCACTCTTTTTACCCAAATGGTAGCATTCTACAAATCCTGTTCTGCACCCTATTCTTTCTCCCTCCATTTACCTTGGAGATGATCCCCTATCTGCACCACAAAAGAGTTCTCCTTTGAGGGAGAGAACAGGATTCAAAGGTATGTATTGTATAAGAGAAGCACAGTAAATGACAGTTGTCCTTCTCTTACCTGAGTTTGGAGTTCCTATTTTTTGAGAAAATAAGACAAAGCACAAAGCAGATAGAGAGCAAAATAGGTTTATTACTGATAATCTGATATTAGAGAATGCAGCTCAGAGACACAACAATTTCCTGATATGGAAATCCCATGTTAGACCTACCATCTGGTCAGAGGCAGCTCAGAGAGCCACAGGCCTTCCACCACAGCTCCCTCCATGGCTCTCTCCCTGAATGTGGAATAGGCAGATCCCGAAAGGAAAGGGCTGTTTCACTGACCCAGACTCTCATTCAGACTCCCTCTCTAGACAACTCACTTCAGTAATGATGCAATAAGAAATTAGAATGTTTAGGAAAAACTCTTTTTGTTGGAAACAAACAAACAAAACAACTGTGGCAGGAACATCTTCCCACAAACTAGACATTAGGCATGAACAGTAATTGATTTGACCAGTCCTCTACTGAGAAACACCAAAGATGCTTCCAGAGTTTTCTTATTAACTAAATGTAATGAATATGAATCTTCAATCCTCTGCTCTTGGGGGAAAAAAATGTAATGAATATGAATATTTGAAAATGAATAACATTGTACATATAAAGTTTCACACATATGGGTTTATATCAGAATGATGAATTCCTAGAGAAAATGACTATACGCATTGAAATTTTTGTGAGATATTATCAAGTTACCCTATATGGAGAGTATAGCAATCCACTCAGAAATGTGTAAGAGATTGATATAACACCCTTTTCTCCACATTTTCAGCATGATGTATGAATAAGACCTTTTAATTTTTGCCAATCTAATACACAAAACATGTTATCTTTATGATGTTATTTTTTTCTCTTATTGTAAGTCAGATTAAATATATTTTCTTATATTTAAGAGGTATTTAAATTTTTTCATTTTGACAATCTCTTTATATCCTGTGCCCATTTTTCTATTGGATGGTTGTGGTTTTTTTTTTGTTTGTTTTTTGTTTTTTTAAGAGACTTCATTTTTTACAGCAGTTTGAAATTCACAGCAAAATTGCTTGGAAGGGAAAAAATTGAGCAGAAGGCACAGAGAATTCCATCCACCCTCTACCCCCATAAGTACATAGCCCCTCCCCCCATTATCAGCATCCTGTCGGGGGTGTCTTGTATATTCATTTCTGGACAGTCTTCATAGCTTAGAAAAACTTTGATTATAATACAAATTGCAATCTTTTCCCAAGTGTTGGCATTCTTTTGACATCGCTTATCGTGTTTTGCCATGTTTAATTTATTTTTAGTATAGTCTAATTTATCACACCTTTTATTATGTCTTCTGAGTTTTGTATTATTCTTAGAAAGAACTTCCCTACTCAGATTACGAAGTCCCCCCTCATTTCTTCAGTTACTTTTATGGTTTCACTTTTTGCTTATATTAAAATCTTTTAACAATTTAAATGCAAAAGAAAGGATCCAACTTAGTTTTGTTTTTTCTTATAGGCGCTGGCTGCCCAATATCATTTTTTTAGTGAATCTACTTTTTCTTCACTACTTTGAAATTCTAATAATTATGAATCCCAGATTAACTGGGTGAGATAAATGGATGTGATTGAAATGTATAGATAAAGACCCTGAACCAGAAATCACCTATTTGAAAATGTTGCCTGTGATTGTTCCTCTCATTAACACTTTTAAAATAAAGATATTTATCTAGATTTAAATTCTTACTCTTCTAATTACTAGTTGTGCAACCCTAGGTGAGTGAACGTTTCTGAGACTATGGCTTTGGGTTTGTTGTGAGGATTATATGAGAGAATACTTAA